>NC_134357.1:40904253-41527260 GCF_048569485.1 Anomaloglossus baeobatrachus | reverse complement strand
GTAATACACACAGTGATGTCACAGTACAGGGGTAATACACACAGTGATGTCACAGTACAGGGGTAATACACACAGTGATGTCACAGTACAGGGATAATGCACACAGTGATGTCACAGTACAGGAATAGTACACACAGTGATGTCACAGTACAGAGATAATACACACAGTGATGTCACAGTACAGGGGTAATACACACAGTGATGTCACAGTACAGGGATAATACACACAGTGATGTCACAGTACAGGGGTAATAAACACAGTGATGTCACAGTACAGGGATAATACACACAGTGATGTCACAGTACAGGGATAATACACACAGTGATGTCACAGTACAGGGATAATACACACAGTGATATCACAGTAAAGGGGTAATACACACAGTGATGTCACAGTACAGGGATAATACACACAGTGATATCACAGTACAGGGGTAATACACACAGTGATGTCACAGTACAGGGGTAATACACACAGTGATGTCACAGTACAGGGATAATACACACAATGATGTCACAGTACAGAGATAATACACACAGTGATGTCACAGTACAGGGGTAATACACACAGTGATGTCACAGTACAGGGATAATACACACAGTGATGTCACAGTACAGGGGTAATAAACACAGTGATGTCACAGTACAGGGATAATACACACAGTGATGTCACAGTACAGGGATAATACACACAGTGATGTCACAGTACAGGGATAATACACACAGTGATATCACAGTACAGGGGTAATACACACAGTGATGTCACAGTACAGGAATAATACACACAGTGATATCACAGTACAGGGATAATGCACACAGTGATGTCACAGTACAGGAATAGTACACACAGTGATATCACAGTACAGGGATAATACACACAGTGATGTCACAGTACAGAGATAATACACACAGTGATGTCACAGTACAGGAATAATACACACAGTGATATCACAGTACAGGGATAATACACACAGTGATGTCATAGTACAGAGATAATACACACAGTGATGTCACAGTACAGGGGTAATACACACAGTGATGTCACAGTACAGGAATAATACACATAGTGATGTGAAAGTACAGGGGTAATAAACACAGTGATGTCACAGTACAGGGATAATACACACAGTGTGATGTCACAGTACAGGGATAATACACACAGTGATGTCACAGTACAGGGATAATACACACAGTGATATCACAGTACAGGGGTAATACACACAGTGATGTCACAGTACAGGGATAATACACACAGTGATATCACAGTACAGGGGTAATAAACACAGTGATGTCACAGTACAGGGATAATACACACAGTGATGTCACAGTACAGGGGTAATGCACACAATGATGTCACAGTACAGGGATAATACACACAGTGATGTCACAGTACAGGGATAATACACACAGTGATGTCACAGTACAGGGATAATACACACAGTGATGTCACAGTACAGGGATAATACATACAGTGATGTCACAGTACAAGGATAATGCACACAGTGATATCACAGTACAGGGATAATACACACAGTGATGTCACAGTACAGGGATAATACACACAGTGATGTCACAGTACAGGGATAATACACACAGTGATGTCACAGTACAAGGATAATACACACAGTGATGTCACAGTACAGGGATAATACATACAGTGATGTCACAGTACAGGGATAATGCACACAGTGATGTCACAGTACAGGGGTAATAAACACAGCGATGTCACAGTACAGGGATAATACACTCAGTGATGTCACAGTACAGGGGTAATACACACAGTGATGTCACAGTACAGGGAAAATGCACACAGTGATGTCACAGTACAGGGGTAATACACACAGTGATGTCACAGTACAGGGGTAATACACACAGTGATGTCACAGTACAGGGGTAATACACACAGTGATGTCACAGTACAGGGATAATGCACACAGTGATGTCACAGTACAGGAATAGTACAAACAGTGATGTCACAGTACAGAGATAATACACACAGTGATGTCACAGTACAGGGGTAATACACACAGTGATGTCACAGTACAGGGATAATACACACAGTGATGTCACAGTACAGGGATAATGCACACAGTGATGTCACAGTACAGGAATAGTACACACAGTGATGTCACAGTACAGAGATAATACACACAGTGATGTCACAGTACAGGGGTAATACACACAGTGATGTCACAGTACAGGGATAATACACACAGTGATGTCACAGTACAGGGGTAATAAACACAGTGATGTCACAGTACAGGGATAATACACACAGTGATGTCACAGTACAGGGATAATACACACAGTGATGTCACAGTACAGAGATAATACACACAGTGATATCACAGTAAAGGGGTAATACACACAGTGATGTCACAGTACAGGGATAATACACACAGTGATATCACAGTACAGGGGTAATACACACAGTGATGTCACAGTACAGGGGTAATACACACAGTGATGTCACAGTACAGGGATAATACACACAGTGATGTCACAGTACAGAGATAATACACACAGTGATGTCACAGTACAGGGGTAATACACACAGTGATGTCACAGTACAGGGATAATACACACAGTGATGTCACAGTACAGGGGTAATAAACACAGTGATGTCACAGTACAGGGATAATACACACAGTGATGTCACAGTACAGGGATAATACACACAGTGATGTCACAGTACAGGGATAATACACACAGTGATATCACAGTACAGGGGTAATACACACAGTGATGTCACAGTACAGGAATAATACACACAGTGATATCACAGTACAGGGATAATGCACACAGTGATGTCACAGTACAGGAATAGTACACACAGTGATATCACAGTACAGGGATAATACACACAGTGATGTCACAGTACAGAGATAATACACACAGTGATGTCACAGTACAGGAATAATACACACAGTGATATCACAGTACAGGGATAATACACACAGTGATGTCATAGTACAGAGATAATACACACAGTGATGTCACAGTACAGGGGTAATACACACAGTGATGTCACAGTACAGGAATAATACACATAGTGATGTGAAAGTACAGGGGTAATAAACACAGTGATGTCACAGTACAGGGATAATACACACAGTGTGATGTCACAGTACAGGGATAATACACACAGTGATGTCACAGTACAGGGATAATACACACAGTGATATCACAGTACAGGGGTAATACACACAGTGATGTCACAGTACAGGGATAATACACACAGTGATATCACAGTACAGGGGTAATAAACACAGTGATGTCACAGTACAGGGATAATACACACAGTGATGTCACAGTACAGGGGTAATGCACACAATGATGTCACAGTACAGGGATAATACACACAGTGATGTCACAGTACAGGGATAATACACACAGTGATGTCACAGTACAGGGATAATACACACAGTGATGTCACAGTACAGGGATAATACATACAGTGATGTCACAGTACAAGGATAATGCACACAGTGATATCACAGTACAGGGATAATACACACAGTGATGTCACAGTACAGGGATAATACACACAGTGATGTCACAGTACAGGGATAATACACACAGTGATGTCACAGTACAAGGATAATACACACAGTGATGTCACAGTACAGGGATAATACATACAGTGATGTCACAGTACAGGGATAATGCACACAGTGATGTCACAGTACAGGGGTAATAAACACAGCGATGTCACAGTACAGGGATAATACACTCAGTGATGTCACAGTACAGGGGTAATACACACAGTGATGTCACAGTACAGGGATAATGCACACAGTGATGTCACAGTACAGGGGTAATACACACAGTGATGTCACAGTACAGGGGTAATACACACAGTGATGTCACAGTACAGGGGTAATACACACAGTGATGTCACAGTACAGGGATAATGCACACAGTGATGTCACAGTACAGGAATAGTACAAACAGTGATGTCACAGTACAGAGATAATACACACAGTGATGTCACAGTACAGGGGTAATACACACAGTGATGTCACAGTACAGGGATAATACACACAGTGATGTCACAGTACAGGGGTAATAAACACAGTGATGTCACAGTACAGGGATAATACACACAGTGATGTCACAGTACAGGGATAATACACACAGTGATGTCACAGTACAGGGATAATACACACAGTGATATCACAGTACAGGGGTAATACACACAGTGATGTCACAGTACAGGGATAATACACACAGTGATATCACAGTACAGGGGTAATACACACAGTGATGTCACAGTACAGGGGTAATACACACAGTGATGTCACAGTACAGGGATAATACACACAGTGATGTCACAGTACAGAGATAATACACACAGTGATGTCACAGTACAGGGGTAATACACACAGTGATGTCACAGTACAGGGATAATACACACAGTGATGTCACAGTACAGGGGTAATAAACACAGTGATGTCACAGTACAGGGATAATACACACAGTGATGTCACAGTACAGGGATAATACACACAGTGATGTCACAGTACAGGGGTAATACACACAGTGATGTCACAGTACAGGGATAATACACACAGTGATGTCACAGTACAGAGATAATACACACAGTGATGTCACAGTACAGGGGTAATACACACAGTGATGTCACAGTACAGGGATAATACACACAGTGATGTCACAGTACAGGGGTAATAAACACAGTGATGTCACAGTATAGGGATAATACACACAGTGATGTCACAGTACAGGGATAATACACACAGTGATATCACAGTACAGGGGTAATACACACAGTGATGTCACAGTACAGGGATAATACACACAGTGATATCACAGTACAGGGGTAATAAACACAGTGATGTCACAGTACAGGGATAATACACACAGTGATGTCACAGTACAGGGGTAATAAACACAGTGATGTCACAGTACAGGGATAATACACACAGTGATATCACAGTACAGGGGTAATACACACAGTGATGTCACAGTACAGGGGTAATACACACAGTGATGTCACAGTACAGGTATAATACATACAGTGATGTCACAGTACAGGGATAATACACACAGTGATATCACAGTACAGGGGTAATACACACAGTGATGTCACAGTACAGGGATAATACACACAGTGATATCACAGTAAAGGGGTAATACACACAGTGATGTCACAGTACAGGGATAATACACACAGTGATATCACAGTACAGGGGTAATACACACAGTGATGTCACAGTACAGGGGTAATACACACAGTGATGTCACAGTACAGGGATAATACACACAGTGATGTCACAGTACAGAGATAATACACACAGTGATGTCACAGTACAGGGGTAATACACACAGTGATGTCACAGTACAGGGATAATACACACAGTGATGTCACAGTACAGGGGTAATAAACACAGTGATGTCACAGTACAGGGATAATACACACAGTGATGTCACAGTACAGGGATAATACACACAGTGATGTCACAGTACAGGGATAATACACACAGTGATATCACAGTACAGGGGTAATACACACAGTGATATCACAGTACAGGGATAATGCACACAGTGATGTCACAGTACAGGAATAGTACACACAGTGATATCACAGTACAGGGATAATACACACAGTGATGTCACAGTACAGAGATAATACACACAGTGATGTCACAGTACAGGAATAATACACACAGTGATATCACAGTACAGGGATAATACACACAGTGATGTCATAGTACAGAGATAATACACACAGTGATGTCACAGTACAGGGGTAATACACACAGTGATGTCACAGTACAGGAATAATACACATAGTGATGTGAAAGTACAGGGGTAATAAACACAGTGATGTCACAGTACAGGGATAATACACACAGTGTGATGTCACGGTACAGGGATAATACACACAGTGATGTCACAGTACAGGGATAATACACACAGTGATATCACAGTACAGGGGTAATACACACAGTGATGTCACAGTACAGGGATAATACACACAGTGATATCACAGTACAGGGGTAATAAACACAGTGATGTCACAGTACAGGGATAATACACACAGTGATGTCACAGTACAGGGGTAATGCACACAATGATGTCACAGTACAGGGATAATACACACAGTGATGTCACAGTACAGGGATAATACACACAGTGATGTCACAGTACAGGGATAATACACACAGTGATGTCACAGTACAGGGATAATACATACAGTGATGTCACAGTACAAGGATAATGCACACAGTGATATCACAGTACAGGGATAATACACACAGTGATGTCACAGTACAGGGATAATACACACAGTGATGTCACAGTACAGGGATAATACACACAGTGATGTCACAGTACAAGGATAATACACACAGTGATGTCACAGTACAGGGATAATACATACAGTGATGTCACAGTACAGGGATAATGCACACAGTGATGTCACAGTACAGGGGTAATAAACACAGCGATGTCACAGTACAGGGATAATACACTCAGTGATGTCACAGTACAGGGGTAATACACACAGTGATGTCACAGTACAGGGATAATGCACACAGTGATGTCACAGTACAGGGGTAATACACACAGTGATGTCACAGTACAGGGGTAATACACACAGTGATGTCACAGTACAGGGGTAATACACACAGTGATGTCACAGTACAGGGATAATGCACACAGTGATGTCACAGTACAGGAATAGTACAAACAGTGATGTCACAGTACAGAGATAATACACACAGTGATGTCACAGTACAGGGGTAATACACACAGTGATGTCACAGTACAGGGATAATACACACAGTGATGTCACAGTACAGGGGTAATAAACACAGTGATGTCACAGTACAGGGATAATACACACAGTGATGTCACAGTACAGGGATAATACACACAGTGATGTCACAGTACAGGGATAATACACACAGTGATATCACAGTACAGGGGTAATACACACAGTGATGTCACAGTACAGGGATAATACACACAGTGATATCACAGTACAGGGGTAATACACACAGTGATGTCACAGTACAGGGGTAATACACACAGTGATGTCACAGTACAGGGATAATACACACAGTGATGTCACAGTACAGAGATAATACACACAGTGATGTCACAGTACAGGGGTAATACACACAGTGATGTCACAGTACAGGGATAATACACACAGTGATGTCACAGTACAGGGGTAATAAACACAGTGATGTCACAGTACAGGGATAATACACACAGTGATGTCACAGTACAGGGATAATACACACAGTGATGTCACAGTACAGGGGTAATACACACAGTGATGTCACAGTGCAGGGATAATACACACAGTGATGTCACAGTACAGAGATAATACACACAGTGATGTCACAGTACAGGGGTAATACACACAGTGATGTCACAGTACAGGGATAATACACACAGTGATGTCACAGTACAGGGGTAATAAACACAGTGATGTCACAGTATAGGGATAATACACACAGTGATGTCACAGTACAGGGATAATACACACAGTGATGTCACAGTACAGGGATAATACACACAGTGATGTCACAGTACAGGGATAATACACACAGTGATATCACAGTACAGGGGTAATACACACAGTGATGTCACAGTACAGGAATAATACACACAGTGATATCACAGTACAGGGATAATGCACACAATGATGTCACAGTACAGGAATAGTACACACAGTGATGTCACAGTACAGAGATAATACACACAGTGATGTCACAGTACAGGGGTAATACACACAGTGATGTCACAGTACAGGAATAATACACATAGTGATGTGAAAGTACAGGGGTAATAAACACAGTGATGTCACAGTACAGGGATAATACAAACAGTGATGTCACAGTACAGGGATAATACACACAGTGATGTCACAGTACAGGGATAATACACACAGTGATATCACAGTACAGGGGTAATACACACAGTGATGTCACAGTACAGGGATAATACACACAGTGATATCACAGTACAGGGGTAATAAACACAGTGATGTCACAGTACAGGGATAATACACACAGTGATATCACAGTACAGGGATAATACACACAGTGATATCACAGTTCAGGGATAATACACACAGTGATGTCACAGTACAGGGGTAATAAACACAGTGATGTCACAGTACAGGGATAATACACACAGTGATATCACAGTACAGGGGTAATACACACAGTGATGTCACAGTACAGGGGTAATACACACAGTGATGTCACAGTACAGGGATAATACATACAGTGATGTCACAGTACAGGGATAATACACACAGTGATATCACAGTACAGGGGTAATACACACAGTGATGTCACAGTACAGGGATAATACACACAGTGATATCACAGTACAGGGGTAATAAACACAGTGATGTCACAGTACAGGGATAATACACACAGTGATATCACAGTACAGGGATAATACACACAGTGATATCACAGTACAGGGATAATACACACAGTGATGTCACAGTACAGGGGTAATAAACACAGTGATGTCACAGTACAGGGATAATACACACAGTGATATCACAGTACAGGGGTAATACACACAGTGATGTCACAGCACAGGGGTAATACACACAGTGATGTCACAGTACAGGGATAATACACACAGTGATGTCACAGTACAGGGATAATACACACAGTGATGTCACAGTACAGGGATAATACACACAGTGATGTCACAGTACAGGGATAATACATACAGTGATGTCACAGTTCAGGGATAATACACACAGTGATATCACAGTACAGGGGTAATACACACAGTGATGTCACAGTACAGGGATAATACACACAGTGATATCACAGTACAGGGGTAATAAACACAGTGATGTCACAGTACAGGGATAATACACACAGTGATATCACAGTACAGGGATAATACACACAGTGATATCACAGTACAGGGATAATACACACAGTGATGTCACAGTACAGGGGTAATACACACAGTGATATCACAGTACAGGGGTAATACACACAGTGATGTCACAGTACAGGGGTAATACACACAGTGATGTCACAGTACAGGGATAATACACACAGTGATATCACAGTACAGGGATAATACACACAGTGATGTCACAGTACAGGGATAATACACACAGTGATGTCACAGTACAGGGGTAATAAACACAGTGATGTCACAGTACAGGGATAATGCACACAGTGATGTCACAGTACAGAGATAATGCACACAGTGATGTCACAGTACAGGGGTAATAAACACAGTGATGTCACAGTACAGGGATAATACACACAGTGATATCACAGTACAGGAATAATGCACACAGTGATGTCACAGTACAGGGATAATGCACACAGTGATGTCACAGTACAGGGATAATACACACAGTGATGTCACAGTACAGGGATAATGCACACAGTGATGTCACAGTACAGGGATAATACACACAGTGATATCACAGTACAGGGATAATACACAATGTGATGTCACACTACAGGGATAATACACACAGTGATGTCACAGTACAGGGATAATACACACAGTGATGTCACAGTACAGGATGATACACACAGTGATGTCACAGTACAGGGGTAATACACACAGTGATGTCACAGTACAGGGATAATACACACTGTGATGTCACAGTACAGGGATAATGAACACAGTGATGTCACAGTACAGGGATAATACACACAGTGATATCACAGTACAGGAATAATGCACACAGTGATGTCACAGTACAGGGATAATGCACACAGTGATGTCACAGTACAGGGATAATACACACAGTGATGTCACAGTACAGGGATAATGCACACAGTGATGTCACAGTACAGGGATAATACACACAGTGATATCACAGTACAGGGATAATACACAATGTGATGTCACACTACAGGGATAATACACACAGTGATGTCACAGTACAGGGATAATACACACAGTGATGTCACAGTACAGGATGATACACACAGTGATGTCACAGTACAGGGGTAATACACACAGTGATGTCACAGTACAGGGATAATACACACTGTGATGTCACAGTACAGGGATAATGAACACAGTGATGTCACAGTGCAGGGATAATACACACAGTGATGTCACAGTACAGGGATAATACACACAGTGATGTCACAGTACAGAGATAATACACACAGTGATGTCACAGTACAGGGATAATACACACAGTGATGTCACAGTCCAGGGATGATACACACAGTGATGTCACAGTACAGGGATGATACACACAGTGATGTCACAGTACAGGGATAATACACACAGTGATGTCACAGTACAGGGATGATACACACAGTGATGTCACAGTACAGGGATAATACACACAGTGATGTCACAGTACAGGGATAATACACACAGTGATGTCACAGTACAGGGATAATACACACAGTGATGTCACAGTACAGGGATAATACACACTGTGATGTCACAGTACAAGGATAATACACACAGTGATGTCACAGTACAGGGATAATACACACAGTGATGTCATAGTACAGGGATAATACACACAGTGATGTCACAGTACAGGGATAATACACACAGTGATTTCACAGTTCAGGGATAATACACACAGTGATGTCACAGTACAAGGATAATACACACTGTGATGTCACAGCACAAGGATAATACACACAGTGATGTCACAGTACAGAGATAATGCACACAGTGATGTCAGAGTACAAGGATAATACACACAGTGATGTCACAGTACAGGGTGTGAGGTAGCGTGGTCGGCTGCGCAGCAGAAGACACGCGATCCAGGCATTAAGGTTCACAGCACACGGTTTTAATGTCCAAACAAAAGTCCACAACAATATACATGTGCCTCTCCAGCAGAGAACTCAGGGAGTTGTGTTCACTCCCCCACACCCGGCACACCTGCCCTTGTTCCTGATTCTATTTAACCCTTCCTTCAGCCTGTAGGGAAACAGCATTAACCCTAGAGTGGATTTACTTTCTATCATGGAGTGAGCACAACCGGGGCGAGACATACCGGCCGTCATAGATAACCCCGGTCACAGTCTCACATACCCCCCCCCTCAGTTCAAGCGTGCGGGGTTGAACTCCCGCCATCAAACACGGGCCGCGGGACAAGGCATCGGCGCTGCCCTGCAACCCACCGGCCCTATGTTCAACCGTAAACCGGAAGTTCTGCAGAGAAAGGAACCACCGGGTAACCCGGGCATTCCGTTCCTTGGCGGACCTCATCCAGACCAGTGGAGAGTGATCCGTCACCAAGCTAAACTGCCGTCCCAGCAGGTAATAGCGTAGGGACTCCAAGGCCCACTTGATCGCCAGGCACTCCTTCTCCACTACGCTATAATTCCGCTCGGGAGGGGTGAGCTTCCTACTTAAGAAGGTGACGGGGTGTTCCTCCCCCTGAACCACCTGAGACAACACTGCCCCCAGGCCGACCTCTGAGGCGTCAGTCTGTACTATGAACTCCTTCCGGAAATCAGGGTGTACGAGAACGGGCTGTCCGCACAGGACCCCCTTCAGGGCCCGGAAGGAGTCCTCGGCCTGCGGAGTCCAGCGCACCATGACGGACTTCTTGCCTTTGAGAAGGTCCGTCAAGGGGGCTGATAGTCCCGCAAAATCCTTTACAAACCTCCTGTAGTATCCCACGATCCCCAGGAAGGCCCTAACCTGCTTCGTGGTCAGGGGTCTAGGCCACTTCTGGATCGCCTCAACCTTGTTAATTTGGGGCGTAATCACTCCTTGGCCTATCACGTAGCCCAAGTAGCGGGCTTCCGTGAGTCCCAACGCACATTTCTTGGGATTGGCTGTCAATCCGGCTGTTCGAAGCGCGTCCACCACCGCTTGTACCTGTTCCAAGTGGGTCTGCCAATTGGAGCTGTAAATAATGATGTCATCAAGGTACGCTGATGCATACGCCTGGTGGGGTTCCAGCACTAAGTCCTTCAACCTCTGGAACGTGGCCGGAGCGCCATGTAACCCAAAAGGCAAGACAACATAGTGGAAGAGACCCTCCGGCGTAACAAAAGCGGTTTTCTCCTTAGCGGACTCAGTCAGTGGCACCTGCCAGTACCCCTTGGTCAGGTCGAGTGTGGTGAAATATCGCGCCTGTCCCAGCCTATCAATCAGCTCATCCACCCGGGGCATGGGGTAGAGATCGAACTTGGATAGTTCGTTCAATCTCCTAAAGTCATTGCAGAACCTTAAGGAGCCATCGGGTTTTGGTATTAGGACAATCGGACTAGCCCATTCACTCCGGGATTTTTCGATGACCCCCAGGCGTAACATTGTCTTTACTTCCTCCGATATGGCTTGTCGTCGAGCCTCCGGTACCCGGTATGACTTCAGGCGTACCTTCAGGTGGGGCTCGGTGACAATATCATGTCGTATCAGACTGGTCCTACCGGGCAGCTCGGAGAAGACATCGGGGTTCTGCTGAACCAACCGTCTGGCCTCTCGCCTCTGAGTCTTGGTGAGGGCTTCTCCAATCCTTACTTCCGGTTCGTCCTCTCCGGAGGTCGCTAGAGCCGGAGGTGAACGACCCGAAGAGGAGGGAGATGGGGAAAAAACAGCCATCAGGCTGTCCCGTTCCTGCCAAGGTTTTAATAGGTTGACATGGTATATTTGTTCAGGTTTCCGCCTACCGGGCTGCAATACCTTATAGTTGACCACCCCGACTCTTTCCTTTATCTCGTAGGGGCCTTGCCACTGAGCCAGGAATTTACTCTCTGCCGTGGGGATTAATACCAACACCCGATCCCCGGGTTTAAAGGTCCGCACGGTGGCTTGTCTATTGTAGCGGCCGCTTTGCGCGGCCTGAGCCTCCTGTAAATGCTCCTTCACAATTGGCATGACCGCGCTTATGCGGTTCTGCATACCCAAAATGTGTTCAATCACACTTTTATGGGGGGTGGGCTCTTGCTCCCATGTTTCCTTTGCCAGGTCCAACAATCCCCGGGGATGTCGCCCATATAACAATTCAAAAGGCGAAAACCCCGTGGATGCCTGTGGCACCTCACGGATGGCAAACATCAAATAGGGAAGCATTATATCCCAGTCTTTCCCGTCTTTTGAAATTACCCTTTTGAGCATGGTTTTCAGGGTTTTATTGAAACGCTCGACTAAACCGTCCGTTTGAGGATGATACACAGACGTACGCAACTGCTTGATCTGGAGTAGCCGGCATAGCTCTTTGGTCACTTTAGACATGAATGGGGTACCCTGATCCGTAAGGATCTCCTTGGGCAACCCCACCCGGCAGAACACAGCAAACAACTCCCGAGCTATAAGCTTTGCTGCAGTATTTCTGAGAGGTATCGCCTCGGGATACCGGGTGGCATAGTCAACGATCACTAGGATGTGTTGGTGCCCTCGAGCGGACTTTACGAGGGGCCCCACCAGATCCATCCCTATCCGTTCAAAAGGGACTTCTATAATGGGTAACGGTACCAACGGACTGCGAAAATGGGTCAGGGGTGCGGTAAGCTGACACTCCGGGCAGGTTTCGCAGAACCGTTTTACCTCCCCAAAGACTCCGGGCCAATAGAACCTTTGCAATATTCGCTCCTGCGTTTTCTTGACCCCTAGGTGGCCACTCATCAGGTGTTTATGAGCCAAGTCGAGGACCCGCCGACGATGCGGCTGGGGCACCACCAACTGCTCTACCCCCACGCCCCGTATTTCATCTACCCGGTAGAGTAAATCCTGCTTAAGAGCGAAATGGGGGTACCTTACCTGGGCACCGGGCAGCTGTGCCACCCCGTCAATTACTGTCACCCGACTCCTGGCATGTATTAATGTAGGGTCCTGGAGTTGGGCAGTCCCAAACGTATCCGGGGACGCCTCCAACTCTGGGATGGGTTCGACCGTCTCAGCCTCTCCTGCCAATACCTCTAGGGGCGACCTATCGGGTTCACATTCTGTCCCTATCATGGGGACCCCTACGGCAGGTGTCCCGGATTCAGGATTGTAGGGCTCAGGTCCCGGACTGACCAATATCTGAGGAGACTTAGGGGGTCCCTTCCATAAAGTCCAAAAATAGGGCAGATCCCTTCCTAGGATCACGTCATAGGGAAGAGTGTTAAGAAGTCCCACCTCATGTTGCACCTGACCGCAAGGTGCTGTGATGGTGACAATCCCCGTGGGATAGTCTCGGCGGTCCCCATGTATGCAAACCACCCCCACGGTACGTCCTGTGGCCTTTACTTTAGCCCTCAAGGTGGATCGCACAAGGGTCACTAAGCTTCCGGAATCCAACAATCCTGTAACCGGACATCCATTCACCTGTATTTGGCACAAGTGGGGCTCCGTCTCTGGGGAGACCAGGTCAGCGGTATACACCACCTGAGCATACATTGAACCCCGCCGGGTAACCCCACAATCCATGGGCTCCGTGGTGAGTGGACACTGGGCTTCCATATGTCCCACCCGCTGGCACCGCCAACATCTAATGGAGACGGAAACCCCCTTGACGGGTTGTCGTTTAGGGTACAGAACCTTCCGGACCTCAGGAATGGCGGCCGCGGCCTCAGACGGGATGGTAGGGGACTCCTGCACCGGTGTCAGCGGTGGGTCCTTGGCCCTAGGCTTGGAGGGGCCGGACCGACGGGCGGTACGCAAAGTCTCAGTGTCCCGTATCAAGTCCTGCGTAGCCACATGCCGCTCTACCAGGGACACTAATTGGTCCAGGGTACTCGGGTCACCCTGTCCTACCCACCGTTGAACGGTGACGGGTAAAGTGCGCACAAAACGATCCACTACTACCCTTTCCACCATTTGCGCTGGGCTCAGAGTGTCAGGCTGCAACCATTTTTTTACAAGATGCAACAAGTCATAGGCCTGGGAGCGTACGGGTTTGGCTTCCTCATAGAACCACTGATTTACCCGCTGAGCCCGTACATAGGTATTCACCCCCAACCGAGCCAGTATTTCGGCTTTCAGGGTCACATAGTCAATGGCGTCCTCGGTACAGAGGTCCAGGTACGCTTTTTGGGGTTCCCCCGTCAGATAGGGCGACAATACCTCAGCCCACTGGGGGGTCGGCAGCTTTTCCCGCTCAGCCACCCGCTCAAACAGCGCCAGGAACGCTTCCACATCATCCCCCGGGGTCATCTTTTGTAATGCTTGTCTCACCGCTTTCCGGACGCTGCCGTCGTCACCCGGTCCCGGGGTTGTTGCTGCCGGTCCGGCACGGATCGACTTGGCCAGGAGAACCATCTGTTCTTGGTGCCTTTTTTCCTGCACTTGCAAGGATTGCTGCTGACGTGCATTGGCCTGAACCAGCTGTTCTTGGTGCCTTGTGTCCTGCGCTTGCAAGGATTGCTGCTGACGTTCCAACGCCCGGAGCAGGTGTGCATTGGTCTGTTGCTGCTGTGCATTAGCCTCTTGTAGCTGTGCATTAGTCTGTTGCTGCTGCCTTAGTATGTCCTCCATGGCGTCACCGGGTTTGGGCTGTAGTATAGCCGCTCGAATCCAGGACATGTGCTGCTGGGTCACCAGGGATGGATGCTACACCTCACCGGCTGTCATGCCCGCATTCTCCACCATATGTGAGGTAGCGTGGTCGGCTGCGCAGCAGAAGACACGGGATCCAGGCATTAAGGTTCACAGCACACGGTTTTAATGTCCAAACAAAAGTCCACAACAATATACATGTGCCTCTCCAGCAGAGAACTCAGGGAGTTGTGTTAACTCCCCCACACCCGGCACACCTGCCCTTGTTCCTGATTCTATTTAACCCTTCCTTCAGCCTGTAGGGAAACAGCATTAACCCTAGAGTGGATTTACTTTCTATCATGGAGTGAGCACAACCGGGGCGAGACATACCGGCCGTCATAGATAACCCCGGTCACAGTCTCACAAGGGATAATACACACAGTGATGTTACAGTACAGGGATAATACACACAGTGATTTCACAGTACAGGGATAATACATACAGTGATGTCACAGTACAGGGATAATACACACAGTGATGTCACAGTACAGGGATAATACACAGTGATGTCACAGTACAGGGATAATGCACACAGTGATGTCACAGTACAGGGATAATACACACAGTGATTTCACAGTACAGGGATAATACACACAGTAATGTTACAGTACAGGGATAATACACACAGTGATTTCACAGTACAGGGATAATACACAGTGATGTCACAGTACAGGGATAATACACACAGTGATGTCACAGTACAGAGATAATACACACAGTGATGTCACAGTACAGAGATAATACACACAGTGATGTCACAGTACAGGGATAATACACACAGTGATGTCACAGTACAGGGATAATACACACAGTGATGTCACAGTACAAGGATAATACAGTGATGTCACAGTACAGGGATAATACACAGTGATGTCACAGTACAGGGATAATACACACAGTGATGTCACAGTACAGGGATAATGCACACAGCGATGTCACAGTACAAGGATAATACACACAGTGATGTCACAGTACAGAGATAATATACACAGTGATGTCACAGTACATAGATAATATACACAGTGATGTCACAGTACAGGGATAATACACACAGTGATGTCACAGTACAAGGATAATACACACTGTGATGTCACAGTACAAGGATAATACACAGTGATGTCACAGTACAGGGATAATACACACAATGATGTCACAGTACAGGGATAATACACACAGTGATGTCACAGTACAGGGATAATGCACACAGTGATGTCACAGTACAGGGATAATGCACACAGTGATGTCACAGTACAGGGATAATACACACAGTGATGTCACAGTACAGGGATAATACACACAGTGATGTCACAGTACATGGAAAATACACACAGTGATGTCACAGTACAGGGATAATACACACAGTGATAGCACAGTGCAGGGATAATACACACAGTGATAGCACAGTGCAGGGATAATACACACAATGATGTCACAGTACAGGGATAATACACACAGTGATGTCACAGTACAAGGATAATACACACAGTGATGTCACAGTACAGGGATAATACACACAGTAATGTTACAGTACAGGGATAATACACACAGTGATTTCACAGTACAGGGATAATACACAGTGATGTCACAGTACAGGGATAATACACACAGTGATGTCACAGTACAGGGGTAATACACACAGTGATGTCACAGTACAGGGATAATACACACAGTGATGTCACAGTACAGGGGTAATAAACACAGTGATGTCACAGTACAGGGATAATGCACACAGTGATGTCACAGTACAGAGATAATACACACAGTGATGTCACAGTACAGGGATAATACACACAGTGATGTCACAGTACAGGGATAATGCACACAGTGATGTCACAGTACAGGGATAATACACTCAGTGATGTCACAGTACAGGGATAATACACACAGTGATGTCACAGTACAGGGATAATACACACAGTGATATCACAGTACAGGGATAATACACACTGTGATGTCACACTACAGGGATAATACACACAGTGATGTCACAGTACAGGGATAATACACACAGTGATGTCACAGTACAGGATGATACACACAGTGATGTCACAGTACAGGGGTAATACACACAGTGATGTCACAGTACAGGGATAATACACACTGTGATGTCACAGTACAGGGATAATGCACACAGTGATGTCACAGTGCAGGGATAATACACACAGTGATGTCACAGTACAGGGATAATACACACAGTGATGTCACAGTACAGAGATAATACACACAGTGATGTCACAGTACAGGGATAATACACACAGTGATGTCACAGTACAGGGATGATACACACAGTGATGTCACAGTACAGGGATGATACACACAGTGATGTCACAGTACAGGGATAATACACACAGTGATGTCACAGTACAGGGATGATACACACAGTGATGTCACAGTACAGGGATAATACACACAGTGATGTCACAGTACAGGGATAATACACACAGTGATGTCACAGTACAGGGATAATACACACAGTGATGTCACAGTACAGGGATAATACACACTGTGATGTCACAGTACAAGGATAATACACACAGTGATGTCACAGTACAGGGATAATACACACAGTGATGTCATAGTACAGGGATAATACACACAGTGATGTCACAGTACAGGGATAATACACACAGTGATGTCACAGTACAGAGATAATACACACAGTGATGTCACAGTACAGGGATAATACACACAGTGATGTCACAGTACAGGGATAATACACACAGTGATGTCACAGTACAGAGATAATCCACACAGTGATGTCACAGTACAGGGATAATACACACAGTGATGTCACAGTACAGGGATGATACACACAGTGATGTCACAGTACAGGGATGATACACACAGTGATGTCACAGTACAGGGATAATACACACAGTGATGTCACAGTACAGGGGTAATACACACAGTGATGTCACAGTACAGGGATAATACACACAGTGATGTCACAGTACAGGGATAATACACACAGTGATGTCACAGTACAGGGATAATACACACAGTGATGTCACAGTACAGGGATAATACACACTGTGATGTCACAGTACAAGGATAATACACACAGTGATGTCACAGTACAGGGATAATACACACAGTGATGTCATAGTACAGGGATAATACACACAGTGATGTCACAGTACAGGGATAATACACACAGTGATTTCACAGTACAGGGATAATACACACAGTGATGTCACAGTACAGGGATAATACACACAGTGATGTCACAGTACAGAGATAATCCACACAGTGATGTCACAGTACAGGGATAATACACACAGTGATGTCACAGTACAGGGATGATACACACAGTGATGTCACAGTACAGGGATGATACACACAGTGATGTCACAGTACAGGGATAATACACACAGTGATGTCACAGTACAGGGGTAATACACACAGTGATGTCACAGTACAGGGATAATACACACAGTGATGTCACAGTACAGGGATAATACACACAGTGATGTCACAGTACAGGGATAATACACACAGTGATGTCACAGTACAGGGATAATACACACTGTGATGTCACAGTACAAGGATAATACACACAGTGATGTCACAGTACAGGGATAATACACACAGTGATGTCATAGTACAGGGATAATACACACAGTGATGTCACAGTACAGGGATAATACACACAGTGATTTCACAGTACAGGGATAATACACACAGTGATGTCACAGTACAAGGATAATACACACTGTGATGTCACAGTACAATGATAATACACACAGTGATGTCACAGTACAGAGATAATGCACACAGTGATGTCAGAGTACAAGGATAATACACACAGTGATGTCACAGTACAGGGATAATACATACAGTGATGTTACAGTACAGGGATAATACACACAGTGATTTCACAGTACAGGGATAATACATACAGTGATGTCACAGTACAGGGATAATACACACAGTGATGTCACAGTACAGGGATAATACACAGTGATGTCACAGTACAGGGATAATGCACACAGTGATGTCACAGTACAGGGATAATACACACAGTGATGTCACAGTTCAGGGATAATACACACAGTGATGTCACAGTACAGGGATAATACACACAGTGATGTCACAGTACAGGGATAATACACACAGTGATGTCATAGTACAGGGATAATACACACAGTGATGTCATAGTACAGGGATAATACACACAGTGATGTCACAGTACAGGGATAATACACACAGTGATTTCACAGTACAGGGATAATACACACAGTAATGTTACAGTACAGGGATAATACACACAGTGATTTCACAGTAAAGGGATAATACACAGTGATGTCACAGTACAGGGATAATACACACAGTGATGTCACAGTACAGGGATAATACACACAGTGATGTCACAGTACAGGGATAATACACACAGTGATGTCACAGTACAAGGATAATACAGTGATGTCACAGTACAGGGATAATACACAGTGATGTCACAGTACAGGGATAATACACACAGTGATGTCACAGTACAGGGATAATGTACACAGTGATGGCACAGTACAGGGATAATACACACAGTGATGTCACAGTACAGGGATAATGCACACAGCGATGTCACAGTACAGGGATAATACACACTGTGATATCACAGTACAGGGATAATACACACAGTGATGTCACAGTACAGAGATAATATACACAGTGATGTCACAGTACAGAGATAATATACACAGTGATGTCACAGTACAGGGATAATACACACTGTGATGTCACAGTACAAGGATAATACACACTGTGATGTCACAGTACAAGGATAATACACAGTGATGTCACAGTACAGGGATAATACACACGATGATGTCACAGTACAGGGATAATACACACAGTGATGTCACAGTACAGGGATAATGCACACAGTGATGTCACAGTACAGGGATAATGCACACATTGATGTCACAGTACAGGGATAATACACACTGTGATGTCACAGTACAGGGATAATACACACAGTGATGTCACAGTACAGGGATAATACACACAGTGATGTCACAGTACAGGGATAATACACACAGTGATAGCACAGTGCAGGGATAATACACACAGTGATAGCACAGTGCAGGGATAATACACACAGTGATGTCACAGTACAGGGATAATACACACAGTGATGTCACAGTACAAGGATAATACACACAGTGATGTCACAGTACAGGGATAATACACACAGTAATGTTACAGTACAGGGATAATACACACAGTGATTTCACAGTACAGGGATAATACACAGTGATGTCACAGTACAGGGATAATACACAGTGATGTCACAGTACAGGGATAATACACACAGTGATGTCACAGTACAGGGATAATGCACACAGCAATGTCACTGTACAAGGATAATACACACAGTGATGTTACACTACAGAGATAATATACACAGTGATGTCACAGTACAGGGATAATACACACAGTGATGTCACAGTACAGGGATAATACACACAGTGATGTCACAGTACAGGGATAATACACAGTGATGTCACAGTACAGGGATAATACACAGTGATGTCTCAGTACAGGGATAATACACACAATGATGTCACAGTACAGGGATAATACACACAGTGATGTCACAGTACAGGGATAATGCACACAGTGATGTCACAGTACAGGGATAATACACACGTTGATGTCACAGTACAGGGATAATACACACAGTGATGTCACAGTACAGGGATAATACACACAATGATGTCACAGTACAGGGATAATACACACAGTGATGTCACAGTACAGGGATAATGCACACAGTGATGTCACAGTACAGGGATAATACACACAGTGATGTCACAGTGCAGGGATAATACATACAGTGATGTCACAGTACAGGGATATACACACTGTGATGTCACAGTACAGGGATACACACAGTGATGTCACAGTACAGAGATAATGTACACAGTGATGTCACAGTACAGGGATAATACACTCAGTGATGTTACAGTACAAGGATAATACACACAGTGATGACACAGTACAGGAATAATACACACAGTGATGTCACAGTACAGGGATAATACACAGTGATGTCACAGTACAGGGATAATACACACAGTGATGTCACAGTACAGGGATAATATACACAGTGATGTCACAGTACAGGGATAATACACACAGTGATGTCACAGTACAAGGATAATACACACAGTGATGTCACAGTACAAGGATAATACACACAGTGATGTCACAGTACAGGGATAATACACACAGTGATGTCACAGTACAGGGATAATACACACAGTGATGTCACAGTACAGGGATAATACACACAGGATGTCACAGTACAGAGATAATGCACACAGTGATGTCACAGTACAGGGATAATACACTCAGTGATGTCACAGTACAGGGATAATACACACAGTGATGTCACAGTACAGGGATAATACACTCAGTGATGTCACAGTACAGGGATAATACACACAGTGATGTCACAATACAGGGATAATACACACAGTGATATCACAGTACAGAGATAATACACACAGTGATGTCACAGTACAGGGATAATACACACAGTGATGTCACAGTACAGAGATAATACACACAGGATGTCACAGTACAGAGATAATGCACACAGTGATGTCACAGTACAGGGATAATGCACACAGTGATGTCACAGTACAGAGATAATACACACAGGATGTCACAGTACAGAGATAATGCACACAGTGATGTCACAGTACAGGGATAATACACACAGTGATGTCACAGTACAGGGATAATACACTCAGTGATGTCACAGTACAGGGATAATACACACAGTGATGTCACAGTACAGGGATAATACACTCAGTGATGTCACAGTACAGGGATAATACACACAGTGATGTCACAATACAGGGATAATACACACAGTGATATCACAGTACAGAGATAATGCACACAGTGATGTCACAGTACAGGGATAATACACACAGTGATGTCACAGTATAGGGATAATACACACAGTGATGTCACAGTATAGGGATAATACACACAGTGATGTCACAGTACAGGGATAATACACACAGTGATGTCACAGTACAGGGATAATACACTCAGTGATGTCACAGTACAGGGATAATACACACAGTGATGTCACAGTACAGGGATAATACACACAGTGATGTCACAGTACAGGGATAATACACACAGTGATGTCACAGTACAGGGATAATACACTCAGTGATGTCACAGTACAGGGAAAATACACACAGTGATGTCACAGTACAGGGATAAAACACACAGTGATGTCACAGCACACAGATAACAAATAGAATATTTACTTTTTTTTTTTTAAACAAATAAGGTTATGCAGTGTAATAATGTAACACTGTATTATTTTTGTCGTTACAAATTGTCCACTTTTTGTTAGGCCTCTTTCTCTCATCCACATTTTTCACGGACGCGTAAGAGGTGCGTGTGGCCCTCCGTGTGCCGTGATTTTGGAACATGAGTGTTCTCCTTGTGCTATCCGTGATAACACATAGAGAACAGGAACTTTATGCTCACCTGTCCCTAATGCTGCCATCAGTGGTGCTGATGTCTTCCGCTCTGTGGTCTCCAGTCCTGCTGACTTCCCGTTGCTGTCACTTCCGGATCGGCAGTGCAGTGCATATGCATGAGAATAATTAGCCGTCCTGGAAGCAGGAGAGAGCAGCAGCCGGAGACAGCAGTGCTGGAGAAGGTAAGTATAGAAAATCATTTAATTTCTCAGATACGTGATTTCTTTCCGATACGTGTCACACTGATGTCACACTGATCACATCAGTGTGCTGTCCATGTAGTCCGTGAGACACCCGTGCTGCCAGAGAAAAACGGACATGTCTACATATGGAGCACACGGACACACCTATGCTCCAGTCCACACGGTCCATGTGAAAACACGCACGTGTGCGCAAACCTATTGATTTTAATAGGTCTACATATGTCAGTGTCCCGGTACATGTGAACACAGACCCCACACATACCGGACACATGGACGTGTGACAGGGTCCTTAGTTAATGTTTACTAAAACCTTACCCGGTTACATCAATCTGACACATATGTTCAGTTAAGGCTGTGTTCACATGTCCCAATTTTCATCCATTTCTAATGGTTCCTAAATTATGAAAACCTGCATCTGTTACACGCGGAACAAATACAGATGCAATGTCTAAATAAAAGTTTATTTTCTTGAAAATATTTGTCTTGAAAAAACAAGAAAAAACACAGATCCTTTTAAAAATGGACAATTTGGTTTACATTTTGCATTGCATCTGTTTTTGTACTGGAATTAATGAATCCGTGTTTACTAGAGATGTCTCTGAACATGTCTGCTGTTCATTTTGCGCATGCGCAGTGGTGGAAAAATAATCTTTTGGTAGAAGACATAACGAACAACCATCCATTATGATGCGTTTCCCATAGACTTCAAGGTTAAAAAACTGATCAAGTTGATTGTTGGTTTTTTTTGGCAAAAGAACTTTGACAAAAAAAATTGTGCAGACTAGGTTTTTTAAATCCAACTTAATATTGTATTGCAGATAGCAAAAAGGCAAAGGGAAGATATTTAAAGGGAGCCTGCCACCAGGTTTTCCTCATATGCCCAGCACCTTTAGTTCCTCTTTTACACCATTTTTGCTGTATGTTGAACTCCAAATTAGTAAGATTTGTTTTACGAGCGCTTGGGAAATCAATACAGCACACACTGCTTAATAACGTACACTCAAAGAATTCTCCTTTATTTGTAAATGTGACTAGTTTATATAGGGTATAGCAGTAGGTGCGTGAACGGAAATATGAAACTTTCCCGCCCTTCAGTGTTAGCTGAGCTCTATGACATCATTAGTTATAAGACTAGATGGACACAATGAGAACAAAATGGATTGTATTCTCTCACACAAGGCACAAAAAAGACCTGGTATTATACGCACAGATGGCGCACTCCAATGAGCGTCTCTGGTCTTGATCCAGCGCCTCCTCTCTTCTTGCAATAGCCATCCTCCTGCCCTGCTTCATGTGGATGAGGCGTCATTATCTACACAGTGTCCACATCGCAATCCTGCGCAGGCGCACTTCTTTCTGCCCCAACGAGGTAAGATAAAAGTATTGTAATGTGCATGCGCCGGCGCGTCATTGGTGCTCTTAGTCCTTTCACGGCGCATGCGCACTATAATACTTTGTTCTGTCATCAGCAAGGCAGAGAGAAGTGCGCCTGCGCTGCACGAGAGTGCGAGGAGTCTTTGTTGATGACTGTGGTGAAACCGGGAGGGTTTCTAAGCATAAATATATATTGAAATGTTAAACTTTAACGTTTGTCTTGTCCACTATGGAAAATTATTGTTCTGACCCAAGTGTTTGGCCAAATCAACATTAGGCAGCAGATTTACTACTATTGTATTTATAGTCCAATGTCTTTGGAGCTATAAATTACTCAGCATCACAGCTAGGATGAAAAATAAATAAAACCATGTAAAAACATAGAGATCTGCAGTTATTCAGGGGTCGTGTGTCCTCTGAAAACTGAATCAGCAGAATGTTATATTAATGTTATTGTATCATTATTTGTGTAGTTTATATTTAGTTTTGTGGTGAAGCATTGTGGCCACTTTTGTGCTGGTTTTCGATTGTTGTTTAATGATTTTTGTCCGTCTCAGAAGAAAAAATTCTTTTAAATAGGTTATTGTTGAGCGAGTAGTTAACTATTTGTACTCACTATGCTGTTAGCGAGCACTGTCCGCTACTCGCATATTCGTTACGAGCAGCGGGCGCAATGTAAAGCCCGCTTTACACGCTACAATATATCTTATGATGTGTCGGCGGGGTCACGTCGTAAGTGACGTACATCCGGCATCGTAAGGTACATTGCAGTGTGTGACAGGTACGTGGGATTGCGATTGAACGGTAAAATGTTCATTGCATGCACATTGTTCAGTTCCTAAAAATTGAATGTCAGATTGTTCATCGTACCCGGGGTAGCGCACATCGCAGTGTGTGACACCCCGGGAATGATGAACAGATCTTACCTACGTCCTGCGGATCCCGCCGGCAATGCGGAAGGAAGAAGGTGGGCGGGATGTTTACGTCCCGCTCATCTCCGCCCCTCCGCTTCTATTGGCCGGCTGCCACGTCACGTCGATGTGACGCCGAACGTCCCTCCCACTCCAGGAAGTGGACGGTCTCCGCCTACATCGAGGTCATATGGACGGGTAAGTACGTGTGACGGGGGTTAATCGATTGTGCGGCACGTTCAACAAATTGAACATGCCGCACATACGACGGGAGCGGTTACGATCGCATACGATATCATTTGCA
This sequence comes from Anomaloglossus baeobatrachus, assembly GCF_048569485.1. Classification (NCBI taxonomy): domain Eukaryota; kingdom Metazoa; phylum Chordata; class Amphibia; order Anura; family Aromobatidae; genus Anomaloglossus; species Anomaloglossus baeobatrachus. Next base: position 41,501,474 of record NC_134357.1, on the reverse strand, counting down.
GAATCGTAACATGTAAAGCAGGCTTTAGGCTACTTACACACTTGCGTTGAACGGCATCCGTTGCATTGCGTTGTGTGACACATGCAACAGTTGCGTTGCATATAGTGGCACAACGGATGCAACGGATCGTGCAAAATCCGTTATGTTTTTTTTTCCTTGACTTTACACATCTGAGTATGCGCAGTTGTGTAAAGGCGGTTGTGTTAACAGAATCCATCAAGTGACGGATTCTAAGGGAATCCGCCACCTTAGGCGTCCATTATAAAAACAACGGACGCCGACAGAATCCTGCAGGTTGCGTTTTTTTTACACTCTGCCAAGCGCAGAAAAATGCTACATACAACGTTCCATCCGCCCAACGGTCACTGACGGTCAGCGTCAAAAGAACTGATGCGCCGCGGGGCGGACGCAATGCAAGGCCATCCGTTACTATCCGTAGCTAATAGAAGTCTATGAGGAATCAAAGGTTTCCTGCAACGGTTACTGTAATTCCTTAAGGCGGCGAATAGCAACGGATGCCGTTCAACGCAAGCGTGACAGTAGCATAAAGGTGGCTTTACACGCTATGACATCGCTAAAGCGATGTCGTTGGGGTCACGGATTTTGTGACGCACATCCGGCCGCGTTAGCGATGTCATTGCGTGTGACACCTATTAGCGATTTTGAATCGTTACATAAACGTTCAAAATCGCTAATCGGTGACATGCTCCCCTAATCTCAATTATCGTTGCTGCTGCAGGTATGATGTTGTTCGTCGTTCCTGCGGCAGCACACATCGCTATGTGTGACACCGCAGGAACGAGGAACCTCACCTTACCTGTGTCCTGCCAGCAATAAGGAAGGAAAGAGATGGGCGGGATGTTACGTCCCGCTCATCTTCGCCCCTCCGCTTCTATTGGGCGGCCGCTTAGTGACGTTGCTGTGATGCTGAACAAACCGCCCCCTTAGAAAAGAGGCGGTTCGCCGGTCACAGCGACGTCGCTATGCAGGTAAGTAGTGTGACGGGTCCGTGCAATTTTGTGCGCCACGGGTAGCGATATGCCCGAGATGCACAAATGATGGGGAGATGGCGAGATCGCAGCATGTAAAGCGGCCTTAAGTCGATGGGAAATACTCGCTAAGTAGCGTGTAACCCGAAAGCCGTACTATTCGCTATTCACACGAAAAGTATGGCTTTCTGGTTACTCGCTACTTACTGAGTATTTCCCATTGACTTACACTGCGCCCGCTACTCATAATAACAAATATGCAAGTAGCGGACAGTACTCGCTAACAGCATAGCGAGTACGAATAGTCAACTAGTTAGCAGGATTTTTAAGCCTTTTTCGAGCATAATATAAGCCCTATTCCAAAAATAAGCCCTGGTTGCATAACATACAATAATAGTTGAGAAACTGGCCAGATCACTGTTTACCTTTGTGGATTTAATCCTAATCTGGGCGGATAAAGCCCACTTTGAGCTGAATGTTCAATTGCAACAGAAGAAAGAAAATATGAAGGAGGCTCTTAATATGGATGTTATGAAGCTTTCTTTAATGTATCCACTAAGTAAAAAGAGGCTTATTCCTTAATCATGTTTGTCAACCATAATTAAGGCATAAGCCGAAACACGTCGGTTTTTGGAGGCCCTTTTTTATTTGCCACACTTTAAGGATGTCTTTGTCTGATTGTGTTTTTACATTGTGGTAACTTTAAAGAATGCTTCTCCAAATTCAGGATACGAGCCTCTACATATCGTCGGATTTCTTCCTATTGTTGCATACAATAATAGGGCTTGGGCAGCCTTTTCAGGATATGTAGCTTTTATTGGTGTACATTGGCTTGTTGTGTTGCTGTAAGCTCCGGACGTTTATAGTCACATGCCTGCCTGTTAATGGAAATAGAATATTCACCTCTTCTGCCACCTGTCCCTCTATGCCGGCATCAGTGATTGGAACATGTGTTAATGGAAAAAAAATATTTACCCCTTCACCCGCCCATCCCTTGCCGCAATCAGTGCTTGGAACGTGTGTTAATGGAAAATGAATATTCGCCTCTTCACTTGCCCATCCCTGTGTGCCGCAATCAGTGCTTGGAACGTGTGTTAATGGAAAATGAATATTCGCCTCTTCACTTGCCCATCCCTGTGTGCCGCAATCAGTGCTTGGAACGTGTGTTAATGGAAAATGAATATTCGCCTCTTCACTTGCCCATCCCTGTGTGCCGGTATCAGTGCTTGAAACGTGTGTTAATGGAAAATGAATATTCACCCCTTCACCCGCCCATCCCTTTGTGCACTGCTGACATCAGTGATTGGAAAGTGTAGTAATGGAAAATGAATATTCGCCCCTTCACCCACCCCTTTGTGCCGGCATCAGTGATTGGAAAGTGTGTTAATGGAAAATGAATATTCACCCCTTCACTCGCTTATCCCTCTGTGCCGCATAAGTGATTGGAAAGTGTGTCAATGGAAAATAAATATTCACCCCTTCACCCGCGTATCCCTGTGTGCCGGCATCAGTGATTGGAACATGTGTTAATGGAAAATGAATATTCACACCTTTACTCGCCCATCCCTCTGTACTGGCATCAGTGATTACAATGTGTGTTAATGGAAAATGAATATTCACCCCTTCACCCACCCATCCCTTTGTGCCGGCATCAGTAATTGGAAAGTGTGTTAATAGAAAATGAATATTCACCCCTTCACTTGGCCATCCCTCTGTGGCAGCATCAGTGATTACAATGTGTGTTAATAGAAAATGAATATTCACCCCTTCACTCGCCCATCCCATCCCTCTGTGCCGGCATCAGTGATTACAACATGTGTTAATGGAAAATGAATATTCACCCCACCTATAATCCTGTCCACCCCTTTGTGCCAGCATCAGTGTCAGTGGTGGAATCTATGGCACCAGTAAGTTGTTATAATCTGCCAATGATAAAAATGGATGATCTTTAGCCTTGCGATAATTTGGGATACACCTATGTGTAATTCTTCCCAATGTGCTGAAAATGCCTTCAATCAACCAATTTGTATTAATCAAAGCTCAATGTAGGTAGATTACATGGGATTATCCAGATTGTTGAATATCGTGCCTTTTTCCATTTCATCTGTTGTGTCGCTGTAAAATAATATAAAATAGAACAGAATAAACCTGAAACAATTGATTGGACGAGCTAACAATAGCATTTCTCGGAGCGTTCCTGGCACCAGTATATCTACCATAAATGGGATTGAAAAAGGGTGAATGAACAAATCCCTGACTAAAGAGATTTGTCATCATTTCCAATCATTTAAGTTATTTTTTTGAAGGAAAATAATCCAGACGAGTTTAAAAATAATAAAAAATAAAATTACTTCAGCAGAAGAGTTTTTGCTATGGACTTTCTTCCTACGACGGAAGACATAAAATGGTTGTTTGATAATTGAGAGAATGGCGTGTTTTATTTTTCCAAAAACATAGTCATTAAAAAAAACTAAGTACACCCTCCTTGAAGAAGACTGTGACTAGGCCATTACAACACCTTGATTCCTTTCCTGATGTACATTTTTTTTTTTTGGGATCGTTTTTTCGTATGACCTAGTTTTGGCCAAGCTTTAGCTTCATATTTCACTCATGGTCAACTCAATGACTGCAATGTGCCCAGGTCCTGCGGTTGCAAAACAAGCCCTTTACCACCATGTTTGATAATTGGCAGGAAGTGCTCATGCTGATATGCTGGATTTAGTTGTCACCAAAGGTGGTGCAGAGCATTATGGCTAAACATCTCTCCTTCAGTGTGGTATGCCCAAAGTACATTGTTCCAGAAATCTTGTAGTATGTTCAGAAGAACCTTTCCCCTGGCAACCATTCCAAACAAGCCACACTTGAACTTGCACATGTATCATGCTAACTGAGGACTTTAGTGTCTGAGCTTTAGCTCTTGGGTTTCTTGCAATTTGTCTAAGAATTCCACAGTCTGAACTTCAAAAGAATTTGCTCGAACATGAGAAGATTGTCCACTTTCTAGAATGTTTTCTACTTGTGAATAATTTTTCTCACTGAAGATGATGGACTCCAAATTATTTGCAAATAAATCCTTCCCAGATTGACGGCCAACAACAAATGCTTCTCCAAGATCATTGCTGCTATCTTTACTCCATGGCATTGTGTCAACACAAGCCTGAATGTCACGGATGTTTCACGGGTGACAGACAGTCATGTGGTTTCTGGCAATAGAAGGTCACAGCGTTTGGCTGCACAAAATGCTTCCTGACTTTCTTTTGTTCCTGCTGTTAGTATTCAGTGTACTAGGCATCTTTCCTACTGGATTTTCATCTCTTACTCTTGAGGACACAGGGGAGCTCTCCTTCCATCCAGCTGCTGATTATGAGTATTCCCCTTGTGATTAAATACTCTCATCTTCCCTGGACTTGTGGTGGTGATATTATTCAGTTCATTCAGCTCTTGTTGCAAGCAAGTGGCTTGTACTCATTTGTGGTATTGTTGCTGTAACTTTGCTGAACCTCTACCTGAGTCATCTGTAGATAAGTTGTTCATGCATTATTTTACCTGTGTGTCCTCCTTGTGTCTTTTATAGTGTTTAGTCCCATCTGTTCCCTATTTAGGGCCCAGCACTAGGGATACCTAGGGTGAGGTATCTGGCTTGGCATATCAGTGCGAGACCTATCTAGGGTGGTGAGGGACCCCAGGGACCAGCAGTATGTTTGGTCAGGAGTCATCATCTTCCTCTTCCCTACACACAGGGTTTCTCTTCGCTTCCTTTTTACCATTCGCTTGGTACTTCCTCGTACCTAGCGTGACACTGAATGCTTTGGACCAGCAAACTGACAAAACTTCTGCTTTTATCGAGGTGGTCACACTTACTGATGAACAATTAATCAAGAGCATATAATTAAGTAGCACCTGGTTGTTCCTTGTACCTCCTTAACTCTTATGAAATCCATATGGGTGTACTTAGTTTTTCGCACATTGTTTTTGCATTTTGGCTTGTTTTGGTAAATAATGACACTGTAATGCTTAATGTATTGTTGACTAGAATTCAAAGTGGGTGTACTTAGTTTTTCTCATGGTGGAAGAGAGCCATGCCAAGAAGAAATATCCATGGGGACAATGTAAGAGTTCCTACCCTTTTCACCACTGCTAAGAAAGGCTAAATGCCTGCAACCAAGACGCAGCACCATTTAGATTTTTCTATAGGTCTTTCTCTTTACGATTGCCACTGGATGCTTTATTTTATTATCAGGCAGTAATATACCATATGCACTATGCATAAAAACAGTACAATAAAATACTAATCAATTTACTTCATTAGAAATACTTCAATTTTGCACACTACATGTATTCAGCAGGCTCAGGAGCTGAGCCCGCACAATGATACATGCACAATATCAATATTGTATATTTATCATATAAATACTATAGTATTCTGAAAATATATATCTACTCTACAATATTTACCATAATAAATTTTAAATATATACTATACAACATTATACTATAATACAGTGTGTTCACCCATATCCTGTCCACCGCCATTAACTTGAGAACGGCGTCAGCTATAGGCATAGAAGTTCTGTCTAGGTATAGTAAAGTATCCATGCGCTACACAATGAAACCACCTATAGCGCCACCTGGTGGAAAACAATAGAGCTAGCATTTTTATCTCAAAAACGGAACGAGATAGAGAAAAAAAGTGAATTAAAAAGTTGTCGTTCATCATCAATTCAATACGAATCGACACCTTGCATACAGAAATGCTATGATATGAAACCCATGACCCCCCCCCCAAAACATTGAATGCTGGTCACGCATATGGCACGCATGTAACTTTGATGCTCAAAGTGGCCCCCGTCAGCTGCAATGCACATCTGGCCTCTGGACAGCATACTGTATCTTGCTGCACGTTGTGCAATATGGTAGGTGACATGCTTGCACAAGCATCTGTGATACGTCGTCGTAGGTCCTGCAATGTTGGTGGAGGGGTCGCATACACCTGCTGTTTGATGTAACCTCACAGAAAGAAGTCCAATGGGGTCAGGTCAGGTGAGCGTGGAGGCCACTCCACACAGCCACCATACCCAATGACTTGTAGGAAGGTCTCCATGAGGTATCGCTTCACATCCGCAGCCTTGTGAGTTTTACATGTTCTAATCATAGCATTTCTGTATGCAAGGCGTCGATTCGCATTGAATTGATGATGCCCTACAACTTTGTAATTCACTTTTTTTTCTCTATCTCGTTCTGAGATAAAAATGCTAACTCCGTTGTTTTCCACCAGGTGGTGCTATAGGTGGTTTCATTGCGTAGCGCATGGCTAATTTACTATACCTAGACACCACTTCTATGCCTATAGCTGCCGCCGTTCTCAAGTTAATGGCGGTGGACAGGATATAGGTGGACACACTGTATATAGACTATATAAGCCCTAGAGAAATATTGCATATACGACACTGTATATATATAAATAATAATATATGCTATAATATGCTATATAGAAATACTATACTATAGATTTATACTATTATATACCAAGTAACACTCTACAATATATAGTATTAGTGACCCCCAAACCCCCCCCCCCCCCGGAAAAAGCCCACGCGAAACGCACATTGGGGTCCTTGGAGCTATACCCCCTCTCGCTGACAAGGTGGTAATATGGGTATGTGTCATTGTTTTACTATTCTGTGGTTGTTTACATTGCGCTTGCACTTTTTAAGGGGAAGTCTTTTGTAGTCATTTCTACATGCTACTATAATCCTTGATGTATTTGCACTGGAGCACTTTATTGTGTTTTTGACTCCCCTTTACTATTTTATATATACATATATATATATTGCTGATAGAACTCTATAGGCACCTTATCCCCACCTCTACATCTACATTTTTTGCACATTGTCAGTGACGTGGTGGTATCTCCTATCCTTTTGTATCCTCACCTGCACTGGTTGTCCCAGTTGTTCTGTACTTGGTGGTTTTATTATTTCATGTGTTAAATAAAATTCCATATATTTGCCATTACGGTAATATATTGACTCTTTTTTCTCTTATCTGTACAAATACATAGTATATATTAAAGCTCCTTTTCTATGACTGCATATAATTAATATATTTGTGCGTTGTCTTCAGAGCTGGCAATCCAGTCTCGTTAGCATGTGTAGCCATTAAACAATTTTCCAATTTTAAGCCCATTTTTTGTAAAATGTAAAACTTCTCTTTACACATTACTGGTTTCATTCTCACATTTCCATTGTGTAGATGAAGTTGCCAAACGTATGACAGCTCAGCTTAGGGGCTGAGACAGGTTTGCATTAGGCAGCCACGGAGTGGATTGCTTTGGAAATTTGATCTGTCACACTTTATTTTAAATTAAACCTAATTTTGGTGATTGGAAGAAATATGTTCTGCTCCTCATACTTACTGGAAATGTTTGATCTTTTCCAAGGAGCTATATAAACGTGATTGCGGCCAGGTAAAAGAATTCCAGGGTGAAGTCTGGGAAGGGGCGCACTATTGATTTAAAGTTCAGTCTGCGTGTGCCTCCAACAGGTGAATCGCATCATATAGGTGGTAACTTTGATTTCCATTGGCCTATGGTTGTCTTGGGTTATGAGAGAATACATAATTATAAATGCTACATTTTTTATAGGAAAATATCCGTATAGTGTAGTAGAAATAGGAAACTGTTGATTGGATTTTGCAATATATGCCTCATACCGCTCCTCAGGGGCATGTACTTGTGCATTGAATCTCCAGGGTACATCCCTCTACTAAGTGAAAATCGACACCAAAAATAGTAAAGTCTAAGGAGCTTAGAGAGACGAAGACCTGCCCCCACTGCAGGTCTGCCCCAGCTTACTATACAGAGAAACAGACCTGTCCCCGTTTACTGTCGAGAGACACAGACCTGCCCCCACTGCAGATATGCTCCGGCTTACTATACAGAGAAACAGACCTGTCCCCGATTACTGTCGAGAGACACAGACCTGCCCCCACTGCAGACCTGCCCCGGCTTACTACTTAGAGACACAGACCTGCTCCCACTGCAGAGCTGACCCTGCTTTCTATACAGAGAAACAGATCTTCCCCCACTGCAGATCGGCCCCCGCTTACTGCAAAGAGACAAAGACCTGCCCCCACTGCAGACCTGCCCCGGCTTACTACTTACAGTCACAAACCTGCCCCCACTGCAGACCTGCCCCGGCTTACTACTTACAGTCACAGACCTGCCCCCACTGCAGACCTGCCCCGGCTTACTACTTACAGTCACAGACCTGCCCCCACTGCAGACCTGCCCCAGCTTACTACTTACAGACACAGACCTGCCCCCCCACTGCAGACCTGCCCCGGCTTACTACTTACAGACACAGACCTGCCCCCACTGCAGACCTGCCCTGGCTTACTACTTACAGACACAGACCTGTCCCCACTGCAGACCTGCCCCAGCTTACTACTTACAGTCACAGACCTGCCCCCCCCACTGCAGACCTGCCCCGGCTTACTACTTACAGTCACAGACCTGCCCCCACTGCAGACCTGCCCCGGCTTACTACTTACAGACACAGACCTGCCCCCACTGCAGACCTGCGCCGGCTTACTACTTACAGACACAGACCTGCCCCCCCACTGCAGACCTGCCCTGGCTTACTACTTACAGACACAGACCTGTCCCCACTGCAGACCTGCCCCAGCTTACTACTTACAGTCACAGACCTGCCCCCACTGCAGATCTGACCTAGATTACTACTTACAGACACAGACCTGCCCCCCCACTGCAGACCTGCCCTGGCTTACTACTTACAGACACAGACCTGCCCCCACTGCAGACCTGCCCCGGCTTACTACTTACAGACACAGACCTGCCCCCACTGCAGACCTGCCCTGGCTTACTACTTACAGACACAGACCTGCCCCCACTGCAGACCTGCCCCGGCTTACTACTTACAGTCACAGACCTGCCACCACTGCAGATCTGACCTAGCTTACTACTTACAGACACAGACCTGCCCCCACTGCAGACCTGCCCCGGCTTACTACTTACAGACACAGACCTGTCCCCACTGCAGACCTGCCCCAGCTTACTACTTACAGTCACAGACCTGCCCCCACTGCAGATCTGACCTAGCTTACTACTTACAGACACAGACCTGCCCCCACTGCAGATCTGACCTAGCTTACTACTTACAGACACAGACCTGCCCCCACTGCAGATCTGCCCCTGCCTACTATACAGAGAAACAGACCTGTCCCCATTTACCGTCGAGAGACACAGACCTGCCCCAACTAGCTATCTGCCACGGCTTACTACTTAGAGACACAGACCTGCCTCGGCTTACTATAGAGGCATAGACCCGCCCCGACTGCAGATCTGCCTCCACTTACCATAGAAAGACACACCTACTCCCATTGCATATCTGCCCCCACTTACTATAGACAGACAAACCCGCCCCACTGAAGATCTTCACTGGATTATTATAGAGAGACACAGAACTGCCCCTCTTACTTTAGAGAGATATAGAATCACCCCCACTGCAGATATACCCCTGCTTACTATAGATAGATACAGACTCACCCCCACTGCAGATATGCCCCCACTTACTATAGAGAGATACAGACTCACCCCCACTGTAGATATGCCCCCACTTACTATAGATAGATACAGACTCACCCCCACTGTAGATATGCCCCCGCTTACTGTAGAGAGATACAGACTCACTCCACTGCAGATATGCCCCCACTTACTATAGAGAGATACAGACTCACCCCCACTGTAGATATGCCCCCGCTTACTGTAGAGAGATACAGACTCACTCCACTGCAGATATGCCCCCACTTACTATAGATAGATACAGACTCACCCCCACTGTAGATATGCCCCCGCTTACTGTAGAGAGATACAGACTCACTCCACTGCAGATATGCCCCCACTTACTATAGAGAGATACAGACTCACCCCCACTGTAGATATGCCCCCGCTTACTGTAGAGAGATACAGACTCACTCCACTGCAGATATGCCCCCACTTACTATAGATAGATACAGACTCACCCCCACTGTAGATATGCCCCCGCTTACTGTAGAGAGATACAGACTCACCCCCACTGTAGATATGCCCCCACTTACTATAGATAGATACAGACTCACCCCCACTGTAGATATGCCCCCGCTTACTGTAGAGAGATACAGACTCACCCCCACTGCAGATATGCCCCCACTTACTATAGAGAGATACAGACTTGCCCCCACTGCAGATATGCCCCCACTTACTATAGAGAGATACAGACTCACCCACACTGTAGATATGCCCCCACTTACTATAGAGAGATACAGACTTGCCCCCACTGCAGATATGCCCCCACTTACTATAGTGAGATACAGACTTGCCCCCACTGCAGATATGCCCCCACTTCCTGTACTGTTACACATATGGCTGATAAAGACGGATTACATGTACGGGAGTCAGCTAAGCAGACAACACATACAGCTAACCTTTCATAGTTTCTGCAAGGAAACATCGCCATCTGCTGGCCAAAGGTTATAAGAGTAAACAGGAACTAAAGAGCTTAGTGTATGTTTCCTGGAGGAAAGAGTTTAGAAGAGACATCAGGTCAGGTGACAGTTGTGTCTCAGTTGCTACATATAAGAAGACTGGGGCAGGCCAAGAGCAGTTGGCACCAGAATTGTGTTCAGGAAGAATGTGTGACAGTGAAGTGGGGACTTACAGCCCCATTGCCACAAAAGAATACTAAAGTGGTCAGATGCCAGAGAAGGCCTGAGCTGCAAGGAAGATCTATGACCTGAGCTGAGAGGAAGATCGGTGACTAAAGGGCTTTACACGCAAAGACATCGCTAACGAGATGTCGTTGGGGTCACGGAATTCGTGATGTACACCCGGCCTCGTTAGCGACGTCGTTGCGTGTGAAACATACGAACGACCGCTAACAATCAAAATTACTCACCTAATCGTTGATCGATGACACGTCGTTCTAATCCCAAATATCGTTGCTGTTGCAGGGCGCCGGTTGTTCGTCGTTCCTGAGGCAGCACACAGCACTACGTTTGACACCCCGGGAATGAGGAACAACACCGTACCTGCATCCTTTGGCAATGTGGGTGGGCGTCACTTTCTTTCGGCTGTTCTCCGCCCCTCCGCTTCAAGTGGACGGCTGCTGTGTGACGTCGCTGTGACGTCCCACAAACTGCCCTCTTAGAAACTATCATTCTGATTCTATACATACCTTTAGTTGTCAGCTGGGATGTATAGGTTTTGAAACGCAAGCAAGTAAATAAGCAGCTTTGTGAGTGGCATCAACTTCCGATCAGCCGATAGCTGGGGTGGGTATTCATAGTAATTCCCGCACCCCTGCCTGTCCATCCTCCCCCTGTTATTTATGCTAATTCTATTATAGAATCGTTTTACCAAGTGACTAGAAGGACCTGTGCTGATGTCATACCCATGTGACCAGAAGGGGTAGGATCTCAGTCAACAAAAAAAAATACAAAAAAGATCACAGACCAAAGGGAAACACACTGTGATAACATCATATAAGTATTGGAATTTTTTATCTTTATATTTCCCTTATGTTAGGATTATATAACCGAAAAAACTCCATCGACATTTTCACAAAAAAATGTGCCTCAAGGAACACACACACGGAGTACTTTTTTTCATAAGCAATATTAATACATTTATTAAGGATGTAGAAAAAACATACACAGGTTAAAATACAAATAATTAATCAGTAGATGGAGGTATAAAGGAGGACCTCAACCATCATTCACCCCCCACACATATATACATGCGCCCTGATATTAGAAATCATGCAGTTCAAGTGTCTGCATGACATAAATGTGCTGCAGAAAAAAGCTAATCAATTTGTCAGTGCACATATTCTAACTTCCTGCAGCATACTGTCACGCTCCCCGGCTCCCCTGCCACGCTCCCCGGCTCCCCTGCCACGCTCCCCGGCTCCCGTGCCATGCTTCCCCGCTCCCGTGCCACGCTTCCCGGTCCCCCGCTCCACAGCCTCCATGCTCCTCACCTGCGTCCTCCAGGCAACCCGGTCCCCGCTCCCGGCGCCCATCTGCGATGCTGAGCCAGCCCGGCACTTCTGCCTCCTGTGCACCGCTTCCTGCTCTGGCTTCTGGCACCCGGGCCTCGCGCATGCTCATTAGGGCGCGCGCGCGGTCATTGACCCTCTCTTAAAGGGCCAGCGTCCTCCAACAGGATATTGAAGAATCAGGTACAGGGTATATAGGGGGATCCTTTCCAAGTGGGCGGGGCCTGTTGTTCGTGTTTGCTAAGCCATTAGTCAGGTCTCCCTGTGCCTTGTCCCGTACTCACCTATCTCTCTTGTAGAGTCACTCCTGTCTCGCCAACCGGTCCTGACGGTTCCAGAACCCCGAACGGTGCCTGTCCGCCATCTCGTCAGTCCCTACCATCTCCGATCCCTGGATCCGTGTGGTGACCAACCTCCTCGCTCAGCTGGTTCCGGACTCTGCTTGACATCATCTATGCCTCCGAACCTGAGCTCCGTCACCCGGACTACCTTCAGAGACTCCGTGGTCCCAGGGACTGCTTCACTCCACTCCTCTGAACGGACTGTCCTGCTACCCGTAGTGTTCCGGCTACCGGGCACCTTGCCCTCGGTAGGGTGCTCAGTCCAGTGGATCCACCTCCTGGGCCTACCCGTCCTCCTAGTCCTAACACATACAAAAGTACCGTAAATGAGCAGCTGCTCCAGCACTGACCAAAGGCAAATGCTAGTCCGTATAATCAAATACCAAGACTTTCAAAAAGTATGGAGCTTACTCATAGTTGGACAGAGCAGGAGCAGCAGGCACAAGCGGTGGGGGGAAGAATGTAGCTCCCATGTCATGCGGACACTTGAACTGCATGATTTCTAATATCAGGGCGCATGTATATATGTGTGGTGGGTGAATGATGGTTGAGGTCCTCCTTTATACCTCCGTCTACTGATGAATTATTTGTATTTTAACCTGTGTATGTTTTTTCTACATACTTAATAAATTTATTAATATTGCTTATGAAAAAAAGTACTCCGTGTGTGTGTTCCTTGTGGCACATTTTTTTAACAAAAAAATAATGTTGCTTCCTGGTATCAGCTATGTTGGCTGAGGCCCCGCCCCTTCTTGTCACATGGGTATGACCTCAACACAGGTCCTTCTAGTCACTTAGTAAAATTCTTCTATAATAGAATATAAATAGCAGATCGAGGGAGGACGGACAGGCAAGGGACAGGAATCACTATGAATACCCACCTCAGATATTATCTGATCCTAAGCTGCTCATTTTACAAACTTTACTTGCTTGTGTTTCAAAACCTATACATCCGAGCTGACAACTAAAGGTATGTATACGATCAGCATGATAGCGCCATGTATCACTGGAATTAGGTTATATAGGACAATCCTGGTGATTGGTGCACTTTAAATAAAGGGATAATGCCTATATAACCAATGAGATTAATGAAATAAAGTTATTTAGAAATACAGGACTATATTGTTATTGTACCACTTCTTAGAATAATTACCGTATTCCAGACATACCTTTATTTTGATGAATGACCACTATAGAGCTGGTACTGTTCCACCTCCGTTGGCTCCTCTCGTAGAACGCAATGTGCAGAAATATATAATATTACAGCTTTTGTTTTAACAGCTTTAGGTTGAGTATTTGCAGATGAAACGTCTTTGGGATGATGTGTAATAGATTCCTCTAAGTCTAACAGCATTATGTTCTTTACCAGGAAATGAGGCTGGGGGTTTGGCAGAATAATATATGTTCCAGACTCTCCGGAGCAGTCATCCTATTATGAGTTGAGGTCATGTACTGGAATGAGACATATCTCTTATCACATTTTTCTTGGGGGGGTTGGAGAAGTCTTAAGTTAAAAGCAAGTTCAGAAGGAGTATTTGGATGGTGGGTGATACATAGTCCCAACTGAGGGAGTTATGAATGAAGAAGGAACGTGTAAGAGGGATAGGATTATATCCTTGTCAAATGGAACCCATTAACCTTTGTAAGAAATGGCCTTTACCAAGATTAATGGGAACAGTGAATGGTGGTGTCCATATATCAAAAGGTCTTAGCTGAAACATCATGGAGAAACTCCGTCACGGCTACTTACAGTATGTGCAATTCTCCATTTTTTTTTTTTCATTTTTGCATTTTCCTCCCATTCTTCCAAGAGCCATAAGTTTTTTTTTATTTTACCATTAATATAGCCATATGAGGGCTTGTTTTACTTTTGAGTGACACCAGTCTTTTCGCCACATAGCGTACTAGAAATCAGGAGAAAAAAATCCATGTTCGTTGAAATTGCAAAACTACAATTCCACAATGAATTTTTTGGAATTTTTTTTAATTTACCATGTTCACTATATGGTTAAACTGACCAGGAATTATGATTCCCCAGGTCAGTATGAGTATGTAGATACCAAACGTGTGTATTTTTTTTTTATTGAAGTGGTGAAAAAAAAATAAAAATATGATTTTGACTTTGGCAACATTTTCCGAGAACCGTAATGTATTTATTTTTCGGAATATGACTACAGAAACTTGTCTAAATGGAGCAAATGGTCACCCACCACTAGATTTCTTGTCTTTGAAACTGACAAAATTAACAGAGTGCTGTACTCACCTGTCACGTTTGGTATAGAGGAATACCAAACGAACGGCAAAGGGGGGGAGGGGAACCCTGCCTCTAGGGAAAGGAAAAATGGTGACCCCTGGTAAAACCTACCGCTGGCCTCTGGCTCTTCTGAGGTTCCGCACCTATACGCCAACCAGGATACCTAAGCCCTGGTTGATCCTGAGCTGGGCACTAGGTAATGACCGGATGGGATGAGCACTAGTCAACCCTACTAAGTCCTAAAGAGCACACAGGGAAAACGTATCTGGAAGATGACTTTGGAAGAATGACAGCAACAAACAACATTGTGTTTCCAGGATATTGCAAGCCGACTGCTTGCAATCTGGGCAATATAGGAGTAAACTCTTATCACTGGCAACAAACCAAGGGTAAATGCAGGTATATATAAACATACGGAGTGGGGATGAGTATTTGAAGCTGAACTGCCAAGATATCCCCAGGGTCCTAAAAGGGAAAGAGTTAACATGGAACTCAATACACAGCAGAGAAGAAAAAATTAAATTTCAAGCAGCAATTTGTGCAGACAAACACAGCAACCTCCTGCAGCCGGACACCACAGGGTTGTCTGTCAACCGTGACACACCTGTGACATCAGCTTTCTCCAACAGTCCCATAGACAATGAATGGAGCATGCACACCTCTGCGCGCATTGCACCTACTACCTTCTATCTCCTCCACTAACTGGCCACAAATAATGGTTCAAATGAAAGCAACAGCCCCTGGGCAGGAGCGGCACTGTTTCTGGGAGAACAGCAGACTCTTTTTATCCTTATAATCCTTTAAAAAATACAGTAGAGAGCTTTAACTTCACACAGGAATATCATTCACAGCAATAACATAAGTTGTAAACCTATAAAATAAAATATTGAATTGTGCAGGAAAAATACCCCTTTTTCTCTGCACAAATTCCACTTCAGCCTCTTTCACACGTTCGTGAAAAACCACGCACGTTTTTCACGGACGTGTCAGAGGTGCGTTTTGCCCTCCGTGAGCCATGTTCATGGCCTACGTGTGTTCTCCGTGAAAACACATAGAGAATGGGAACTTTCTGCTCACCTGTCCCTGGCGTTGCTGTCCGTGGTGCTGATCTTCGGTCTTCGGTCCTGCCAACTCCCCGCTGCTGCTGCTTCCGGCCGCAGTGGAGTGAATATTCAATGAGCATAATGAGCGGCGGTCGGAAGCAAGTGACAGCAGCGGCAGAGACTGCAGGGCTGGAGAAGGGGAGTAGTTTTTTTATTTTCTCAAACACATGTGTTTTCTCCGGCGCAAGTCACACGGAACACCTCCGTGTGGTTCGTTTGCGTTCCGTGTGCCACCCGTGATGCCGGAGAAAAACGGACATGTCTACGTGTGGAGCACACGGACACACGTATGCTCCACACGTACACGCGGTCCATGGCAGAACACGCACGTGAGCGCAGACCCATTGATTTTTAATGGGTCTACGTGTGCCCGTGTCTCCGGTACGTGAAGAAAAGGACCAAACACGTACCGGAGACAAGGACGTGTGAAAGAGGCCTTAGATAAGTTGCAGTCCTTCGCCTGGATAATTTAGATTGCAGTGATGATTACTAACCATTAACCATTTGGTAAAACTGTAAGCTGTGACATTTCTTTGGTTTTCTCTTTAAGGATCGCTGCTACTATCACGGAGATGTAGAAGGACATCCTGGATCATCTGTCAGTCTAAGCATCTGCTCTGGCCTGAGGTAAAAAAAAAATATTTTTTTGGGTGCTTATATTGTGCCAATGTATTTTTCAGCACTTTATGGGCATCCCCATTACTTACTGTCCCCAGAGGGGTTCACATTCTAAATCCTCAGATTAGTAGAATGCTCCTTGTATAACAATGTGAGCATTAAAATGCTCTCTTTAGCATTCAGTAATCAGTAGAGCGCTTAGTCTGCGGTATAGTATTACGATTAGAGTACTTTCAGATGCTTTGGGTATCATGGGAATAGTTTGTGTCTACTGTAATTGATAACTGGAGTTCTTTGTGTGTGGTAGTAATAGAGTGCTCCCATTAGAATGCTCTGTACTTTACATAGTGATCACAAGGCTGCTACATCTGTGGCACAGTGGTATATAAATTATTCCATGTGGAGAGTTTATGAAACATTTATTTTCTCAACAAAAAGTTGCACATTTTGAAGCACAATGTTTTTGTGCCGCCAAATTTTGACACTTTTTGCTATTTTAGGCTATGTGCGCACGTGTACGTAATTCATGCAGTTACGCTGCGCTTTGTAGCGCAGCGTAACTGCATGCGTCCTGCGTCCCATGCGCAATCTATGGAGATTGTGCAGGGGCCGTGCACACGTGGCGTCTTAGAGCGCAGCGCTTCGGCTGCTGCCCGAAGCGCGCGTTCTAAGAAGTGACATGTTACTTCTTCCGTGCGCTTTGCCGGCAGCCCCTGCTCTGTCTATGGCAGAAGCTGCAGGCAGAGCGCACATTCTCTGCCGGCACCATGCGCTTCAGAACGCAGCTTTTCAGCTGCACTCTGAAGCGCACCTTTTAGGTGCGGTGCAGAGCGCACACGTGCGCACATAGCCTTACTCCGCTTTTGCCCAATATGAGTGGGAAAGTGGACACTGTTGGTAATGCAAATAATGTTCAGTCACATTAATCAATTGAGACTTTAAAAAATTCACAAAGTCTGAATTGTCTTGGTAGTAAAGTGTATATTTAACAAGTGCAAAAACCTCTCTAAACTGGACAGAAGTGTTATGCTTAAGATGACTAAGTTTAACAAACATTGCACTATATATCTGATAAATCTGGTACCAATAACGGCTAAGCAATCTCAAGAAAAACTGGCTTAAAAAATGTCTTTGATTTACCAGACACAAAACTAAGATAAATCACTAGAGTGCTCTGTGTTATAGTTACTAGAGTGCTCCCATTAGAGTGCTCTGTGTGTTCATAAACTGATCACCAGAATTCCCTCTGTTTTATAGTAATAAATAGAGTGCTTTCTTTAGAATGCCGTTTTCAATATTTACTAAATACAATAGTCTTACCTCCATGGCATTGTAGTGACTGACTAAGATATGCTGATTGGTAGAGGGATCACTTGAATTCTTTATGGGTGGTTGACAAAACTAGAGTGCTCCCATTAGAATGCTCTGCATGTTATATAGTGGTCATGAGACTGCTACCTCCATTCTATTGTGAATCACAGAAATGCTTTGTGTTTGATAAACTGATCACCAGAGTTCCCTCTGTTTTATAGTAATAATTAGAGTACTTTCTTTAGAATGCTCTGTGCATTATTTACTAATTACAATAGTCTTGCCTCCATAGCATTGTGGTGATTTACTAAGATATTCTGATTGGTAGAGAGATCACTAGAATTCTTTATGGGCGGTTAACAAAACTAGAGTGCTCCCATTAGAATGCTCTGTATGTTATATAGTGGTCATGAGACTGATACCTCCATTGTATTGTGGATTACAGAAATGCTTTGTGTTTGATAAACTGATCACTAGAGTTCCCTCTGTTTTATAGTAATAATTAGAGTGCTTTCTTTAGAATGCTCTGTGCTTTATTTACTAATTACAATAGTCTTGCCTCCATAGCATTGTGGTGATTTACTAAGATATTCTGATTGGTAGAGAGATCACTAGAATTCTTTATGGGCGGTTGACAAAGCTAAAGTGCTCCCATTAGAATGCTCTGTACATTGTACATTATATAAGGGTCTTGAGACTGCTACCTCCATTGTATTGTGGATCACGGAAATGCTTTGTGTTTGATAAACTGATCACCAGAGTTCCCTCTGTTTTATAGTAATAATTAGAGTGCTTTCTTTAGAATGCTCTGTGCATTATTTACTAATTACTATAGTCTTGCCTCCATAGCATTGTGGTGATTCACTAAGATATTCTGATTGGTAGAGAGATCACTAGAATTCTTTATGGGCGGTTAACAAAACTAGAGTGCTCCCATTAGAATGCTCTGTATGTTATATAGTGATCTCAAGACTGCTGCCTCCATTGTATTGTGGCTCATGGGAATGCTTTTTGTTTTATAAACTGAAGACCAGAATTCCCTCTGTTTTATAGTATTAACTAGAGTGCTTTCTTTAGAATGCTCTGTGCATTATTTACTACTTAAAATATTCTTACCTCCACGGCATTGTGTTGATTTACTAAGAAATTCTGATTGGCTGAAGGATCACTAGAAATCTTTGTGTGGTTGACAAAACTAGAGTGCTCCCATTAGAATGCTCTTTACATTATGTAGTGATCACAAGATTGCTTCTTCTGTGGATAAGTAATGGTTAATTAAATACTGTGTGATTAGTTGAGGGATCAAGGAAATACTTTGTATCTCATAAATTAATCATTTTAATTCTCTCTGTCATATTACCAACAAGAGTTCTGTAATGTGAATGCTCTGTAAACTAGTTGCTGATCACTATATCACTACCTCCTTGGTATTGCGCTAGTTACTAAAATATTTTCTGGGTGACACATGGATCACGGGAATATTTTGTGTTTGATAACTTAAATTCCTAATTGGTAGTGTAAAGGTTGCTCTGTATGTGAAAACCTGGAAGTTTTTAATAGGTCTTCCATGGATATACTCATGCCATTTCACTTAGCAGGTCCTTGAGGATCCCTGGCCTTCACCCTTAGCTGCTATATAGGGATCTGGACCTACAACAGCGTCCTCAGGGGTTACATCCACTGAGTGACTGCCCGCCATTAGAGTGAGCTTCCAAAGGAGTCAACAAGCTGGTCAAAACCAAAAAGTGCAGATGTGGGACAAAGTCAGAAGTCGGGGATAAAGACAGGAGATAACCAAGGTCCAGGAACCAGCAAAATGGAGTCAAAGGCAAATTCGACAGGCAATCAGAGGGCTAACTTGAATCAGTGTCAGTGAATATCTCTGGAAAACAGACCATATATATATATATATCTATAACTGGCAACTCGCAGAAAACTACTAGCAAGTTAAATAGGGTGTGGTGCTGAGTCTAAATTGAAGCTCCACCGCCTGGTGTCAGAGAACTTATAGGAGCAGGTTCAGACAAGGATGTAATAGGTAGTATTCCATAGAGTGCTCTGGATAGAATGCTCTGTACAGTACACAGAGATCACAAGACTGATAATTCTGTGGAAAAGTATCAGTATCTAAAAAACGTACTTTTGAGGTGGGAGAGGAATCAAGGGCAATGTAGTCTGATAACTTGATAATTAGAAATAACTAGCAGTAGTGCGGCTGTTGCTCAGGATTGTAATTAAGTCTCTCTCCTACTCTTTATCTCTCTCTCTCTCTTTCTCCCTCTATCTCCCACTCTTTCCCACTCTCCCTCTCTCTCTCACTCTCCTTCTCTCCCACTCTCCCTCTCTCTCTCACTCTCCTAATCTCCCTTTCTCCCCTACTCTCTCCCTCTCTCTCTCTCGCCCACTCTCTCCCTCTCTCTCTCTCGCCCACTCTCTCCCTCTCTTTCTTTCTCTCTCTGTTTCCCTCTCTCCCTCTCTACTACTCTCTCTCCCATTCTCCCTCTCTCTTACTTTCCCTCTCTCTCCCACTCTCTCCCTCTCTCTCTCGCCCACTCTCTCCCTCTCTGTCTCTCTATTTCTCTCTCTCTGTCTCCCACTCTCCCTCTCTACTACTCTCTCTCTCTCTCCTACTCTCCCTCTCCCTCTCTCTCCCACTCTCCCTTTCTCCCTCACTCTCTCCCTCTCTCTCTCTCTCCCACTCTCTCCCTCTCTTTCTTTCTCTCTCTGTTTCCCTCTCTCCCTCTCTACTACTCTCTCTCCCACTCTCCCTCTCTCCCCCACTCTCTCTTTCTCCCTCACTCTCTCCCTCTCTCTCTCTCTCTCCCACTCTCTCCCTCTCTTTCTTTCTCTCTCTGTTTCCCTCTCTCCCTCTCTACTACTCTCTCTCCCACTCTCCCTCTCTCCCCCACTCTCTCCCTCTCTCTCTCGCCCACTCTCTCCCTCTCTGTCTCTCTATTTCTCTCTCTCTGTCTCCCACTCTCCCTCTCTACTACTCTCTCTCTCTCCTACTCTCTCCTACTCTCCCTCTCCCTCTCTCTCCCACTCTCTCCCTCTCTCTCTCGCCCACTCTCTCCCTCTCTGTCTCTCTATTTCTCTCTCTCTGTCTCCCACTCTCCCTCTCTACTACTCTCTCTCTCTCTCTCCTACTCTCCCTCTCCCTCTCTCTCCCACTCTCCCTTTCTCCCTCCCTCTCTCCCTCTCTCTCTCTCTCCCACTCTCTCCCTCTCTTTCTTTCTCTCTCTGTTTCCCTCTCTCCCTCTCTACTACTCTCTCTCCCACTCTCCCTCTCTCCCCCACTCTCTCCCTCTCTCTCTCGCCCACTCTCTCCCTCTCTGTCTCTCTATTTCTCTCTCTCTGTCTCCCACTCTCCCTCTCTACTACTCTCTCTCTCTCCTACTCTCTCCTACTCTCCCTCTCTCTCCCACTCTCCCTTTCTCCCTCACTCTCTCCCTCTCTGTCTCTCTCCCACTTTCAATCTCTCCCTCTCTCCAATTTCCCACTCCCCATCTCACCACCAAAATCATAACTGATGCATAAGCTTCTTATCCTAAGAATGTCTTTTGTTGCCTATAGCAACCAATCACAGCTCCTATTAATGACCTGTAGCAAGAGAAGCAGAGCTGTGATTGGTTTTCTATAGGCCACCTGATAAATATCCAGGCTAACTGTGAAAACTAGCCAATATATTACCTCACACATCCAAACAGTAAGTAAACTGTTAAGTGCGGGGTTAAAATGTCCCCTCAAAACATAGTATATGACGTTCCCTGAGTCGAATGAGTGCAAAATGTCGTGATTGTAAATGTGGCAGTGCAGATTCCTTCAGAGGACATACACACGCACATACATACATACATACATACATTACATACATACACATAGATACACTCAGGCTTACAGTATATATTAGACTAGAGTGCTCTCACTTGAATGCTATATGCTTTATATAGTGGTCACAAGACCTCTGGTGCCAAAGTGCTGGCTATTAAAATACTCTGGTAGTGGGAGAGAGATCATGGAAATTTTGGTCTGATACATTGATAACTACCAGCATTCCCTCTGTGTCATGACGATGACTCGAGCGCTCTAATTAGAATGCTCACTGCTCGATATACCAGTCACCGGGGTGCATTCATTTTTAAAAGCCTGTCATTCAATACATCAGTGCCAATTTCCTTTACATCGCGCCGGCTGTCGAAAACGCTTTTAGCTTGAGACGTAGACAGCCGTTTTATCTTAAAACTTGGCATTCATAACAATTTTTGCCCATTTTCATTAATAGAATATGACAGTACAATTTCCTGTATAATTCACTTTTCATAAAATAACCCCTTTGCCCTGCAAAGCGTAAACTAAACAGACCTTAAAATTGTCTTTGCCAACAGGCGAGCTCCAATAAGGTGAGGACTCGAGCTGAGCAGTGCAATTAACCAATTTACGTTTCAAGCTCGCTAAATGTGTTGATTTTTGTTCTAAACTTCATTATACAATTATTTAACAAACAATGACCTCAATATGCAATAATTAACGCAGCGTTTGCCCACGGCGACGGTTTAATCACTGTAATTATCAAAAATTGGCATTAAGACGCTACCTTTGAAAATCTCTTTAAGTAGATTTTTTTTCATGTTTTTAATCCCTCTTTACATTTTGCTTCTTTACATAAACATCCTCAGTGGTTATACATTCAGAATCTCTATTCTTTACGCTACTTAATAAAGGGATAACAGCCATATATAAATAGATGACTGAGCCTTTTATTTTATTGGTAATTTGTACTTGGCGATTTCCGTTAGTTACATAGACAATAAATGGAGCGGTGACGTACACGTGCCGCCATCACTCCATTCAATGGGGAACTTGCAAATTACTTGTATGCAAACCTCTATACAAAAAGCTATTCCCCCCCTAAAATACTACAGTAAAGTGTAGACAAAAAGACTGATGGCACTCCCAAAATGCAGTCTGAACAGATGCAAAACTGAACATGACATATAATGAAAAAAAGACAGTTGCACTCTGAAATGCTAAAGTATGCAAACAATGAATGCAAGAATATAGATATGCATTACTGCAAAAAGAAATCTAGGAAAAAATTGTCATTTTTATATCTGCCCAGTAGCCACGTCAAGGTATATCTCATTACTGGAAACCTACACTAAACTGAAGCCTCTCTCTGGGTATGGGCATGTAGGAACCTGCTACTGAAGAATAAAATCATCTGTGGCTAATGGGGGAATGGTGCACAGTCAGAGGGCATGACTCCATAAGCAAGACAAAAAGACTGACGGCACTCCCAAAATGCAGTCTGAACAGGTGCAAAACTGAACATGAGCTATAATAATAAAAAAAGACAGTTGCACTCTGAAATGCTAAAGTATGCAAACAATGAATGCAAGAATATAGATATTCATTACTGCTTAAAGAAATTTAGGGAAAATTGAGATATTTAGCTTACAAAAATGGCCATTTCAATATCTGCCCGGTAGCCGCGTGAAGGCATATCCCATTACTGGGAACCTACACTAAATTGAAGCCTCTCTCTGGGTTACATGTAGGAACCTGCTACTGAAGAATAAAATCACCTGTGGCTAATGGGGGAAGGGTGCACAGTCAGAGAGCATGACTCCATAGTTTAGACAAAAAGACTGACGACACTCCCAAACTGTAGTCTGAACAGGTGCAAAACTGAACATGAGATATAATAATAAAAAAAGACAGTTGCACTCTGAAATGCTAAAGTATGCAAAAAATGAATGGAATAATATAGATATGCATTACTGCTTAATGAAATCTAGAAAAAATTGAGATATTTAGCATAAAAAATGGCCATTTTTATATCTGCCCAGTAGCCACGTAAAGGCATATCCCATTACTGGGAACCTACACTAAACTGAAGCCTCTCTCTGGGTTACATGTAGGAACCTGCTACTGAAGAATAAAATCACTTGTGGCTAATGGGGAGTCAAATAATGAATGCAATAATATAGATATGCATTACTGCTAAAGGCAATCTAGGAATAATTGAGATATTTAGCATACAAAAATGGCCATTTCTATATCTGCCCAGTAGCCACGTCAAGGCGTATCTCCTTACTGGGAACCTACACTAAACTGAAGCCTCTCTCTGGGTTACAAACCTCCATGTGTTTGGGCATGAAGGAACCTGCTACTGAAGAATAAAATCACCTGTGGCTAATGGAGGAGGGGTGCACAGTCTGAAGGCATGACTCCATGGTCTAGACTTAAAGGCTGACGGCACTCCCAAAGATCAGTCTGAATAGGTGCAAAACTGAACATGACATATAATAACAAAAAAAAGACAGTTGCACTCTGTAATGCTAAAGCATTCAGACCATGAATGCAATAATATAGATATGCATTACTGTTTAAGGAAATCTAGGAATAATTGAGATATTTAGCATAAAAAATGGCCATTTTTATATCTGCCCAGTAGCCACGTAAAGGCATATCCCATTACTGGGAACCTACACTAAACTGAAGCCTCTCTCTGGGTTACATGTAGGAACCTAATACTGAAAAATAAAATCACCAGTGGCTAATGGGGGAAGGGTGCACAGTCAGAGGGCATGACTCCATAATCTAGACAAAAGACTGATGGCATTCCCTAAGTGCAGTCTGAACAGGTGCAAAACTGAACATGAGATATAATAATAAAAAAGACAGTTGTACTCTGAAATGCTAAAGAATGCAAACCATGAACGCAATAATATAGATATGCATTACTGCTTAAGGAAATCTAGGAATAATTGAGATATTTAGCATATAAAAATGGCCATTTCTATATCTGCCCAGTAGCCACGTCAATGCATATCTCCTTACTGGGAACCTACACTAAACTAAACCTCTCTGAGTTACAAACCTCCTTATGTTTGGGCATATAGGAACTTGCTACTGAAGAATAAGATCATCTGTTGCTAGTAGGGGAAGGTTGCACAGTCAGAGGGCATGACTCCATAAGGCTACTTTCACACATCAGTTTTTTGCCATCAGGTACAATCCGGAAAAAAAAGGATAAAACGGATCCGGTATCGCATCCGGTTTATCCCCATAGACTTGCATTGTAACCGGATTGTACCTGATGGCTTTGCGGTGCATCCGTTTTTTTCCGGATGCGGCAAAATAATTAAATCCGGCGGCCGGATACAACGTATCATGTAACGTTTTTTTGGCCCTTAAAAAAACCGCATTCTGCCGGATCCGGCGCAATGCGGCATTGTATACAATGGGTGTCTATGCATGCCGGATCCGGCGCAATGCGGTTTAAACCGGATGCGGTGACCGCATCCGGTTTGGTAAACAGAGCATGCGCAAATTTTTTTTTTTCATCATCACAAAACTTATAAAAGGATCCAGCACATTCTACACACCTCCTGCCGTTGGTTCCTGACTTCAACTTCTGCTGTCCTCCAGTCCAGTGCTCCAGGGAAGAGGTAATGTCCACAGTACTGTCCACAGATCACTGATGTGAGCTGCGTACATGTACTTAGACATTGTTTTTGCTTTTTTTACAGGTGCAGTGTTGCGGGCAAATTTTGTTCAAGCCATTTGCAGTGCCAGTTTGTTTCGGTGCCAGTCTTGAATTGTTGTGGCGGAGAGTGTCCCTGAGGTAATGTCCACAGTACTGTCCACAGATCACTGATGTGAGCTGCGTACATGTACTTAGACATTGTTTTTGCTTTTTTTACAGGTGCAGTGTTGCGGGCAAAGTTTGTTCAAGCCATTTGCAGTGCGAGGCCTGTTATAGAAAAAGATATGTCGTCTTCTGGTAGCCCGCCCTCCGGTTCACAAACTGAGGTATATATTTTTTTTTGGGGTTTTTTTTTAAAAAAAAAAACAAAATTTTTTTAAATAAACGACATTTACACAGGTGGCCGAAACATCACAGGAGATGCTGCCAGAAGAGGACGGAAGGGGTGGAGAAATACAAGGAGCGGGCGGTCAGAGTGTAAGTTTCATACAGGAATTGTTTACCACAGCACACCAAACACATAAGTAAATAATGGTTTTTTTTTTCCTTCACTAAAGGCTTCAACTTCTAGGGCTCACGATAGAGCTCCCCCAAGACCGTCCCAGGGTCGTCGTCGAGGTGGCGGTGGTCTTAGTGTAAGTTGTTTTTTTTATTTTTTTTTTTTTTTTTCATATCTGTGTGAATTTAGGTATAATTTTTTTTTTTTTTTAATTTCTTTTTTGTTTCTTTGAACAGGCATCACAGCGTGCTCCCGATTCTGACGGTGAGGAGGCCGGATTTATCAACATCGACCTCCTCATCGATGAAGTTAGAGAGAGGGAGCCGCTGTGGAACATGGCTGACCGCCGCCACGCTGATTCGATCGTAACCCGTCGACTCTGGGACGAGGTATGCCACGCAGCGGTAGAAGGTTGGGGGGAGCTCAATTCTCGTGGCCAGAAGAAACAGCGTAAGTATTCACAGTTCAGTAGGTTATGCTGCATGATGTAATGTGTTGTATACTAACCACTTTCTGCTTTCCACTTTCAGGTGACAAACTTCAGAAGCGGTGGCGGTCTATCAGGGATCGCTTCAAAAAGGAGTTGAATCAAGAGATGCAGGCCCCGAGTGGATCCGGAGGACGCAGATCGAAGTACCGTTACTTTAGAGCGTTGTCGTTCCTCCGGACAACTATGGTGTGCAGAAGGTAAATATTCCACACAATATGTACAAAGTATAATATTTTATGTCTGTTTTTTTTTGCCTTTTTTTTTTTATTCAGTGGCACTGTATAGCAATTAAATTAAATTATTGTTTTGTTTTTCCTCTTTTTACCAGCACCGTCTGCAGCACTCAGGAGCCTGCATCGAACCCGACAGGAGCGATCCCTGAACAGTCCGCCACTGGGGAACACAGGCACAGACCCCACCCATCTGAACCTTCCCTTCCATCGACATCTGTCCCATCCACCTGCGCTGGAGCTTCCCGTGAGACTTCATTACCTGAAGCTGCTGGTGATGAGATAGCTTTTCCCCTACCCCACCCCTCTGACACTGCTGCCCTCAGTAGAACACCTTTGGGTTCTGGGCGTCAGCGTCATAGGGGTCAGGAAAAGAGCTATGCGCCCGAGTTCTTGCATCTAAATGCAGCCTTCCAGAACGCCATTCAATTATTAGCCGAACAAAATCGTTCATCTTTTAGCTTCATAAATGCCAATATGGAAAAAAATACGCACGAATTGTGCACGCGTCTGGACAGGCTGCATTTAGATGCAAGTAAATCACCCAATCATTGTTTTTTTCAAGCTGTACTAGAGCGCATGGAAAAGCTATCTCCTGACCAGCAGATGCATGTAATGCAAGCCACACGGCAGGCTCTGGCGCAGGTTTCCTCCCAACCACCTCCACCCACCCCTCCTCCAGCACCTGCCCCCCCTCCAGCCATTGTCCCTACTCCCTCTGCTGCCCAGTACCAGCCTGCTGCCCAGTACCAGCCTGCTGCCCAGTACCAGCCTGCTGCCCAGTACCAGCCTGCTGACCAGTACCAGCCTGCAGCCCAGTACCAGCTCCCAACCACATCTGCCCCTACACTTCCTTCCCACTACCACATCTCGCCTTCCACACCCATCATGACCCCAACTCAAGCCACTAATTCACCCGCCACCTCTTCTGTCTCCCAATCCCTCCACTCCACCCCTCAATCCTTACCAAATCCCATCCCATCTCCTGGTTTCCCTCTTGGTTTCTCAACCACACCTTCACCTTCTGTTACTTCCCCACCACCACCACCAACACCACTTTCCACCCTCAATACTCCAACTGTGCGTGTGTTCCCACCTGTCAGCCCCTCCAGTACTATCTCCACCCCAAGCCCAAGATATACCAATTTATAATTTATTTATGTAATAAAAATAAAAGTTTTTTGTTGAAAAGTATTTATTTGTTCTTGTTTTTTTTGGGGGGTAATATTATTTTGCAAGTTAAGTTAATAATAAAGGTAATACAAAAACATAACATGTTGTAATTTGACGGTGTAAAAATTACAAATTTTTAAAGCGAGTGAAAGATTAAAATTAACAAGGTTAACAAGATATTTTTTAATTTATTTTTAACTATGTTTATTTGTTATAAAACTAAACAAAAATCTTATACCATTTGATCTTGCCAATCTACTCTACCTTCTGGGGACACAAAATAGTCAGCATATTTGTCACGGATTGTTGAACAGGCAACACTACTCCTAAATCCAGGACTGGTGTAGTCAGTCAAAGAGGTGGCTTCCAAACTCTGGTCATCCAAGGACAAAGGTTCCTTTGTTAAAACAAAATTGTGCAGTACCACACATGCTTTCACAATTTCATCCACAGTTTCAATGTTTAAATTAATCGCTGTTAACAACACTCGCCATTTGCTGGTTAGTATCCCAAAGGAGCATTCCACCATTCTTCTGGCTCTGGATAATCTGTAATTATATATTTTTTGTGTTTGCGTCAATCCACGGCTTGCATATGGCTTCAACAGATGTTGGGAGAGTTGAAAGGCTTCGTCGGCCACAAAAACAAAGGGCATTGGGGGCTCACATGTGCCAGGAAGAGGTCTTGCAGGAGGGAAATCAAAAGTATTCCCATAGATTCGCCGCCCCATTGGGGACATTTTAAAGACCTGAGAGTCATTGGATCTCCCATATGCGCCAATGTCCACTGAGATAAATTTGTAGTCCGCATCCGTTATTGCCATTAGGACAATTGAGAAATACTTTTTATAATTGTAGTATTCTGACCCCGAAGCAGCAGGTTTCACAATTCTTATATGTTTGCCGTCCACTGAGCCAAGGCAATTTGGAAACTGACAAATGTTATAGTATTGTTCAGCAATTGCAAGCCATCTGTCCCTGGTGGGCTGGGGGATGAAATCCTCATGGAGGCAATCCCACAAGGCTTGGCAAGTGTCTCTAATGATTCCCGAGATGGTGGAAATTCCTAGTCGAAACTGGTAGTGGAGGGACGAAAGCGACTCTCCAGTTGCAAGGAATCTGTAAAGGAAAGACAATAATTATAAAAAAATAATAGCAAACACATTACAGTTAAAAGTCAATTTACAGGAGGATACAGTTCGAAAAAAAAAAACTTACCTAAGCGTAACCAGCAAACGCTCCTCGGGTGTTATAGAGAACCGGCTGTAGGTGTCCGTTTTACGGATGTTGTCCGCAACAAGGCCAAGGAGGACGTCAAAATTATTCACTGCCATCCGGACATAGCTTGTGAATTTTTCATCGTTTCCACGGAGCTCCAGGTATAGGGTTGAAAACACCCCACGTGTCAGTCTCTGGGCAGTCAGGGGATGGATCCAAAAGCGTCGATGTCGCTGACGCCTCAGTCGCTGTCGCTCCTTTTCTCTGACGATGATAGCCAAGCGATTTGCCTCAAATATAAAATCTGCAGCGATCTTTGTGTAATTTGCAAGAATAGCATCCATGGTTTCTGCTTGCCTCTGTCTTCATTCTGTCATATATGCTTCAAAATACTGTATATATACTATATTTTCCCAATAGCCAATCAGAATACGGAACTCGTTAATTGTTTGTTTAGTGTTTAAAAAACGGATCCGTCAAAAAACGGACATAACGGATGCAAAACGGATGCAAACCGGACCCACCGGATCCGTTTTTTTCCGGATCCGTTCACAACGGATCCGCTTAAAACCGGATCCGGTGGGTCCGGTTTGATCCGGTTTGCACAACAAAACCGGAAACGTTGGATACGGCAAAAAAAAGGACTGTACCTGAATACAGAAAACTGATGTGTGAAAGTAGCCTAATCTAGACAAAAAGACTGACAGCATTCCCAAAGTGCAGTCTGAACAGCTACAAAACTGAACATGAGATATAATAATAAAAAAGACAGTTGCACTCTGAAATGCTAAAGAATGCAAACCATGAACGCAATAATATAGATATGCATTACTGCTAAAGGCAATCTAGGAATAATTGAGATATTTAGCATATGAAAATGGCCATTTCAATATCTGCCCGGTAGCCATGTCACAGCATATCTTGTATACTGGGAACCTACTCTGAACTGAAGCCTCTCTCTGGGTTACAAACCTCCATGTGTATGGGCATGTAGGAACCTGCTGCTGAAGAGTAAAATCACCTTTTTTTGTTACTGTAGTAAAGTGTGCCTGCTAACTATTTATCAGGAAAACTGCAAGGAACACAAATCTGAGAGCTTGTTTTTTGTGCGACAAGTTGTACTTTTGAATGAAACCATTAGTTTTGCCATATAGTGTACTGGAAAACAGGAAAAAAAAACAAGTGCAATGATTTTAAGATTCTTAATGGGATGGACATTACATGGTGGCGATATAAAGATGACATTAGAGACATATCTTTCTTTTTCCTTGAGTCGATGTAATTTATTTGGCTGAGAAAGCTAAAAAAGGAGTGCAAAAACGTTCTGATGTGTTGTTATCCAACTTTATAGTTCTATCATGAACATTCAAAAGCTGACGGCCAACAGTCGTTCCTCTCAATTTCCCTTCTCTCACACATACACATGCACGCTCAGCTTGGCCGAGTATGTAAGTGTTTTTCAATTAGGGAAGTGGAGCAAGAACCTCTGGCGGTAGCTTTTCTCCCTTTAAAAGGGTTGTCCGAGTAGTGGGCACCCCCTTTAAGGACAAATTTAACATTAATATTCAACATATGTGATCCTTCTTCTCCCGACTTTATCTGTCGGGAATCAGGAGGTCTCCATTTATGTAAGATAGCTGGTTCCACCAGAAATGGCGGGATTGATCTCATGTCTACGGGCACATTTCAACCTTATTTTTTAAAGGTTTTTTTACCAAATAGTTTTCCTGTATGAATAACAACAGCCATCTGTATTTACGCGATGCCACTGCATCTTCATTACTACTCCCAGTTCTTTGTGGATAGTACTATAGCGGTGGAATCATACTGACATCACGTTACCACTGCAGGCAATCATTGGGCTCAGTTTAGAAGGCACAAGACTGCTGAGTTGTCACGGGTGTGCCACGGGTGACACAGTTATGTGGTTTCTGGCAATAGAAGGTCACAGCGTTTGGCTGCGCAGAATGCTCCCTGACTTTCTATTGTTCCTGCTGTCAGTATTCATTGGCATAGGTAGCTTTCCTGCTGGATTCATCTCTCTCCCTTTTAGACCCAGCAGGAGATCACCTTCCACCCAGCTATTGATCATCATCATTCTCTTTGTGCTTATATTCCCCTTCCTTCCTTGGACTGGTGCTGGTGATACTCTTCAATTTATTCAAGCCCTGGGTGCAAACAGGTGGCTTGTACTCCTCTGTGGTATTGTTGCTGAAAGCTCTGCTGAACTTCTGGTGTCATCAATAGATAAGTAATTCATGCATTTCTCCCTGCGTGTCCTCCTTGTGTCTTCTATAGTGTTTAGTGGGGATGACGAAGGGCTCATCCCATCCATTCCCTATGTAGGGACCAGCACTAGGGATACCTAAGGTCAGGTATCCGGTTCGGAGCATAGGTGGAGAACCTATCTAGGGTAGTGAGGGACACCAGGTACCAGCTGTAGGTTTGGTCAGGGGTAATCATCTTCCCTTTCCCTTCCCTTTTGCCATGTGCTCGGTACTTCCCCGTACCTAGTGTGACAGCAGTCAAGTGATTGTTTGCAGCGGTCACCTGATGTCATCGTGATGTCACCGCTGCAGCCATATCAACAAAAAACGGTGGTAACAGCAAAGAGCTGGGGGTAATTACATCAGATTTTGTTATTCGGACATACAACCTATGCAATTAATAAACTGAGGCAGACAACCCTTTAATCTCTGCTCTATGGCCAGCTTTAGTTATGCAAACATTATAGCTCCATACATCTAGGCATGTATCATGAAGCTCTGGCTTATGAATAATTAAAAACATTCTCTAATAACCACGTTGCATGATTATTTTCAGGGGATTAATTACACTTGAAAACCGAGCATATGTCCTGGAGCCACGGGCTAACTCTACAAGCAACCACCTCTTCTACAAAGCCGAACATCTCAAGCTGCCTCCTGGATCCTGTAGCCAACATTTTAACCTCTCAGGCGATTCTCTAAATGACACTTTACAAAACTCAGAGGATTATTTACCACGGGTAAGCAATACTCCATGGCTTGGGCATGTCACCAAATAAAAATGTCTTCTGTTCCACACAATTGATGAAGGATGCACATGACTGAAGACAAGTCCTGTCCTCCTGAGTCAGGGCAAGTTCCTATATACAGAAGAAATCTATAGCAATGTATGAATGTATTCGACTGCGCACTGCATCCCGGCTGGCTCGCCAGATTGTACCTAATTTGGAAATCATCATATTTAATTAGGATTACTGTATTTTTAGGATTATAAAACACACTTTTCCTCCCAAAAGTTTGGTAGGAAAATGAGGGGTGCGTCTTATAATCCAAATGTAGCTTACCGGGAGTGGTGGAGAGAGGTCACAGGAGTTAGGGGAGATGCTGTGGGCCACCATCCCTGTGCTGTGGGATTACTGTGGGTGGCGAGCTGTGCTGCAGGTGGCGCACTGTGCTGAGTGCTGTGCTGGGCGCTGTGCTGTGGGCTGTGAGGCAGGGGCCACCATCCTGAAAATGTCGGCGGTGCGGGCTTCAAATAATGGCGCTCTGAGTTGGCATGTATATATGCAGCTCTTGGCTCAAGATCTCATCTGTGCACATGCTGCCTCCGACCCACGGATCTCCCTGCAGCGAACTTAAGGAAAATTGTGCCTGGAGGTGGCGCATGCGCAGATGAGATCTCGGCTTGCCATTGAGCTGAGAGCTCCATCTGTGCACGTGCCGACTCCGGACGCCATTTCTTTGAAGCCCACACCGAAGACCGCTTCTGGATGCTCTTCCTGCCTCACAGTGCCCATAGTGAGCATCTGGGATACCCGCTGTACTGCCCACAGCATTGCCCTTCTCCAGCACTGCCCCTGCCTCCTATGACCTCCACCACCACTGCGACCCCACCCCCCTCCGGTAAGGCACCACCGGATTATAAGATGAACTCCACATTTTTTTCCCTTTTTTCTCTAAATTTTGTGTGCATTTTATAATCTGGTGCATCTTATAAAATGAAAAGTACGGTAATAATCCAAATTCCGATCTTGTATGGGTAAGTGTATTAAAGCTAATGGTTAATGATTGGTGGAGCAACAGAGAGCTTATCTTTCAATCAAATGCTGTATGACCTTGATAGCAGCACATACCATGTCTTTTTCGCTTATGATTAAAGGGGTTGGGCCACAAATAATTGTACATTTTAAGCAATAGATCTTAGAATAAAAACAAGTACCACAATTGGATGTGTTAAAAAAATGTTCCTTTCCGGAAATATTCTTATAAATGTGCCTCTGTGTAATATGTGTCTCACCATGCAGGAGCAGGTCGAGTATACCTCATCTCCTTAGCAGGGGAAGAAGTAAAAGAGAGTATACAGACATTACAGCTAGGGATTGCAGATGATTCTTTCTGTGATGTAAAACATTTTACTGACTGTTTAAAAACTTGTTTTACATCACAGAAAGAATCAGCTGCATTCTGTGATGTAAAACAAGTTTTTAAAAAGGCAATGAAATGTTTTACATCACAGAAAGAATCAGCTGCATTCTGTGATGTAAAACAAGTTTTTAAACAGGCAATGAAATGTTTTACATCACAGAAAGAATCAGCTGCAATACACAGCTGTAATTTCTGTATACTATTTTACTCCTTCACCTGCTCAGGAGATGTGGTGTATCAAACCTGTACCTGCATGGTTGTACACATCCATAACACAGGAACCAATTTATAAGAATATCTTGGGACAGGAACATATTTTTTAACACATACAATTGTGGAACTTATTTTTATTTTAAGATCTATTAATTAAAATGACCAAGGCTCAACCCCTTTAAAGGCATTAAACCACCATATGTTGGATCTTTACCCTCATTGCTTCCATTTTTAATCAGAAAAAATAAGTCTTTTTTTAGAAGTGCTGGATTTCTTACTGTAGTTATAGGCATTGAAGTCATCTCTACATTTAAGCTATCATGTTACAATTGCTACAGGGTGCTAAGTACTCGTGCCATAACCAGGGCTAACTACAGGTCGGATTTGGAATCACCGTGACAAAGTGCATCAGTTCTTCCTCCTGCTAAGAAAATAAGACTCTTAAGCAGGCTTTACACGCTACGATATATCATACGATATGTCGTCGGGGTCACGTCGTAAGTGACGCACATCCGGCATCATTTGACATATCGTAGCGTGTGACAGCTACGAGCGAGTGTGAATGAGCAAAAATACTCACCTTATCGTTGCTCGTTGACACGTCACTCATTTTTAAAATATCGAACGTCCTTCTGTGCGCTGGTTGTTCATCGTTCCCGAGGCAGCACACATCGCTCCGTGTGACACCCCGGCAATGCGAAAGGAAGAAGGTGGGCGGGATGTTTACGTCCCGCTCATCTCCGCCCCTCTGCTTCCATTGGCCGGCCGCTGTGTGACGCCGAACGTCCCTCCCCCTTCAGGAAGTGGATGTTCGCCGCCCACAGCGAGGTCGTTTGGAAGGTAAGTCCATGTGACGGGGGGGTTACAACATTGTGCGACATGGGCTACAAATTGCCTGTGTCGCACAAATGCGATTGCACGATTAATTACAGCATGTAAAGCAGGCTTAACAAATCATCTACGAAGAAGAAAATAGCAGCCTGCAGAAGTTGTGCATCCATTAGTTGTACCAATTCTAGTGCTTTGCCTGGCTAATCCTGATTGCCCTGGTGCAGTGGCAATTGGGGTAATACTTTTGGGGTTGATGTCAGCTGTGAATTGACAGCTGGCATCAAGCCCAGGGGTTAGTAATGGAGAGGCGTCTATCAGACACCCCCATTACTAACCCGGTAAGTGGAAAAAAAAACGTTTATTTGAATAATCACTCCCCCACACTCACTCATTCTACAGTTTATTAAAGTTATCCAATGGTGTAATGTCCCACGACATTCATCAAATCCTGTGGAGCCTCGTTCTCAGAATGTTCTCAGAGCGAGGCTCCATGGGTCACTGGCGGTCAGCAGTAGGCACGGAATTTCTCACGCTCGCAGACATTTTGAAAATAGGAAACAAAGAAAATTATTTGAAAATCATTCTTATTGTTTTCTATTGTTTTCTTTCAAGTCACTTCGATCCACTCATTGCAAAACACGCAGATCTGTAAAGGAACTACAACTCCCATCGCGCTCCTCCGCCTTTATAAACATCTGGATACTTCCCTCCCTCTGGTATCTCAGCCTTTCATGGATCCTTTAAGCGGTTTGTTTTGCTTAACGCTCAGACACAGAGAGGGGTTTTGATCTTGGCAGTTTTACTGATCAGATGTGACAATTTATTGTGCGAGAGAACAATACTTAAATGCATCTAACAAATAAAATGAACGCCACCATAAATCCTCGACACTCACTGGTATTGTCTGCAGCAGAACCGCTACAAAGGAGGCTCCGGCAAATGGAAAAGTGCAAATGGAAGCATCTTCTCAGTCAGGGTTTATTTGGTGGTCGTGCGGTTGGAAAAGAACACAAGTCCGGTCTTTGATTTCATTATATTTACAAAACTGGGAAACCATTACTTTGGAACACGGTGGTAAATCTATAACAAAAAAAAGATTTCCCTAAAAAGTTGGCTCAAATATCTTAGGGGTACTTTGCACACTACGACATCGCAGGTGCGATGTCGGTGGGGTCAAATTGAAAATGACGCACATCCGGCATCGCATGCGACATCGTAGTGTGTAAAGCCTAGATGATACGATTAACGAGCGCAAAAGCGTCGTAATCGTATCATCGGTGCAGCGTTGGCGTAATCCATAATTACGCTGACGCGACGGTCCGATGTTGTTCCACGCTCCTGCAGCAGCACACATCGCTGTGTGTGAAGTCGCAGGAGTGAGGAACATCTCCTAACGGCGTCACCGCGGCTTCCGTAGGATATGCGGAAGGAAGGAGGTGGGCGGGATGTTTACATCCCACTCATCTCCGTCCCTCCGCTCCGATTGGCCACCTGCCGTGTGACGTCGCAGTGACGCCGCACGACCCGCCCCCTTAACGACGGTCGCAGGGCAGATGAGTGCATGTGAAGCTGGCGTAGCGATAATTTTCGCTATGCCAGCTATCACAATATATCGTACCTGCGACGGTGGCAGGGACTATCGCGTGCGACATCGCAGCATCGGCTTGCGATGTCGCAACGTGCAAAGTACCCCTTAAAGGCACGTTGTATGTAGTATCCAGGACCTGGATGAGAGGTAGACTCCATATTAATGCATACGGTTTGGAATTGGAGGTCATAAAGCCCCTGTAGGTATATTTTGGTGGCCACTGGTGGACACAGACAGAAAAGGGCCCCTGTGCAGGAAAAATATATGGGCCCTTTTGCAGCCCAAGAGCTCATAAAAATCCAAAATTGCCCCTGATTTGGAGGTAGAAATGGGCATCCTTACCCCTTGGGCCCCTGTGCGGCCTCACAGGATGCACCAATGGTATGTCCATCCCAATACATTTGCCCATATAGTGTATATATTATCTATTTGTAGAGGATGTAAGTGTTACACCCTGGATGTAGAGAGCAGCCTCACCGCATGTGAGTAATGAGATTAATAATTCTGTCTTATTCTGGTTAGTTTCTCAGTAGATGTCAGCAGTGCAGTGCTCAGTAAGCAAGATTTTGCTTTCTGTTGATGACACAAGGATATGTAATAAGATTGGAAATCCACGATGTATACACAGCATTTCAATTAGGGCTCTTAGTGAAATCTGCAATTGAATAGAAAAAAAATTCACATACCGGAGAAAAAACATTCTTGTGTTGGTTTGATGAGACTTTTGCAGATGTCAGCCTGGAGTTAGGTCTGAAGAACATACGGACCATTGTCCCCTCTACGGCTATTGGCATATGGAAGGGTTTTTTTAGTAGCCCCAAAAAATAGAAAATTCAATCAAAAACAAATGAAAGATTCCTCTTATTCAATTAAACTGTAAAACTACTGTTTAAATGTTGTCATTGGAGTATTTTTCTACCACTTGTTATCCACTTCTGTAACATTAATGGCCTGTCCTTAGATTAGATCATCAATGTCTGATCGGTCGGGGACTGACACCCGGCATAGTCACCGATTAGCTGTTCTCAGTGCCGATATCAGCAGCCCTTGGTTGGAAGTGCTCAGTTCTGGAGCTTCCCTGTATTCAGATAATGCCAGGCCGGATACTGCACATCCACCTCCTATTGAATTGAATAGGAGGCGGATGTGCAGTACCCGGCCGCGACAATTATCAGTTGACGGGGCAGCTCTGGAACGGAGCACCTTCGGCCACCGCTGGCACCAGCTGATTTCCAGGCATGCCAGGTGTCGGACCCTGGTCAATCAGACATTGATGACCTATCCTAAGGGGTACTTTGCACGTTGCGACATTGCTACTGCGATATCGTCGGGGTCAAATCGAAAGTGACGCACATCCGGCGCCGGTAACGACATCGCAACGTGTAAAGCCTAGAAGTACCGATAAACGATCGCAAAAGCGTCGAAAATCGGTGATCTGTGTAGTGTCGGTCATTTCCATAATTTCGCTGCAGCGACAGGTACGTTGTTGTTGCTCGTTCCTGCGGCAGCACACATCGCTGTGTATGAAGCCGCAGGAGCGAGGAACATCTCCTTACCTGCGTCCCACCTGCAATGAGGAAGGAAGGAGGTGGGTGGGATGTTTACGTCCCGCTCATCTCCACCCCTCCACTTCTGTTGGCCGCCTGCCGTGTGACGCCGCACGACCCGCCCCCTTAGGAAAGAGGCGGGTCGCCGGCCAGAGCGACATCGCAGGGCAGGTAAGTGCATGTGAAGCTGCCGTAGCGATAATGTTCGCTACGGCAGCAATCACAAGATATCGCATCTGCGACGGGGGCGGGGACTATCGCGCTCGGCATCGCTACAATCGGCTAGCAATGTCGCAGCGTGCAAAGTACCCCTAAGGGTAGGCCATCAATGTAAAGGTAGTGGACAACCCCTTTAATGATCAGAAAATAAAGTGCATGTCACTTCCTCGAAGTGGCTCCTGATAAAAAATCGATACAATCTATGCACTGTCAAATCAAAAGGCTACAAAAAAGACTTCAGGAAAAAAATAAACTCTGCACAAATGTTTTCAAGAAGCAGTGAACCCTAAAGCAGTTTCAACTACAAAATTCCTCAGGTGGAGCTCAGCAGAGAAGTGTTGGTTAAGGGCCTGTGGTGATGTCACATCCATGTGACTGTAATGGGTGGAGCTCAACAGAGAAGTGTTGGTGAAGGACCTGTTGCGGGCGGGGGCCAGACCGCAGCTAAGGGGCTGCTCGGGGACGCTTGGATCCAGGGCTTTTCTGTGGCTCGAGTGGGAACCGGACCCGGGCTTGAGCAGCGGTCCGCCGCCCATAAGTGAAAAAGAGGATATTTACAAGGGAGATTGTCTGTGACACCACCCGTGGGTTGCAGTGACGGATGGTGACACCGCTGCTGCCTCTGGGGACCGTGCCCGGGACTGATGGAGCGGGGCAGCAAGGTGGGATACCCTCCACGGGTAGGGGAGTTGTAGTCCCGGGGCCCAGTTGGGAGTTGTGGTGGTAGCAGGCATTGCAGGGAATAGTACACTCACAGCTCGGTTGTCCTGGTGCTGGATGAGGTTGTATTGGTGTGGACGGTTAGTAAACACTGATGTGATGAGTTCAATAAGCACAGAGTCTTTTGTAAACCAAATTGCTGGTAACTGGTGCCCTCGGCTGCTGTGAGGACGGGCCCCTCACCCAGGGGTGTACTACAGGTGCTCTTCTTTTGCCTGAGGTCTGTGTCTGCTCCGTGCACAGGTCCGGACCGGGTCCCGACAGTCGGCACCGGGGGGCCACTACCCTATCCCGGTCAACTTCGGGTCCCACAAGCAGCAGCCTATTCCTGAGGCCCTTACTGCCCCTCTCCCCAAGCTCCACACAGGAGCTCCTTCCAGACTCTACGCTTCCTGCAGACTGACCGTTCACTGCAAACTGGAAACTCCCTATATAGTTTCCTCCCAGACACTTCAGACCTCTCAGCTCCGCCCACTGGTGTTGTGCGTCACAGTGTTAGAAACTCCCCAAGGGAGAGTGAGATCTGCAACAGAAAGATGGATGCAAACCTCTGTGACACCCTGGTTTTACCAGGGCGGCACAGACCTGTGATGATGTCACATCCATGTGACTGTAATGGGTGGAGCTGAGCAGAGAAGTTCTGGTAAAGGACCTGTGATGAAATAATTTACTATGCTGGGAGCGTGACTAAGTTAAAAAAAAAAAAGAATCCTGCCTGAACTTGAGTGACAGTGACTGATCCCAGCAAAAGCTCCGCCCCTATGACTGAAAGCTAAGGTATTTACTGCATTTACCTAAGCATATAAAGTATTTTTTTATGATAAATACATGGATTATTTTTTTAAACCATGTTAGTGATGCACATTGCATAATTTAAACCACAATGGGGGCGGTTTAATATAAAAATTACAACATGACAGGTTCCCTTTAAGGAACCCCTTATAACACACACACAAAAAAAGTTTGTCCTTTTCTTCCTCCAGAAATCTTTTCAGCGGTTCCTAGCTGGTGGGCCATGCAAATCTGTAAAAATATTGATGCCAATCTGGAATAATAAAGTGATTGATTTGTAGACGGAGACACTGAAAATAAATAGCAGGGCAGTTAAAGTATCAATCAAGTAGAGAGACTGCAAATTCTGAAAACCTTTAAGAAAAACAAGATCATTGGTGTGGATATTTGCAGAAGACAAAAAAATAACATTGGGAAGATTTATGATTGTCGGCTTCGGCTTTTGAAGATGGTGAACGCAGAATTTCATTATCAATCCTTCCATGTTCTAGCGCACATGTCTGTATGGCATGGTCTTAATTGAAGGCACATTTATAGGCTAAAGGGTGCTTTACACGCTGCGACATCGCTTACGATATATCGTTGGGGTCACGTCGTTAGTGGCGCACATCCGGCGTCGTTAGCGACATCGCAGCGTGTGACACCAAGGAGCGACGATCAACGATCGCAAAAAACGTCAAAACTCGTTGATCGTTGACACGTCGCTCCTTTTCAAAATATCGTTGTTGTGCATGCCGCTGGTTGTTCGTCATTCCTGCGGCATCACACATCGGTATGTGTGACAGCGCAGGAACAACGAACATCTCCTTACCTGCGTCCACCGGCAATGCGGAAGGAAGTAGGTGGACGGCATGTTCAGGCTGCTCATCTCCACCCCTCCTCTGCTATTGGGCGGTCGCTTAGTGACGCCGAACAAACCACCCCCTTAGAAAGGAGGCGGTTCGCTGCTTACAGCGACATCGCCGGGCAGGTAAGTACGTGTGACGGGTGTTAGCGATGTTGTGCGCCACGGGCAGCGATTTGCCTGTGACGCACAACCGACGGGGGCGTGTACGCTCGTTAGCGATATCGATAGCGATATCGCAGCATGTAAAGTACCCTTTAGGGAAAAATATTTGCACTAGAGGTTTGGGAATGAAAATTCCTTCATATTAGAGTAACATTTCCAATTTTGTAACTGGAGAACAAACGCTCTTCAATTTTCAGAATTCACATATAAATCAATGGAAAAAGTTGCGCATGCGCAGAAGCTATTGGATCTTTATGGACTATAACTGTGGATATGTCAAAAATGTGCAAAATAGGACATCCCCTTTCCCTTGTATCAACTATCTATAGTATGAGATTGTATTGCTGGGGGTTTCAGCTTCGGATCGCCATCAAAAAAAGAAAGCTCAAGCTTGTGCTGTGAATTCCATGTAATTGCACATAAGTTGAAGCTTTGTACTCCATCAATAGGTAGTCGAGAACATGGAAAAACTACTTTTCAGAGCCCGTCAAGTCTCTCTTCTGACCCATTTTGCCAAACGAACGGAAGTTGCCTAATAATTAAGCCCCCCTTATATAGGGTGTTGATGTCATTACACCGCACCCCTCCTCATTACAGAGATGCACATCACCTGATTTACTTCATTGGTAGTTGGCTCTCAGCCTATACAGCTTGGAGTAGGACGACATGTATAAAAAGTATCATGTGATCAAAATACTCCTTTGCCTAATAATTCTGCATACAGTGTAGTGTAGAATTCATATGGAAAGTAGTCTGGAAGAGCATGGGGGTGTTTCAATGCACTTGTATTAAGCAGTCTAAGTGCACTGACACGCCCCCAGTGCACTTCCTGCCTGATTTGCATGTGTTTTCTACACCACATTTCTTATGACTGGCACATCAGATCTCAACAAAAAAGGTATACATTTTATTGGTAGAGAAGTGCCCATACAGCCATACCACTACTATATATATATATATATATATATATATATATATATACTGTACATGGTTCCCTTTAAGGAGTTTTTTTTCCAATGTGAGCAAAACATCTTAAAATAAACTTTAGGATTACTGTTCCTTAACCTAAGCAGTATCTCACCTTATGTTTCCAGTATATTACTTCCATTTTGATGAAGAGTAATAACCTGTCATAAATTCCTCCAAGTAACAACAGATCATGAAGCCTATCTCTATCCTACTTCTATTTCTTCCCCTGTTACCTAAAGACATTGCTCTTTTAAACTGAAGATGTGTGAAAATCCATTTGGAAGGCTAAATTGCG
The DNA here is from genome assembly GCF_048569485.1 of Anomaloglossus baeobatrachus. Taxonomy (NCBI): domain Eukaryota; kingdom Metazoa; phylum Chordata; class Amphibia; order Anura; family Aromobatidae; genus Anomaloglossus; species Anomaloglossus baeobatrachus. The sequence goes on along the minus strand of NC_134357.1, from coordinate 41,460,108 downwards.
AGACAATGACTTGGAAAGCCCTGTTCTGGCTCGCAATGACCTCCCGTAGCTTCTAACAATCATACTAAACTTCTATATAATCTGTTTTGGCAGCACAAAAGAGATACTTCGAAGATCACCAAGTATGTGGAGCTTGTTATCGTGGCTGATAATCGCGAGGTAAGAAATAAGGATATCAGAAAAGCTTTTTCCTCTTCTTTATTTATTGCATACAATGTCCGGAGCTCAGATATGGCTGCAAATGGGATGCTGTCATCCAGGCCACACAAAATTTGCAGGCTAAGAGTTCACTCATATATGTATATTAAAATCACTCTGATTCTTATCCTGAAAAGTTGGCCAAGTGTCCTGCGTATGTCATTCCGTATATGTGCCACTTCTGGGGCGGTTGCGGGCTGGTATTTTTAGGCTGGGAAGGGCCAAATAACCATGGACTTTCCCAGCCTGATAATACCAGCTCCCAGCTGTCTGCTTTACCTTTGCTGCTTTCATAAAATAGGGGGGAACCCATGCCTTTTTTTCATTAATTTATTTATAAAGTTAAGCAACTGTAAAATAAACAACACATGAAAGGCACTAAAGGGTGCAATTTTATAATATGTAGGGGGTTGTAAAGTTATATATCTGCAGGATATCTATTCTATCTATATACTATGCTCCTATCATTTATTTATATTTTTATTATTAGTTTTTTTTCCCTTTGAGGTGTGCGCATGACAATTAGATGGCATATGGATGGTTTGTGCCATACATTTTTTTTCTCGCACCCATAGACTTGAAGGGAGCGCGTCTCATCCGATATATGTGGCCATACACAACATGTTGGGATTTTTTTCTTAGCCCAAATGCAGCTGAGGAAAAATGTGCAAATGAACACTGCCTCATGAGATAACATTGCTATCAGCAAGCAGGCATACAATCAAAGATTTTCTATCTGTCAATCATAAGTACAGCATACACAGTTGAAACTAAAAGTTTACATCCACTATCTAAAAAGACATCTGCAGGTTTTTGTCTCCGCTCTCTATACAGACACATCTGCAGGTTTTTCCTTCCTCTCTATACAGACACATCTGCAGGTTTTTCCTTCCTCTCTATACAGACACATCTGCAGGTTTTTCCTTCCTCTCTATAAAGACACATCTGCAGGTTTTTCCTTCCTCTCTATACAGACACATCAGCAGGGTTTTCCTTCCTCTCTATACAGACACATCTGCAGGTTTTTCTCACTATCCAACATGAAATACGAATAAACCTTTCCCGTTTTAGGTCAATTAGGAACCAAAAATATTTATATTTGCCAAATGCCCGAATAATGAGAGAAAGAATGTTTTAAGGTATTTTTATTACTTTCTGCAAAGTCAAAGGTTATACACTAAAGCGGGCTTTACACGCTATGAGATAGTTAATGAATTATCATTGGGGTCACGGTGTTTGTGACGCACATCCGGCGTCATTAACGATATCGCAGTGTGTGGCACTTATGTGTGATCTAAAACGATCGCAAAAGTGGCAAAAATCGTTTGCCGCGGAGAGGTCATCCTAAAACAAAAAATCGTTTTCTTCTAATTAGTGATGTTGTTCCTCGTTCCTGCGGCATCACACATCGCTATGTGTGACACCGCAGGAGCGAGGAACATCTCCTTACCTGCCTCCACTGGCAATGCGGAAGGAAGGAGGTGGGCGGGTTGTTACGTCCCGCTCATCTCTTTCCCTACGCTTCTATTGGACGGCTGCCGTGTGACGTCGATGTGACGCCGCATGACCCGCCCCCTTAGAAAGGAGGCGGATCGCCGGCCAGAGCGACGTCGCAGGACAGGTAAGTGCGGGTCACAGGGGTAAGCGAGGTTGTGCTCGACGGGCCCTTGACGCACAACCAACGGGGGTGGGTACGATCGCTAGCGGGATCGCAGCATGTAAAGCCCGCTTAAGAGTACCATGCCTTTAAACAATGCGGGACAGTCCATATGATGATTTCATGACTTTGGAAGCTTCTGATAGGTTTATTGGCAACATCTGAGTTAAATAGAGAAACTGCTGTGGATGTATTTTAATGCACACCTGCAAACACTGCTTCTTTGTGTAGCATCTTGGGAAAGTCAAAAGATCTCAGGAAGAGAATTGTGGACTTTCACAAGTCTGGTTCATCCTTGGGTGTAATTTCCAGATACCTGAAGGTGCCTCATTCGTCTGTACAAAAAATTATACGCAAGTACAAATAAGATGCTAATGTCCAACCATCATATCACTCAGGAAGTAGACAGGTTCTGTGTACCAGAGATGAACGTGCTTTGGTCAGACATGTGCATATCAACTCAAGAAGAAAAGCAAAAGACCTTGTGAAGATGCTGGCGGAAGCTGGTAAGATTGTGTCATTATCCACAGTGAAACGAGTACTGTATCAACAGAAAGGCCACTCTGCCAGGAAGAAGCCATTACTCCATAAGAAACATAAAAAGCCAGATTAATGTTTGCAAATGCACACAGGAACAAAGACTTTAATTTTTGGAGACATGTCCTGTGGTCTCACAAAACTAAAATTGAACTGTTTGGCCATAATGACCATCGTTATAATTAGAGGAAAAAGGGAGAAGCTTCGAAGCCTAAGAACACCATCCCAACTGTGAAACACGGGGGAGGCAGCATCATGTTGTGGGGTTGTTTTGCTGCAGGAGGGACTGGTGCACTTCACAAAATATATAGCATCATGAGGAAAGAAGATTATGTGGCAATACTGAAAAACATCTCAAGACATCAGCCAGGAACTTAAAGCTTGGGCGGACATGGGCCTTCAAAATGGACAATGACCTGAAGCATACTGCCAAACTGGTTACAAAGGATGACAAAGTCAATGTTTTGGAGTGGCCATCACAAAGCCCTGATCTCATCCTATTGAAAATTTATGGGCAAAGCTGAAAAGGCTGGAACGAGCAAGAGACCAACAAACATGGCTCAGTTACACCAGTTCTGTCATGGGGAATGGTCCCAAATTCAACCAACTATTGTGAGAAGCTTGTGGAAGGAGATCCAAAACATTTCACCCAAGTCACATAGTGTAAGGGCAATGCCACCAAATACTAATGAAATGTATGTAAACGATTGACTTTGCAGAAGGTAATAAAAATGCCTTAAAAAATTCTCTCTCTCATTATTTGGCATTTGGAAAATATAAATAATGTTGGTTCCTAATTGACCTAAAACAGGAAAGCTTTATTCTGATTTCATGTCAGATAAGTGAGGAAAAACCTGCAGATACAGTTTGTCTGTATAGAGAGCGGAGGGAAAAACCTGCAGATGTGTCTTTATCAAGAGTGGAGGGAAAAACCTGCTGATGTGTCTTTATAGAGAGCGGAGTGAAAAACCTGCAGATGTGTCTGTATAGAGAGCGGAGGGAAAAACCTGCAGATGTGTCTGTATAGAGAGCGGAGGGAAAACCTTCTGATGTGCATGTATAGAGAGCGGAGGGAAAACCTGCAGATGTGTCTTTATAGAGAGCGGAGGGAAAAACCTGCAGATGTGTCTGTACAGAGAGCAGAGGGAAAAACTTGCAGATGTGTCTTTATAGAGAGCAGAGGGAAAAACCTGCAGATGTGTCTTTATAGAGCGCGGAGGGGAAAACCTGCAGATGTGTCTGTACAGAGAGCAGAGGGAAAAACTTGCAGATGTGTCTTTATAGAGAGCAGAGGGAAAAACCTGCAGATGTGTCTTTATAGAGAGCAGAGGGAAAAACCTGCAGATGTGTTTGTATAGAGAGTGGATGGAAACTTGTGGTTTCAACTGTGTATATATACATATGTACGTCAGAAGTCTTATATAGAAGAAACATATATTCTTCCATAGTCCTCTGCATGGGAAAGCTTTTGCCTTTGTATGGCTAATACGGTCAAGAAAAAAATAAATAAATGCAGCTTTGGATGTGTTTAAAGTAATGAGTAAATAAAAAGAAATAAAAAGAAATAAATAAAAAAAGACTATTTAGATATCACTTTTTCAAAAGTTATTTAAGTTTATAGCTTTTTCCCAAATTGCATGACTGGTTGTTTTTCATGGTTTTTGACTACAACAAGCTGCGATCTATGGCCCTGTATGTGTAATATGATAAATTTAGATACCTCATTAGACTTACAATGAATGGCAACTTAGGCATTTTTTAGACAGTGAACATAATCAACCTGTCATATTTGTCTTCTCCACACAGGAGAGAAAAATCAATAATGTATAAAAGTATAACAACAATGTAATTGCATTTTTCTGTGTGATGTACATCTTATGAATATAAAGTCGAAGACAATTGTAGGAGGTTCGTTGCCAGATACTTTGTCCTGATGGAGAAGAGATGAAAGCTAATTCCTTGTATATAGAAGTCTATGGGGGTCAGATCGGACGCGTGCCTATAAAGAAAATGTAATCAATGGTTCCCTAGCTAGATATACTTTTGCCACCAGTGGGGACCATGAGTTTTCTTCATTATTCTCCTTCTATATTTCCCTGGTGGCATTAATTATATTTCCCCGTCCTTTTCATCGGTTCAGAGCATTCAAAGTGTAAAGGATTGACTGCAGTGAACAAATCTAAGCCCCACCCCCGCGGTTCAGTCCAGCCCATGAGGAGCAATATACGTTTATTTCGGGAGTTTATAGAGGATTCTACAGAAAAAAACAATAAACAGTAATGTTTTTTGCATTTTCCCATTAATGTCTTGGTTTAGAGCAGTCTTTCCCAAACTCCAGTTCTCCCGGCTTTTCCAACAGGCCATGCTTTCTGGATTTTATTACTACTAGACGGGAGAGAACCAGTGGCAATATCTGATACATTGATACATTGATAATAACGCCATCAACTGTGCAATACTAATTATTATTGTATTGTATTGTATAGTATTGTATATATATATATATATATATATCTCTATATACAGTGCCTACAAGTAGTATTCAACCCCCTGCAGATTTAGCAGGTTTGATAAGATGCAAATAAGTTAGAGCCTGCAAACTTCAAACAAGAGCAGGATTTATTAACAGATGCATAAATCTTACAAACCAACAAGTTATGTTGCTCAGTTAAATTTTAATAAATTTTCAACATAAAAGTGTGGGTCAATTATTATTCAACCCCTAGGTTTAATATTTTGTGGAATAACCCTTGTTTGCAATTACAGCTAATAATCGTTTTTTCTAAGACCTGATCAGGCCGGCACAGGTCTCTGGAGTTATCTTGGCCCACTCATCCATGCAGATCTTCTCCAAGTTATCTAGGTTCTTTGGGTGTCTCATGTGGACTTCAATCTTGAGCTCCTTCCACAAGTTTTCAATTGGGTTAAGGTCAGGAGACTGACTAGGCCACTGCAACACCTTGATTTTTTCCCTCTTGAACCAGGCCTTGGTTTTCTTGGCTGTGTGCTTTGGGTCGTTGTCTTGTTGGAAGATGAAATGACGACCCATCTTAAGATCCTTGATGGAGGAGCAGAGGTTCTTGGCCAAAATCTCCAGGTAAGCCGTGCTATCCATCTTCCCATGGATGCGGACCAGATGGCCAGGCCCCTTGGCTGAGAAACAGCCCCACAGCATGATGCTGCCACCACCATGCTTGACTGTAGGGATGGTATTCTTGGGGTCGTATGCAGTGCCATCCAGTCTCCAAACGTCACGTGTGTGGTTGGCACCAAAGATCTTGATCTTGGTCTCATCAGACCAGAGAACCTTGAACCAGTCTGTCTCAGAGTCCTCCAAGTGATCATGAGCAAACTGTAGACGAGCCTTGACATGCCGCTTTGAAAGTAAAGGTACCTTACGGGCTCGTCTGGAACGGAGACCATTGTGGTGGAGTACGTTACTTATGGTATTGACTGAAACCAATGTCCCCACTGCCATGAGATCTTCCCGGAGCTCCTTCCTTGTTGTCCTTGGGTTAGCCTTGACTCTTCGGACAAGCCTGGCCTCGGCACGGGTGGAAACTTTCAATGGCTGTCCAGGCCGTGGAAGGCTAACAGTAGTTCCATAAGCCTTCCACTTCCGGATGATGCTCCCAACAGTGGAGACAGGTAGGCCCAACTCCTTGGAAAGGGTTTTGTACCCCTTGCCAGCCTTGTGACCCTCCATGATCTTGTCTCTGATGGCCTTGGAATGCTCCTTTGTCTTTCCCATGTTGACCAAGTATGAGTGCTGTTCACAAGTTTGGGGAGGGTCTTAATTAGTCAGAAAAGGCTGGAAAAAGAGATAATTAATCCAAACATGTGAAGCTCATTGTTCTTTGTGCCTGAAATACTTCTTAATACTTTAGGGGAACCCAACAGAATTCTGGTGGATTGAGGGGTTGAATAATAAATGACCCTCTGAATAAACTTTTCACAATTTAAAAAAAAAAAAAAGAAATAACATTCTTTTTTGCTGCAGTGCATTTCACACTTCCAGGCTGATCTACAGTCCAAATGTCACAATGCCAAGTTAATTCCGAATGTGTAAACCTGCTAAATCTGCAGGGGGTTGAATACTACTTGTAGGCACTATATATATATATATATATATATATATATATATAGATATATATATATATCTATATATATATATATCTATATATATATATATATAGTGAACATTGCAAAGTTTACATCACCACTGATATAATTGGTCCCAGTGGTAACATCACACTATTTAGATGGAGCTGTGAACTCTACTGAAAAGTCTGTTTGAGTATTTTCTAGTGATGAGTGGGCACCAAACTGCTTGAGTGCTCGATATTCGAATCACAGGCACCGGGTAGTAACGACAACTCTCATCTGAGCCGCACACAGCGGGACCCAGCGGCTCTGATGAGACCAATACCTGCATTTGTGGATTGTGAATTGCGACGGAGCTTTGTGGGAACATTTTTGATAATAAATTGATAACCCGAGAAAGTCTGGGGGAGTCTTCATTCAATAAATGATTTTTTCCTGTGTGTGTTTTCTTTCACTTTACACTTATTGGGTTAGTAATGGGGTTGTCTGATAGATGCCTCTCCATAACTTACCTCTATGCTTGATGCCAGCTGACATCAATCCCCAAAAAATTACCCCCATTGCCAATGCACCAGGGCAATTATGACAAGTACTATTTTGCCTAGTATAACTTAATAATTACATTTTAAAAACGGTGTGGGGTTCCCCCTATTTTTGGTAACTAGCCAAGGTAAAGCAGACAGCTGGGGGCTGATAACTAGCCAAGGTAAAGCAGACAGCTGGGGGCTGATAACTAGCCAAGGTAAAGCAGAGAGCTGGGGGCTGATAACTAGCCAAGGTAAAGCAGACAGCTGGGGGCTGATAACTAGCTAAGGTAAAGCAGACAGCTGGGGGCTGATAACTAGCCAAGGTAAAGCAGACAGCTGGGGGCTGATAACTAGCCAAGGTAAAGCAGACAGCTGGGGGCTGATAACTAGCCAATGTAAAGAAAACAGCTGGGGGCTGATGTTATCAGGCTGGGAAGGCCCTACACAGCCTAAAATTATATCAACTCGCCCCAGAATTGGCACATCCATTAAATGTACCAATTTTAGCACTTTGCCCAGGCTCTTCTGATTGCCCAGGTGCGTTGGCAATTGGGGTAATGGTTTATTGGAATTGATGTCAGCTGTGTAATGTAACCTGGCATCAAGGCCAGGGGTTAGTAATGGAGAGGCATCTATCAGACACCCCCATTACTAACCCAGTAGGTCTAAAGTGAAAAAAACACACAGGAAAAAATATTTTATTTGAATTAAAACTCCACAATACTATCCCTCGTTCACCAATTTATTATTTAAAAAAATCGACCAAACTCCAGCGTAATCCATGATGTACTGGACCCATGACATCCCCTGAATCAGTACTACAATCTCTGGAGCCTTGTTCAGAGAATGAGGCTTCATAGGTCACTCCTGGTCGGTGGCAGACCTGCAATGTCTCACGTGCGTTTTGATGCTCGAACAGACTTGGGTCGTTAACCGAGTATAATGGAAGTCAATTGGGAGTTCAAGCATTTTTCCGAGGCGCCGATGAGTTTTCATGACAGCCGGGGGTGGAAGACAGCATTTGTGCTATACAGCGTGGTGCAGATGATCACAGCTACAATAAAAAAAGGTTAAAAAAAAAAGTTTTGAAAAATATGATTTTTTTTTTAAAAAAACACAAAAGTTCAAATTGCCCCCCTTTTGCCCCATTGATAATTAAAACAATAACAAAAAAAATACACATATTTGGCATTGCCGTGTTCAGAAATATTCTAACAAAATATAAATAAATCAATCTAATTGGTACGCGGGGTGGCGAGAAAAACATCAAATCTCCAGAATTCCGTTTTTTTTGGTCGCCGCTTCAATTTAACCAAATTCTGTTGCGGTATGGAGATACAAAATTTAATTTAAAAAATAAATAAATATATATATAAATATAAAATTTAATAAATATATCTAAATATACAATATATAAATATATATAAATTTTGGTATGGAGATACAAAATTTTATTTAAAATAAATAAATAACTAAATATATATAATTATAAAATTTAATAAATATGTAAAATTTCTATAATATATAAATATATAATATATAAATATATATACATTTTGGTATGGAGATACAAAATTTTATTTAAAATAAATAAATAACGAAATATATATAATTATAAAATTTAATAAATATATAAAATTTCTATAAATATATATAAATATATAATATATAAATATATATAAATTTTGGTATGGAGATACAAAATTATATTTAAAATAAATAAATAAATATATATAAATATAAAATTTAATAAATATATAACATTTATATAAATATATATAAATATATAATATATAAATATATATAAATTTTGGTTTCCGAACCCAGTTTAGAAGCCTGTTATACTTACTAAGGTAATTAAGCAGATGTGAGGAATAACAACAATAACCAATTGGGTCCTGAGCTGTGAGTGATGTATAATTTCCGATAATGACCATTTACATATATTTCGACACTTGTACAACATTTCGGAGGTTGCGTCAGCCTCCCTTTTGTGATATGGAGGCGGTTTCTATTGTATAAAGCAATACCCCTGCATTTTCTGCACTGCAGCTAATTGCTGTCAGCCCTCGTCACATGCACACAGCTCATAAGCTGAATGGAATTTTGCTGCCGCCACCGCTCCTTGCGCCATATTGTATATATACACCTACACCGTACAATACTACGCAACTTATACATGTGACTTCTCTGCAGTTCCAGAGACAGGGGAAAGATGTGGACAGAGTTAAACACCGGCTGCTGGAAATGGCCAATTACGTGGACAAGGTTAGTACCGTCCTGTAGTGCACATATAATATATTGCTTTGTTCTTATTGTGCTATATGACTAATGACGGAATTACTCTTATTCAATAGTTTCGAATAATTCCTTCAGCTTTCTAATATTCCGTAATTGTGTGTGTTCATTCTTCGTTTTTTTCCATTTTTGTTTCTTTTCCGTTCTCGGCCTCTCTGCTAGTTTTCAGGGAATTGAAATTTTCTAGTTTATTGCTCGTAACTTGTACAAACCAAATTCAAAGGTATAGTCACAATATTTGTCTTTTTAAAATGCCATGAACAGGAGAAAAATTTTAGAGGGTGCAGTGATTTTAGTTGCATCTGTAGGTCCCTGCGGTCCCTATGACTATACAAATACTACTAAATACAGTTTGAGTCGGGGGCCCTGTTAGAAATTTTGCTTTGGAACCAACAAGCCTCAAATTACAACACTGTCAGGAGCTTTAAAGAATACCTGTCACTGTTAGGTTCTGTTCAGATTACAGATCCTGGCATTCCGCCTGAGAAATTCTCTGATGTTTGGGATCAACACAGGCAGACTCGGGCATTGACCTATTTTTTGCTAATTCATAGGCAGGCTAGTAATAGTTAATCTCTGCTAGTCTGCTTGTTTGTCTTCTTTGATCACATGTTCTGGGGAAGCCAATCATATCTTCTCCTCTCTTATTTATGCTGGCTGAATCCTTCCACCTATTCCAGCTATAGTTTATCTTAATTGGTCTGGTGACGTGTGGTGCTCTAGACTATCTGGTGAAAGTTGTGCTTATTGCTTTGTGCATTTGTGTTTACCGCTGTTGTCTTTTGTAGCTTCCTTCCTGTTCTTGTTTTCATCCTGAATCTCTTATTGTCTAATCTTGTGTGTCTGTATGTGTGCAGTGTATCAGCGTTTTGTTTTTCCTTTGTCAATCTTTATCAGTAGTTAATATCACCTAATCTGATACCCCACCTGATAGGAGGTGGGGTATCAGATTAGGTATGGTCTAGAGCAGGGCCAAGAATGGGGGTCAGGTGTCTCCACCATTAGGAGTATCCCTGAGGTTAGGGATAGATAGGGTGCCCTAGCGTGGGGGCCAGCATAGGGGCTCCTATCCCTCACTATTCAACAGTCACATTGTGATAGTCACTTTCTTAAAAAAAAATAAATAAATAAATAAAATACCCTATATAAAAAAATACCTGATTCTGACCTGTTTTTTAGTTTTGCACTTCACTCCATTTCAGAGATATTCACATTTGTTTCTTCTAGTGCGCATTATGTGAAATCTCTACTTTACATTTCAATTGGGCATTTTATCTCTGAAGGTCTGCACTTTCATCCATTCCTCCAATACGCTGCCAGTCACAGCTCAGCATCTGGTTTAAGAGACGATCAGACTAAGACGCTGCCAAGCTCGGATTGGCAGCGTCTTGGAGGGAGGGATATGAAGTGCACATCCCCAGAGAAGACTCTGTAGAAACTCACAATTGTACTGCAAAGCAGAGATTTCACATATTGTGCTGCAAAAGAGACAAATGTGAATATCTCTGCAATGGAGTAATGCAGCATAAAGTGGATCAGGGAAGATGTGGGATTTTTACAAAGTATTTAACACTTTTTTTTTAGTAAGTGACAAGTCTTCTTTAAGTAATTTTAAAGGGGTTTTCCACTTTAATGAAACCGAACCCCAAGTGCTCTTATATACTGAAAAGACTTATATACTTAAAAGAAGAAAAAGAGCAGTTATGCACCTTCCCTCGGACAAGTGCCAACTCCTCCTGTCTTGGCGTTTTAGCTGCTGCAATGATGATATGCCAATCGTACATCACCGCTGCAGACAATCATTGAGCTCAGCAGCTGTGCCAAAGATGTCTTGTGGTTCTAGACTCTGTTCTATGGCTTAAACATTGTTTTAGCCCATGTGCGCGCTAGAAAGTGACTTTTTCTTAAGGAAAATCCGGACCCTCTGAAAGAATCCCGCACCTGCGGTAAAAAAAAGCACCAAAATCGCATTGTAATCCGCATGTGGTTCTACTGTGATTGGCTTGGCCGCACAGCGTCATCTACATACACGTTGCCGCAGCTTCCGGGAGCGTGAGAGAGAGAGAGCGAGAAATAGACAGAGAGAGAGCGAGAGAGAGAGACACAGAGAGAGAGAGGGAGAGTCACCCCATGTCATAAGCTGAGGGGAACATAAGGCCCCTAAAAGGACTTTCAGAGCCCAAATTGTGCCCCCCAACTCCCCATAATCCTGATCCCCTCCCACCCCACTTACTGTATTTCTCTTGCTTTGGCAATACTAACTGTATTTTGGTCCTGCCAATAAAGCATATTTGAATTTGAGAGCGAGAGAAAGAAAGCGAGAGTGAGAGAAGAGAGCAAGAGACAGCGAGACAGAGAGAGAGAGAGACAGAGTGAGAGAAAGCGAGACAGAGAGAGTGAGAGGGAGATAGAAAGAGAGAGAAAGCGAGAGAGAAAGAGAGAGAGTGAGACAGAGAGAGACAGAGAGAGAAAGAGAGAGACAGAGAGAGCGAGAGAGAGCAAGAGAGAGAGCGAGACACAGAGAGAGCGAGAAAGATAGAGAGCGAAAGAGACAGGGAGAGAGCGAGACAGACAGAGAGAGACAGAGAGTGAGCGAGAGACAGACAGAGCGAGAGAGATAGAGAGAAAGAGAGAGAGCAAGAGAGACAGAGAGAGTGAGAGCAAGAGAGAAAGAGAGAGAGAGTGAGAGAGAGGGACAAAGAGCGAGAAAGAGAGTGAGAGAGACAGAGAGAGAGAGAGTGAAACAGATAGAGAGAGTGAGAGAGAGCGAGAAAGAGAGAGAGAGAGAAGAGAGAAAGAAAGAGAGAGATTCTGCTTTTTCCCATCCATTTCGGCCTTTTCCTCAGTCACCACAGCTCGCTGTTAGGTCCAACGTGAAATTATTCTGGTTTCCCATAGACTAAGGCGGGCTTTGCACACTACGACATTGCAGGTGCGCTGTCGGTGTGGTCAAATTGAAAGTGACGCACATTCGGCATCGCAGGCGACATCGTAGTGTGTAAAACCTAGATGATACGATTATCGAGCGCAAAATCGTCGTAATCGTATCATCGGTGCAGCGTCGGCGTAATCCATAATTACGCTGACGCGACAGTCCGATGTTGTTCCTCGCTCCTGCGGCAGCACCCATCGCTGTGTGTGAAGTCGCAGGAGCGAGGAACATCTCCTACCGGCGTCACCGCGGCTTCCGTAGGATATGCGGAAGGAAGGAGGTGGGCGGGATGTTTACATCCTGCTCATCTCCGCCCCTCCGCCGCTATTGGCCGCCTGCCGTGTGACGTCGCAGTGACGCCGCACGACCCGCCCCCTTAGGAAGGAGGCGGGTCGCCGGCCAGAGCGACGGTCGCAGGGCAGGTGAGTGCATGTGAAGCTGGCGTAGTGATCATGTTCGCTACGCCAGCTATCACACGATATCGTACCTGCGACGGGGGCGGGGACTATCGCGTGCGACATCGCAGCATCGGCTTGCGATGTCGCAACGTGCAAAGCCGCCCTTACATTGCGCGTCAAATATTCACGAATAGTCGAATAGCGGTGCCCTATTCGTCGGATATTTTGGTATTCGATCATCCCTAGTCATTACATATTAAATTCGTGAAACATATAGTCATTTTTTTACATATATTAAAAAATAAATCCATAACAGTAATTGATCCTCAGGATCGATATGCCCACAGGCTTTGTTTGTAGTCCATGGAGAAGAGCTAAAGACATAAAACAGCATCTAGACTATTTTCCAAGTTGATTCATCTTTGTAATGCATTGTAGAAATTCAAAATTGTTTGCAAAAGTATACACACCCTTTACCTAATAAGGTCAAGTCCAGATTTCATTGTGCCTATTAAACCTCGGCGGTATTTGAGCAGCGTTTTATCTTCATCTTATTAATTTTTTTTTTTTGTGACTGATACATTGTAACGCTTTCAATCCGCATGACGTCTTTTAATTAGCCCTGCAGAGACGCACTTTTGTTTTTCTCTATGGGGAAACTGCCTGTCTGATTCTTATTTTTTTTTTCTCTTCTTTCAAATGTTTCTTAAGATTTTCAGGGGAACATTTGATGTTGCGCTCACTCCAATACCTAACTACTTAATCAAATGAGAGTGTAGTGCTATCGGGGAGCTCAATATCCTGTGGGTGAGACATTCATTAATTCAGTCCTTTAAGACATGAAAATAATGTTACCTTTTCTTTCACAACATTATCACAAAGCTGCATTACTCTTCTTCGTTTTTTTGTAGCAAAGTCAGTGCAATAACTGTACGAGCTGATAACATTTAAGACTGCCTATAATTATCATACCAAAAAGAATTCCATCCCGGCCTGATGAGCGCCGCGCCATATTCTCAGCTAAATTATTCATCTGTAACATTCTGCATGTGTTAATGCTGTCATCTCCGGAATTAGGAAAAGATTGGAAGATGTTTTGATTAAAGAGGGAGAAAAAAAAAAAGTGCAATAAATTTATGAAAGATGAATACGTCTTGGTCTCGCTAAAAGGAGGATAGTTTTTGTCCTCCGTTAAGGTTTGAAAATAGACCCCCTGTTCAACATCTTCATCTGCCAAAGTGATCTAATGCAAAAATCACTCACAGTTCTATGTCCCACGTTTTCAGAGCCACTTAAAGGGATTGTCAAGTTTAGAAAATGTGAGCAATATACACTCCTATGGCATTAGAACTCCAAATTAGTAAGATTAGTTTTACGAGTGCTTGGGAAATAATTTTTTATGGTGTACTGAAAGTTTCTGTTTTATGTGACTAATTTATATAGTACCCCAAACAAAGAAATAATTTCTCTGAACTATGCACCAATTCGCTCACAAAAAATGAAATTAATTTATTGCATCGTGACTAATTTATATAGTACCCCAAACAAAGAAATTACTTCTCTGAACTATGCACCAATTCGCTCACAAAAAGGGAATTAATTAATTTATTGCATCATGGGACTATTTTATATAGTACCCCAAACAAGGAAATAACTTCTCTGAACTATGCACCACTTAAAGGGACTGTCCAGTTTAGAAAATGTGAGCGATATACACTCTTGCTTTGCCATTGGAACTCCAAATTAGTAAGATTGGTTTTACGAGTGCTCGGGAAATCATTTTTTATGGTGTACTGAAAGTTTATGCTTTATGTGACTAATTTATATAGTACCCCATACAAAGAAATAACTCCTCTGAACTATGCACCAATTCGCTTACAAAAGGGAATTAATTAATTTATTGTATCATGTGACTAATTTATATAGTTCCCGAAACAAAGAAATAACTTCTCTGAACTATGCACCAATTCGCTCACAAAAAGGGAATTAATATATTTCATCATGTGACTAATTTATATAGTACCCCAAACAAAGAAATAAATTCTCTGAACTATGCACCTATTCGCTCACAAAAAGGGAATTAATTACTTTATTGCATCATGTGACTAATTTATATAGTACGCCAAACAAAGAAATAACTTCTCTGAACTATGCACCAATTCGCTCACAAAAAGGGAATTAATTTATTTCATCATGTGACTAATTTATATAGTACCCCAAACAAAGAAATAACTTCTCTGAACTATGCACCAATTCGCTCACAAAAAGGGAATTCATATATTTCATCATGTGACTAATTTATATAGTACCCCAAACAAAGAAATAAATTCTCTGAACTATGCACCTATTCGCTCACAAAAAGGGAATTAATTACTTTATTGCATCATGTGACTAATTTATATAGTACCCCAAACAAAGAAATAACTGCTCTGAACTATGCAACAATTTGCTTACAAAAAGGGAATTAATTAATTTATTGCATCATGTGACTAATTTATATAGTACCCCAAACAAAGAAATAACTGCTCTGAACTATGCACCAATTTGCTCACAAAAAGGGAATTCATTAATTTATTGCATCATGTGACTAATTTATATAGTACCCCAAACAAAGAAATAACTGCTCTGAACTATGCACCAATTTGCTCACAAAAAGGGAATTAATTAATTTATTGCATCATGTGACTAATTTATATAGTACCCCAAACAAAGAAATAACTCCTCTGAACTATGCACCAATTTGCTCACAAAAAGGGAATTCATTAAAATAATTAATTAATTAAAGGGAATTTTACATTATTAGAGTCTTCTTTTCAAGATTTAACTTGATCTCTTGGTCTCTTCTCTCCTGAAATGTCTGCATTTTGGGCTAAATAAGTCTTCCAATTGGGCATCATTCAAAATTTTGCACTGATTGTTTCCCTGCACATTGTTGGTTGCAGAATGAGCTAATGAAAAATCTGTCAGTGAACTCTCCGTCATGAAAAATGAGCTAACAAAAAATCTGTCAGTGAGCTCTCCGTCATGAAACATGAGCTAAGGAAAAATGTCAGTGAGCTCCCCGACATAAACAGTGAGCTAGCGAAAAATCTGTCAATAAGCTCCCCCTGTCATGAATAATAAAGGCTACTTTACAAACTGCGATATCGGTCCCGATATCGCTAGTGTGGGTACCCGCCCCCATCTGTTGCGCGACACGGGCAAATCGCTGCCCGTGCCGCACAACATCGCGCAGACACGTCACTACTTACCTGCCCGGCGACGTCGCTGTGACCGGCGAACCGCCTCCTTTCTAAGGGGGCGGTCCGTGCGGCGTCACAGCGACGTCACTGAGCGGCCGCCCAATAGCAGCGGAGGGGCGGAGATGAGCGGGCCAAACATCTCGCCCACCTCCTTCCCTCCTCATAGCGGCCGGGAGGCAGGTAAGGAGAGCTTCCTCGTTCCTGCGGTGTCACACATAGCCATGTGTGCTGCCGCAGGAGCGACGAACTGCATCGTTACTGCTGCAGTAACGATAATCGAGAATGGACCCCCATGTCACCGATGAGCGATTTTGCACGTTTTTGCAACGATGCAAAATCGCTCATCGGTGTCACACGCAACGACATCGCTAATGCGGCCGGATGTGCGTCACAAATTCCGTGACCCCAACGACTCCGCATTAGCGATGTCGCAGCGTGTAAAGCCCCCTTAAGCTATAAAAAAGATTTATCAGTGAGCTCCCCATGTCATGAAGAATGAGCAAAGGAAAAAATATGTCAGTGTGCTCCTCCTGTCATGAAAAATCTGTCATGAAAAATGAGCCAACGAAAAATCTATCAGTGAGCTCCTCCTGTCTTGAAGAATGAGCAAATGAAAAATCTGTCAGTGAGCTCCCCTATCATGAAGAATAAGCTAACGAATAATCTGTCAGTGAGCTCCCCCTATCATGAAGAATAAGCTAACGAATAATCTGTCAGTGAGCTCCCCCTATCATGAAGAATAAGCTAACGAAAAATCTGTCAGTGAGCTCCCCTATCATGAAGAATAAGCTAACGAAAAATCTGTCAGTGAGCTCCCCCTATCATGAAGAATAAGCTAACGAAAAATCTGTCAGTGAGCTCCCCCTATCATGAAGAATAAGCTAACGAAAAATCTGTCAGTGAGCTCCCCCTATCATGAAGAATAAGCTAACGAAAAATCTGTCAGTGAGCTCCCCCTATCATGAAGAATAAGCTAACGAAAAATCTGTCAGTGAGCTCCCCTATCATGAAGAATAAGCTAACGAATAATCTGTCAGTGAGCTCCTCCTGTCATGAAGTTTGAAACTATTATCTGGTTTTTTTTTCTAAACTCTTCTCAGCTGATTCATGAAAACATCAATGTTCAGTTGTGGGTTTGGGTCATGAATCAATAAAGAGGAACTCCATAAAAGAAAAAAGTTACAAACTCCTCTTCAGAACAGCTCACTGATAGATCCTCCATTAACTTGTTTTACAGACGGCAACATTCAGGAAAACCAGGAGCCTAGGAAAGCCACATGGTGCAAAATAGTTGGAGTTAATTGTGGAGTTTACCCCTGTTGTCTTTTATAGCTTCCTTCCTGCTCTTGCTTTTCTCCGGAGCCTCTCATTGTCTACTTCTGTGTGTGTGCAGAGTGTCAGAGTTTTGATTTTCCCTTGTCTGTTGTTATCTGTTTTCCATCTCACTCCTGCCCCGTCGTCCCTCCCTTAGGGGAATATCAGCGTACTATTTCTCAGGAGTATAGTAAGGCATTGGACTCTGGCATCTCCACCATTAGAAGTAATCCAGAGGTGAGGGATAGGCTAGAGTCCATTAGCATAAGGGACAGCACAGGAGCCCCTATCCCTTAGATTCAATTATTATTAAGGCTCGAATAGGCGCGTCTCTGTAGAACTACAGAAAAGAGTAGCGCATGCTGCAATTTTTTTTTTCCATGGGAAAAAATGCTCATCCGGACTGTCCTATTGAATAACATTGGTCCGAATTCTGTTTTTTTCAGACAGAACTCGGACTGAAAGTACAGTCATGTGCACCTAGCCTGATGGCATGCATCTGTTCATCAAATATGATTATCGGCTAGCTTTGGGCATTTTTGGGTCTCCATCAAATATTGTTAAGGTGTTTAAAATCAAGCTCACCATGTTGCTAATCTTCATTTCACATGGAGCTTGGGCAACAGCGTCGCCATAGCCAGTGTAATCCCCCCCCAAAAAAAAACGGGTAGAAGTCGAGCTCTGACATATGAAAACTTATTTATTTATTCCAGTTCACATACAGTGCATCATGAGGTAGTCAGTGAAAACATGGATAGCTTTTTCAACGCGTTTCAGGTGTACTCTGCACCCTTAATAATGATGATTGATTGAACACTGGATAGCATGTTCAACGCGTTTCAGGTGTACTCTGCACCCTTAATAACGATGATTAATTGAACACTGGATAGCATGTTCAACGCGTTTCAGGTGTACTTGGGAGACTTAATCATGATGATTGAGGGAACACATGGATAGCATGTTCAACGCGTTTCAGGTGCAGTCGGAACCCATAATTATAATGATTAAGTGAACACATGGTTCACAGGTTTACTCGCCACCCTTAATCATGATGATTAAGTTAATGCATAGATAGCTTTTTCAACGCGTTTCAGGTGTACTCAGCACCCGTAATCATGATGATTGAGTGAACACATGGATAGCAAAAGCATGGATAGTGTTTTCAACGCATTTCAGGTGTACTTGGCACACTTAATCATGATGATTGAGGGAACACATGGATAATGTTTCCAACATGTTTCAGATGTATTCTGCACCCTTAATTATGATTGTGTGAATGCATGTCAACGTGTTTCAGATGTACTCAGCATTCTTAATCGTGATGATTAATTGAACACATGGATAGTGTTTTCAACGCGTTTCAGGTGTACTCAGCACCATTAATCATGATAATTGATGGAACACATGGATAGTGTTTTCAACGCGTTTCAGGTATACTCAGCAACATTAATCATGATGATTGATGGAACACATGGATAGTGTTTTCAACGCGTTTCAGGTATACTCAGCAATATTAATCATGATGATTGATGGAACACATGGATAGTGTTTTCAACGCGTTTCAGGTATACTCAGCAACATTAATCATGATGATTGATGGAACACATGGATAGTGTTTTCAACGCGTTTCAGGTGTACGCTTCATCCTTAATCATGATGTTAAGGGTGACGAGTATTCCTGAAACACGTTGACAATGCTATCCATGTGTTCAATGTCTGCCTTACGATGCAGTGTAAGTCAACTGGAATAAAGAAGATTTTGTATGTCAGAGCTGGACTTCTACCTCTTTTTTATTATTATTCTTAAGCTCTTCCTTAAAAATAATTACCCCAAAGAGGCAACACAGATAAGGCTACGTTCACACATCAGTTTTTTTCCATCAGGCACAATCCGGAAAAAAACAGATAAAACGGATCCAGCGCCGGATTATTCCCCATTGATTTGTATTAGCGCCGGATTGTGCCTGATGGCCTTGCGTTGCATCCGGCTTTTGACGGATTCGGCGTAATTACTCAATGCGGCGGCTGGATGGAATGTCTCATTGAACGTTTTTTGTCTCTGAAAAAAAACGTATCGTACCGGATCTGGCGCGATACGGCGTGATTTACAATAAAAAAAAACCTATGGACAACGGATCCGGCGCAATGCGGCAAAAACGGATGCGGCTGTCGGATCTGTTTTTTTAAACTGAGCATGCCCAATTTATTGTAAAAAATGGATCCAGCAAAAAAAAGGATGAAACGGATGCAAAAACGGATGCGCCAGATCTGTTTTTTGACGGATCCAGTATACCGTATCCGTTAAAAAAAAAAAGGATCCGGCGCATCGTTTTTGCATATTCTGCGCCGGATCCGTTGTATCAGGCACACGCTGGATTTTGCCTGATTCCAAAAAACTGATGTGTGAACATAGCCTAACAAAGGATATGCAACCGCGAACCCCGGACTAATCTGAAGGATACAGATTTTCAGATTTGCTACATTTTCAAATCAAACTTGCCTGAGCACTAGATTCTTCTCCTTCATCCCCGACACCTCTACTTGCTTGTAGCCTTGTATTATCGTTCTGGAAATAATGGGGGTGTTAATTATATGATCTGTGATAATAACGACTAACGAGCATTTTTTTATTTTTAATTTCATACAGTTTTTCAGACCATTGAATATCCGGGTAGCGCTGGTCGGTGTCGAAATCTGGAGCGATGCAGATAAATGTGCGATCACCCAGGATCCTTTCACCAGCCTTCACGAGTTCCTGGACTGGAGAAAACTGACATTACTACCTCTGAAGCCCCATGACAATGCACAGCTTGTAAGGTCTGCTCCTCCCCTCACTTCTCCAACTTATTTCTGCAGGGATAATACTGGGGGCTAGAGAGTATAATTATTAATTGGACACTTTGTATAATTTCATTACTCTCCTCTAGCCCATCAGTAATATTGATATAAACCCCAAGAACCATTGGCCATGAGGGAGGTTACCAATAAACCTTTTACCCGTCATAGACTTTCTGGAACAAAAATATATTAAAAGGGCTTGCCAAGGGCTAAGATATTGATGAGCATGATTATGAAGATTGATTCCATGATTGTTGACCTTCCATTATGAAGACTGATTCCATCATTGATGAGCATAATTATGAACATTGATTCCATGATTGTTGACCTTCCATTATGAAGATTGATTCCATCATTGATGAGCATGATTATGAAGATTGATTCCATGACTGTTGACCTTCCATTATGAAGATTGATTCCATCATTGATGAGCATGATTATGAAGATTGATTCCATGATTGTTGACCTTCCATTATGAAGACTGATTCCATCATTGATGAGCATGATTATGAAGATTGATTCCATGATTGTTGACCTTCCATTATGAAGACTGATTCCATCATTGATGAGCATAATTATGAAGATTGATTCCATGATTGTTGACCTTCCATTATGAAGACTGATTCCATCATTGATGAGCATGATTATGAAGATTGATTCCATGATTGTTGACCTTCCATTATGAAGACTGATTCCATCATTGATGAGCATAATTATGAACATTGATTCCATGATTGTTGACCTTCCATTATGAAGATTGATTCCATCATTGATGAGCATGATTATGAAGATTGATTCCATGACTGTTGACCTTCCATTATGAAGATTGATTCCATCATTGATGAGCATGATTATGAAGATTGATTCCATGATTGTTGACCTTCCATTATGAAGACTGATTCCATCATTGATGAGCATGATTATGAAGATTGATTCCATGATTGTTGACCTTCCATTATGAAGACTGATTCCATCATTGATGAGCATAATTATGAAGATTGATTCCATGATTGTTGACCTTCCATTATGAAGACTGATTCCATCATTGATGAGCATAATTATGAAGATTGATTCCATGATTGTTGACCCTCCAATTGATGACCTTCCATTAGAAAGGTCATCAATTTCAGATTCAACACCCGGGACCCCAATGATCAACTGTTACCAGGTCCCATGGCCATCGGAGGTACATAGTCTTCAGAGCCGAAACATCACAGCTCCATACACTGTAATGCCCGTTCACTGTAATGCCTGATCAGATTTTTTTCAATTCAATAGTAATAATTGAGCTGTAGAACCCAAGAATATAGTGTGATATGAACACAGTGAGTTGCAGAGACCGTGCACATTACGGAGCTGTATATGGTGTACACAGACAAATCATTGTGCAATTAGACACCCTCAGAATCGCTAGATCAATATCCCCCTGCAATCCATACTGTATATTCACTAATGTTACAATTACGTTTTTACTTTTTTCCAATTTGCATTGATTGTGTAGTTACAACATTCATTTCTATGATTAATGCCCTATAATTAGAGAAGCCTTCCTGACCTGCCTGCCATTATTAATAGTTCTCCTACCGTATTATCGCCGGCTCCACGGCTGCAGAATGCACCGTATCTAACATTACACGCCCGGTCATCCCCCAGGTAGTGATGGCTCATTTACACTCCTAGTTTGTGGTATCATTACTGCCAACAGTATAAATGTGAAGCAAAATAGTCCTCCGAAGGACGCAATGTAAAAACTTAGGGTGGTTATAACACAGAACATTTGGTGCCATATGGATATGGGGTGCAGTGGAAGATCCGGACGCCCTGTGCACTTGGCTCTGTTTAGGGAGCAGGTCTTTATGAGTGTATAGATATAACCCATGGGTAGGGGGATAGCGGTAGCAGTAGCACCCAGGCTCTGGTACATAGGGGACTAAATGTCCTCCACCACATAGGATTGCTTCTTTTACTGGGTACATGCATATTGTTACTTTTGGGGGGTGCTGGAAGGACACTCTAACATTGAAAGGAGCCATAGAAAGCCAGCAGGATAAATAGGGCACTGGAGTGAGCGAGGGGTAAAGATGGGGCACAGGAGGAAGCAAGAGATAAAGAAAGGGTGCAGGAGTGGAGGGAAAATGGGGTATAGACGGGCTACGGGAGAAGGGAACTAGATCGACAGGGTAAGGAAAAAGGGAAAGGGAAGAATAGACAGGGCATAGGAGAAGAGGGAAAAGTAGGGAAAGACAGTGCAGAAGGGAAGATAGTAATGTGGGGCACTGACAGGGCACACGAGAAAAGGAAAAAGAAGAGAATAGACTGAGTAGTAGAGAAGATGGAAAAGGTGGCATACACAGGACACAAGAGAAAAGGGAAAATCAGGACAAAGATTGGGCATAGGAAAAGAAGGGAAAAAGGGCATAGACAGGGCACAGAATAACAGAAACGTGGAAATAGGGCACAGGAGTAAGAAAAGGGGGTATAGGAACAGGGAAAAGTAGGCACAGACAAAATACAGGAGAAGAGGATAAAGCAGGCACAGACAATACAGGAAAACATAGTCTAAGGGGAAAACTTTTCTCCTTGCAGACACTGACACACCAATCTGGCTGCCAGTGGTGAGGGGTCTTATCGCTTCAGTGCTCCTCTGGGAAATATTCAAATTGTCTCTTCAGGGAGATGGAGACAAACTCTAGTGCCACCTATTGGAGGTAGCAATCCTAAAAGTCAAATGTGACCCTTTAACAAGCCTTTTCGTATGACTTAGGATTTATGCCAGATCAGAACCTCAATTTGCAGACTCATTATTTTGTGGTGATTGCCCCTCGTCAGTGCAAAGTATGAGACCTGATCTGTCTGTATGAGAAGATATATTGGGGTCTAAGGGGAAACCTTTTCTACTTGCGGAGAACGTTTAAAAAAGGGAAATAGGGCACAGGATAAGGGAGAAAAACAGAAAAGAAAAAAATGGGCATAGGAATGGCATAGGAGAAGAGATGAAAAGTGTCATAGACAAGGCACAGGAGAAGTTGTGAAATGGGAGAATATACAGGACACAGAAGAAGAGGTGAAAGGGGTCATAAACAGCACAGGAGAAGAGGTGATCGGGGACATACACAGGGCACAGGAGAAGAGGTGAAAGGGGCCATAGACAAGACACAGGAGAAGAGGTGAAAGGGGCCATAGACAAGACACAGGAGAAGAGGTGAAAGGGGCCATAGACAAGACACAGGAGAAGAGGTGAAAGGGGCCATAGACAGGACACAGGAGAAGGGGTGAAAGGGGCCATAGACAGGACACAGGAGAAGAGGTGAAAGGGGCCATAGACAGGACACAGGAGAAGGGGTGAAAGGGGCCATAGACAGGACACAGGAGAAGTGGTGAAAGGGGACATAGACAGGACACAGGAGAAGGGGTGAAAGGGGCCATAGAAAGGACACAGGAGAAGTGGTGAAAGGGGCCATAGAAAGGACACAGGAGAAGAGGTGAAAAGGGCCATAGAAAGGACACAGGAGAAGTGGTGAATGGGGCCATAGACAGGACACAGGAGAAGAGGTGAAAGGGTCCATAGACAGGACACAGGAGAAGAGGTGAAAAGGGCCATAGAAAGGACACAGGAGAAGAGGTGAAAGGGGCCATAGCCAGGACACAGGAGAAGGGGTGAATGGGGCTATAGACAGGACGCAGGAGAAGGGGTGAAAGGGCCATAGAAAGGACACAGGAGAAGAGGTGAAAGGGCCATAGAAAGGACACAGGAGAAGGGTTGAATGGGGCTATAGACAGGACACAGGAGAAGAGGTGAAAAGGGCCATAGAAAGGACACAGGAGAAGGGGTGAAAGGGGCCATAGACAGGACACAGGAGAAGAGGTGAAAGGGCCATAGAAAGGACACATGAGAAGAGATGAAAGGGGCTATAGACAGGACAGAAGAGAAGAGGTGAAAGGGGCCATAGACAGGACACAGGAGAAGAGGTGAAAGGGGTCATAGATAGGACACAGGAGAAGAGGTGAAAGGGGCCAGAGACAGGACACAGGAGAAGAGGTGAAAGGGGTCATAGATAGGGCACAAGAGAAGAGGTGAAAAGGGCCATAGACAGGACACAGGAGAAGAGGTAAAAAGGGCCATAGACAGGACACAGGAGAAGAGGTGAAAGGGGCCATAGATAGGACACAGGAGAAGAGGGGAAAGGGGCTATAGATAGGGCACAGGAGAAGAGGTGAAAGGGGTTATAGACAGGACACAGGAGAAGAGGTGAAAGGGGCTATAGACAAGGGACAGGAGAAGAGGTGAAAAGGGCCATAGACAGGACACAGGAGAAGAGGTGAAAGAGGCCATAGACAGGACACAGGAGAAGGGGAGAAAGGGGTTATAGACAGGACACAGGAGAAGAGGTGAAAGAGGCCATAGACAGGACACAGGAGAAGGGGAAAAAGGGGCTATAGACAGGACACAGGAGAAGAGGGGAAAGGGGCTATAGACAGGGCACAGGAGAAGAGGTGAAAGAAGCCATAGCCAGGACACAGGAGAAGGGGAGAAAGGGGCTATAGACAGGACACAGGAGAAGAGGGGAAAGGGGCTATACACAAGGCACAGGAGAAGAGGTGAAAGGGGCCATAGACAGGGCACAGGAGAAGAGGTGAAAAGGGAAAAGGGCCATAGGCAGGAGTAACATAGATGGGACACAGGTTGAAAAGGGAAAATGGGGCAGAGAATGGGCAATAGAAAAGATGTAGGGTGCAAAGGGCATCATACAGAGATAGCAGGAGGGAGAGCGGTCATGCAGTTAATAAGATACAGAAGGGATAGAGGCAAAGATGAGACCAAGGAAGAAGGAGCAAAGACCAACACAGGAGGGAGAGGGGACATAGATTAATCAAGGAAGATGTAGAGGGAACAAACACTGGGCATGTAAGGGGCTTCACACAGGAGTGAGAGGAGGGCAGAGACCGGACACAATAATAGGATATATGAGGTAGCGGTGATCGCAGACAGAAGGTCAGAACCGTCAGACGAACAGCAGCACATACACGACAAATACTGCAGAGGGGACATAGACCAGATACTTTTGGGAAAATTAACAGGATATAAGAAGGAGGCAGATGATATATTCTGCTGAATACACACAAGTACATGGAGCTTCCATAGATTGGGGTCAGGACACAGGAGGAGTATATATAAAATATAAAACAGATGCAGATACAAATAACCCTGAATGGCTATAAAGGCTGGTTATAATCAGCGCCTGCCTCCATGAACTCCGTCCGATCTCCTTATGGCGACTGAGCTCCTGAACTTTGCTTACTCGCAGCCTCCCCGGGTGAGGCTGCAGACAGAAGCCGTTAACATGGAGTTGGGAGCTTGGTGTGACAGCTCCCGGCGCTGCGCTGTGACCGGCCCTCTGCTTCACTGCCTTCATAACGGCGCTGACAAATATTTAAATGAATCCAGTGACAGCGCCATGCTAATGGGAGTTTGTAGAAATGAGATGTCTTTCCATTTCAGGAGGTTCTGTGTGAATAATGAAACGTTTTCTCCGCAGCATAACCAGCAGAACTAAATAGCGCGCTTCATATGTGATAATGGAAACTTGAGTGATGACAGTTACATTGAATAAAGTCACATCTCGCTTTATCTCTATCCTGTTTTTTTTTCTTTCTGCAGCGGGGTGCATTTCCAGGGTACAACCATTGGCATGGCACCAATCATGAGTATGTGCACTGCAGACAAATCAGGCGGCGTCGTGATGGTAAGAACGAAGGAACCTGCTACATTTTATATCCTTAATTTAAAGGGACACTCCATCTACATAAATTTATGCTGCTTGTGTGGATATTATGTGAGAAGAAAGTTCCAACATCCCGCTGCCCACGGGGGCAAAGTAGTGTGCGCACACTCTACATGGTGCAAAAAGGATGTAGGATCCATAGGATCTATTGTGGCGCTACCCACGGGGGAGCGCAGTGGTGAACCGACAGGACTACAGGACTACTCTCTTTAATTCCTCCATATTGGAAGACCTTAGAAATAAAGTTCAAGCTGCTTTGTGTTTTTGTAAAGTGCAGAAGAATACATAAGAAATCACTCCTACTACTGGTTCACTGCTCTTCACCTCTCACCCTGGACCCATGTTTCTTCCATTATTTTCATCTCTTGAGATGTAATTCTATTGTGATTACTTTACTTTAAGGGGGTCCCTTAGTTCTTGGGTTGTTTTTTTGTTTTGTTTTTGTTTTTAAGACTTTTATTGGCATAAAAGAAAGAATAAACAATACTCACCTCCCCATCCCTCTCATTCCAATACCAAGTTCCCGTTCATCTCCCTTGTATTCCTGGTCTCCTCTTAACTTGGAAAATGCTTCTTGGCCAATCACTATCTACAGAGGTGACCTGCCTTGGGCAGTGATTGGCTGAGATTCGGCATTTCCTGTTCGCTGAGATGGACCAGGAAGCAGAGACCGGCAGGAAACATCGGGAAAGAGATCACTGTAACTTTTTCTTTTTACCAGTTTGAGCCTTTAAAAAATAATTGAAATGATCAACCGCAAACCCCTTTATGGACTGCGATCCTGTCAGGGCTGAGGCCCACGCTACGTAAATACTTGCTTCTTAAAGCTAAATAATGATCTATAATGGATCAGTGGATCTTTAAACCAGCAAGATATATTTAACGTGCTACAAATATCTAATGCATATTAATAGGAAATGTCAAAACTCCGGTGTGACTTCACGAGCGCAACGTCGTGATTCACAGATGCTAATGAAGGACCCAGGCCTCTCCGCTTCTACCCCAGCCATGATGCCGCGCAGCAATTACATGCTGCTAATATCAGCTTCTCACGTTGTTTAACCCGTTCAGTGACCGCAGCACCAAAAATCACAACGAAAAGAAAGGTTATTGAGCAATCGTATCCAGCGCTTGTAATCACCTTGAGATTATTGGGGCAGAAAGGTGCAAATATGTCATCAGCTCTATCTGTGTGTGTTAAATGAAGCAGCTCTTCTCGGAGAAAAGTCATCAGGATCTAGTCATTCACTTAGAAGAGTGAGAGAGTGATTGCTATGTGTGGATTATAACAATTGTTGGAGACAGCTCGGCTGAATAATCAGGAAACTACGTGAACTTGGCCAAAGTGAAAGACGAGGCGAAGCATCGCGGTGTCCTAATGCTTACTTTTCGGAAAACTTAAAGGGGCATCTCCTCAGAAATGTTATGTCGGTAGGAAAGGTAAAAAATCTCTGGTCACTGTAGAGGATTGGTTTCCACTCAGTAGAGTAGGCCCATGCAGCCATCCTGCAACTTCCTATCACACGGAGTTTTGCACAAACTTCACCAACTGTCATGGCGGCATCAGGTTCTGTTCAGACTGCAGAGTCTGACACTCCTCCCAATGGTTTCTCTGGTATCTGGGATCAACACAGGCAGACTGAGGCATTGACCTGATGCATAGGCAGGTCAGCAAGAGTTAATCTCTGCAAGTCTATTTGCTTCTTTGATCACATGTTGTGGGGAGACCTATCACATCTGCTCCCCTCCTCTTTATGCTGGTTAAATCTTTCCACCCATGCCAGCTATAAATTTGTCTTTATTGGTCCGTGATGTGTTGTGCCTCAGACTCTCTGGTGAAAGTTGTGTTTCTTGCTTGGACCAGTTGTGGACTTTACCCCTGTTCTTTTGTAGCTTCTTTCCTGCTCTTGTTTTTACTCCTAAATTTCTTATTGTTTTTACCTTTGTGTGTGCGCTGTGTAACAGAGTTTTGGTTTTTCCTTATCTGACTTTATCTGTGGGTTTCATCACACTCCTATCCCGTCCATCCCTGGAGGGAAGGGGAGGGGACATTGGAACAGGACTGGTCAGGAGAAGGGCAAGGAAGGAGACTCAAGCATCTCCACCATGAGGAGTATCCCTGAGGTGATAGATAGCATAGGGCCCTCTAGCTTATTGGACAGCTTAGGACCCCAGTTCTTTGCTATCCCATAGTCATTGTGACACTTGTTTTTTCCCATCTTTTCGCTAGAATATGCAATCGTTATGCAAACTTTAGGAGCCCCAATGATTGTGACAGTTTTCCCCTGACCAGTGGCCCCATCCGGCCAACTGTTTGTGCAGGGAATTGTGGTTCAGTCAATGCACAGCCAGGTGATTCGGCAGGAAAAAGTAGTAGGGGGTATAGCTCTAAATCCCCACTGTGTTCCCCATCATTCTCTTAATCGGTGAGGATTCCATAGATCCAACCCATACTTTTAGTAAGTTACTGGGATATACAGCACTATTGATACCAGGGGTGTACACAGATAGAAGAGGGGCCCCTGTGCAAGAACAGTAGATGGGCCCTTTGCAATCCAATAATGTGGCAGGACCTGCTTGCTTCATTGGATTTGGAAATGGGCCCCCTTACCTCTTACGGCTGCACAGGTTGTACCAATAATATGAATACACCTGAGCAATATACCGATAATGAGAGGGCAGAACCTCAATGTATTACATTCTTAATGGAAATCGGCAACAAATAGGCTGCATCGGCGCACACCCTGATCTAGTTTGCAGAAACTAATTCTTATTAATATCTAAGGAGAGAGGAAAGAGATGTCCATATGTCATCGGTATTTTAAGGGGCCTTTCTTGTGCCTTATCTTTCCCAGCCATAAAAGACATCTCGTAAAAATGTTGATAGGGATGACCATCAGACTGGATCCCTATCTTTGAGGGAATGTAAAACTCTCCCATGTTTATCAAGAGTCAGCAAAGAAGATGAGAAAAGTAGGAGTCAAGAATTACCAAACACCAAGTAGTGGTTGGTGCAAAGAAATGTTTCGGCAATGGTTGATATCTTCTGCTCCTGCCTGGTGACCATTAGTAAGTCAACCGTGGCTTATTTGAAGGTCATCAGTGATCAGTAATATGGATGTCATGTGTGTGTAAATCGACTGTAACCAAGAGTAGGAATTCCGAAGAGACAGCCCAAGCGGCACCCTAGAAAGAGGAGCCCCTGGTGCTAGTTGGTCGCATCTCTTTTGCAAATGGGTGGAAAGAACGCACGCAGGACTAATCGCAGGAGAACATATTTGGGTAATTAAGTAGAAATTTGTCCAATGGAAAGGATTTGTAGACTGATACAAACATAAAGTTGTTCATTCCTGCCACCATATTTGCTATGAGACCTCATCACTTCCAATGTAGCCCTAGAAAAATAACCAACCGATCATTTTTTTCTCAAAAGCTGTTCATTATTTTTATGGGCCACGTTAGATTTTTTGGGAGAGCTGATGGGCCGACCCAACAATGGTTAGACTTGACCTAATGTGACCAAATTCTCTCTGCTTTACAGGACCATTCAGACAACCCACTTGGAGGGGCGGTCACCCTCGCTCACGAGATTGGACACAATTTTGGGATGAACCATGATACACTGGAACGAGGGTGCAACTGTAAAGGCTATGACAAGGGCGGCTGCATCATGACCCCATCCACTGCGTGAGTGATTACTTACGTATCCGTGTATATATCATTTCTTACCGTGAGTTGAGATTTAGGTGATTGGCACTTGATATGGAAATCGCAAGGTCTAAGCTACACCACATCCATGTTTGCTATACTGTAGGACTAACGGGCTGGCAAATGCAGCACTCCTCATTAAAGCGGTATTGGTCATTACAAACAATTGAATCACTGTGGAAATACATTATATTACTTTTTATAGCCAGTCCAGAGCTGAATTCATAATTCTGAAGGCTTTAGAGCTGAAATGTTTCAGTATTTCCTGTATGCTCTTTCGAATTATTAAGCTTTGAGATCTTTAGAGGGAATTTATTATAGAATTTGCATAATTTGAAAAGTGATGAAAAAGTGGGTTTGCGATTAACAGGATGAGTTTGGCCATCAACGCGCAACAAATTGACTAAACCGGACCAAAAAAACAACATAAATCTACGAGTGCTCATATTACGTGTATTATTTATTTTTTGGCTTGAAGGCAGGCTGAAGACAGATAAAAACCATATCCTGAAAAACACCCTTAAAGGGAAATAAGCGCTAGGGTTTTTCTATATAAGTGCATACAGTGCCATACTGGTGTTAGGATGGTGATTAAAATCATACCTTCACTTTTCAGATTGGATCTTTGATTGCAGAAAAAAATGTTCATAAAGGTCCAGAAACTGGTGTATTCAGTGATTGACGTGTGCACGTTTGTAGGTCGGGTCCTCTGAGTAAATTCCTCCTCCAGCATCCTCCCGGCTTTCCCCTTTGCTTAATTTAATTTTGCATTGTGCTGCCATTGCTTATGTTAGCGCATTGCTAGTGTTATGATATCTTCATTATACCGGTGCCAGAGTTAGCGCATGCACGTACCACGATCTCTGGCACCATATTATTGAAGATACTGTGGACTATAAGCCTCGTCAGCGCATGCGCAGATGTAAAAAAAATGAAATCTGCACATGCGCCAATACCACTTAGGCTGCTTTCATACTGCGTTATTACCTACGTTATTACCTACGTTCATCTGACCCCCCCGCAAAACAGGTTTCGTATGCATGACCCAACGGGGCCATTGACTGTAATAGTGCAAATGGAGTCATCGTGTGTTTTGTCTTGCACCACTTTCGGGCGTATTCCCTTTCAGCAGGCGAACACCCAGATGTAGTAGACTGCGTCTAAGTGTCCGCCTGCAGAAAGCGTATACGTCGAAAATGGTGCAAGACAGAGCACACGGTGACTCTGTCTGCACCATTGCAGTCAATTGCCACATCGGCGCATGCGTATGAAACCTGTTTTGCGAGGGGGTTTGGATGGAGGCTCCAACGGGACCAGTGAATGTAGTTAATAACGAAGTGTGAAAGGGCCCTTATAGTCTTCTCCACAGTGTCTTCAATAAAATGGCGCTGGAGATCGCGGTACGCGCATGCGCGGACTCCGGCACCGTTTTAATGAAAATATCATTACACTAGCAATGCTTATGAGTCACCAGTATCAGCAACGGCGACGCAAAATTTAAATAATGAAAAAAGGTAAGCCAGGAGGACACTGGAGGAAGAATTTACACAGAAGGCCCGGCCCAGTGCACACATAAATCACAGAATGCACCAGTTTCTGGACTTTTATGAAAGTTTTTTTCCTGCAATCAAAGATCCAATCCAATCACCATGCAGCGCCAGTATGACAATGCCTTTACTTTATATGGGAAGACCCTAGTGGTTAGTTCCCTTTAAATGGGGTTGTCCAAGATTAAGAAAAAAAACCAAATCATACACATTACTAATTTTTTTTTTTTCTC
Source organism: Anomaloglossus baeobatrachus (assembly GCF_048569485.1). Lineage (NCBI taxonomy): Eukaryota > Metazoa > Chordata > Amphibia > Anura > Aromobatidae > Anomaloglossus > Anomaloglossus baeobatrachus. The sequence goes on along the minus strand of NC_134357.1, from coordinate 41,428,792 downwards.
ACTCCACCAGTGCTTTGGATGTTCGCAACGTTCTTTTTTTTTTCTTTTCTGGAATGATTACATACAATAAAGTCAGCGAATCATTGACCTTAGTGGTGATGCTTGCATGTTTGGAACCTGACTGGACAGTGATTGGCTGCAGTGCTCATTTGATGATGCTGCCTGTCATTACACCAGGAAAACTGAAAACAGACAGATGGACCAGGACCAGGATCACTGACTCATCAGTACTTGGAGGGGGGAGGTCAATTGGATACAATATCCAAAATAATAGTTGCACTCACGAAAAGGGAAGGGGGAAAAAATGGAAGGATGTACATGGTGAACATTGGAATGTGAATATGCATTACTGCCAAGAAAACATGAAAAATTCTTTTGAAAACAATCAGTTACTTTATAAATAAAAATGGCCAAATTTACTTCAGCCCAGTTACCACACCAAGGTGTAAATCTCATCTGGGTGTCGGCAATTCTTCTATTTTGTATAATAGGATACAAATCGACCCAAGTCAATGGGAAAACTTTAAGTACGCCAGAAAGGCAACCATACTTTTTTTTTAGTATTTTGCCATTGTTTGCTTTAAAAAAAGACTAGCGGTTTCTTAATTATTCAATGGAATTAATAGAAACTGAAAAATGGCAGTAAAAAAACAAAATCATGGGAAAACCCTTGAAAATACGATTGACTGGAAAAAAACATTCTGACAAAGCTTAGGAAACAATCGGGAAAAACTACACAAATAAAATTAAGAAATAAAAAAAAATTCCTGAAGCTTCTTTTTGCCTGGGTTTAAGCATTTTTTAAGGCGTTTTTGAAGCAAAAATTGGGTATTGGCATAGAAAATCTTTCTGGATCAGAAAACTTTACAAATCTCGTAACACCTTTAAAACTTTAAGTTGATGTTTAAGTTTTTGTGCCGAAGACTTCACCAAAAAGATTCCATAGCCTTCAAGAAATTTGAAAAACTCTTCAGAAAAAAAGAAAAACTTTAGAAACAAAAAAAAAGCGGTTTTCACTTGAAAATTTATCAGATTTATCCATCTCGCAAAAACTCTTAGGGGTACTTTGCACGCTGCGACATCGCTACTGCGATATCGTCGGGTCAAATCGAAAGTGACGCACATCCGATGCCGGTAACGATGTCGCAACGTGTAAAGCCTAGATGCGCCGATAAACGATCGCAAAAGCGTCGAAAATCAGTGATCTGTGTAGCGTCGGTCATTTTCATAATGTCACACCAATAGGAGATACGATGTTGTTCCTCGTTCCTGCGGCAGCGCACATCGCTGTGTGTGAAGCCGCAGGAGCAAGGAACATCTCCTTACCTGCCTCCATCGGCTATGCGGAAGGAAGGAGGTGGGCGGGATGTTTACGTCCCTCTCATCTCCGCCCCTCCGCTTCTATTGGCCGCTTGCCGTGTGTTGTCGCTGTGACGCCACACAACCCGCCCCCTTAGGAAGGAGGCGGGTCACCGGCCAGAGCGACATCGCAGGGCAGGTAAGTACATGTGAAGCTGCCGTAGCGATAATGTTCGCTACGGCAGCTATCACAAGAGATCGCAGCTGTGACGGGGGCGGGGACTATCGCGCTCGGCATCACAAGTGTCGCGGGCGGGGAGGAGGGTGTCAGCACACCGCGCTCACCCCTTCTGCTCGGGTCCGGCAGTTGCTCCTGGTGGCTCGAGCTGCGGGCCGGATCCCGGGGTGTCTCGAGCGACACTCCTCGCCCGTGAGTGAAAAGGGGGTTGTTTGTTGGGATTATAGTTCGTGACGCCACCCACGGTTGTGGTGATGGCACCACCGCTGCTCAGTGTGGGGGTCCCGGGGATGGTGATGGGAGCAGCCAGGTGTTGTGTTGCCCCTCCGTGGGTAGGGGTTGGTGATCCCGGGGCCCGGTGAAGAGATGCAAGGTGTAGGGCCTGGAGGGCGCAGGGACGCGGGGGCAGCGCTGTGCCTTGCGGCACTATGGTACTCACTCAGCCTGACACGGACACAGTTTGTACGGTAAACCAACGGCTGGTAGGACGGTCCCACAGACGGCTGCACCTGCACTCCCGGTAGGTGACGGTGACGTCTCTCTTCCTTGCACCTGTGTGGTCTGGTGGTATCGGTGGATTCCCTCCGGTTACCCGCTCCCCGACTGCAATCTGGGCCGGAGGAGCTCTACACTTTGCCCGCAGGCGCTGGCCCTGGGGAAACTGGTGCCTTGGCGGTGGCGGTGTCTCCCCGGTAATGGTCGGGCTGTTGCCGTCAATCGGGACTTTGTTGCTGGGGGATCTGCGTCCCCTTCGCTGACGGATTCGGCAAATTGGGCGACTCCTAGCCTTGCCGGGGTCCGAGAGGCCCCTGCCCTGGTGCTGACTGTCCTTCGGAACACTGCTCCAGACCACCGGGCACACAGCCAACGGGGTCCTTCCAGGAACTTCCGAACTGTCCCACTCCGGACAGTCACCGCCGTCGCTGACCTTGCTGTTCTAGCCCTACACACAGCTGGGCTCTCAGGCTTTTCCTTCTCTCTGCTCTGTCACCACTTCTTGCTTTCCTCCTTTTCCACTTTCCTTTCCTTCACTTTCACTTCTGGTTGTTTCCTCTAGCCCCTGCCTGGGCTACTCTGCTGTTCACTCAAGCTCCTCCTGAGCTAATCTCCTCTCTCCAGCTCTCCCCTGAGCTATCTGCACTCTTGCCCTTCCCGGGCTTTCTGCCTGGTTACTTCCTGCCTCCAGAGTTGTGAGCTCCTTGGTGGGCGGAGCCAACCGCCTGGCCCACCCCCTGGTGTGCATCACAGACTCCTGGAGGGAGGCAACAAGGATTTCTGGTTAGCAGATGTGCCTACCTGGAGTGTGGGGTGTAGTGGTGTTGTTATCTGTGTCCCCTGGCTTGCCCAGGGCGACACATTCCCCCTTAGCAAAATGCAGACCGTCCGCGGGCTGCCGTCCTACACCGGTTTTATTTTTCTGTAAAAGTGGATAACAAGGGTTAATCAAACATAAATAACATTTTTAATCATAAACTCTTCCCAAGATGGGAGGCACATTTTACTTTAAACGTTGCAACGGTGTACGGTCACGGTTTCCGCTCTCTCCCACCCAAGCAACCTGGCCCTGATGCTGCCCCTAAAACCCAGGCAGCACCCCTTGACCCACAGTCCAGCACAAGTCACCCGAGCGGGATCTGTCCTTCCCTCCAGAGGGTAGCCACCGGTCCCTTTGGTGGCTGGGCCCTGGCCTGCTCTGCTCAGGGCCCTCCCTCCAACCTGCCTCTCCGGAGGCGGCATTGCGGAAACGGTAACGGTACCCAACATATTTACAAGCCACTAACGTTTGTGGTTGCCCTGCAGAGTTCACGGGCTTGTCCATGGATAGTTCCCATGCATTTTAAACCTTTAACGGTCCCCACGGGGACAACGGTGCCGGCTCCTGCCGGTTGCAAATCACTGCAGCAAATCAGGTAACAAACTCGGGTAATCATTTTTCATCATTGCAGAACTTTCAAACACTTTCAAACTTTTTCAAACAACACTCCTTTACATTCGCGGACCCTTTTCATTCATAGAACGGTCTCCCTGTACCTAAGTGGGGGTCTACCTAGGTTGGAACGGGTGGACCTTCGGGGCCCGGTGTCAGTGGTACTAGACAGTGGGGTAGAGGGAACAATCGGTTCCTCCTCCCTGCTACAGTGTGGGGCAGGCGGAGGTGCAGGGGAGCTGGGTACAGGTGCATCCCTGGGCACTGGCACTAGTTCTGGCTCACGGTTGACCGCTTCCACTACTTCTTCATCCACGGGTTGTGGGAACAGTATCACTGGAAGTATCACCGCGCCGTTCTGTGTAGGCCAGTTTGCTGGGAAGTCACCCATTACAGTGTGGATTACCTCTGCTGCCTTTTCCACTGGTGGAGGAACCGGTACTTCGGCCTCTGCCTTCAGCGCTGGGGGGCATTTCTTTAGATGGTCCCGAGAAACTGTGGCCAGGGTGTCCCCTTGGTCACGACTGATCTGGTAGGTCTTCCCATTGTCCCACTCAGTGGGTTGTATGACGTAAGGGACTTGCTCCCACTGGTCATCCAGTTTGTGGGCTTTTCTCTTCCGTTTCAGCACCACATCTCCTGGCTGGAAAGGACCTGCAGGCGCCTTCTGGTTGAACCGGTGCTCTTGCTGTTCTCGACTTCGACTGAGGTTTTTCTCCACATACTCCTGGATTTGCCGGTACTGGGCCCTCCTCTGACTTTCCCACTCTGCTGTTGAAGGGAGTGCTTCCGGGGCTTCCAACCCCATCTCCAGATCCACCGGCAGGCGGCCAGGCCGAGCCCTCATCAGATACGCTGGGGTACACTTCGTCGAGTTGGTTGGGATGTTATTGTACATGTCGACCAAGTCGGGTAACTTTTCCGGCCACATGTTCCGTTCTTCCAGCGGTAGCGTCTTGAGGAGCCCCAGGACCAAGTGATTCATTTTCTCGCACATGCCGTTGGTTTGGGCGTGGTACGGAGTGGTCCGGATCTTCTTGCAGCCGTACAACTGGCAGAATTCGTGAAACACCTCTGCTTCAAAAGCCGGGCCCTGGTCAGTCAGCACCTTCTCGGGGTACCCATGAGGTCGGCAGAAATAAGCCTGGAACGCACGAGCAGCAGTTCGACCAGTCAGGTCCTTGACGGGGACTACCACCATAAACCTTGAGTAGTGGTCTACCATGGTCAATGCGTAGGTGTACCCACTTCGGCTAGGGGTGAGCTTAACATGGTCTAGGGCGACCAGTTCCAGCGGCTGATGGGTGACGATGGGATGTAACGGCGCCCTCTGGCTAGTCTCGTCCTTTCTCCTCAGCGTACAAGGACCGCACTCTCGACACCAGGCTTCCACCGATTCACGCATCCCACTCCAATAGAACCGCTCCCTCAACAGCATCTCCAGCTTCTTCCACCCGAAGTGGCCAGCACCATCATGGTATGCCCGCAGTACAGTAGCGACATCAGCCTGAGGAACGATTAACTGGCATATTTTCTCATGGGTCTTCGGGTTGATCAGCTCACGGTACAGCCTCCCTTGGTGTAGGTAAAGCCGTTTCCGTTCTTTCCACAAGCGTTGGGCTTCGGCTGGAGCGCTGGGGTCCATTCCCATGGCGCCTTGTTCCACCAGAGTCTTGACAAGGCGGACAGCCGGCGCTTGGTCCTGGGCGTCCTGCCACTCTTGACTGGGCCGCGGGTCCAGATCCACCCTTTGCTGACATACCTGTATCCTCTCAGTAGGCGGCTGGTGAAACGCAGGTAACTCAATCTCCTCGAGGTCGTCGTCCTCACACCCCTCTTCTGACAAATGGGGCATCCGGGAGAGTGCATCTGCATTGATGTTGACACGACCAGCTCGGTACTTTATGGTGAAATCATAGTTGGCTAACCGAGCTACCCACCGCTGCTCCAGCGCGCCCAACTTGGCCGTGTTCAGGTGAGTTAACGGATTGTTGTCCGTAAATGCGGTGAATTTTGCTGCCGCCAGGTAGTGGCGAAACCGCTCGGTGATAGCCCACACCAACGCCAATAGCTCGAGCTTGAAGGAGCTATAGTTCTCAGGGTTCCTTTCGGTCGGCCGGAGTTTCCGGCTGGCGTAGGCAATCACCTTCTCCTTTCCATCCTGGAGCTGGGACAAGACCGCTCCTAGCCCCACGTTACTGGCGTCCGTGTGGAGAATGAACGGGCGCCCATAGTCGGGGTACGCCAAGACCTCTTCTCCGGTCAAGGCCGCTTTCAACTGGCCAAAGGACTCTTCATGCTGGTCCTCCCACAACAGTGGGGCTACAATGGGTCAACCACCTTTGGTCTGTCCCACGAGGAGATCTTGCATGGGGGCAGCCATCTTCGTGTACCCCTTTATAAAACGCCGATAGTACCCCACCAGGCCCAGGAACTGCCTTACTTCCCTCACTGTGGTTGGTCTCGGCCAGCTCTGGATGGCAGTGATCTTCTCAGGGTCGGGGGCAACACCATCCGCACTCACCACATGTCCTAGATACTGTACCCTGGGTTTCAGCAGATGGCACTTCGAGGGCTTCAACTTCATCCCGAACTTGGCAAGGGACGCGAACACCTCGGCCAGGTGCTCCAGATGGGCTTCATACGTCTGGGAATAAACAATCACATCATCCAAATACAGCAGGACGGTCTCGAAGTTTAAATGTCCCAAACAGCACTCCATCAGCCGTTGGAAGGTCCCGGGGGCATTGCACAGCCCAAACGGCATGCTATTGAATTCGCAGAGCCCCATCGGGGTGGTGAAGGCGGTCTTCTCCCGGTCCTCGGGGGCCACGGCCACTTGCCAGTATCCGCTGGTGAGGTCAAGGGTCGAGAAGTAGTTTGCAGTTCTCAGTGCAGCCAAAGATTCTTCGATACGAGGCAAGGGATAGGCATCTTTATGGGTTATCTGGTTGATCTTCCGGTAGTCCACACACATCCGCATGGTACCATCTTTCTTCTTGACCAGTACCAACGGAGCGGCCCAGGGACTACAACTGTCCCGAATAACCCCTGCCTCCTTCATATTCTTCAACATATCTTTGGCACACTGGTAATGTGCAGGGGGAATAGGTCTATACCTCTCTTTGATAGGGGGATGTTCACCCGTGGGAATGTGGTGTTGGACCCCCTTGATCTGCCCAAAGTCTAGGGGGTGCTTACTGAAAACTTGTTCGTACTCCTGCACTACCCTGTGTACCCCTGCCCTGTGATGTGTAGGGGTATCATCAGTGCCCACATGTAGCTGTTGGTGCCACTCCTTGGTGTCCCCCTGGGGTGGGGAAGTGCTGGTGGTAGGTGGGAGTGTGGATGGACGGGCTTCCTGGATAGTGTGAGGGTCTAGGGTGAGCAGTTTGGCAATGGTGGCATACCGGGGGAGCCTGACTTCTTCCTCCCCACAGTTCAACACTCTCACAGGCACTCTCCCTTTCTTCACATCTACCACCCCTCGGGCGGCCACTACAGTGCGCCAGTGCTCGGAAGGCATGGGTTCCATCATCGCAGGGTAGTCACGCCCCTGAGGCCCTACTGCTGCCCTACACCAGATCATCATCTCACTCCTAGGGGGCACAGTCAATGGAGCAACATCCATCACTCGCACTCCACCAATCTCCCCTCCGGTTGAGCTTACATGCTGGCGGTACATCAGGGCGCGGATCTCACGCTGCACAGCCCTCTGCCGGCTCCCCGCCGCCGTGGCGGCTAGCCGTTGCAAAAGGTTCAACACATCAGCCATGCAGTGTTCCATCACATTGGTTCCCAGCACTATTTTCGGGTTATGATCACTGGGTTCATTCATGATCACAATCAGGCCCTGGTGTTGCAGTTCAGCTTGCCCCACTGTCATAGCCACTTCTTTATACCCCACCTGGGTCAATGGAAGTCCATTAGCGGCAATCAAATTTATACTAGGGTCTGGAGGCGCCAGCTCGTCTGTGGCCCAATACTGCTGGTACAAGGTATACGGTATGGTAGTTACCTGTGATCCAGTGTCCAGGAGAGCCATCACGGGTATGCCGTCCACAGCCACAGGGATGATAGGGCGGGCCCCGACATATCGGTCTCGCCAGTCCGGGGGGCCACGGTGTTCTACTCCTGAGGATTGGCCCGGGGCCCCAGGGGTTGCTCGTTTAACGGGCACTGTCGGTAAACATGGCCCGGCTTACGGCACTTGTAGCAGATTGGAAGTCTGCTCCGCGGGTTGGTAGTGCTTCTCCGCTGCATCCAGGGAACATCCTCGGGACTGTCAGCAAGCTGTATCTGTGCTGGGGGTTGAGGTCTGGTCAGAGGTTGTAGTGCAGCAAGGATTTTGGCAAGGTCTCCGTCCAGGCGACGGACCTGGGCTGCCAGTTCTTCCACTGTACTGCTCGAGGCTGCAGGTAGTAAGGAGGTTGGTTTGGCTGGGGCCGCCACAACGGGAGCTGTTTCGACGGGCCACGGGACGGGTTCCAGAATTTCAGCAGCTGGGGGCTGTAGTGCTTTGATAGCCCGCTCCTTTAACACGGCAAAGTCCACATCAGGGTGTTCCAGGGCCCACAGCCGGAGTTGTTTACGATCCTCAGGGGACCTCATCCCCTGCGCAAATTGCTCCACTAACATCTTGTTGCTATCCGCCTCATTAATAGAGTTCACCCGCTTCAGCGTGCGGAGGGCGGTCTGCAGACGTAGAGCATAGTCCCGAATGCTATCCCCAGCTCGCTGCCGGCACTGGTAAAACTGCATCCTCAGCTCAGCTTCTGTCCGGGTCTCGAAGGCAGTCTGTAGCTTCTCGAAGATGGTGGCTACAGAGAGCCGGTCCCCCTCGGCCCAGGTCTCCGCTTCCTGCTCCGCCGCACCGGTTAACTGGCCTAGCACTATCGCTGCACGTTGCTTATCAGTCAGGGGGTACAGCTCTAGCAACGGGTTAAGCTTTTTCCGGAAGGCCTGTAGGGCATCCGGTTTCCCGTCACACTGCGGTAGCCAGGCAGCTCCGGGCGCATAGGGCAAGGAAAACGGCATGACCTGAGCAAGCGCGGGGGCCGCGGCACCTCCCGCCAGTACGGCCGGGACCTGGGCAGGCCCATTCCCATCCGCGGGTGCCGCTGCGGCTGCGACCACCGCTCCTCCAGCGGCTCCGTCGGGCGCAGACATCTTGTTTCCGTCCCCCTTAGCTCTTTCCGGCCCCTCCTCTCTCGGGGCGGGGTTTTGGCCTTCGCGCTTCTACTGCTCGAGAAGACGCTCGAGCGGGAACTTTTCGCGCCAAAGATGGCGGCTTCTGAAATTTTTCTGCCGGATATCTCCGGCGGTCACAAGGCGCACCTCTACCTGACGGCAGAGCGGTAAGATCCTGTTCGTGACGCCAAGTTGTCGCGGGCGGGGAGGAGGGTGTCAGCACACCGCGCTCACCCCTTCTGCTCGGGTCCGGCAGTTGCTCCTGGTGGCTCGAGCTGCGGGCCGGATCCCGGGGTGTCTCGAGCGACACTCCTCGCCCGTGAGTGAAAAGGGGGTTGTTTGTTGGGATTATAGTTCGTGACGCCACCCACGGTTGTGGTGATGGCACCACCGCTGCTCAGTGTGGGGGTCCCGGGGATGGTGATGGGAGCAGCCAGGTGTTGTGTTGCCCCTCCGTGGGTAGGGGTTGGTGATCCCGGGGCCCGGTGAAGAGATGCAAGGTGTAGGGCCTGGAGGGCGCAGGGACGCGGGGGCAGCGCTGTGCCTTGCGGCACTATGGTACTCACTCAGCCTGACACGGACACAGTTTGTACGGTAAACCAACGGCTGGTAGGACGGTCCCACAGACGGCTGCACCTGCACTCCCGGTAGGTGACGGTGACGTCTCTCTTCCTTGCACCTGTGTGGTCTGGTGGTATCGGTGGATTCCCTCCGGTTACCCGCTCCCCGACTGCAATCTGGGCCGGAGGAGCTCTACACTTTGCCCGCAGGCGCTGGCCCTGGGGAAACTGGTGCCTTGGCGGTGGCGGTGTCTCCCCGGTAATGGTCGGGCTGTTGCCGTCAATCGGGACTTTGTTGCTGGGGGATCTGCGTCCCCTTCGCTGACGGATTCGGCAAATTGGGCGACTCCTAGCCTTGCCGGGGTCCGAGAGGCCCCTGCCCTGGTGCTGACTGTCCTTCGGAACACTGCTCCAGACCACCGGGCACACAGCCAACGGGGTCCTTCCAGGAACTTCCGAACTGTCCCACTCCGGACAGTCACCGCCGTCGCTGACCTTGCTGTTCTAGCCCTACACACAGCTGGGCTCTCAGGCTTTTCCTTCTCTCTGCTCTGTCACCACTTCTTGCTTTCCTCCTTTTCCACTTTCCTTTCCTTCACTTTCACTTCTGGTTGTTTCCTCTAGCCCCTGCCTGGGCTACTCTGCTGTTCACTCAAGCTCCTCCTGAGCTAATCTCCTCTCTCCAGCTCTCCCCTGAGCTATCTGCACTCTTGCCCTTCCCGGGCTTTCTGCCTGGTTACTTCCTGCCTCCAGAGTTGTGAGCTCCTTGGTGGGCGGAGCCAACCGCCTGGCCCACCCCCTGGTGTGCATCACAGACTCCTGGAGGGAGGCAACAAGGATTTCTGGTTAGCAGATGTGCCTACCTGGAGTGTGGGGTGTAGTGGTGTTGTTATCTGTGTCCCCTGGCTTGCCCAGGGCGACACACAAGCATCGGCTTGCGATGTCGTAGTGTGCAAAGTACCCCTTAGTTTAATTTCTTTTGCTGTATCTTTGAGGCCACAGTTGTCAACTATCTCCGGCAGAGTTATGAATTCAGCTCTGAAGTATAATTCCGGCTGTAAGCTAAATGTAGTGTCATGTTGCCGTAACATTTCACGTAGGAAATGTTGAAATCTTCATAGATTCACTTGTAAAGCTTCTCTCATTCCAGTTTCTGGCTTTGTATCTATCGACAGGTTAATGTCACATTTTACATATCAACTCGCGAATACTAAAGATCTCACTTCAGCCCGTGCGTGCGTTGTATTTTTTTGCAGTAATTTCCCCATAAGATCCCTGACACGGCGGTTTAGCGATGCTGAAACACACTTGTTTTCATTACTGCCACTGCCATGAGCATCAGCAGGAGCAGAGAGCAGATATGTAATCATGTAGAGGACTGTGATTAAGACAGAGAGGGGCGATGTCAGTGTTTTATTTAAAGAAATCGGCTGCTTTTGAAGTGCGCCACCAAATATATATTCCTGTCAAACTGGCAGAAAATACATTTTGCCGGGGGAGTAACAGGATCAGTGGTAAATTAATTGCTATGATACCATCCAAATTTAACATCAGTGACAAAACGTGCTCGACCCCCGACCCACACAACACACGGGGGCTTAGTGGACTCGGGGAACATACAGCCAGAGCGTCTTCAAGACATCCAGACATCACTGAGATATAAAATGTGCTTGTGTCATTTGTCTCTGGGATGTTAGTTCTTTATCTTCGATGCTTCACTTCCTGAACCTCGTTTCATAGATAATGTGATAAATTTAGAATTCACTGTATTTAATATTGATGTTATATCTACAGGAAGTGGGGGCGGGGCTTTGTATATCTATAGGAAGTGGGGGCGGGGCTTTGCATAGCTACAGGAAGTGGGGGTGGGGCTTTGTATATCTACAGGAAGTGGGTGCGGCTTTGTATATATGCAGGAAGTGAGGGTGGGGCTTTGTATATCTATAGGAAGTGGGGGCGGGGCTTTGCATAGCTACAGGAAGTGGGATGGGGCTTTGTATATCTACAGGAAGTGGGTGCGGCTTTGTATATCTGCAGGAAGTGGGGGCAGGGCTTGGTATATCTACAGGAAGTGAGGCAGGGCTTTGTATATCTGCAGGAAGTGGGGGCAGAGCTTTGTATATCTACAGGAAGTGGGGCAGGGCTTTTTATATCTACAGGAAGTGTTTGGGGCTTTGTCTATCTACATGAAGTGGGGGTGGGGCTTTGCATATCTGCAGGAAGTGGGGGCGGGGCTTTTTATATCTACAGGAAGTGAGGGAGGGGCTTTGTATATCTACAGGAAGTGGGTGGGGCTTTGTATATCTACAGGAAATGGGGGCGGGGCTTTTTATATCTACAGGAAGTGAGGGTGGGGCTTTGTATATCTACAGGAAGTGGGGAAGGGACTTTGTATAGCTACATGAAGTGGGGATGGGGCTTTGTATAGCTACATGAAGTGGGGATGGGGCTTTGTATTTTTACAGGAGGTGGGTGGGGCTTTGTATCTCTACAGGAAGTGGGAGCAGGGATTTGTTTCTCTACAGGAAGTGGGGGCAGGGCTATGTATATCTACAGGAAGTGAGTGGGGTCTTGTATATCTACAGGAAGTGGAGACGGGGCTTTGTATATCTACATGAAGTGGGGGTGGGGCTTTGTATATCTACAGGAAGTAGGGCGGGGCTTTGTATATCTACAGGAAGTGGGTGGGGCTTTGTATATCTACATGAAGTGGGGACAGGGCTTTGTATCTTTACAAGAAGTGGGGACAGGGCTTTGTATCTCTACAGGAAGTGGGGACAGGGCTTTGTATCTCTATAGAAAGTGGGGGCGGGGCTTTATATCTACAGGAAGTGGGGACAGGGCTTTGTATCTCTACAGGAAGTGGGGACAGGGCTTTGTATCTCTACAAGAAGTAGATGTCTGATATGAAGGTGGAGGAGGGGATGAGAAATTGGATAACTGACTACCTATCAGATCGGCCACAGTTTGTACAGATGGGAGCAGTTGTGTCTAGCAGATTATTGAGCAGTGTATGTGTCCCTCAGGGAACGGTGCTAGCGCCCTTTCTATTCACACTGTATACATCAGACTTTCAGTATAAATCTGATTTTTGCCACCTTCAAAAATTCTCGGATGACTCCGTGGTAGTCGGATATATTAGGGGGGACCAGGGTGATGAGGAATATAGAAGCGTGGTGTCGAATTTTGTGGATTGGTGCCATGGTAACTATCTACAACTAAATGTTAAGAAAACTAAGGAGTTGGTGGCCAACTATAGCAGGAGAAAGATGGAATGTTTACCGATCGCTATTGCTGGTCAGGAGGTAGAGCAGGTGGAGAGTTACAAATATTTGGGGGTCCACCTGGATAGCAAACTTGAATGGAGATGCCACTCAGAGAGGGTCTACAAGAAGGGGATGAGCAGACTGTATTTCCTAAGGAAACTGAGGTCTTTTAATGTGTGCAGCAATATGCTAGAAATGTTCTACCAGTCTGTAGTGGCAAGTGCCATCTTTTTTGCACTCATATGCTGGGGTGGTAGTATATGGGTCTCTGATGCTAATAAGCTGAATAAGCTTATCAAGAAGGCAAGCTCCGCTGTTGGCTGCAATCTGGACTCTTTTGAGGAGGTCGTGGAGAGAAGAACTCTGAAAAAGTGTATGGCGATTATTAATAATAATGCACATCCATTATATGAGCTATTCATGAGACAGAAGAGCACCTTCAGCAACCGGTTAATCCTTCTGAGGTGTAAGTGTGGCGCCCCTGACCTGGTCAGGCACCACTGAGTACTGCACCCATGCTGGGGACAGTACAATACAGGTAATCCAGAAGGCTGACCGAGGTGTGACTACACAGGCGCATAGTGATCAGGTCTCACACATGTACCTTTGAGAGGACCCCTGGGGATCCCAGGAGGGGGCAAAGCCTTCACCTCCACTGGAATAGTGGAGGGGGTAAAACGCCTCCATCTCCACTCAAGGGGTGTGGTGGAGAGCCTGGTTGCTAGGTGGCGTAGGCAAGAACAGGAGAGGAGGAGCAGTCAGCCGGTTTAGGGCAGAGTCCAGGGAGCTCCGAGGAGAGCAGACCCCTGGGGCTGTTGCAGTCTAACAGCGCCCGCGCAGTGGCTACCGACGGGGGAGAACGGTCACCTAGGAGGGCTACCCGAAATCCATCTTCAGCTAAAGAGAGAGCACGGAGTGGGAAGTAAGGAGACTGCTAGGGAGTACCAGGCCCAAACGGGCGGCAGATCCCGGAGCGGGGATAGATCTACCTTTCCTCGCTAAACCTGCCGGTGTGGGGCCCTCAAAGCCCACACCACAACACCCAAAAGCCGCAGCCACGTAGCCACAGTTAGGGCCCATAGTTCACAGGAGGCAAGCAGCTGGAGTGATCTGGTCCAGGCGACAAGCAAACGGCAACCAAACGAAGGGGAGAGAGGCTTCAGCAACTTCCCTGGGTGACCCCCATAGGGACTAAAAGTCGGGGTTACCCCAAACCACCAAGGGCTAAGGAAGGCGAGTCGGTAGTCACCCTCATCAGTCAGCCTGAAGGATACCTGGTTCCAGCCTGGTTCATCCCAGCTACGCCCGGGTTACTCACCCTGCCATCAACTGTGAGTAAAACCCCTGAAAGACATTCTGCTTGTGTGGAGTTATTCTGCGCCTTGTGGTTCTACACACCTACACAGGGCCCTGGGGCTTGCCTCACTCTCAGGAGGCTACTACAACCGACTGCACCCACCATCAGCCCCAGGCATCCCTTAACCTGCAGTGGCGGTCCCCACTGACCGCAATTCTGAGAGTGGCGTCACGACAATCCTAGACAGAAGATTTCCTACCCGTGACAGGATCCAGCCGAGTGGAGTCCCTGAAGGTAATGCACCGACACTGCACTTGTGGGGCTTCACATCTGGCGTCACGAACAGGATAAGGACTAGACCTGTTCAGACAGGTGACCATGTGCCTGGGCGGTCCGCTTGAAAAATTGGAAGCGCCGCCATATTGCCACCATGAAAAGCGCGCTGAAAAACAACAGCAGCCCGCGCTGGGAGAAGTTACCGCCCACGAAGAGGTGTGGCTACCCAGAGATCCCCTGCAGAGTCCTGACCTCGCCAGTGAAGGGAGCGGAAGCGTTCAGAGACGTCGGGACAGAAAGGGAGCCAGAAGCCTGCTGTTGGAGGAAATGGCGTCTGAACACAGAGACCCAGAGCCAGGCTCCGCTGCCTGGTGGTGTCGGGAGCTTGCCGAGTTCTGCGATCAACTGGAGGCCAGGGTCGGAAGGCAGATCAGAGAGGGACGTGCGGAGTTCCTGGGAATGACCGCGGCGGTTCAGGCCTATGAAGAGAGAGCCGCGCGCCGAGTGCCAGACCGGGCGGTGACGACTCAGACCCCGATGCTGCCAACGATGGGTGAGTCCAGTGTTGCCCCTGCCAGCACGAGTGCCCCGATCCCTGCTGCCACGCCCGCGGCCCCGGAAGAGGCGCCCGGCGCGGCGACGCTGAAGCAGGCCGCAGCCACGCCAGGTGCGGCCCGCCAAGCCCAGGCCGCCGCAGCGATGCCCTGCTCGGCCCGTAGAGAACCGGCTGCCACCGCGACCCTCATCCGCGCCGCAGGTGTGACGCTGACCCAGGCTGCCGCCATGCTAGGCCCGGCCCGCCGAGACCCCACCGCAGCAGCAACGCTCGTCCGCGCCGCAAGTGAGGTGCTGAACCAGGCCGCAGCCACGCCAGGTGCGGCCCGCCAAGCCCAGATCGCTGCAGCGACGCCCAGCCCAGCCTGCACAGACCCCATCGCAGCAGCGACGCCGATCCAGGCCGCCGCAGCGATGCCCTGCCCGGCCCGCCAAGAACCGGCCATAGTAGCGATGCCCGCTAAGCCGCCGGCTGCAACAGCGACGCTGATCCAGGCCGCCGCCATGCAGGGCGCGGCCCGCCAAGACCAGGCCGCCGCCATGCCAGGCGCGGCCCGCCAAGACAAGACAGACGTACCATTGTTTACCCCGGCCTGCAAGGCCAGAGCAGACACCGCTCCCCAGTCCAAAGAGGTCCCTGCTAGGAAGTCCCTGATAGGTGCGGACCCCGAATACTGGAGACTGAAGGCTGACCTGGAGGCCAAGTTCCCACAGGAGATGGTGGACCGGTATCTGCTTCCTCCGCATACCCCCAAGGCGACTCCTGCAGCGGCCACGCCAAAGAGTCCCTCGCCCGGGCCTGCTGATGAAAGTCCATCCCCAGCACTGCCACGACAGGAGTGTCCCGAAGAACTAAGGGGGAGGGGAGGCCAGAAGGCTGAGGAGCTGACTCCGGAGCCATCAGCAGTGGATTCATACCCCGAGCCAGAGATGTTGCCATACTCCCGCTGGGACGAAGAAGACCCGATACCTTCCGCTGAAGAAGATCTGCCCAAAAGCCTCACCTGGGAGCTTGTAAGCTGTACCCCGCAGAATCCAGCCCGCAAGACACGGCGCCGTAACAGAACCCAGTCTTTCCCTGCACCGCAGTCCCCAGAGCGGAGAGATGAAATAACGGCCAGAGACCTAGAGGAGAAACGGTTCCTGAGAAGAGCCAAAGCCCAGGTCAGAGGACCCCTTTGTCGAGGAGTAGTGGAAGATTTTAGCCTAAAATCAGGATACGGCTTCATAGTAGCACCTGGTATGAAAGAAGGCATTTTTGTCAATAGAAGAGACGTTAGAGCTCATCTGCCCAGAGGACATCCTGGAAGGAACCTAAGGATGGGAGACACAGTGCAATTTACAATGCATCAAGGAGAAAGAGGCTGGTATGCACTAGATGTTACGCCATGTCCTAAAGAAAGAGAAACAGACACAGAGGAAGAAAGAAAAGACAGAGATAGAGAAAGAACAGACAAAGAACCCACTGATGAGACCACTACGGACGATGAAAGAGATCAAGAAACCAACAGGTGCCGCAGCCCTACAGGCCCAAGCCCTGGTATGGAGGAGTAGAGGAAAGTAAAGTAAGAAGAGAAGTTACTGTTTGACCAGTTTGAAGTTTTGCAACGTTACTGTTTAAGAGATGTGCCCACATAAACTAATGTGAGAAATGAACCTTAAGGCTATGAACTGGCTATAGCCACAAACTCTCGCAGTGTAAATAGTTACACCAGAGGGCACCACCACCACCAGAGTCAGCCTGTTTAGGGGCTTGGCTCGTCTGCAACCAGGGAGCACGTCCGTATATAGGGCCTTGGCTTACCTGCAACCAGAGAGCATGCCTGTTTATGGGGCCTGGCTCTCCACCACAAAGAGGGTACCTGGTCAGCACCAACTGTGAAGGCCGCCTCTGGATCCTGCCAGAAGTGGCTGAAGGCGCGGCTTCACCAGGCCAGGTATGCCCTGAAGACCACCAGCCCATGAAAGCCGCCTCTACATCCTGCCAGAAGTGGCTGAAGGCGCGGCCAACAGGAGAGGCAGATTGGAGGAAAGGTCTGGGGAAACGGATGGCCCAGACCTGGTTACCAAAAGGACCGGTGACCTGCCTCCTGAAAGGGTTTTGGGTGGGTTAACGGACTTGTGGGTGGAGGGTGGTGATGTATGGTACCTGGTGGTTTTAAAATGTTTTACCATGTTTTACTGTTTTATGCATTTTAAAATGTTGTCTTGCAGCCCGAGGACGTGCTGGGGATAACTAAGGGGGAATGTGGCGCCCCTGACCTGGTCAGGCACCACTGAGTACTGCACCCATGCTGGGGACAGTACAATACAGGTAATCCAGAAGGCTGACCAAGGTGTGACTACACAGGCGCATAGTGATCAGGTCTCACACATGTACCTTTGAGAGGACCCCTGGGGATCCCAGGAGGGGGCAAAGCCTTCACCTCCACTGGAATAGTGGAGGGGGTAAAACGCCTCCATCTCCACTCAAGGGGTGTGGTGGAGAGCCTGGTTGCTAGGTGGCGTAGGCAAGAACAGGAGAGGAGGAGCAGTGAGCCGGTTTAGGGCAGAGTCCAGGGAGCTCCGAGGAGAGCAGACCCCTGGGGCTGTTGCAGTCTAACAGCGCCCGCGCAGTGGCTACCGACGGGGGAGAACGGTCACCTAGGAGGGCTACCCGAAATCCATCTTCAGCTAAAGAGAGAGCACGGAGTGGGAAGTAAGGAGACTGCTAGGGAGTACCAGGCCCAAACGGGCGGCAGATCCCGGAGCGGGGATAGATCTACCTTTCCTCGCTAAACCTGCCGGTGTGGGGCCCCCAAAGCCCACACCACAACACCCAAAAGCCGCAGCCACGTAGCCACAGTTAGGGCCCATAGTTCACAGGAGGCAAGCAGCTGGAGTGATCTGGTCCAGGCGACAAGCAAACGGCAACCAAACGAAGGGGAGAGAGGCTTCAGCAACTTCCCTGGGTGACCCCCATAGGGACTAAAAGTCGGGGTTACCCCAAACCACCAAGGGCTAAGGAAGGCGAGTCGGTAGTCACCCTCATCAGTCAGCCTGAAGGATACCTGGTTCCAGCCTGGTTCATCCCAGCTACGCCCGGGTTACTCACCCTGCCATCAACTGTGAGTAAAACCCCTGAAAGACATTCTGCTTGTGTGGAGTTATTCTGCGCCTTGTGGTTCTACACACCTACACAGGGCCCTGGGGCTTGCCTCACTCTCAGGAGGCTACTACAACCGACTGCACCCACCATCAGCCCCAGGCATCCCTTAACCTGCAGTGGCGGTCCCCACTGACCGCAATTCTGAGAGTGGCGTCACGACAATCCTAGACAGAAGATTTCCTACCCGTGACAGGATCCAGCCGAGTGGAGTCCCTGAAGGTAATGCACCGACACTGCACTTGTGGGGCTTCACATAAGAAGGAAAAATATAGCAAATTATTTGTGCCAACTGCTATGGGAATGTACAACAATAACATTAGTGTTACATCATCAAGGTGAATGTTTCCTTCTTTATTTCTTCTACTTTCAGTTCACCCGCTGTGTATGTCCTAATCTAATGTATAATGTTCTTCTGTCAACTTTACTGTCAATTAAGTAATTCATGCTATTATTTAAGTTGTGCTGCTGTGATACCAGAATTTCCCACGGGATCAATAAAGTGTATGGTATCGTATCGTAAGAAGTGGGGACAGGGCTTTGTAGCTCTACAGGAAGTGGGGACAGGGCTTTGTATCTCTACAGGAAGTGGGGACAGGGCTTTGTAGCTCTACAGGAAGTGGGGACAGGGCTTTGTATCTCTACAGGAAGTGGGGACAGGGCTTTGTATCTCTACAGGAAGTGGGGACAGGGCTTTGTATCTCTACAGGAAGTGGGGACAGGGCTTTGTATCTCTACAGGAAGTGGGGACAGGGCTTTGTAGGTTTACAATAAGTGGGAACAGGGCTTTGTATCTCTACAAGAAGTGGGGACAGGGCTTTGTATCTTTACAAGAAGTGGGGACAGGGCTTTGTATCTTTACAAGAAGTGGGGACAGGGCTTTGTATCTTTACAAGAAGTGGGGACAGGGCTTTGTATCTTTACAAGAAGTGGGGACAGGGCTTTGTATCTTTACAGGAAGTGGGGACAGGGCTTTGTATCTCTACAGGAAGTGGGGACAGGGCTTTGTATCTCTACAGGAAGTGGGGACAGGGCTTTGTATCTCTACAGGAAGTGGGGACAGGGCTTTCTATCTTTACAAGAAGTGGGGACAGGGCTTTGTATCTTTACAGGAAGTGGGGACAGGGCTTTTTTATCTCTACAGGAAGTGGGGACAGGGCTTTCTATCTTTACAAGAAGTGGGGACAGGGCTTTGTATCTTTACAAGAAGTGGGGACAGGGCTTTGTATCTTTACAAGAAGTGGGGACAGGGCTTTGTATCTCTACAGGAAGTGGGGACAGGGCTTTGTATCTCTACAGGAAGTGGGGACAGGGCTTTGTATCTTTACAAGAAGTGGGGACAGGGCTTTGTATCTTTACAAGAAGTGGGGACAGGGCTTTGTATCTCTACAGGAAGTGGGGACAGGGCTTTGTATCTCTACAAGAAGTGGGGACAGGGCTTTGTATCTCTACAGGAAGTGGGGACAGGGCTTTGTATCTCTACAGGAAGTGGGGACAGGGCTTTGTATCTCTACAGGAATTGGGTTCAGGGCTTTGTATCTCTACAGGAAGTGGGTTATTTTTTTGAAGGAGCCTTGTAAGAAAAAATAATTTACTCAGCAAAAAAACACTTTTAAATGACAACTAGAAAAGCGAGAGAGATGCATTTACTAACGTGTCTCCTGGCAAACATTCATTTGCTGGTATGGATAGAGTGGAAAAATCCTTCTACTAATTGATGCAACAGCATTCGAAAAAAAAATTCCAGCAACACGTTCGATTAATTCTTTAAAAAGCCATTAATTTCCAAAGATTAAAACAACACTAGGTTGTATGGATATCCATGAGAAAACATAAAACACATCTAATTGATGCAACAGTAGTGACTAGAGATGCTTGAGTTCGTACCAAACACAGACTTTCCTCAAAAAACAGGGTTCAATTTTGGAGTTCAGATGCATTAGGTATGAACACCACTCGTGTGAGCATTGCTGTGCTCGGGTACGCACAGTGCTCAGCCCGGTGTGAGACGCTTGCAGTGTTTGAAATACTCACATTGGGGGTAACAACAGCGGGATTGGATGCAGTGTGCACTCCCCAAAAAAAAATTTGAAAAACCTTGCCCTCCCGCCACAGAAGTGTTTTGTTTATGGGTGAATGCATGTGAGCAGAGACCCGAACTGCCCAATTCGTGACTTCCATTGGGGTTCAGGTCAAGTCCAGATCCAAAACCGATCTTAATTTAAACCGATCCTTTCACGGGTCCACACATCTCCAGTAGTGACACATTGTATGTAAGTATTGTAGTCAGGTTTTGTTTGCAAAGACATTTTTCAAAACATAGTCCCCCCCATAATGCTAGTACTTGACCATTCCACCTTGATCTTTCTATCCATCATGATATAGGGGGACCCATTCGAATTTGTCAAATTCAGTCGAATTATAAACATGAAATTCGAATTACATTGAATTTATTTGATATAAATTTGAATTTGCTTCGGATGTTGGAAAAATCTATTTTCAATCTCAGAGGTCTCTCCAGACGGCTTTCATCCTGTATTTGTCGATGATAGCTTCAGCTTTAGCTCCAGCGATTCCGGTCTTGCTGATTTTCCTGTTTCTGGTGATCGTTGTTCCACAGTACACATATTGTCTTTCCTATGTGTTTTGAGTGCTGTGTGTATGAGTTTCCGTTCCCCCTTGTCCGTGTCGTTTTATAGGGTCTTGTTATTGTATTTTCCGGCCTGCACCGACTGTGTGGGAGAAGGAGAGTAATATCAGGGCTCAGACAGGAGTTAGGGTCACGCTGGTGGCTCGAACCTGGTTACCATCAAACCTACTTCCAAAATAAGGGACAGTGCAGGGTCTCAAGTCTGAGGGCCAGCCGAGTGGCACCTGTCCCTTCATTACATACCCCATGAACACACGGTGACAGTATTGATGAGCAAATTAATTTACATTTTACCAAAATTTTGGAATTGCCTCAATCAGAATTTTTTGGGGATTTGATTTGCTTCCTTGTTCTCCGCTGGCTCTGGTTATCTTATCTTCAGTCTTCAGTGTGATGCACCCACGGGGTCTTGGGGATTACTCGTCACCGGGCCGGTGTCGGTTTGTGATGTCACAGCGGCCTGGCCCGGTTTCGTGACTCCGACGGTGTCAATAAAAATGGGGATTGGGGTGTGGACAATGTCTTTGTGACGCTACCTGTGGTGTGCGGCCAGTATTAGCCACCGCTGTGGGAGATCTTGTCTAGGGCGGATGATAACGCAGCTCTGTTGGTACAGCTCTCCACAGGCAGAGCTCAGGCCCCAGGGAGGATGTTGGGAGTAGTAGTTGCCTATGGCGCAGGGTGTGTGTCCTTTCTGGTGGTCTTCCCTCCACCCCAGCTCCTGGGCCGTGGAACGGGTCACAGGTGCCTGTTGCACTCCCCGTGAACCCTGGGATTCCCCTTCTTCCTAAGAACTCGGATTGAGCCTCCAGCTCCGGACCACAGGCCCATTTCCGTTCTTGTCACTTCTGTCTGACATCTGTTCCTGAGTCCGACCTGGCTCAGACCCCCGCCTGGTGCTAACTGAATTATGTGTGAGATAGCTCCTAACTTCCCCTGCAGGTGCCCTGCCTCCCGGGTTGCTGAACTAGTGGGCAAGAGGTCACATACCTCATAATGGCCACCCTCGGCACCTACTCTGGCCCAGTCCCAGTGACAGAGCTCCTGTGTTTGTCTTGGATGTCTTTTGGTGGTTTACTGGTGATGACCTCCTCTGTATCCGAGATGAATACTGCACATCGGGTGAGGTGCAGTACCCTGTGGCGCCTGAAGCCGCAGGGGCGCCACAAGTGCCTTTGGTTGGATGCGACATCATGACATGCATTGGCCCAGAGCGTCAAGAAATCACGTGAGACCCAGTCAACACTGAAAACTAAAGAGAAGACCAGAGCCAGTGGAGGACCAGGTGAGGAGTTGCGGCTGGATTTGAGCAAAAAATTTCCATTTGAGGCAAATCCAAACTTTTTTGTTCAAATGCAAATGAAATGGCTCATTTCTACTCATCTCTTTACTACTTTTCATTTCTATTCATACAATCAGCTCCGAGCTTTGAGAATCGAGATGACCGGATTGAGAGTTTTTACTCCATTCCTGTACAAAAAACGAAACATAGACATTTCTTCAATTCCGCCCGTAGATAGTAAGAGTGAATGGATGAAGCTCAGCAGGAACATGGGGCAGAGTCATCGGAGAATCATTTCAGATAACATTTTCTTTCGGCTTCTACAATGATAAGAGGGAGAGGGGGCGACTATATTCCAGTAAAAATCAATAATATTATGGTTAAAAGCACAACAATACCACGCCTGTCAGGCAGGCTGTAATTCTGAAGCATACCCGTCTATTTGCTGTTTGATGGAAACCCGATAATACATTTCCCTATAAATCATATCTGGCATCCCAAATAGGTTATGACATAGGGAGCAGAGCATTGTATGTGAGGGGAATAATCTCACCCAACCTTAATGCAGATGAAACTCAATGATTTACTTGCCCTGTCGAGATTAGACATGAAGAAAGAAATCTTATAAATTCTGCATGATCCATCTAAGAGTGCGCTATACACTTACCGGAAACACCGACACAGATTTGTATCAGGCAAACACAATCTATGTGCTGGAACAAAATGCACTAAGATGGATTTTTATTCAACTTGTGCAGTAAAGAAACTCGTAGAGTCAGTCATTACTTAGCGCCGCTCGACCTTTTCTTCTAGATTCCCACTGATCTTAACCCGTTAAGGACTTTGCCCATTTTCACTCCCCTTAAGTAGCATTTATACATTCCCATATTTTCCCATTTACCGTCAGACATTCAGAATTAGAACTTTTTTAATTTTAGGATTATGTCCGAATTTCATTCTTTGTTTTCTGCAGAATTAATCTAAATGCACACGTCTGTTAGTCATCCGTTAGAACGGATTTGTTGGCAAAAAAGTTCTGCAAACACAACTTTTTTTGTCTCTTTGTAATGACCATATTTTTCGTTTTATAAGACGCACCGGATTATAAGACGCACCCCAAATTTAGAGATAAAAAAAAGTTAAAAAAAATGGGGTCTGTCTTATACTTATATGTCAGTGTTCGCAGCGGCGGTAGGTCAGTGCTGGCAGCAGCGGCGGGTCAGTGCTGGCAGCAGTGGCGGGCAGTGGCGGCGGCGGGTCAGTGCTGGCAGCAGAAGCTGCGGTGGTTGTGTGGTGGAGCAGGCCGGTGCGGCGAGTGTCGCAGATGCTCTGTCGGCAGTCCGTGCATCAAAGAAATGGCGCCCGGAGCGGCGCGTACACAGATGGAGCTCTCATCTCCATCTGCGCACACACTGACTCCGGGCGCCATCATTTGAAGCCCGGACCGCAGACAGACCATCTGGGACACCCGCCGCACAACCACCGCAGTCCGCACAGCCAGCCGTCCACCCACACAGAGTGGTAGTCAGCAAGCCACCTGTCCACCCGCACAGAGAGGCAACCAGCTGCTGGCACAGAGAGGCAGCTGGCCGCCCACACAGACAGGCACCCAGCCGCCCACACAAAGAGCCGCACAGAGAGCCCCCCGCCAATTCTTCTCCTCCTCCCGGTAAGCTACAGTTAGGTCCAGAAATATTTGGACAGTGACACAATTTTCGCGAGTTGGGCTCTGCATGCCACCACATTGGATTTGAAATGAAACCTCTACAACAGAATTCAAGTGCAGATTGTAACGTTTAATTTGAAGGTTAAAACAAAAATATCAGATAGAAATTGTAGGAATTGTACACATTTCTTTACAAACACTCCACATTTTAGGAGGTCAAAAGTAATTGGACAAATAAACCAAACCCAAACAAAATATTTTTATTTTCAATATTTTGTTGCGAATCCTTTGGAGGCAATCACTGCCTTAAGACTGGAACCCATGGACATCACCAAACGCTGGGTTTCCTCCTTCTTAATGCTTTACCAGGCCTTTACAGCTTCAGCCTTCAGGTCTTGCTTGTTTGTGGGTCTTTCCGTCTTAAGTCTGGATTTGAGCAAGTGAAATGCATGCTCAATTGGGTTAAGATCTGGTGATTGACTTGGCCATTGCAGAATGTTCCACTTTTTTGCACTCATGAACTCCTGGATAGCTTTGGCTGTATGCTTGGGGTCATTGTCCATCTGTACTATGAAGCGCCATCCGATCAACTTTGCGGCATTTGGCTGAATCTGGGATGAAAGTATATCCCGGTACACTTCAGAATTCATCCGGCTACTCTTGTCTGCTGTTATGTCATCAATAAACACAAGTGACCCAGTGCCATTGAAAGCCATGCATGCCCATGCCATCATGTTGCCTCCACCATGTTTTACAGAGAATGTGGTGTGCCTTGGATCATGTGCCGTTCCCTTTCTTCTCCAAACTTTTTTCTTCCCATCATTCTGGTACAGGTTGATCTTTGTCTCATCTGTCCATAGAATACTTTTCCAGAACTGAGCTGGCTTCATGAGGTGTTTTTCAGCAAATTTAACTCTGGCCTGTCTATTTTTGGAATTGATGAATGGTTTGCATCTAGATGTGAACCCTTTGTATTTACTTTCATGGAGTCTTCTCTTTACTGTTGACTTAGAGACAGATACACCTACTTCACTGAGAGTGTTCTGGACTTCAGTTGATGTTGTGAACAGGTTCTTCTTCACCAAAGAAAGTATGCGGCGATCATCCACCACTGTTGTCATCCGTGGACGCCCAGGCCTTTTTGAGTTTCCAAGCTCACCAGTCAATTCCTTTTTTCTCAGAATGTACCCGACTGTTGATTTTGCTACTCCAAGCATGTCTGCTATCTCTCTGATGGATTTTTTCTTTTTTTTCAGCCTCAGGATGTTCTGCTTCACCTCAATTGAGAGTTCCTTAGACCGCATGTTGTCTGGTCACAGCAACAGCTTCCAAATGCAAAACCACACACCTGTAATCAACCCCAGACCTTTTAACTACTTCATTGATTACAGGTTAACGAGGGAGACGCCTTCAGAGTTAATTGCAGCCCTTAGAGTCCCTTGTCCAATTACTTTTGGTCCCTTGAAAAAGAGGAGGCTATGCATTACAGAGCTATGATTCCTAAACCCTTTCTCCGATTTGGATGTGAAAACTCTCATATTGCAGCTGGGAGTGTGCACTTTCAGCCCATATTATATATATAATTGTATTTCTGAACATGTTTTTGTAAACAGCTAAAATAACAAAACTTGTGTCACTGTCCAAATATTTCTGGACCTAACTGTATATTTGGATTTTAAGATGCACCCCTCATTTTCCTCCCAAATTTTTGGGAGGAAAAGTGCATCTTATAATCCAAAAAATATGCTAATTGATTTTTGCAAGATCTGTTTTGTTGACTTTGGAGTCTATGGAAAACAGATCCGTTAACTGATTAGTATTTAGCCATCCGTTTTTCTTGCATTTGTAAAGGAGTTTTCTTACTGGATCGGTTTCAAATGGAAGATAAATAGTAATCAGTTAACAGATCCATTTTACATAGACTCTAATATTAACACAACAGATTCTGCAAGTGTCAATTGTTTAAAAAAGTACAAAAAAGTTGTGTCTCCATAACTTTTTTGCCACTGGATACGTTCTAAAGGATAATTAATCGGACATTATATAATAATAATTAATATAATTAATAATTGGACATTTGAGCTCATCCTAAGTTGCAGATTTTTTCAGACATCATTTAGGTGTAAATATACGTTGGCTTTAAATATTTCTGATTTTTTTTTTTTTTTTAACGTGGCTTTTTTACTCACCGCTCCTGGATTTAGTGCCGCGAGTTTGGTCTCCTTGTCTGTGCTTCTCTATGTTCCTCAGCACGGTCAGTGCGCTCTTCTGACAGCATGCCTCACAGGCAGGCCCAGGCAACATTTAGCTGCTGGAGTATTCAGGTAGTTGTTGTCCACATCATTATTGTAAAGCGCTTTCCATGCGCCATCTTTGCATTAACCACTTGGCCATCTCAGCTAAGCGGCTGAGTCAATGCTGCTATTCCTCTCTGCCAGTTTTGCTTTAGACTCTCTGGCAAGCTTAGGCTTAATACAAAGTTAAGCCTACTAGATCACTCTATCAGTTCACTCTACTCAGCACAACTAGATCACTGTGACTTTCTTCTCGATTACTACTCTACTACATGTGTTGCTGTTGCTTCAACTCTTCGGTTCCTCTGGTTCCAGTTCTTCTCCTCCAGCCATAACAGCCTCCATTGTTCCATATCATCCTGCTGCACCAACACTATTTGTCCGTGCTGCTTAATAGGTGTCATTTAGAGGATCTACCTCAACAGGTGGGACATAATTAGCCTATTGCATTGAAAGTTATTTTTCTACTATAGCTTATATGTTTTTAATGACAGCCTAACTTAATTTTTTGGCATTTATGTGGAATAAATTATATAAAACAATATTTAAAATTTAAGGTTTTTTTTCTGATTATTTTGCTTTGTTAAATTTTCAAGGAATGTTGATTGTTATCTTGAATTTCTTTTCATGCTAAGTTCTGACAGACCAGAGGGTCATTGCTAGGGATGAGCTGACCCGTGAAAATTTGGGTTTGCTGGGTTCAGCCGAGCCAAATTTGATTCAAACTTGGCCCCTGACCTCGAACCCCATATAAGCCCTAAACTTTGGTGCTGTAAAAAGTTTAGGACTTATATGGGGTCTTTGAACCCCTAAACTTTGGTGCTGTAAAATGGCTGTAAGATGGTTGTATTATGGGCTAGGGGGCTTCAAAAATAAGCAAAATAGGGGTTAAGAGCAGGACAATTGCTCTTCAAAAACTGGGAATAGGGAGTACATTTTTTTTTTTTAAATTTGCGCCCTATTATTGCTAATCAGCAAAGATAGAGTAAACAGCTGTGGGCTACAGCCCTTAGCTGCCTGCTTTACCTTGGCTGGTTATCAAAAATAGAGACGACCACACGCAATTTTATAAATGATTAATTTAAATAATTTTATAAAACAGCGTGGGATCCACCCCTATTTTTGATAACCAGCCAAGGTAAAGCAGGCAGCTGTGGGGCTGGTATTATCAAGCTGGGAAGGCCCATGTTTATTTGATTCTTCTCAGGCTAAAAATAGCAGCCCAAATCCGCCCCAGAAGGGGTGCATCCATTAGATGTCCCAATTCTGGCACTTTACCCAGATTTTCCTGATTGCCCTGGTGCGGTGGCAATCAGAGAGATATTTTTGGGGTTGATGTCAGCTGTGAATTGACAGCTGGCATCAAACCCAAGGGTTAGTAATGAAGAGGTATCTATCAAACACCTCCATTACTAACCCAGCAAGTGTACAGTTGAAAACCACACAGGAAAAAATAGTTTATTTGACCAAAGACTCCCCCACACTCCCTTGTTCACCAATTTATTAATTAAAAAGACATGCTCAATGACATAATCCAATGGTGCCATGACACCCATGACACCCATCAAATCCTATTGAGCCTCATTCTGAGAACTCACTCACTGGGAATTCCCTTATACATACCTGAACTTCGGTAGTTACTGTGTGACAATACCCTATGGATCAGCTTTGGAGCTCATGGAGTTTTCTATTCTTGTGTATCAACATATCATATATTATATTATAGCTCAAAGTCAAATGGACATATGGCTTTTCTTTCAACTTTACTTTATTTCTAGCTATGTATACATGTAACATGCAGATTTACCAGGGAGTGTAGACTTTGCTTATTCAATTCTAAAACAAATTTTGAAAATGTTTTTTTTTTGTACCAGACAACTCCTTTAAGGACAACATATGCACCATATGATGAATATTAAAACCATAGCTGTAAGAAATGTTAAGAAAACTCCATGGGTCTATGTTATCGTCACATTTTTGCAATGTATTTTATCCGGATTCGCATTGAATGCTGCTTCTGCTGTTTCCAGTTTCTGCCGTCTTGTAGAATGTGTGTGAACACAGCGGGACGGCTTCCTAAGTGAGACTCCTGCTGCTCGCAAAGAGACCACCATAATTTACAGGGGAAATTGAGACTCACATCTCTGTTTCTAGTATATGAGTCCCCTGGAAGTCACTGATATGAAAGATAACTACAGCACTCTATCACTATCACCCGCGAAAGGCTTTTCTGGCTTTTCTTCTATTTGAACCTGGACGGTTTTCTAGTAATTCCTTCCATGTAAGTGACATTGTTTTTCAAAGACACATATTAGGTTTTCAGCAAGAACATAAAGGGGATTTGTCATGAAGATACTGTGTCCCTCATTGACTCACAAATACTACTCCTGACATGGCTACAAGACCTGGTTCACCGATTTCGTCCTCCCCACCCTCACTTCTAATTTTCCTCTTCCATGCTCCTTGATGGCGCAATGAAGAAAAAATATGACAATTGTGGATTTTCAAGGTGTCTTTAAGTGCAGATTAGTGTTGAGTGGTCAAGCAAGGGCAGCACAAGATCGTATGAAGATCCAGAGCAAAATAGCAAATCTACAGGCGAAAGAGAGGACCCCACTGACCATAAGAGGTTACACTCTACAGAAGATAGAGAGGACCCTGCTGACCATAAGAGGTTACACTCTACAGAAGATAGAGAGGACCCTGCTGACCATGAGAGGTTAAGCTGGTGTCACACTAAACGACAGCGACAACGACGTCGCTGTTACGTCACCATTTTCGGTGACGTAACAGCGACCTTGTAAGTCGCTGTTATGATCGCTGCTTAGCTGTCAAACACAGCAGAAGCAGCGATCATAACGTCGCTGTGCTACATGTGCAGAGAGCAGGGAGCCGCGCTTAGCGCTGGCTCCTTGCTCTCCTGCAGCACACATCGGGTTAATTAACCCGATGTGTGCTGCAGCTACATGTCACAGTTCAGAGAGCAGGGAGCCGCGCTTAGCGCTGGCTCCTTGCTCTCCTGCAGCACACATCGGGTTAATTAACCCGATGTGTGCTGCAGCTACATGTCACAGTTCAGAGAGCAGGGAGCCGCGCTTAGCGCTGGCTCCTTGCTCTCCTGCAGCACACATCGGGTTAATTACCCGATGCATACTGCAAACACATGTCACAGTGCAGGAGCCGGCGCTGGCAGCAAGAGCGGAGGCTGGTAACCAGCGTAAACATCGGGTAACTAGGGAAAGGTCTTCCCTTGGTTACCCGATGTTTACGCTGGTTACAGCTTACCGCAGCTGCCAGTGCCGGCTCCTGCTCGCTTCATTTCGTCGCTCTCTCGCTGTCACACACAGCGATGTGTGTGTCACAGCGGGAGAGTGACGACCAAAAAATGAAGCTGGACATTCAGCAACGACCGGCGACCTCACAGCAGGGGCCAGGTCGTTGCTGGATGTCACACACAGCGACAGCGACGGGACGTCGCTGCAACGTCACAGAAAATGGTGACGTAGCAGCGACGTCGTTGTCGTCGTCGTTATGTGTGACACCAGCTTTACACTGTACAGGAGAAAGAGAGGACTCCACGGATCATAAGAGCTTACACTCTACAAGAGAGGGAAAGAAAGGACCCTGCTGACCATAAGAGGTTACACTCTACAGGAGAGACAAGACCCCACAGACCATAAGAGGTTACACTCTGCAGGAGAAAGAGCATCACGCTGACCATAAGAGGTTACACTCTACAGGAGAAAGAGCATCACGCTGACCATAAGAGGTTACACTCTACAGGAGAGAGGACGCCACAGACTATAAGAGCTTACACTCTACAGGAGAGAGAAAGAGGACCCCACTGACCATAAGAGGTTACACTCTACAGGAGAGAGAGGACCACACTGCCCATAAGAGGTTACACTCTACAGGAGAGAGAGGACCCCACTGACTATAAGAGTTTACACTCTACAGGAGAGAGAGGACCCCCGATGACCATAAGGGCTTACACTCTACAGGCAAGAGAGAGGACCCTGCTGACTATAAGAACTTACGCTCTACAGGAGAGAGAGAGGACCCCGCTAACCATAAGAGGTTACATTCTACCGGAGAGAGAGGACCCTGCTGACCATAAGAGCTTACACTCTACTGAAGAGAGAGGACCCTGTTGACCATAAGAGCTTACACTCTACAAGATAGAGAGTTACCGAGTGATTCTGGAGATGGAAAACATTTCTGTTGTATATGACGCACCCGCGGGGTCTTGGGGAATTACTCGTCACCAGGCCGGTGTTTGGGGGAGTTTGGGTTGTCACAGTGGCCTTGCCCAGCTCCGTGATCCCATAGTGTCAACCAATAAGGATGATGAGGGGATGATGGTGGGAGTAGTAGTAGTCAATCGTGACGCCACCTGTGGTATGCGGCTATAATGTGAGCCGCCGCTGCAATGTATGTCTCTCTGCAGGGGCAGATGATAACGCAGCTCAGATGTTGCAGGTCTCCACAGGCAGAGCTAGACCCCAGGGAGGGTGTTGAGAGTAGTCGTCCACCCCAGCGTGGGAAGCGCGGGGCGCGGAAAAAATCAGATGACACAGTGGTTGCAGTTTAAGGTGTTTACTCACTAAGTTGCTCCTGCCGTTGGACTGCCAGACTCCGCTGTGATGGGCTCCAAATGATCCCAGATAGTTCGGGAGCCGGTCCCCGGGAGTTACTTTGTGAGTCCTTCCTCCCTGTGCTCTGTTGTGTGAGTCCCTGTAACTTGAAGCTACACAGGGACCTTTGTCCTATGGGTGTGGTCATATTCCCCGTCTAGCAGGCAGCGTGAGTCCGTTGGTGGGCTGCCCTATGGTCACGGCTCCTGGCTCTATATGCTGCTTTGCCCCGGGCGCTGTTATGCGCCAGACGACTTGAAATCCTCTGCCCGGCAGATTCTGCTGGCAGGCCTTGAAGGGTCTTGAGGGAGCTATGAGCTCTCCCCTCAGTGACAGTATTCTCCTGCATCTCAATCCGTTTCCGGTGGTAACTCGACTGACTAAGTGTGTGCGGCTCCTGCTCCCCAGATCAGTCACTCCGCCCACTTGAGCACCAGAGTTAGTGGGTGGGAGGCCCCAGACGATATGGTGACTATCCTAAAAGACCCCACCCTAACCCCATCCTGGTGAGAGGGCAACTGACTTATGTGTAGTGATGGATGTTGTGAACCAGCACCAACCTCTTCCTTACTCGGGATGAGCACCACACCTCTGGTGAGATGCAGTACCCTGTGGCGACTGAAGCCTCAGGGGCGCCACATGTACACTTTGCTCCACTATGAACTGCTGATCTGTGATGTCCCAGGTATTGACCCCAATGTACAAGGTATGATAATCCGGAAGATGTCATACCTGCAGGGCATTATTGGGAAACCTGTGCAGCTATGCAAAGCGATGTCAGTCCACTCTCTGATATTTCACTAGGTGGGAAAAAAATGATGGGCAAGTTTGTTTTTGTTTTTTTGCGAAATGCGAATCTCAAAGTGTTCAAATTCATGTGAAGCCACAAATCTCAGGAATTTCTAACAGATCTTGATCCGCTCATCTGTAATGAAAAGTCTATGATTATTATGGGCTTCGATGTTCTTCGGCTTTACAGTGCTTTGCATTTCATTATCTGGGGCCTTTGCCACCTTTTCTTGCACAGTCTTTTCCACCTCCATCTTCCAAAGCAATTAACCTTTTTATGACATCCAACATACAATATATATAATGTACATGTGGTGGTTGCATGAATGGAGCAGGCTCAGGAGTCCTCAGGAAAGATGGAATAAGAGCACATACAAAAGCTGTATGTATGCCAAAATGAGATCAGTCAAAGCTACAACTTGGCCTAAAAACAAAAACAAGTCCTCGATGTAAAAATGAAAAAAAAAAGTTATTAGTCTTGAAATTTGGCAATCTAAGCCAAATATATATACGAGGGGCTGCTGATAAGTCTTTGGCTTTGTGATCTTTTTTGTTTCTATGGTAACGAATGTTACATCACATGAAAGTCTTAAGTGTCTTAAAAAGTGTCTAAAAGTCTTATGGTTTCAAAATTTTGTGTTTATTGCTTATGGCAACAGTGTTCTACGCACGCGGGAAAACAGAGTGGCGAAATATAATGCGATATTCACAGCAATTGAGAGCAGAGGAGGGATAAAATTCTTGTTTTTACAAGGAAAGTCCGTAAAGGATATTATGTCGCAGACATTGGGGGATCAATTCACTTCATATTCCACAGTTAAGAACTGGGTTGCCAAATTTAAAATGGGCCATTTCAGCACCAATGATGAGGAATGTCCTTGACAACCAAGAGTGGTTGTTGTTCCTGTGATCGTCGATGCTGTGCACAACCTCATACTGGAGAATCCACGAATTTCATTATCCATGAACATTTGGACATGAGGAAGCGATCTGCAAAGTGGGTCTCCAAATGTTT
This sequence comes from Anomaloglossus baeobatrachus, assembly GCF_048569485.1. Lineage (NCBI taxonomy): Eukaryota > Metazoa > Chordata > Amphibia > Anura > Aromobatidae > Anomaloglossus > Anomaloglossus baeobatrachus. The sequence goes on along the minus strand of NC_134357.1, from coordinate 41,396,709 downwards.
GACAACAGATCAGAGAAGTATTTGGGTGAAAACTTCCCGGTCCATTTGTTAGTGTTTCTGGACTGATAAGAACTTCCTGGATCGACTGGTCACTATTGATGAGACCTGGATTTATTTGTATGACCCTGAAAACAAGGAGCAGTCAAAAGAGTGGAGGCACAGGAAAGAAGTTCAGTGTGCAAAAATTGGCCGCTAAGGTGATGGCATCTGTATTCTGGGATAAGGAGGGTGTGCTGCTAGTGGACTACCTTCAGAAGGGTTCCACTATCAATGCAGGGTATTACATTGAACTTTTGGACAAATTGAAGGCAGCTCTGAAGGCCAAAAGGCATGGTATGCTGTCCAAAGGAATCTTGTTCCTACAAGACTTTGTTCCTGAAAGACAACGCCTCCACTCACACTGCACAAGCGACCACGCCAAAACTGGAAGAGCTGGGCTTCCAGCTGGTTGATCACCCACCTTATTCACCAGATCTAGCTCCCTCCGACTATCATCTGTTTCCAAACCTGAAGAAACACTTCAAGGGTACCAAATTTCACACCATTTTTTTATGCCATGGCTGCTACAGATGTCTGGTTTGAGGCACAACCGATATCTTTCTTTTTGCTAGGCTTACAGAACTTGGAATACGGATGTAAGAAGATTGTTGACATCAGTGGAGAGTATGTGGAAGAAATGTAAAGTTTCATCATCCTATCTTGTTTCTTTTCGGGTAAAGCCAAAGACTTATAATCAGCCCCTCGCATATTTTTAAATGCAGTAGCAAAGCCAATAGAAAAACTACATAAAGAATTGCCAGAAGGGAACACTGCCCATCCGACTGCAATCGAGGAGCAAACTGGATGCCAGATCTGGTTGGTTTGAATCTTTCTGGTTATTTCGAAACAAAACAGAAAAAAAAGTATGGCTCTTGGAAGATAGGGAATGGAACCACTAAGAAGAAAAAATAAACTGGCCATTGCCAAAATGGGTTAATCATAGATGTACACATGTATTATAGATGGAGGTGGAACTTGGACTAACTTAGTGGGTCCAAGGATCCTCCGTTTCTGCATACACTTTTCTTTTTGTTTGGGTTTATGCTTGCCTTAGAATATAATTTGCATTTTTTTAATGTTTTTTTTTAATTTTGTTATACTTTATTATTCTAACTTTTTATTTTGTGCATGTATTTATCTCAATTTTCTAAATACGACCTAAGTCAGACCAATTCGTCTTATTCTCCTGGAAACTTATCTCTTTATGTTCTACAGGAGTAAAGCTGAGCGCACCTGTGCACGTTCGGTTCAGCGACTTAAAGGGAACCTGCCACCAGATATGGAGACTATGAGCTGCGACCACCACCAGTATGCTCTTATATACAGCATTTCAGAATACTGTATATAAGAGCCCAGGCCGCTGTGTATAATGTAAAAAACACTTTTAGAATGCTCAGCTAGGGAAGCGGTCCGGTCCAATGGGTGCGGCTGCTCTCCCATCCAGAACAAGAGAGGAATGTCACACAATTTAGAAGCACACATCAAGAGAATAACAATAATAAAGTAACATAATTTTTATTGAATCCATGGAAAACACACAAGATAAAATCAATTAAAAACCAGAAAAATACAAAACGACCTCCATAGATGTATAATAATGGCTCCTGGGATGGTCCATTAGCAATATAAAGTATAACACAATCACAGTATCATAATCAGGTACCATACAATGCAATTTGAACAAGTGAAGAACTTGATTATATATCAACAGTTGCAAGCAAGTACTGAGACATCAATTAACAATATACGTCATTAGATGGTGAAAAATGAGATACCACAAAGGGTCATGGTGACTGATAGTAAAAAATATATATACTGTATATATATTTTTATATATATATATATATATATATATATATATATATTGTCCGAAAAAAACCGTATAATTACCGAATAGGTCCAAAGTAAGGATAAGTAAGTCAAATAGCAGCTGATAAGGTTGTATAAGAACCATGCATGGTAAAACGGAACCGGGGGGAGAAAATAATACACTGTGTGCAGAATTATTAGGCAAATGAGTATTTTGATCCCATGATACTTTTTATACATGTCGTCCTACTCCAAGCTGTATAGGCTGAGAGCCAACTACCAATTAAGTAAATCAGGTGATGTGCATCTCTGTAATGAGGAGGGGTGCGGTGTAATTACATCAACACCCTATATAAGGGGTGCTTAATTATTAGGCAACTTCCTTTCCTTTGGCAAAATGGGTCAGAAGAGAGATTTGACGGGCTCTGAAAAGTCCAAATTTGTGAGATGTCTTGTAGAGGGATGCAGCAGTCTTGAAATTGCCAAACTTTGAAGCGTGATCACCGAACAATCAAGCGTTTCATGGCAAATAGCCAACAGGGTCGCAAGAAGCGTGTTGGGCAAAAAAGGTGCAAAATAACTGCCCATGAATTGAGGAAAATCAAGCGTGAAGCTGCCAAGATGCCATTTGCCACCAGTTTGGCCATATTTCAGAGCTGCAACGTCACTGGAGTATCAAAAAGCACAAGGTGTGCCATACTCCGGGACATGGCCAAGGTAAGGAAGGCTGAAAAACCACCACCTTTGAACAGGAAACATAAGATCAAACGTCAAGACTGGGCCAAGAAATATCTGAAGACTGATTTTTCACAGGTTTTATGGACTGATGAAATGAGAGTGACTCTTGATGGGCCAGATGGATGGGCCAGAGGCTGGATCAGTAAAGGGCAGAGAGCTCCACGCCGACTCAGACGCCAGCAAGGCCATCGCCCATCGGCAGTGCTCCCCTTACCGCGAACCACGGGTGGCGTCACGAACTCTTATCCCCTGTAAATACTCCCTTTTCATTTGAAGTGGCCGCGAGCCCCCGGGTCCGGAGACCCTCGAGCCACAGCAGCAACCCCCAGATCCGAGCGGTTCAACCGCTGCAGGAGCGGCACACACTCATCTCTAGACAGGATGCATTGGCCTCTTGTTTTTCATCTTCCGGAATAATCATATTTTGATGGATAAGCCTCTGGGAGTTCACCTCCTTCCTTTATCAGTTCACACAGATCCAATGTATCAAAACGCTGCTTCTAAGCGTTATATTTTCTTTTTCTTCAACAAAGATGGCAATTACTGTACCGTACATCAGGATAAACACAGCCATGATGGAACTGAAAGGTTCAGGCACTTCTTAATCTTTGCAGACCATTCATGCCCAGCCACAGCGGCCGAACAAATTGGCAAAGGACATACGGGCAAGCTACATTCCTTAAAGTGTTTGGAAGTAGTTCCTTTGTATGGAAGAAGTATTACCCCTTCCCTAACAGGCTCATTTTTGTTTTTTTGCATTTTTTTCCTCTCCCTCTACAAAGACCCATATATTTTTCCATTTTTTTCATTGACATAATAATAATAATCTTTATTTCTATAGCGCCAACATATTCCGCAGCACTTTACAATTCAGGAGGTTCATATACAAACAAGTAACAGTTATAGAAAATACAATAATTAGAGCAAAAAAAGATTTCTTAATTTTGAGGAGGCGTATCAATTAAAAAGAGATATTCTGAGTCTACCGGATACACCAGCACCTGACATGTGACTTACATTTACGTCACTCATAGGGAAGGGATTAACATGCAATGATTATGTCATGATTTATGCATGGCTCTGCCGTTCCTCAGCCGGTGCATGTATCCTGCCTCCGGGGTTTAGGCCTCTGGGGAGGGGTCTGTTCGCTCTGACCTTGTTCCGGGGGTCGCACGCCATCATATCTTGGTGCTGCTACCTCCAGGATGCCGCAAGTAATTTTTCCAGCTCTGCTGCATTCACTGTTCCTGTGAGAAGTTCTCTGTTTTTTGTCCTGCTACCTGGTACTGTTTGTCCTTCCTCCGTCCATCCTGCCCGACCTGATCTGACCTCCTTTTCCCCGATCCGTTCTGACCTCCGTCCATCCTGTCCCTCTTGCCCGACCTGTCCTTCGAACTTCCCGGTCCTCCAGACTCCAGTCCTGTTCCGTGTCCTCCACTCCCTCCCCTGTGTGCACTTGTTCTCCCGGTATCCAACCTCGGCTCTGTTCTTTGACTTTGGCTTGTTTCCCCCTCGGTACAGATGTGATATCCCAGCATTGACCCTGACTGATCACTATCCCTGTTCTTGTGTTAGCGACCTCTTGTGGGCTTCTGTGTAACTACACTCAGGAGTTCTTTTCCTACCTGAGTCCCTTTATCCCTAGTGGTAATTTGACAGATTACATGTCCTTAGGATATGCCCCCAATGCCCCATTGTGAGTCTAAACACTAAAACGGGCTTTACACGCTACGATATCATTAATGAATTATCATCGGGGTCACGTTGTTTGTGACGCACATCCGGCGTCATTAACGATATCGCAGTGTGTGACACTTATGTGCGACCTAAAACGATCGCAAAATCATTTGCCGTGGAGAGGTAGTCCTAAAACAAAAAATCGTTTCGTTCCTGCGGCAGTGTAATACTACTGTATGTACTGAGGATTTCGATTGCGTTAGGGCAATGACAACCAGAGACGAGTTCTTGGTGCAAAAGACGTTTTACAATATGTAACCGCAAAATGTGCACAGAACAGAAAATACACAATAATAAGTAACCGCAATATGTAAACAGAACAAAGATATACACAGTAATATGTAACTGCAAAATGTAAACAGAACAAAGATATACACAGTAATATGTAACTGCAAAATGCACACAGAACAGTATATACACAGTGGAACATAAACACAGTAAATACCTGCTGGGTTCAGAGCAAAAGGGAATTCCCGGGGCTGCACACCGGACTCCCCCAGGGAGACCACCAAGAGCGAACCCCTATACAGGGGCTGTCCGGCAATCACCCCAGAAGGCCTAAATGCACAGCAGCCGGGACACAAAGGGCAGCAGATATAGTCCAGAAAATGTCCGTACGTGATGAGAGTCCTAGGGTGGATATGAATGGAAGGGACCGGGCAGAAATGCCGTCCAGAGACAGCAGACAGAGTCCGAGCACAGTTGGATGAGAGGTGAAGTCCAGAGCTGGTGTCAGGTGATTCCACTGAATCCAAACAGCAATCAGGAGATGAGAGCAGCAGGGCAGGAGTACACAGGAAGCAATATACTCAGGCACTGGACTAAGCTTTAGGGGCGGCTTTTAAACAGATGGACAGGAAGTAGGGCAACAGAACAGAAAACTCCATGTTAACAAAGGGCAAGCTCTTTCAAAAGAAAACTGGAAAACCCGGAACTCTGACAGGCAGCACACATCGTGTGCGACACCGCAGGAGCGAGGAACATCTCCTTACCTGCCTCCACCGGCTTTGCGGAACGAAGGAGGTGGGCGGGATGTTTACGTCCCGCTCACCTCCGCCCCTCCGCTTCTATTGGACGCCTGCCGTGTGATGTCGCTGTGACGCTGCACGACCCACCCCCTTAGAAATGAGGCGGTTCGCCGGCCAGAGCGATGTCGCAGGACAGGTAAGTCCGTGTGACGGGAGTAAGCGAGGTTGTGCGCGACGGGGAGCGATTTGCCCGTGTCGCACAACCGACGGGGGTGGGTACGATTACTTGCGATCTCGCTAGTGAGATCGCAGCGTGTAAAGCCCGCTTAAGACCTACATCAAAGCTGTGGGAGGGCTGGAAAGGCTTTGTATCATTTCAGTTCACTTCTTTAACGCCATAACGCAGGGAGGATGCAATATTTACCTCCATTAATTCCTGGAAACTAAATGTTGGGAGATGCATTATTAGTGATGTGCAAGCATCCTGCCTAGCCCCGGTGCATGGCGCGTCCTACTTCATTCACAGAGAGGCCGCCATTGTTCTCCTGCGCTTTTCCTGCTGCACTTTTTGATCTGCCCTGCTGAGAGCAGTGCAAAGTACAGTAATGCGCAGGAGCAAGAAAAGGTCAAAGACCATGCGCGCATGCGCACTACTGCACTTTTGTTCTGCGCTCAGGGGGCAGATCAAAGTGTGCATATGCAGGAGCGAAATGGTGGACTCTGTGTGGATGATGCAGGACACATCATCAACATGAAGCAGTGAAGGAGGACTATGATCGCACAAGATGGAGGACGTGCCGGACTGAGAGCAGCGACGCCCATTGGACTGCACCGTCCCTTAGGTGAGTATTATAAAGGTGTTTTTTACATTATACAGTGCAGCCTGGGCTCTTATGTACAGTATTCTGGAATGCTGTATATAAGAGCCCACTGGTTGGTGGTGGCCGCAGCTCATAAGGGAAAAATCTGGCGACAGGTTCCCTTTAAAGTTTGCAAAAAAACCCTGTCTGTAAACACAAAACGGTAGGAGACTGTTAATTAAAGGGCACTTTCCACCAGGCCAAAAATGGCCACTTTTTGCTCTTATTTTATTCCCGCTTTGCCCCTGAATATTCTTTTTTATTTGTTTTAATTAGGCCATACAGTTCCAGAGTTTTGGGCCTTTTTAATTACTACCTTTTTTTGCCTTTATCAAGGAGGTATTGCTCACAGGCTAATTATGCAAATCAGCCTAAAGACACGCCCCAGGGGATCCTAAGGGCCACACCCCTTTGTAAAGATCGCAAATGGATGCACTAAATAAAAAGATTGATATCTCTGGAACCGTATGGCGGATTTTGATTAATCAAAAAACCGAGTACTCAGTAGAGCGGTGGGAATAAAATAAGCGCAAAAAAATGGCCTCTTTTGAACTAGTGACCGTTCCTCTTTAACTATAACTATATGCTTTTATTTATTATATAAATAAATGGTTTCAAAAGTATTCGCACCCATAACAATATATCACATAGAGAGTCTGCTGTCAAAATTGGATCGTAGATCTCTCCCTTTCATCATATACACAAGTGCAAATTCTGTGTCATGTAGCTGTGGGGGAAGCGCGCGGTAGACTGGTAAATGCCTGCTGTCGGTATACTTCTGTCGCTATTTACATCTATTGACAAGGCTTTTAAAGTGTCAGTTCACTGCCAGCACTCACTATCCACTGCTGAGAAGTCCCAGCGCGGGAGACTGAAATTGATAATACTAAAGCTTTCTTGACAACAGCTTATGATTGAGGCATGGCAATAAGTGCCGCGTCTATAGGGACAGGACGGAGGTGGCTGCCATAATAACATCTTCATATCCACCTGTTCTCAGCACTAGATAGCGATATGAGCACTTATGAGCACGGTGATGAGGCATTCCAATGAAATGAAAAATAATTCCAGCACAGACATTTTTTTGCATTGGTAAATATCGGCAGAGGCGCAACTTATAATTCCCGGATCCTATTGCAATAGCTGTAAAAGGGTCACCCGTCTATAATGTCCTTGCCAGCGGCAGATGCAAATTTGTAACCCTCAAACACCAGTCCGGGGTGCGACTGCTACATATGTACCCCTGTCGCTACTGCACTACCTCTTTTAAAGGGAACCTGTCACCAGTTTTGGGGCCTATAAGCTGCGGCCACCACCAGTGGGCTCTTATATACAGCATTATAGAATGAATGAGGTAGTACACGGCACTGGTTGTGTCGCGGGTGGGGAGGACACCGTCGCTGCTGCGCTCTCGCTAACGCTCGGGTCCGGCGCTGCTGCGGCTGCTTGGTGGCTCGAGCGGTGGGCCGGATCCGGGGACTCGAGCGGCACTCCTCGCCCGTGAGTGAAAGGGGGGTAGTTTGGTTTGGGGATTTGGTTTGTGACGCCACCCACGGGTTGTGGTGAAGTTGGGCACCACCGCTGCTGGTGACGGGGATCCCGGGAGCGATGGTAGGGAGCAGCTGGGATGTTGTTTTCCCCCTCCGTGGGTAGGGGTTGGTGGTCCCGGGTCCCGGTGAGGTGACGGGGAGGCAGGTTTGGCAAGGTACAGGGTCGCCTGGACTGCGCAGCACGGTGCCGGATGGCACGGTTGTACTCACTCAGCCACAAATGTACGCAAGTCTCTGGTAAACCAAACGGCTGGATGGAAGGGTCCCGCAGCCGGCTGCTGTGACTTCTCCCGGACGGTTGGTGGTGGCTGCCTTTCCCTGCACCTTTGTGTATGTTCGGTCCCGATGGATTCCCACCAGTAACCTGCTCCCCAGCGTGTATATGTGCCGGATGAGCCCTTTTGCCCGCAGGCTCTGGCCCTTGGAACTCTAGCTGTGGCGGTAGCTGTATTTCCTTCTACTGATCGGACGGTTGCCTTCAATCGGGTCTTGGCTGTTAGGAAATCCCTAGGGTTCCGGTCACTGACGGATTTGACCTCTAATGGCGACTCCAAGCCTGGTCGGGGTCCGCAGGCCCTGCCTGTGTGTGCTGGCTTCACTCCGCTCCCCGGTTCGGTACCGGCGGGCCACCGCCCGTCCCCGATCCTACGGTTCCGCGTTGATTCGCCTCTCCTGCAGACGGCCACCACCGTCTGCCAACCTTGCTCTTAGTGCCCAGGCCACACACCCGGACATGGTCAGTTTACTCCTCCACTACTACTTCACTTCCACCTCCCTAACTGATCTGCCTTCCTTTTTCCGCCTCCAGGACTGTGAACTCCTCAGTGGGTGGGGCCAACCGCCTGGCTCCACTCCACCTGGTGTGGACATCAGCCCCTGGAGGGAGGCAACAAGGATTTTGTGTCTGGCTGATGTGCCTGTCTCGGGGTGGGGGTGTATGTTGTAGTACCTGTGACGACCTGGCTAGTCCAGGGCGCCACAGTTGCGTGGACAAACATATGGCTACAGGTTAGTTACATGGGCATAATTACTTCTACTATGGGGCATTGAGGCTTGCTGACTATCTATGATGTCATTGGTTAGGTTATCCATACTAGTCTGCAATATGGAGTTTTGACGTTTCCTATATAATTATACTAGGTTCTATACAACATTAGTAATTCTATATTATTTTGAGTCAATACTTCTCTTACCTGTGTCTGTAAGCCAGCTACTACATGCAAATATAGCCATTACACTATATGGGTCCATGCACCATTTGCCTCATCTACCCAAGGTGCGGTCTGGTCTGATGTGTGTCGCTTCTCTCTGATCTGGCACCTCATTTCTGCGGCAATGGCCATCCTCCTTCCCAGCCTCACGTGAATGACATTTTCTACATCATCTACACTGGCCGCCATTGTGTTCAGGGCAGATCAAAGTATTGTAGTGCGCATGTGCAGGCGGTCTTTAACCGTCCCTCGCGACTGTGGCATTACAGCACTTTGTTCTGTTCGCAGCAGGGTAGATCACAGTGCGCCTGCGCAGGACCGCAATGCCGGCCTCTGTGGATGACTTAAGACACGTCATCCATAGTGGGTTGGGTAGAAGGAAGACAGCGATCGCCACAGAGAGGAGGTGCCGGACCAGAGAGAGAAGGCGTCGGACCGGAGAGCAGCGATACCCATCGGACCGGACCGCCACCTTAGGTGAGTATTATAAAAGTATTTTTTTACGTTATACAGCGCGGTCTGGGTTCTTATATACAGTATTCTAGAATTCTGTATATAACAGCTCACTTGTGGTGGCCGCAGCTTATAGTAACTAAAGGCCCCGTCACACGGTATGATATATCTAACGATATGTCGTCGGGGTCACGGAATTAGTGACGCGCATCCGGCATCGTTGGAGATGTCGTAGCGTGTGACACCTCCGAACGACTGTTAACGAGCAAAAATACTCACCTTATCGTTGCTCGTTGACACGTCGTTCATTTTCATAATGTCGTTCCTCCTTCTGCTTGCCGGTTGTTCGTCATTCCTGATGCAGCACACATCGCTCCGTGTGACACCCCAGGAACGACGAACACAGCTTACCTGCGTCCCGCCGGCAATGCGGAAGGAAGGAGGTGGGCGGGATGTTACGTCTCGCTCATCTCCGCCCATTCGCTTCTATTGGGCGGCTGCTGTGTGATGTCGCTGTGACGTCGAACGTCCCTCCCCCTTCAGGAAGAGGATGTTCGCCACCCACAACGACGTCGTTAGGGAGGTAACGGGGGTTACTGACATTGTGTGCCACGGGCAACGAATTGCCCGTGACGCACAAACGAGGGGGGCGCTAATGCGATCGCACGATATATCGTCGTGTGTGATGGGGCCTTAAGTCTGGTGATAGGTTCCCTTTAAATTGGAAGGTGAAGCTCTTCTTATAAGGAAATTGTATTTTACATTTTTTGTATTTTTATTTCATAATTCAATAGTACAAGTGAAAATAAGCAACTTTATAATATATCTTATCAGACAAATCTGCTTCCTTTCTCCTGGATTCATCTTTGACTCTCAATTCATTATTCAGTGAAGACAGATTTTTCCCATTACTGAGATAGGAGATGACAGTTGGCGCTTTGAAAATTCTATGGGGAGGGGAGGAGCTAGAGACAGACACAAACATTCTGCTGCAAGTTCTCCTGAAATGACAGTTGCAGTTCTTCATATTACTTCATAAGCACCAACTGTCTTCCTCGATCTCAGTAATGGGAAAATCTGTATTCACTGAAGACACATTTAGTCATGCTAGGTACGTGGAAGTACCAAGCGAGTGTATAAAGGTAAGGGAAGGGGAACCCTGCATGGGGAGATGGTGGCCCCTAATCAAACCTACATCTGGTCCCTGGGGTTCCTCACCACCCTAGATAGGTTCTGCTCCTATGCGCTGAGTTGGATACCTGACCTCAGGTATCCCTTGTGCTGGACTCTAAATAGGGAACAGATGGGATGAGCTCTTTATTAACTCCACTAGACGCTAAAGGAAGACAAAAGGAGCACACACAGGGGGAAAAATCATGAACTACTTATCCACAAATGACTCAGGCAGGAGTTCAGCAAAGCTTCAGTAATGATACTATGGATGAGAGCAAGCCACCTGCTTGCAACCAGAGCTGGAATGAACTGAATAATATCACCAGCACCAGTTCAGGGAAGAAGGGAATATTTAAGCACCAAGAAAATACTGATGATCAGCAGCTGGGTGGAAGGCGAGCTCCTGCTGGGTCCAACAGGGGGGGGGGGGGGGCGATGAAAATCCAGCAATAACAAACCGCAAAAAAGCCCTGAGAAATCTGATTGTGCAGTCAAACTTGCGTTCCTTTGTTCCCTAATTCTGGCTAAGCTACTGATTCCATATTAAAAAGGCATAATACTGTGTAATTTGCTTCTAAATTTGCACACAAAAAAACAGATTTGCCAGATTTAAAATTTTTGGGCAAATTTTGCAAAATTGTGAATGGGGAAAAGGGTTTAAAAAACAATTATACTCACCTTGCCCCAGTCCTCACTTGTTCCGTGGTGCAGTCACTCCCTGGAACAGTTTTCTAGCTCAATTTTGCTTTCCGGCGATTTGGGTGCCACCAGCCCTGACTAGACCTTACAACATCATGTACCGGAACTAGTCAGTGTATTATGCTGTGGAGTTCAGAGTATAAGGCACAATTTTCAAGTTATTTGAAGCAAAAAAGTATTCATACCCCGTGAAAGTGTGCACATTTTTTCACTTTATGTTCACAAACAAATAAAAAAGGGTCGTTGACCTGCTGAAAGGTGAACTTACACCCCCAGTCTCAAGTCTTTTGCAGCCTCTAACAGGTTGTCCTCTTGCATTGCCCTGTATTTATCTCCATTCATTCTCCCATCAACTCTAACCAGCTTCCCTGTCCCTGCTGAAGTAAATCCTAAGCACAGCAGGATGCTGCCACCACCATGTTTGACTGTGGGGATGTTGTTCTCAGAGTGATTTGCAATGTTAGTTTTCTGCCACAGATAACCTGTTGTACTTAGCCCAAAACGTTTATCTTTGGTCCCATCTGAGCATACCACCATACTCCACATACTCACTGGGTCCTCTACATGGCTTTTTGCAAACTGCAAATGGGGGTTCTTATGGTATGATCTAAAAAATGGCTCTCTTCTTGCCACTTTTCCATAAAGGCCAGATTTGTGGAGTTGCCTGTGGACAGGTTTTCCCACCTAAGCTGTTGATCTCTGCAGATCTTCAAGAGTGAACCTGGGCCTCTTGGCCACATCTCTAATAAGTCCTCTCCTTCCTTGGGATGTTAGTTTAGGTAGATGGTCATAAAGCACCCCACGGGGCAGGTGTTTTAACCTACTCGTCGCCGGGCCGGGGGTGCAGATACTCTGCGTTGTCACGGGATGGCCTGGCCCGGTTCTGTTACCCGAGGCGTACAGCAAGGAGGGTTGGACAGTGGTAGGGAGGATGGAGGTAGTAGTTGGAGGTTAGGAAAGTCTATTAGGATTGTGACGCCACCTGCGGTATGCGGCCAAGGATGGGGGCCGCCGCTGCAAGATCTCTCACCGGGGCAGATGTGTGGTGCAGCCGGGATTTTGTTGCCCCACACAGGCGGAATGGGCCCCGGGAGGATGGCGGGGGCACAGCAGTCACCGGGAGCATCGGAGCGCAAGGTGACGGCAATCAGAGTCAGAGTCAATAGGTACGGGTTTCAGGTCTTTACTTACTGGTTCAACACCGCACCCCGGCTACTGATCTCTACCGTGATGAAGCTCCAGTCGATCCCGGGAAGGTCACAAGTTAGGTCTGGTATGGCAGTCTCTGTAGGGCTCTCCTTTTATAAGATGCGCTGTGTCGATCCCCATGGCATAAAGCACCTTGGGGACTCCCTTGATTGTTTAAGTGTCCAAGCCCTGTCGCAGGTGAAGTGGATCCTCGCCTTGGGACGAGCCACTGAACTCAGTCCCGGATTCAGTGTATCACTGTGCCTCCAGCTATTTGGGTGGTGGACGGAAGACTTAAAATCTTTCCGTCCTGAAGATGTTGGCAGCCAATGTGAAGTATAACTTGCCATAGGACTCTGCACCCTGTAGTAGCACTGGCCCTGTGGAAGCAGTCGCCTCATTCTGCCCAGCGACCGCTGTTGAACTCCTCCGTCCCACAAGATCTATCGGTACCGGACTCCTTCTCCTCCCGGTGTCTCCAGCCTGCCCCCGGTCTGGCCGATTCTACCCGAAGGAGCTCTCAAGCATGCCCTTCGGATGACTGTGTTGTTCTGTGTTCCAGACGTTCTGAAGTAATTCTTTCTTTGCTCCTGTATTTTCCTGTGCTCCCCCCTCCCTCTGGATGAGTCACCAAGCTAGGGACTTTCCAGTTGTCATGGTGATCACCCCTGGTCTAATTAGTGAGAAGCCACCGCTGTATGTGTTATGCAAAGAAATTACTCACTTATTCTCTGACTGTGTGGTTTAAGTGAGACATATCAGACATTAACCTCTCCATACCCGGGATGGATATTGTGCCCTAAATGAGACACAATACCCTGTGGCGACCAAAAGCCTCAGGGGCGCCACAGTCATATCTTGGTAGATTTGTAGTTCTGCCATACTCCTTCCATTTTTGGATGATGGATTGAAAAGTGCTCCAAGAGATGTTTACAGCTTGGGCTATTTTTTTTTTTACCTAACCCTGCTTTACTCTTCTCTATCACTTTATCCCTGACCTGTCTGGTGTATTCCTTGGTTTTCATGATGCTACTTGACCCCTAATGTCAAACAAACTTCTGAGGCTTTTACAGAACAGCTGTAGTTAGTTACACTGAGAATGCATTACACACGTGGACTCAATTTTACTAATTAGGATAATTTTTGAAAAACAGGTATAATTTCCTTTACACTACACAAATACTTGCTACCTTTGTGTTATTATAGCCCATAAAATCCTAATAAAAATACATGTAAATTTAAACACATACATGTCTGTGTGTGTGTGTGTGTGTGTATGTATATATATATATATATATATATATATATATATATATATATATATATATATATAGTACAGGCCAAAAGTTTGGACACACCTTCTCATTCAAAGAGTTTTCTTTATTTTCATGACTCTGAAAATTGTAGATTCACATTGAAGGCATCAAAACTATGAATTAGCACATGTGGAATGAAATACTTAACAAATAGTGTGAAACAACTGAAAATATGTCTTATATTCTAGGTTCTTCAAAGTAGCCACCTTTTGCTTTGATTACTGCTTTGCACACTCTTGGCATTCTCTTGATGAGCTTCAAGAGGTAGTCACCGGAAATGGTTTTCCAACAGTCTTGAAGGAGTTCCTAGAAATGCTTAGCACTTGTTGGCCCTTTTGCCTTTACTCTGCGGTCCAGCTCACCCCAAACCATCTCGATTGAGTTCAGGTCTGGTGAGTGTGGAGGCCAGGTCCTCTGGCGTAGCACCCCATTACTCTCCTTCTTAGTCAAATAGCCCTTACACAGCCTGGAGGTGTTTGGGGTCATTGTCCTGTTTAAAAATAAATGATGGTTTAACTAAACGCAAACCAGATGGAATAGCATGCCGCTGCAAGATGCTGTGGTAGCCATGCTGGTTCAGTATGCCTTCAATTTTGAATAAATTCCCAACTGTGTCACCAGCAAGGCACCCCCACACCATCACAACTCCTCCTCCATGCTTCACAGTGGGAACCAGGCATGTAGAGTTCATCCGTTCACCTTTTCTGCGTCGCACAAAGACACGGTGGTTGGATCTAAAGATCTCAAATTTGGACTCATTAGACCAAAGCACAGATTTCCACTGGTCTAATGTCCATTCCTTGTGTTCTTTAGCCCAAACAAGTCTCTTCTGCTTGTTGCCTGTCCTTAGCAGTGGTTTCCTAGCAGCTATTTTACCATGAAGGCCTGCTGCACAAGGTCTCCTCTTAACAGTTGTTCTAGAGATGTGTCTCCTGCTAGAACTCTGTGTGGCATTGACCTGATCTCTAATCTGAGCTGCTGTTAACCTACAATTTCTGAGGATGGTGAATCGGATAAACTTATCCTCCGCAGCAGAGGTGACTCTTGGTCTTCCTTTCCTGGGGCGGTCCTCATGTGAGCCAGTTTTTTTGTAGCGTTTGATGGTTTTTGCCACTGCATTTGGGGACACTTTCAAAGTAATGATGGCCACTCGATTTTCTTTTCTAAGCTGCTTTTTTCTTGCAATAATACAAATTCTAACAGTCTATTCAGTAGGACTATCAGCTGTGTATCCACCAGACTTCTGCACAACACAACTAATGGTCTTAACCCCATTTATAAGGCAAGAAATCCCACTTATTAAACCTGACAGGCACACCTGTGAAGTGAAAACTATTTCCGGTGACTACCTCTTGAAGCTCATCAAGAGAATGCCAAGAGTGTGCAAAGCAGTAATCAAAGCAAGAGGTGGCTACTTTGAAGAGCCTAGAATATGAGACATATTTTCAGTTATTTAACACTTTTATGTTAAGTATTTTATTCCACATGTGTCAATTCATAGTTTTGATGCCTTCAATGTGAATCTACAATTTTCAGTCATGAAAATTAAGAAAAGTCTTTGAATGAAAAGGTGTGTCCAAACTTTTGGTCTGTACTGTATATATATAGTATTATAGATATATATAATATATATATATATATATATATATATATATATAAATAAAATGTATTGCATGTGTGTGTGTGTGTATATATATACATCTTGTATTATATATACAGATATCGTGTGGGTGTGTATATATATATATATATATATATATATATATTATGTTTTTATTATATTGTTTATTAATTTCTTTGTACAAATAAATGTGTAATATATATTTTTGTGAACAGTAAATAGAGTAGAAAGATGCAGGTGTGACCTTTCCTGTGTGTGTGTGAGACTGCTTGCTGTGAGAGGGGAGGAAGAGCAGCAGGGAAACACACAACACATCACATTAGAAAGATTCCACCCTCCCAGCAAGCATGGAGGGAAAATGTACACTTATAGAGACCAACAAGAAGAAGGAAAATATACCAGCTCTGCCAGCTATACGCATTTTTGACTGCTCTACATTTATCACACGTCTACAGCTGCTTGGTCCGATGTGCAGCGCTGAAAATACATTATATTCTTCATTCTGTCTAATAATGATATAAATGTTTAATATACTAGAAAAGAGCCAGCGCAGCAAAACCACATGAACCTCATAAACCGAAGTATCCAACTTTCTCACTTGCCCTTGCTGAAAGAGATTACCATCGAGGGGTGAAGTAATCTAAATATTTGTCCAGTTTTACTATTCAGTTTATTTTTATTACATTATTTTTGCCGTTTTACTGGTACTAAAATTTTAATCCTACAAAGGTGGATTATTGAGGGAAGTCGTTTTGAAGCCAAGACTTAATGGAGTATTCCTAACATAGGAATTTATAGCATTATCCACAGAATATATCAGAAATGCTTAATAGATGAATTCTATACTCACAAACCCTCATCTTTTGAGAAACCACCACACCGGCCACATTCTGACTAGACTTGCCCAGTACAAGGGGATTAAGTGAGAACGTCTAGTTGGCAGGTGACCATAAGTATGCAAATTGTCACCACCTGCTGTCAGCGGAGAAACCTAACAATATGCAATGCCTGCTGTATTTAGAAGTCTAAAGTCACATAGTGACTGCAGACTATCATCCAAAACCTGGACATCCCCTTTAAGAAAAGTAGGAATGTATATACTGTATGTGATGCAAATGTAGATAGTACTCACATGCCACCATTCTGCTGCTCTGGTCTCTCTTATTTTAGTTGGAGCAGTGACATCCCATTGACATTCCAAATAACCACTGCAACCAATCACTGAGATCTGTGACTTTGTTGATTGGCTGCAGCAGTGCCAAAAAATTGAGGTGACGCCATGGCCTATCAGGTCGTCACAGGATATTGTGCAATCTGCCCTTCTGCACGGTATCCAATCCTCCTTGGTTACGGGTCCCTGGCCTTTGGTGTTGCTAAGAACAAGCTAATCGAAATCCTAGGAACACTCTGCACCACGCCCACCAGACACACCAATGGGTAGCCTGAAGGGAATAGGGCCACCCACTTGGGGGGTTGGTTAGGGAGGGTCAGGAGTGTCAGGAGCAGTCAGTTGTGTGGTGACTCTCGTGAGGAGAGGTCACAAGTCAGTTGGAGGAGGTCAGGAGCTGGGCTCCTTGTTAATACTAGGTGGCAGGCGTTGGTTTGGGCCTGGTAGGAGCTGAAACCCCGGTCGCAGGGGATCGTGTCAAGGGGCAAGGAACTGCCGAGGAGAGCAGCCGGCGGCCTTGTGCCATCTCCGGGCAGGGGCCAGGGCATGACGGGGTACGTCGACCCTAGGCCGGGAAGTAGCTTCAAGCGTCCTGATAATTTACCCGACGAGGACGAAGTCTTCAAGATTCGCTCTCCACCCGCTCCAAAATCCGGGTACTAGCGCAACGAGGGGGATAGGACTTTCCCAATGCACAGTCCAGAAAATCCCAAGCGTGAACCCTGAGAGCAAGCTCACTCCGTTAGCCATACAGGTGAGCGGGACCCGACTAGTTCTATACTACAGGGGCCAACCAGTAAAGAAGGTGCCAAGGGAAAGGTCACAGGCTAACAAGCAACACCATCGGGAAAGGGAAAGGGATCCAGGTGTGATCCCTCCCTGCTGCAGCGGTGCTCAGAATTTCGGTTTACAAGTTGTCGGTGTCAGCGTCATTGGACTGAGTGAGTACGCAGTGACCTTTTCCTCCCCAACGGCATCCCCATTTAACCATCACCGAACCCCGGGGCATTTTCCCCCTACCCATGGAGGGGTTAAACACCTTGCTGCCATCCCATCGCCACCGGGTGCTCCCAACGGCATCGGTGGTGCTCCACCTTACCACACACCGTGGGTGGCGTCATGAACTCTAAACACAAAACTCCCTGTAAATACCCCCCTTTTATTTTGAGTGGCCACGCGACCCCTCCCAGGTCTGGAGACCCCACGAGCCACCGCGGATCCGGATCCGAGCAGTCTAGGCTGCTGACTCTGGGGCGGTACATTGACAATGCACATCACTTCTGCAGCCAATAAAGAGTCACCAAGCTCAGTGATTCGCTGCAGCGGTGATTTCACATCGACAGTTCACATCACCACTGCAGACAAAGTATTGAACTCAGGAAAACTCTGTATAGGCACGGGGTACCAAGCTTTGTGATTGGCTGCAGCGGTGATGTGACGTCGACAGTTCACATCACCACTGCAGCCAAATCATTGAAGTCAGCAACTCTGCATAGGCATGGGGTACAAAGCTCAGTGATTGGCTGCAGCGATGATGTCACATCGACAGTTCACATCATCACTGCAGCCAAATCATTCAACTCAGCAACTCTGCATAGGCACTGGGTACCAAGCTCTGTGATTGGCTGCAGCAATGACGTAAGCTGCAGTCAAAGCAACGAGACCGGAGCAGTGACATAGAGCCAGCGCTGCCTCCGGGGAGGGTGCATACTAAGGGGTACTTTGCACGTTGCGACATCGCTACTGCGATATCGTCAGGGTCAAATCGAAAGTGACGTACATCCGGCGCCGGTAACGACGTCGCAACATGTAAAGCCTGGAAGAGAAGATGAACGAGCGAGAAAGAGTCAGAAATCGGTGATCTGTGTAACGTCGTTCATTTTCATAATGTCGGTGCGTCCGCAGGTACGATGTTGTTTGTCGTTCCTGCAGCTCCACACATCGCTGTGTGTGAAGCCGCAGGAGCGACAAACATCTCCTTACCTGTGCCCGCCGTCCACCGGCAAAGCTGAAGGGAGAAGGTGGGCGGGATGTGTACACTTTTATTGGCCGGCCGATTAGTGACGTCGCGGTGAAGTCGCTGTGATGCCGAACGCACCGCCTCCTTGAAGGAGGGGTTCTTCGGCAGTCACAGCGATGTTGCCGACCATGTAAGTGCGTGTGAAGCTGCCGTAGCGATAATGTTCACTACGGCAGCTATCACAAGATATCGCATGTGCGACGGGGGCGGGTGCTATCGCGCTCGGCATCGCTATCATCGGCTAGCGATGTCGCAGCGTGCAAAGTACCCCTAACTGTTTGTTGCTTTACAGCTATGCAGTACTTTTTGGCACCACTTTTCTAAAAATGGAAAACCCCTTTAAGCTTCCAATCCACAGTCTGATTTGGTTACGTTTGCCATTCGTTGCGCTTTCTTTACCCGCAACGTTTGAGCCAAACACTGTATATTACATGTCGCTATCGTGGAGACCAGTGTACCATTTCACAGCCATGATGCACACACTTGGAGACAGTTCTTCTGCTCTGATAACTGGATTATATTGTGTGAGTATTAAATTACATTTACAATCGTGCCACTCAATATTCTGTAAAGTGTCGCATACTTGACCAGACCCCGGCCTGTCAGTGTCAATCAGATGCTAAATCAAATCACCAGAAGCCGGCACCACAAGAGCTGTAGCCTTAAAATATACAGCTCTCCTTTTTTAATACTAGCCCGGCTGTCACAATTCTTTATGTCACCACGACAGGGAATTCAATAAAGTGATTGTGGGAGAGAGCAGATTCTCTGTGCAAGTGCCAGCCAGGACTCTATATCATCGTGCAGATGTTTAACCCCTCAGCCCCTCGCTGCCACTGTCACCAGTTGTTGGACTGAGAAATGGCTGTGTTGTAGTGCTCAATCCGGCATTCCTCTGTAATTACTCATATAGGCCACTGACATCATTTATAATTTTAATAGAGATTCATTATTACAAGAGGACCTGTCACCATGTCATGAGCGGACAATTTTTCCTCTTATATTATTCCCGCTTCTTCCCTGAGCATTCTAGTTTTTTTGTTTTTTTTTAAATCCGCCATGGAGTTCCAGAGATATGAGCCTTTATATTTAGATGCAATTTTATATGGCGTTTACCTAGGGGGTTTTGATCACAGGATAATAACGCAAAGCACCCGAAAGATATGCCCTGTGTGCACCTCTCCCTTGATAAAGACCATAAAAATGAGCACTAAATAAAAAGGCCCACATATCTGGAAACATATGATGGATTATAAAAACTAAAACAATAGGAATAAAAAAATGAAAAGCAAAAATGTCACGGGGTATCATGGGGTAGGTATGTAATGACGAGACAGGGGCCCCTAGGCGGGCTTTCAGACTAGAGTCCCTGCACTGTCCCTTATCTCAGAGGTAGGTTTTATGGTAGCCAGGTCCGAGCCCCCAGCGTGACCCTAACTCCTGTCCAAGCCCTGATCTTACTCTCCCTCTCCCACTCCTTGGGGCGGGCCAAAAACCCAAACACAAAATTCCACAAAGCAACACGGACGAGGGAGAACGGAAACTTGTACACACTGCACTCAAAGCACACAGGAGAGACAATATGTCTACAAAGGATCAAAGAAAAAGGAAAGGGGGGAAGTAATGCACAACAGGGTAATGCTCACACCTCTCAGAAGCATAGCACGGATCACCATAAACAGGAAAATCACCAAGACTGGGATCACTGGACCTAAAGCTTAACCTATCATCGGCACATGCAGGACGGAAGCTATGCTTTAACCCCTTCACGACCTTGGACGGATCTATCCGTCCAGGATCGTGTCCCGTTAAGCCCCGCCCCCTGCCGCGGGCAGGCGGCATGGATCGGCACACATATCAGCTGTTTTCAACGGCTGACATGTGTGCCTGCTAGCCGCGGGTGGATTCACTTCCACCCGCGGCCATTAACCCCTTAAATCTTGCTGCCAAAGTCTGGCAGCAAGATCTAAATGCGTGCGCCCATGTTTTTTACTTACCGCCGCCCCCACCGGAAGTCACGTGTGTCATCACGTGACTATCGGTGGTTGCCATCGTAGCACAGGGTCATGTGATGACGCCTGCAGCTACGAGGTTTCACTTTCGTTTTCCCTCGGCCGAGAGCAGAGGGAAAAACAAAGTGACTGAATCTGCTGTTTACAGCTGTATTGCTGTGATCAGCAGATAGATAATAGCGATCGGATTGCTGATCGCTATAGCCCCCTAGGGGGACTAGTAAAATAAAAAAAAAAGTAAAAAAAAAAGTTTTAAAAAATAAAAAAAAAAAAAGAAACCTAAAAGTTCAAATCACCCCCCTTTCCCCCCATTGAAAATTAAAGGGTTAAAAAATAAATAAATATACACATATTTGGTATCGCCGCGTTCAGAAATGCCCGATCTATCAAAATATAAAATCAATTTATCTGATTGGTAAACGGTGTAGTGGCAAAAAAATTCCAAACGCCAAAATTACGTTTTTTGGTCGCCGCAAGTTTTACGCACAATGCAATAACAGGCGATCAAAACGTAGCATCTGCGCAAAAATGGTACCATTATAAACGTCAGCTTGAGACGCAAAAAATAAGCCATCACTGAGCCATAAATCCCAAAAAATAAGAACTCTACGTGTTTCGGAAAATGGCGAAAAACGTGCGCCACTTTTATTGGACAAACTTTTAACCCCTTAGATACAAGTAAACCTATACATGTTTGGTGTCTACAAACTCGCACCAACCTGAGGCATCACATAGATACATCAGTTTTATCATATAGTGAACTCGGTGAATAAAACATCCCAAAAACTATTGTGCGATCACACTTTTTTTGCAGTTTTTCCACACTTGGAATTTTTTTGCTGTTTTCCAGTACAATATATGGTAAAACCTATGGTTTCATTTAAAAGTACAACTCGTCCCGCAAAAAACAAGCCCTCATATGGCAAGATTGACGGAATAATAAAAAAGTTACGGCTCTCGGAAGAAGGGGAGCAAAAAACAAAAACGCAAAAAACGGAAAGTGCCCGGGGGCTGAAGGGGTTAAATAGGGAGGAGACAGCAGGCAAGTAGCAACCTGAACTCTTAGGTCGAGCTCACCAGTCTGCAGGAATTAACTCCTGCAGAGCTGAAGACCAGTGAATCTGAATCAGCCAATGCCCGGCTCTGGCTTAACAATGCAGAAGCCTCAGGTTTCACGTCAGACTCTGTGGTGTGAACAGAGCCTGACACTACAGTGCCAGCAGGTGTATGCATCGCATGACAAAAAATTGTCCACTTTTTACCTGGTAGCTGGTCATTTTTAAGGAGCACTTTACCACAACAAAAGATCGAAATGCTCTATCAACTATAACAATACTCAGATGAGACATATTTAGATTTGAATTGAGCAAAAACAATTGTGCTGCCCTGGTCCTGTGTAAAAGCACAAACCCACCAGGAAGCCACAGAGATGAGAGCGGATTTTTAAAGAGTTGAATGATCAAACAACTAAATTGCCCGCAAGAAATGGATGATTATTGACTATCACATGTTCAGAACCTGGAGATCTAATCTATTTATTCCTAATCTACTGTGTACTGTGATTGGAAAAGTAGATGGACATCCAATATTGTAGTTCGAAAAAGTTGTTAATATCTTTCTCAGCTTCTTGTATGGGTTCTTCCTAATCTAAAGTATTCTAGATGCCAAGGATGGGATCCAATCCTATCCATGGTTCTAGATTAGAGTTGAGCATAAGGATTAATGCTGCCCTGGTCCGGTGTCCACAGTGGTCCCCCATGGCATATGTACATTTACGCATTTAGCATCCCGGGCACCTCTAGCGTTTGAGACACGTCAATTTCATGACATCATTTGTAGCTTAGTTTCTAGTCCTCAAGCAGGGTCTAGTTAATGTCAGATGCGTCCAGGATCCCGGCCAAGTATGCCGACTTAAAGACTGCCATGGTCATGGAGGACTTGACACCGGACTAGGGCAGCACAAATCTTTTTGCTCAATTCTATTCTAAAGCCACCATGGATAAGGTTGGACCCCATCCTTGGCATCTGGAATACCTTAGGAAGAACCCAAACATTACCAATCAAGAACCTGGGGAAAATGGCTGCCATATTGGATGTCCACTTACTTTTCCATTGTTAGTGTTCACAGAAATTAGGGGTGATAGATTAAGTATAAGTAGATTAGATCTCCAGGCTCCAAACATATATTGGTCACTCCACAATAATCCATTTCTCCTGGTGATTTAATTGTTTCATCATTCAGTTCAATGACCCATTGTTTCCAAGTGGGCTTGTTCTTTTACATACAATCAAAACACTTAGGCGGGCTTTGCACATTGCGACATAGCAAGCCGATGCTGCGATGTCGCACGCGACAGTCCCCGCCCCAGTCGCAGGTACGATATCGTGTGATAGCTGGCGTAGCGAAAATTATCGCTACGCCAGCTTCACATGCACTCACCTGCCCTGCGACCGTCGCTCTGGCCGGCGACCCGCCTCCTTCCTAAGGGGGCGGGTCGTGCGGCGTCATAGCGACGTCACACGGCAGGCGGCCAATAGCGGCGCAGGGGCGGAGATGAGCAGGATGTAAACATCCCGCCCACATCCTTCCTTCCGCATTGTGGCCGGCGGCAGGTAAGGAGATGTTCCTCGCTCCTGCGGATTCATACACAGCGATGTGTGGTGCCGCAGGAGCGAGGAACAACATCGTACCTGTCGCACCAGCGGCATTATGGAAATGTCGGAGGCTGCAACGATGATACGATAACGACGCTTTTGCGCTCGTTCATCGTATCATCTAGGATTTACACACTACAACATCGCAAGTGATGCCGGATGTGCGTCACTTTCGATTTGACCCCACCGACATCGCACCTGGGATGTCGTAGTGTGCAAAGCCGCACTTAGAGCTAAAATGTAATTCATGGGAAGAACAGGGCAGCAACCTGGTATCTTGCATGGAACAGTGTATGGATTTTAGACTTTAACAATCTCCTACTGGTCAATGTTATCAGTGATCAGGGTTATGTCATGAGTGTGTCGCGCTTGACAAACAGTCTTGTAGATTCTGGCTATAGAAGGTCGCAGTGTTTGGTTACACAAGCTGCTCTCTGACTTTTCCTCTATCCCTACTTTGGGTTTATCCATTTCTCTTTAGAACCCTGCAGATTTCCTCACCTTTTCAGCTGTTAATGTTCAGCACTTCCCTTTGAGTCTTTAAATACCCTGAAACCCCATTACTCTGTGCTGGTGATAGGTCTAATACCCTTACCAAGTCTTCAGTTCAAGCAGTCGGCTTGTATTCATCTGGAGAAACTTTGTTGTTGCTGAAGTTCCTCTCCCTGAGTCTTCTGGAGATAAGTTATTAATTTATGTCCCCTTGTTTGTGCTCCCTGTGTCTTCTTTAGAGCTTAGTGGATATGACTAAGCACTCATCCCATCCGTTCTCTACCTACGGCTTATTTCAGGGTCAGCCAGGGCCAGGTATCCTGTGAATAGGTGCGGAACCTATCTAGGGTGGTCAGGGGAGCCAGGGGCCAGCAGTAGGTTTGGTCAGAGGTCACCATCTCCCCTTTCTGTAGACACAGGGTTTCATTTCCCATCCCTTTGCCGTTCACTTGGTACTTCCCCGTACCTAGCGTGACAGGTTATGACGTAATGAGGAAAGGCTAAAAGTAGGCAACAGTGAAGTTAAAAAATAGCAGGTAAATATAACTCTTTGGTACTGCTTTACATATATATTTAAGACATCCACTTTAGCATACCATAAACCATATTCTGTAGCATTAGTTTGTAGGACATGAAAGGATAGCTTCACTGGGTGAAGGAAGACGATGAAGCCGGTGACGTGTTCTGTAATTGGACACTTATTTATAAACCATCGTCTTGAGAGTGAACAGTTATATTGGACCGCATCCTCCTGCATCATAATCATGCCCATAAATATTACTAGCGTAATGACGGCACCGAAGCGGCTTGGTTGTGAGATACTGCAGCTCATATCGAGCAGGACAGTAGATCATGTTGAAAGATGATTACGGATGCTCATGTTGGCCTGTTTGTCATCCCCCTATTATCAGCCGGCAATGAAGTTCTCAGCAACCTCCATAATTAACCTAATGGATCAGATGTATGAAACTCTGATCCTTTGCATTAGCTTTCCCATCAGATGTGTAATACATGTAATTTAAAGAATATGTTTTATGTTTTTCCATATTAATAGAGAACATGGCCAGACTTACCACACCATACTATTATTTCTCCTGACTACCCCTAACTCATGCATGTTTATGTTACTGGGGAGAGAGCTCCAACCTGACACCCCAGGCACCGGCTAATTATCTATAAGATCAAAGAAATGGGCATGTTGAATTTTAATCCACTTAATTGTTGTCTGGTCCTACCAAAATCAGCTGTTTTGGACAAGTTTTGCTTGATGTATTTAGGCATTTTTTCATTGGGTGGTGTCCTGTCATGGTTTTGATGTGCGGAGCATCTTGTGCTCTGTTATGTTCTCCATGCTCTCTTGCAGTGCCGGAACTTGCCTTTTCCGTCGCGCAGAGTTTTTTTGCAAGTTAGATGCTCTGTTGTTTTTCGTGCACTCCCGTGGACGGGTTGTTTCTCAGCACTGGGTCCTACGCTGGTAATGAGAGTGACTTTCTCAGATGCTTCTCATTCTGGAAGATTGCTCTACTTCATTGGGGAGCATGCTCACCTGGAACGTCGCCAGTCGTATTTCCTGGTTCCACAATAAGTGCTCTTGGCTCCTGTTTGTGTACAGTTATGTGATCTTGGCTTCTCGACCTTGGACTGTAGTTGACTCTTCTCTGCTCGCCCCCCTGACTTTGTCATTATTTCCTGGCTTCTGACCTCAGTCTTTCTCCTAACCTCAGCTCCTCCTGCTCCCTGTATCCTATACGTACTCTCCTGGAATCCTAACCCTCAGCCTGTATAATGATCTCGTCTCTGCCTGCTCCCTGTGTTCTGTCATGTCCTATTGGTTCCTGATCCTGGCTAGTTTAACTAACTCTCCATTCACACTGCACGCAAGTAGTATCTAGTGCCACCTAGTGACTAGCATCGCACTACGCCACATTGTGTCGAGCATCACATGCCCCTTGTAGAGCTTTTTATTGACACCCTACATAGAACAATCACCCCAAATACAAAAAATACAACATATCGTGAGAAACTATTACCAATATACTGTATTTAAATAATGCCAGAAAGTTGACTAAAAGTGGCCATGCACATTAGAGCACATGTTACAGTGTCATAAGTCAACCAAATAACGATTGTGCAAATTGATTTGCACGTCCTATTCCATCGATGGTGGTCTTTGGCCACGGCATCGGTGAAGGAGTGCCGCCTCTTACAGACTTTTTCTTAGCTGGCTTTTCACATTGCACATGTGTGACATCATGTCAGTCCAGGTAAGCGGCTGTACCCCTTCTACCATGCATCTGGCCCATTAAAATTGATTTACATCATCTCTGTCCACAGGATGGGTACTAACTTGTTGATCGGTGGAGGTCTGACCGCAGGGATCTACAACAATCGTCAGAAAAGGGCACTTTTTTATCGGTAGAATGAAAGCAGAAGAATCTCAAGCTGTCACCTTTTTCCTTCTCTATGGTGTTTTTTTCTGGCAGCTCCATAGAGAATAAATGGAGCAGTGGTCAGAGGTCCACTCTGCCACTCCATTTTGTACCGAAATGAAAATTCCTAGTGGTCTCCACTGATTAGCAAATTCTCACCTTTCTTCTAGACATGTGATAACTAACGGTAAAGTTCGGGTTCCATACTGGACACTGTTCGTATGTGTATAAAGTTTGTTGAAAGACTGCAGTGAAGCCAATCAAAAAGCTTTATTGCATGTGGAAAGTGACTGTACTCTACTGTGAACAATAAAAATAAAAAATTACTTGGGCTTTCGCCTATTTTTGATAACCATGTTCACTGGGTTTGGCCAGAGTTTAGTTAAAAGTTCAGTTTGGAACCCAAACTTGACCCCGGACCCAAACCTCATATGAGGCAATGGAGACCCGAACTTCTGTAATGTAAAATCACTGAAAATGGTCATAACAAGGGCTATTTGGTTGCAAAAGAAACCAAAATGGGGGTAATTGCCCTCCAAACAAATGTGGATAGGGAATAAATTAAGAAAAAAAATGATGTGGGCTTCCACCTATTTTTGATAACCAGCTCAGGTAAAAGAGACAGTAATGGGCTGCAACCCTCAGCTGTCAGCTTTACCATGGCTTGTTATCAAAAATAGAGCAGTGCATAGTGCGGTGCACACTGGTCGGATGGGTGTCTCCATTCCCGGGTGCGGCACCTCCTCTTTCGGCCATCTTTGTCCTCCTTCTTCTGAAGCCTGGGTACATGACGCGTCCTATGTCATCCACACTAGCTGGCATTGAAGTCCTGCACAGATGCATTTTGATCTGCTCTGAGCAGGGCAGATGAAAGTATTGTAGTGCGCCTGCGCCGGACCGGCGAGTGTGTATAACGTAGGACGTGTCATGCACACAGGCTTCAGAAGAAGGACGAAGATGGCTGAAAGAGAAGGGGTGCCGGTACCAGAGAACGGAGACACCCATCTGACCAGTCTGCAGTGAACCAACTGTTTAGGTGAGTATTATAAAGTCATTTTTACATTCTACACAGCGGCCTGGGCTCTTATATAGTTAGGTCCAGAAATATTTGGACAGTGACACAATTTTCGCGAGTTGGGCTCTGCATGCCACCACATTGGATTTGAAATGAAACCTCTACAACAGAATTCAAGTGCAGATTCTAACGTTTAATTTGAAGGTTTGAACAAATATATCTGATAGAAATTGTAGGAATTGTACACATTTCTTTACAAACACTCCACATTTTAGGAGGTCAAAAGTAATTGGACAAATAAACCAAACCCAAAAAAAAAATTTTTATTTTCAATATTTTGTTGCGAATCCTTTGGAGGCAATCACTGCCTTAAGTCTGGAACCCATGGACATCACCAAACGCTGGGTTTCCTCCTTCTTAATGCTTTGCCAGGCCTTTACAGCCGCAGCCTTCAGGTCTTGCTTGTTTGTGGGTCTTTCCGTCTTAAGTCTGGATTTGAGCAAGTGAAATGCATGCTCAATTGGGTTAAGATCTGGTGATTGACTTGGCCATTGCAGAATGTTCCACTTTTTTGCACTCATGAACTCCTGGGTAGCTTTGGCTGTATGCTTGGGGTCATTGTCCATCTGTACTATGAAGCGCCGTCCGATCAACTTTGCGGCATTTGGCTGAATCTGGGCTGAAAATATATCCCGGTACACTTCAGAATTCATCCGGCTACTCTTGTCTGCTGTTATGTCATCAATAAACACAAGTGACCCAGTGCCATTGAAAGCCATGCATGCCCATGCCATCACGTTGCCTCCACCATGTTTTACAGAGGATGTTGTGTGCCTTGGATCATGTGCCGTTCCCTTTCTTCTCCAAACTTTTTTCTTCCCATCATTCTGGTACAGGTTGATCTTGGTCTCATCTGTCCATAGAATACTTTTCCAGAACTGAGCTGGCTTCATGAGGTGTTTTTCAGCAAATTTAACTCTGGCCTGTCTATTTTTGGAATTGATGAATGGTTTGCATCTAGATGTGAACCCTTTGTATTTACTTTCATGGAGTCTTCTCTTTACTGTTGACTTAGAGACAGATACACCTACTTCACTGAGAGTGTTCTGGACTTCAGTTGATGTTGTGAACGGGTTCTTCTTCACCAAAGAAAGTGTGCGGCGATCATCCACCACTGTTGTCATCCGTGGATGCCCAGGCCTTTTTGAGTTCCCAAGCTCACCAGTCAATTCCTTTTTTCTCAGAATGTACCCGAATGTTGATTTTGCTACTCCAAGCATGTCTGCTATCTCTCTGATGGATTTTTTCTTTTTTTTCAGCCTCAGGATGTTCTGCTTCACCTCAATTGAGAGTTCCTTAGACCGCATGTTGTCTGGTCACAGCAACAGCTTCCAAATGCAAAACCACACACCTGTAATCAACCCCAGACCTTTTAACTACTTCATTGATTACAGGTTAACGAGGGAGACGCCTTCAGAGTTAATTGCAGCCCTTAGAGTCCCTTGTCCAATTACTTTTGGTCCCTTGAAAAAGAGGAGGCTATGCATTACAGAGCTATGATTCCTAAACCCTTTCTCCGATTTGGATGTGAAAACTCTCATATTGCAGCTGGGAGTGTGCACTTTCAGCCCATATTATATATATAATTGTATTTCTGAACATGTTTTTGTAAACAGCTAAAATAACAAAACTTGTGTCACTGTCCAAATATTTCTGGACCTAACTGTATGCAGTATGTTAGAATGCTGTATATAAAAGCCTACTGATGGTTGCCGCAGCTTATAGTTGCCAAATCTGATGACAGTTTCCCTTTAACGCTACCTTAGTAGGGAATATAGCTGCATGCTATGTAAAAGTCTTCCATCAGCTTTTGAGCACCAAGCATGGGAACAAATAAATTAAATTGAAAACGGGCATGGGTGACAAAATTGGGCACTATAATGGTGACCAAGTTTGCTCTTTGCTATGGGCCGCCTTAATTTCCATAGTCACCATTGTTTCCATTAGTACACCCCCGTAATGATCTGTAAACTAACTTTTTCTTTAGGAATGATGGGTAATTTAGGCCTTTGACCTTAGTACTATACTTCAATAACCCAATTTCTGTCTGTTTTGGCGAGCTCCCATAGACTTGTAGAAGAACCTATATTGGCACGAAAACATCAATTGTTAGACCGCGTCTGATTGCATCTTGAGAATTGAGACACTTGCCTTGTTCCCACACAGTGCCAGAGATGTTCTACCTATCTACAGTTAATTAGTTATCTTTCTTAGCATGACATTATTAGTTAATTAGGTAAACAAAGACGAGGAGTCGAAGTGATAAAATTGACCTGTTTATTTAACATGCAGTCACAACAGAAATATATTGATTGACCACGCACCGAGTCTTCTGTAATTTCTATCAAGATCAATAATATCATTTATGTTGTCTCATCTTCGCAGTCTCTTAGTTAATCATTCATTTCTCCAGTGATAAATGATGTAATAATAAGCGGTCATTACCTGAGATGTTTTACATAACCGGCTTATTAAAACATCGTAAACGCCCCGATAAAATGTAATTTAGTGTTTTGGGTTTTTTCCATTAGAAAGAAATGAACTTAGAAAAAAATAAGCCATATTGGTTTGGGAGAGTAAAAATATTAAAGGGAACCTGTCACCAGATTTGGCCCCTATAAGCTGTGGCCACCACCACTGGGCTCTTCTATACAGCATTCCAGAATGTATATATGAGCCCAGGCCGCTGTGTAGAACATAAAAATCATTTTATAATACTCACCTAAACGGTCGGTACGGTGCAGACTGGTCAAATAGGTGTCTCCGTTTTCCGGGTCTGGCGCCTCCTCTTTTGGCCATCTTTGTCCTCCTTCTCCTGAAGCCTGGGTGCATGACACGTTCTACGTCATCCACACTAGCCAGCATAGAGGTCGTGCGCAGAGAACGGAGACACCCATTTGACCAGTCTGTACCATACCGACCGTTTAGGTAAGTATTATAAAGTCATTTTTACGTTCTACACAGCAGCCTAGGCTCTAAAGGCCGCTTTACACGCTGCGATATCGGTCCCGATATCGCTAGCATGGGTACCCGCCCCCATCTGTTGTGCGACACGGGCAAATCGCTGCCCGTGCCGCACAACATCGCCCAGACCTGTCACACATACTTACCTGCCCGACGACGTCTCTGTGACCGGCGAACCGCCTCCTTTCTAAGGGGGCGGTTCGTTCAGCGTCACAGCGACGTCACAGAAGCGTCACTGAACCACCGCCCAATAGAAGCGGAGGGGCGGAGATGAGCGGGACGTAACATCCCGCCCACCTCCTCCCTTTCTGCATTGTGGCCGGGAGGCAGGTAAGGAGAGGTTCCTCGTTCCTGCGGCGTCACACGGAGCGATGTGTGCTGCCGCAGGAACGAGAAACAACTTCGTTACTGCTGCAGTAACGATATTTGAGAATGGACCCCCATGTCACCGATGAGCGATTTTGCACGTTTTTGCGACGATGCAAAATTGGTCATAGGTGTCACACGCAACGGCATCGCTAATGCGGCCGGATGTGCGTCACCAATTCCGTGACCCCAACGACTTCACATTAGCGATATTGTAGCGTGTAAAGCCCCCTTTACTGTATATACAGCATGGGGGAGGGGAAAACAGATCAGGACTGGTAAGGAGCAGGGCCAAGAAGGAGACTCAGGCCTCTCCACCATTAGGAGTATCTCTGAGAATTCGGATAGCATTGGACCCTCTAGATAGATTAACAGCTTAGGAGCCCCAGTTGCCCGCTATCCCAAAGTCACCGTGACAAGGGGCAACTCAAAATATACAGTACTGCTGTTTTTCTTCCCACGTTGTCCCCTTTGTTGTTTGGATCCTTGGCCTTGTTGGACTCTACTATAATCCTCTGTCATAGAAGCCTTTAAATAAAGCCCTTGACTCCTAAAAATACACACAATCACCTTAAATCTAATCCAGATTTGTGGTCATTCAACCTTAGTCTGTAGTGGAGACAGACTCAGCCATGAAGTACACTCAGCTAAACTGATATATCCAATCACTACAGTGAAGGGTCACTATGCTGGTGTAGCTTGTGGACACACCTTTATCCCTTTAAATCTATGTCTATACAGGGGAATTAGGACTCTAAATCCAATAAATTGTAGTCCACCATTATTAACATTTAATACTCAATAAACCGGTCTGAGTTGTTCGGTCTTGGTCTAGTGCATGTGCAGTACTTTCGTTTGTTGTGAGCATCACCCTCAATAACATGTACAACAAGAGAACTTCACACACTAGAAACACAGCGCATGCGCAAGGTTTCTGTACTGAGCACAATGACCATTCAACACAGTGCAGCTGTCAATAAAGGATAAGTACATGGCATTATTTGGTGTTTAGGGAGGAGAATTGGAGCGTTTATCAAGACTTGAACTGTCCCTGGACACTTTCCAGTAATCAAAGTTTAATTTTTCTACATTCCTAAATGGATATGCAGGCGCTCATGCATGTTAGAAAAGCCCTCACCTAGTACTGTAGATTTAGTATGGCATACCCTAAAATCAGATCCCTTTTAAAGGAAATCTGTCACCCTTTTGCATTTTCTTAGTTGGTACTATGGGCATACAAGAGGCATAAAGGTGAAATTAGCCATACCAGTACGCCTCCTGGATGATGGGTTGTTTTGCAAAAATGCTCTTTTAAATCTTCGATCTTTTGGGCTATGGGGCGTGTGCTGCCTGGAAGATAACCCGGCCTCCAGTCTTCATTATACAGGCTTCCTCCTCTCCTTTTCTTCCCTGGTGTCCCTGTGATGTCAGCTTCACGATTGGGAAACTCGTAATTGCGCATTATGCCTGCCGTCCCTCCCTACATGTTCCGCTCTTTTGTGTACATGTAGTGCCTATGGGGCCTCAGGGGTTACTCGTCACTGGGCCAGTGGTTTTGTGGGGTTGCTGTGACTGGCCTGACCCGGCTCCGTGGCCTTGTCGGCTACATGTAAAAGACAAACAAGCTGGTGCAAGGTGTAAAGGGGATGGAAGCAGGGCGAAGGGTCCCTGGGAAGCGTGTCACCGGTTGCAGCGGTGACTGGGGTCTCGGCCTCCTCCGCCGCCGACCATTCCTGCGACTTTTCCTCTTCCACGAGCAGTGTTGGATGGGAATGGAGGATGCTTTGCAGCACCACCCGTGGTGCGCGGCCAGGAATCGGCCACCACTGCGAGATGTTGCTCTCCTCCGGGTCTGATGTTAACGCAGCCCAGATAGTCAAGCTCCCTACAGGTGGACCGAGCCCCAGGGAGGATGAGGGTGATGGGTACGGCTGATGGTGCCGAAGCGCGGGGCGACGGCAGTGACAAGGACAACACCGGGGCTGCGGTTCAAAGTTCCTTTTACTAACAGTTCTTAAAGCTCCCCGGACGTGCCGCTTTCCGCCGCCATGGATGGACTCCAGCCGGTCCCAGGGGAATCAGAGGCAATCACTGGTGTCTGTGGAAATGTGTGAGACCTTCCTCCTTGCGCTGACTCACGGCTTCCCATGGCCTGAAGCAACTTGGGGACCCCGCTGTCTGTGTTAAGTGTCTCATTCCGTGTGCAGGTTATGCGGGTCCTCGCCACGGAGCCTGGCTGTATACCCGACCCCGGATCATATATGTCACTGTACTCTGGGAAAGTGGGTGGTGGACGATGGGACATGAAATCCCCATCCCCTGCAGATTTTTTAGAGTCCATGAAGTTTTCCCCAACCGATGGCTCTGCACCCCGACTGTGTTGGCACTGTAGGAATGGTTAGGCTCGACCTCAGCTACCATGTCTCATCTGTCTCACCATTACCACCGGCTGCCTCTCGGCCTATTCCAGTCTCATTCCTGCAGACTCAGTGCGGTGTTGTGGCCCCTGGTCCTGGGACTATTTCCACCTGTCTCCCGTCCCCAGGACCCCAGTCTGTTAAACGCTGCTCTCCTAAGGCTGTCTGCTCTCTTCTCTGTCCTGGACTTATCTGACTAGAATCTCTTTGTGTGTTTCTTACTCACTCAGTGCCCCCACCCTTGGGATGACTCAGCCTGCCGGGAACCCGTTGCTATCATGACCGGGAATTCCCTAGACTGTCTTCCTGAGTAATGTAAGTGCTGGCTCACTAACTGAGTGTTTATGTAAGTGTATTGTGTAAGATCTCTGAGTGAATATTTTGTAAGTGAAAAACAGTGGTTACCTCCTCTTACCCGGGATAAGCTTTACACCTTAAGACAGATACAATACTCTGTGACGACTGAAGCCTCAGGGGCGCCACATACACAGGCTTCAATTTTGATGTGTGCAGGCACCGGGGACTCACTGCTACTTCACAGAGACGCACAACTTTTATGCACAACTGTAGCACCAGCATCCCTGTAGGGATGCTGACTTACTCACCACCCCGGCTGGGTTCCATTCTCCCCTGCTGCTGCATGGCCTTGTACGTACTCTGCTGCCTCCTTCCCCTCCCGGGCCCTGTACATGCTGCACAGAGTTCCCGGGTGTGCACCTAAGACGAGCGCACTCACAGCGGCCCTCTTCCTACGGCTGAGAGGCACTATGTTTTTAAGGCATCCTTCCATTAGGGAAGGTGCGTGTGCAACGCCTTAGTCAGTCAATCTCCAGTCTGCTAGCTAATTAGTTGTCAGGTCCTGAGCTACTGTCCCGTTATCCCTGTGACCGTCACCCTGTACCTGCTTTCCCATACCTATCTTCCCCTGCCGTGCTCAGCATACCTGTCCATACCCACCTGTTTGTCTGCCTCAGTCATTCCTGCCTTTATCTGCCGATGCTTGTGCCCGTACCTGAGTCTGTCTCCTGTCATGGGGGTCAGCCTCCACAGTACTGGTCACTGCCCTAGGAGTGGTACCAGGAGTCCGCCTCGCGGTGGGCACTTAGTCAAGCCCCTCCACTAAAGGGTAAGCCTGGGAGCCCACCTGTGGTCCAGTGAGTTCACTAATCCCACTCGCTGCCCCTACTCCCACCACGAGCGTTACATCTTTTTATGCACAACTTTTTAAGAAAATGCATGCATATATCCTATGGGTTTTGTGATACCATAATACCTTGCACGATTCTCACAGATGAAACGCTTTTCTTTATTATGTTACGTCTGTAAAATACATATAGTCACTAAAAGCACAACAAACGCGCTTTTATCCACACGTCAACTGCTACGTATGAGCACACCTTACAAAATGATCGGTAAGTAGGGACCTCTGAGCAATTATCCCTTTGACATATAACATTTTAGATGATAAAAACCCCTACACAAAGCTGGAAATGTGACAATGAAAATTCGATTTTGCAATAAGGTCATCCCTGAGACTATAATAACCATGAGCTAATATATTTATTAAGGAAATTATAGTCGGAAAAGCCAAGAAAACAAAACAGGAAACAGCTTGGAAATCCATTATCCACTAGGTCATTGGCTTACTTTTTGTTTGTGCTCCTTTCTGGCATTGAGCTCTCAATATTATTCCTTTTCTTTATGCTTTTTGTTTATTTTGTTGTGTAGGATACAGTAGTTATGTCTGTCCACACATATCGTTATAGGCTGAGTGCTTTATGATTGATGTAAGCTTTTTCTTCGACTTTTTCTGTCAATTCTAGTGATTGACGGCCAGGTGCCTGCTGTACGGAGTAAACATCAGAGGAGTGGTGCCTCCGGTAGACATAGATCTTGTTCTCCACTCAAAGAATCAATAGCTTGGTTGGAAGGAATTATTCCTTCTTTTTCTTATAAGAAGTAGCGGTTACAAGCTGAATATCACCCCGGTGGTACTCGTAAAATATACTGTAACCTCATTAAAGCTTGTGGGAGATGAGAACATGTCGCAGTGGTAATGGGAAATGTGCTACCAGCTGTGTATAGAAAGGGTTTGGTGCTGACCTGAAAGGGAATCTCCACCTTTTAACACCATTTCATTTTTCGGTCTAAATTCTTTGCTGATAACTTCCTAACACATAGATCATACGGTAACTCAGTTTTTCCAACGCTGAGCAATAAATGGATTGTATCGACATACATATAAAATACAATGACCGTGAGCTGATATAGGACCCAACAACTAACGGGTCTGACTCCAATTATTGAAATTAGTGATGACGAGTTGGCCATGGATGATGGAAGAGGCGTCATACTGTTTTCTTCTTGTTCTGGGCCATTTTACCTGAATGATGACATCATGATTCTTTATATCTTCCTTTCCTGTGCTGTGATGTCACACTGTGCATGGTGACTTTTTTGTTTTATGGAAATTTGTAGTATGATGTAATGTGATATAGGTGTCATCACTGGCGTAAATAGAGTCCAATGGGCCCTGGTGCAAAGTTGTTGTTGTACTAATATCCTCCAATCCTGGGCCACTTTCTGGTAAATAAGTCCCCCATCCTGGTGTATGACTCCCATCATGACTATATGCTGGTATGTATGTCCCCATCATGTCTCCATCCTGGTATATAGCCCCATCCTAGTATATGTCCCCATTGTGGCCACATCCTGGTATATAGCCCCATCCTAGTATATGTCCCCATCATGTCCCCATCCTGGTATATAGCCCCATCCTAGTATATGTCCCCATTGTGGCCACATCCTGGTATATAGCCCCATCCTAGTATATGTCCCCATCATGTCCCCATCCTGGTATATAGCCCCACCCTAGTATATGTCCCCATTGTGGCTACGTCCTGGTATATAGCCCCCATCCTAGTATATGTCCCCATTGTGGACACATCCTGGTATATAGCCCCATCCTAGTATATGTCCTCATCATGTCCCCATACTGGTATATAGCCCCACCCTAGTATATGTCTCCATTGTGGCTACGTCCTGGTATGTAGCCCCACCCTGTTATATGTCCCAATCATGTCCCCATCCTGATATATAGCCCCACCCTAGTATATGTCCCCATTGTGGCTACGTCCTGGTATATAGCCCCCATACTGGTATATGTCCCCATCATGTCCCCATTCTGGTATATGTATGCAAAAAAGAGTGAAATTCAGCTCACCCCTCCAGACGTTTTCACTTATAATCCCGCTGTTCGGACTGCAGGCACCGTCTACTGATGAATCAGTAAGAAAAACAGACTTACGGGCACTGGGAGAAAAATAACAGCCACCCTTGATAAGAAGAAATATAGATCATAGCAGTCACAGCATAGATCTAGCACACTCCAGGAAGCAGAATCATGACAGTTGCTACGCGTTTCGGCTGTGCTTTGCAGCTTTTGTTAAGTCAAGGCCTTCACAAAGGCTGCAAAGCACAGCTGAAATGCGTAGCAACTGTCATGATTCTGCTTCCTGGAGTGTGCTAGATCTATGCTGTGACTACTATGATCTATATTTTATCGCTATTGGATCAATAAATCAGCTGGACATCTTACCAATGGTGGCTGTTATTTTTCTCCCAGCGCCAGTCAAGTCTGTTTTTCTTACTCATTCTGGTATATAGCCCCATCCTGTTATATGTCCCAATCATTTCCCCATCCTGCTATATAACGACATCCTGGTATATGGCTGCATCCTGGTAAGTATAATACCTCAGCATGCCGCACAGAGTAAAAAAAACCCTAAATGACTACACTCACCTTCCCGCTGCTCCCCCGGTGTCATCCTCCGGCGCTGGCATGTAGGCAACTGACCAGAGTGTAAGCGGCGCAGTGCATGACAGTGATCACTGTCATGCGCACCCACTTATAGTGCTGTCGGCTGTGTCAGAATATTCGCTGCTCCCTATGCCCAGGATTATCGTAGTGGGGAGCAGTGTATATTCTCAGACTTAATTGGCGGCCGGCACATCTCAACACAGGGAGCCTACAGGTCTCTGTGCTGCAATGTATTTCAGCTGGATGCACGCCCTTGGACGCACATCCAGCTAAAACAGGTGCTGGGGTCAGTGCGCCCCCTGTACCTCCGGGACCAGTCGCGGTCACAATCCCTGCGTCCATGATCGTTACCCCCCAGGTGTCATTATCCTAATCACTGTTTGCATAATTCCAGTATTGTGATATCACTGTGAGCACCAGGCTAAGTTCATGTAGTGTTTTACCTTCACGTCAATGGTTCTGTTGTGGCTTTTGTCTTAAGTCCTGGAAAACTGGATTTGGACGTTTGACTTAACGGGGTCATTGACTGTAAAAATGCAGACAAAGTCACTTTGTGCTCTGTCGGACATAATTTTTGCCTTTTTCACCTATTTGCGGCCGGCTGCAGTCAACTCAAGCCCATCTACATATATAATTGCCTTATTCTGTCTGTCTGTCTGTCTTGCTCCAAAATTGTGTCACCGTGACAGTGTCGTTACAGTGACAACTGTCGGATTGGCCGCTGGGCTCGGCCTGGCCCCGCCCCCCCACGGATTGGCCGCTCGCCTCGGCCTGGCCCCGCCCCCCGCATGGATTAGCCGCTCGCCCTGGCCGTCCGCACGCATCACCCGCTCCAGCGTACACCGGCTCCCGGTACACATGCGCAGGTAGCCGGCATACGCTGAAGCCTCGCCCGCTCGCTCCCGCCACACGTTGGCACACTCGGCCCCGCCCCCGGCGGACATAACCTTGCGATGCTGGGATCATGACGGAGCCGGTGTACGCTGGTAACCATGATACACATCGCGTAACTATAGGAAGCGCTTCCCTTAGTTACCCGATGTGTATCATGATTACCAGCGTACACCGGCTCCCGGTACACATGTGCAGGGAGTCGGCATACGCTGACGCCTCGCCCGCTCAGCCCCGCCCCCGGCACACGTTGCCACGCTTGGACCCGCCCCCGGCGGCCCCAGCTTGGGGGATGGAGCACAATGGGGGGTGTGCAGCATGGAGGATGGAGCACGATGGGGGGTGTGCAGCATGGAGGATGTAGCACGATGGGGGGTGCGCAGCATGGGGGATGGAGCACGATGGGGGGTGTGCAGCATGGGGGATGGAGCACGATGGGGGTGCGCAGCATAGGGGATGGAGCACGATGAGGGGTGCGCAGCATGGGGGATGGAGCACGATGAGGGGTGCGCAGCATGGGGGATGGAGCACGATGGGGGGTGCGCAGCATGGAGGATGGAGCACAATGGGGGGTGCGCAGCATGGAGAATAGAGCACGATGGGGGGTGCGCAGAATGGGGGATGAAGCATGATGGGGGTGCGCAGCATAGGGGATGGAGCATTATGGGGGGTGCGCAGCATGGGGAATGGAACACGATGGGAGGTGCGCAGCATGGGGGATGGAGCACGATGAGGGGTGCGCAGCATGGGGGATGGAGCACGATGAGGGGTGCACACCTCCCCCCAAAACACACACACACCGCCACACACGCACCGCACAACACACCACACACACACTGGGAACCACAAACACCGCCCTACACAGACACCCACACACACACAGACAACGCCGCACACACACAACACCCAACACACAAACACCGTGGCATACATAAATATACGCACATACCGCGCAACACACACACTGCAAAAAACATACCTCCCCCCAAAACACACATACACACGCACTCCACACCCACACAAACCGCGCAACACACACAGCACCACACACACAGAACGCTACAGACACACAGCGCACCACAAACAACGCAACACACACAACGCAACACACATACAACACCGCTCTCACACACCCAGACAACACCCAGACAACACCCAGAACATTTACAGCGCCCTACACAAACACTGGTAACTACACACAACAACATCTATATATATATATATATATAACAAAAATCATACATTAACTACACAATACGTAAATTCTAGAATACCCGATGCGTTAGAATCAGGCCACCTTCTCGTCTCAAATAAATATATATGACGGAAAATCATGTCAGACTTCTTCTGCATCATTCAGCCAATGGCCCAGCAGCACAAACATCAAAATCCTGTTTTCCATGGCTTTAGAGTTAATTGAGTGTAAAACGTTATAGGAGCATAGCCTGATGCCACAATTATGATATCACTGTGTAACATCACATACTTGCCAAGTTTCAGGGATGGACATGTTGTATTTTTCATGGCCATGCAACTTTCTATGCCACGAACCACTACCACTATCTACCCCCTGTATTTTAACAAGGACACCGGAAATCCATTGGATGACAGAGCATCCCAGATTCATGCACAACAAACCTAGCTGGAAGCACCACATTGCCCATGTGGAGATTTGAGGTTGTGCATTGTTTTAATCACCTAGACAGGTTAACCATCCAATTTGTTTTATTCCTCGGTCTATAATCTTACAGCAACTCCGGGTAGATTGCCAAAATGAGATTCACCCAGTTCATGAGATCCAAAACCGATAGTTCCAGTGCCCCAGTACCAAGCAATACCCACTGTCTCCCAACTTTTGGTTGGCCCACAGCTTTCGTATCTCCTGCTCGTATGGTCTTGAGATGACGGATACCACAAACATAACGCGTGTATCCAGCTCCCGGCAGCAACAATCTGCCATCACCTCATCAGTGTCTTAAGTACCCCAAGCCGGCCCCTGTATTCAAGTCTGATCCCCAGGAAAAACCCCCTCAATGCTAACTGTGCATTAATGGAGGTATTTTCCTGAGGCTTAGCTCCTCACCTGGGACTGCATGTAAGAGTCCATGTGGTGATGGCTCCACCTGGTCTACAATCCTCATCCACATAATGGAATTATTGGCTGGGAAAAAGATAGATTACCATAATTGAGGTCCCTGAGACACGAACAAGAGTAATGGAAGGATTGCTTTACTTTAATTACCAATCTTGTGCCTGGCCTTCTGTGTACCTTAAACTGACAAGGAAAAAAATATCTAATAAACACATCATTGAAATCAGTGTAATCAGCACTGGAAAAAGTCTGTATTCCCTTAAAGCCATGGACTGTGCTCTACGTCCATTGGTCCAATAGTCTTTAATCTGTATATCAGCTCATCACACCCAAAAGTTTCCAAAGAGTCCAGGAGATTTGGTTTTTCATCCAAAATGACGCCCCTTTTTAAGGAGCCTTCTGGACTTTGTAGCAAGGCTGCCAAGTGCAGTGTATTATGCTTGTACATTAAAAGGGTTTCCCTAAAATCACGAGATATCCCTTAACCTTAGAATTGGGGGATAACTTACCTTTGCTTTTAGTCAGACCGCTGGGACCTCCAGTGATCCGGTGAACGCAGCTCCAGAATGCTGAAAACAGGGGTACCTGTCTTGAATTTAGTGGTTTTGTGCTCCATTAATTGACAACAGGACTGCTAAAAAATAGTGGAGCACTGTGCTTATGTCACGATTCATCTTTAGCTCTGCTCCTTGCAGAGCCATTGGGTTTTGTCTATTGCTCGGTTGTTTGTACTCCCGGGTCCTTGCCGGTGGGTGGGGCTTGTTTGGTGCCTCGTTTCGGTAATCGCCTTGCTTTATCTTTGGGCTGTTTCCACTGTAACTTTGCCAGTGATAGTTCCTGCTCTGCAGTGTGCGCTTCTGGTTCCCGTGAGTTCATTCTGATCCTCGTCCCAGTACCCCTACTCCTTTCCCTGTCCTCTGCTCAGCCCATCCTGTCTGTGCTCCCTGACTTCCTGACCCTTCGCTTGTCTTGTTCCCTCGGTCCCACTTTCGCCCTTTTGTATTGACGTTCCCCTTCAGCTTCTGACCTCGGCTTGCTCTCTGACTATGGTTCTGCTCCCCATTTGTACCTGACATTACCTTCTGGCTACCAACCTTAGGCTTCCACGTGACTTCAGCTCTTCTTCCTCCTTTGCACTGATGTGACCTCCCAACTCTGACTCTCGGCTTGTACGACCATTATGTTACCTCTTTGTCTAGATACTGGTGACATCTAGTGGGCTGACTCTGCATTACACCTAGGAGCTCTACATGTCTCCTGTGTACCTGTGCCCCCTGGTGGTACCATTATAGCTTAGCTCTCTTCATCAGTCCTATACAGAATGATAGTACTTGACACTCAGTAAGCGCACTTTTTCTCTCTTCTGCGGCCCATTCTCTCTATTCCTGCGACCTATTCTAAGAAACGCTTAGCGTCCCAGACCCCTAACAATCAGCAAGCTATCTTCTTTCCTAAAAAATGGGGCATAACTTGATATTTGGGAAAATCCCTTTAAGAAAACCAAAATTAAGAGTGCATTTCATGTTCTGTGCTTGCTGTTGAAAGTGGCCATGTTGGAGTTTTGCTATTGACCCCGTGGTTAATTGTTATGTGACGCCCTGGCAAAACCAGATAGTCACACATAGGCCCCTGCATAACACCTTCCCTCACCTAGGTGACATACAGCCGACCTGAAACCCTAGTCACACCCCCCTTAGGGCAAGACAGGCACACCAGTGGGCGGGACCAGGCGGTTAGGGAATGCCCACCTAGGGGTCTAGACAGCCCGGGGCGGGAAAACAGTTCAGTGAAGCGAGAGTTAAGCTGGAGTGAAGCAGGAGTTCAAGTGGAGTGGAGTGTGGGCTGGAGCTAGGTGTAGCTCCAGCAGAGGAAGTTCAAATTGAACGGTGCCAGGGTCGGAGCCCTGGTACCTTGGCTAGGTGGCAAACAGTGGTCTCTGTCAGCAGGAGACGGGAAGACGGCTCGACAGATCCGAGGAGGACCGGAGAAGGGTTGGAGCCCACCGGTACCAACACCGGAGACCCAACCGGAAGCTGTGCACAGAGGGGGTATTCGGACCCTGAAGCCAGGACCGAAACCAGCGGCCTAGCTAATTAACCGATTGAGGGCAGGATTACAGGTCCTGTCGCAACCAAAGTCCCAAAAGCAGACAACCACCCACAGAGAGGGATAGGGCAACCGCCAGGGCCCATAGATCCCACGGGTCAGCGTCAGCAGACATGGCTCCTTAGGCACACAGAAAGCCAGGAGCGGACTCCTGAGTTCCAAACCAGGCAGCCCACAATACTCAAAAACAGTGCAGAGGAAAGGATAGCGACCACCAGCCCGGGTGGGGGACCAGAGTACAACCGGCCACGGCGGCCGGCCACCAGCACCTTGGTTTACCAAAAGACTTCTGTGATTCATTCAATTGTGAGTAACCAACTTTCCCCTGGTCCACCTGGGTATGCGGGCCCCTGCCATCGCCATAACCTGCACAGAGACACTGGGCCCCGGGGCAACCATCCGTACCCACGGAGGGGTTAACATCCGGCTGCCATTACATCTCCCCCGGGTATCCCACGACAGCAGCGGTGGTGTCCCACTTCATCACACACCGTGGGTGGTGTCACAGACATTCGACAATCAATCCCGTACAAATACGTCCCCCCTTGTATTCGGAGTGTCCGCGCGACCCCCGGGTCTGGGGTACCCTTCGAGCCGTACCGTAGGCCCCGGATCCGAGCAGCGCCGGCTGCTGGCACGGGGGCGGCACAATTACACCTCTTGTTGTTGACTACATCCTCCACTAGATGTGGATACCATCTTCATATGCAATCAGCTCCTAAGCTCCCTCTAGTGGTGGCTGCTGGAAGTGAGAATTTTTATGTTTCATTTTTATCTGCCATATCTCTGCCTATAAATGGCGTTGGAGCTCAGTATTAGAAAAACAAAGCAGTAATTTCTCTAAATAAATAAAAAAAAATAGATTTGTAGGATTAAATATGCTTTTTATTTTTTTTTATTTTTTTTTTAAGCATTTTTCCTTTTAAAGAAATGTAGGATTTAGTGCAAAATACTCCTTAAGGTACAAATTAACCATCTGGAATAAAATCCTCCTTGTACACCAAAATAGAAAACCATACTGTGTGCAATGTGTCTATTGGTCCAGAGAGCATCTGAGGTCACCTTTTCAATATTCCATATAGCATATCCCATATAACCCGCTCCCCTCCATGCAAATCATAACATCTAGATAGTATTGCCAGCAGGTTATTGCAGGCAATTTCCCTGCCTGAGGCTACAACAGATAGGATTCCCTGTCATGCTGTTACAGATTGCCACGAAATATTTGTATCTCCATTGTCAGCATTTTAATGGAGAAAT
Organism: Anomaloglossus baeobatrachus; assembly: GCF_048569485.1. Taxonomy (NCBI): domain Eukaryota; kingdom Metazoa; phylum Chordata; class Amphibia; order Anura; family Aromobatidae; genus Anomaloglossus; species Anomaloglossus baeobatrachus. The sequence goes on along the minus strand of NC_134357.1, from coordinate 41,353,580 downwards.
AGTTAGGCCCATTTTGTTTTTGTAAATTTGTAGTTTATGAAAACTTCATATCTTAGAACATGTCACGTCCAAAAATTGGGTCTTACGAGACATGGTCTTCATTCAGCAGGTGAGCCCTCCTATGTCCTTTGAAGACTACGCTTCCTCCGGTACGTTCTGGTGCAGAGTACATTAGTTGCTCCCTAAGGGGTCGGCAGCTTCGGAGATCTCTCTCCCACCCGGAACATATTATACGGAGTGGAATTGATTTCTGTTCTGTATGCCGCACTTGGCTACTGGGTTATAAGGACATAGCACTTAAGGAAGATGTGAGCCTCTGCTTTCTTGGAGAACAGCAGATGTGGGTTTATGGAGGACACTCGTGTAGCAAACTGCATAGAGATTACAGACTGACATTTCTTTCATTACTTTTTCAGTATTATTACCCACTAGTGTCCTGTGATACATTTTAGTGGACTCATATTGTGATTTTTATGTAAAGTTTGGCCAAGGTTTTAAACATATCTGCATAAAGCAGAATATACACTACAGTTCACAAGATTGGGGTCACCCAGACAATTTTGTCTTTTCCATGAAAAATCCTACTTTTAGTATTCAAATGAGTTGCATAATGAATAGAATATACAGAGTGTCCACCCATATCCTGTCCACCGCCATTTACTTGAGAACAGCAGCTATAGGCATAGAAGTGGTGTCTAGGTATAGTAAAGTACCCATGCGTTACGCAATGAAAGCACCTATAGCACCACCTGGTGGAAAACAACGGAGTTAGCATTTTTATTTCGAAAATGGAACCAGATAAAGAAAAAGAGTGAAACACAAAATTGTAGGGCATCATCAATTCAATACGAATCGACACCTTGCATACCGAAATGCTATGATTAGAAAGTGTAAAACTCACAAGGCTGCGGACGTGAAGCGATACCTCATGGAGACCTCCCTACAAGTCATTGGGTATGGTGGCTGTGTGGAGTGGCCTCCACGCTCACCTGACCTGACCCCATTGGACTTCTTTCTGTGAGGTCACATCACACAGCAGGTGTATGCGACCCCTCCACCAACATTGCAGGAGCTACGACGACGTATCACAGATGCTTGTCAAATATGTCACCTACCATATTGCACAACATGCAGAAAGATACAGTATGCTGTCCAAAGCCCAGATGTGCATTGCAGCTGACGTTTGCTACTTTGAGCATCAAAGTTAAATGAGCGCCATATGCGTGACCAGCATTCAATGTTTTGGGGGGGGTCATGGGTTTCATATCATAGCATTTCTGTATGCAAGGTGTCGATTCGTATTGAATTGATGATGCCCTGTAACTTTGTAATTCACTTTTTTTCTTTATCTTGTTCCGTTTTCGAGATAAAAATGCTAACTCCGTTGTTTTCCACCAGGTGGCGCTATAGGTGGTTTCATTGCGTAGCGCATGGCTACTTTACCATACCTAGACACCACTTCTATGCCTATAGCTGCCACCGTTCTCAAGTTAATGGCGGTGGACCGGATATGGGTGGACATATTGTATAGTCCAGACATTGACCAGGTTAGAAATAATGATTTTTACTTGAAATAATAATTTTCTCTTCACACTTTGCTTTCGGCACAGAACGCTCCTTTGCAGCAATTCTAGCTTTGCAGACCTTTGGCATTATAGCTGTTAATTTGCGGAGGTAATCTGGAGATATTTCGCCCCATGCTTCCCCCCTCTCACAAGTTGGATTGGCTTGATGGGCACTTTTTCCACCATACGGTCAAGCTGCTCCCACAACAGCTCTATAGGGTTGAGATCTAGTGACTGGGCTGGCCACTCCATTAGGCCTCTTTCACACGCCCGTGAAAATCCCGCACGTGTTTCACGGACGTGTCAAAGATGCGTATTGCCCTTGGTGAGCTTGTGTATGGCACACGTGTGTTCTCCGTGATAACACATGGAGAATGGGAACTTTCTACTCACCTGTCCCTAGCGTCGCTGTCCGTGGTGCTGATCTACAGTCTCCAGTCCTGCCGTCTCCCCGCTGCTGCCGCTTCCGGCCGCAGTGAAGTGAGTATTAAATGAGCATAATGAGCGGCGGTCGGCAGCAAGTGACAGCAGCGGCAGAGACTGCAGGGCTGGAGAAGGTGAGTAAAGATTTTTTTTTTCTCTCAGACACATGTCTTTTCTCCAGTGCGTGTCACATGGAACACATCCGTGTGGTCCGTTTGCATTACGTGTGACACGTTTGCGTTCCGTGTGACACCCGTGATGCCGGAGAAAAACGGACATGTCGGCGTGAGAAACACACAGACACACGAAAGTACGGAACGGACACATGTTCCGTTCGAAAATACTTACGTGTGTCCTAAACCATATGAAAACATATGTCAACGTGTGTACGTGTCTCCGGTACGTGAGAAAACTGCCTAACACGTACCGGAGGCACGTACGTGTGAAAGAGGCCTAAGAGATAGAATACCAGTTGCCGGCTTCTTCCCTAAATAATTCATGCATAATTTGGAGGTGTGCTTTGGGTCATTGTCCTGTTGTAGGATGAAATTGGCTCCAATCAAGCCCTGTCCACAGGGTATGGCATGGCGTTGCAAAATGGAGTGATAGCCTTTGTTGAATATCTTCCTAATACATCTGGAGATAAGTAGTTCATGCATATTCCCCCTGTGTGTGCTCCCTGTGTCTTCTTTAATGTTTAGTGGGGTTGAAGAAGAGCTCATCCAATCCATTCCCTATTTAGGGCCCAGTTCTAAGGTCATCCTAGGGTTAGGTATCCGGCTTGGAGCATAACCAATCTAGGATGGTGAAGGGCCTCAGAGACCAGCAGTAGGTTTGCTCAGGGGTCACATGACTTCCATAGACGCAGGGTTTCCCTTCCCGTTCGCCATTCGCATGGTACTTCCCTGTACCTAGCGTGACACAAATTTTAATGGTACATTTAACTGTGTATACAACAAAGTTGTAAACCGGTTAAATACAAAAAAAAGAGTATTTTTATTTTTCACAAAATTTATGAATCAAGTGTGCCATTTTTAAGAACTTGGCGCAAAAAAAAAACCCATTAACAAATGCTAAAAATAACAACAAAAAATTGTAAAAATGGGACTTTAAAGGGAACCTGTCACCTAGAATATGCGTTCTGACCTATCAGCAGACGCATGTGTGCCCTAATTACACCTCCCTACCCATCCCTGTGATGTAAAATTGTATAATATGAAAGTAATAAAAAACGTTTTATTACCTTCATATTTTAATAGCAGGGAATGTGGTCACAGGGGTGGCGCCTTGCCATATGGACGTCTGCATATTTCCGTGGTATCACGCCCCTGTGGGCGTGATACCATGGAGCGACGTCCCCGTCGCTCATTCTATCCTGCGAGCATATTGTGGCAGGCTTCTCTTCCGGGTTCTCCTTGTCAGTTTCAGACGCCGGCAATTGAAGCCGGCAATTGAACACCCGGAAAAGAAACCTGCTGCAATGCGCGCAGGATAGAATGAGCGACGGGGACGTCTCTCCATGATATCACGCCCACAGGGGCGTGATACCACGGAAATATGCAGACGTCCATAGGGCAAGGTGCCGCCCCTGTGACCACATTCCCTGCTATTTACATACGAAATATGAAGGTAATAAAACGTTTTTTATTACTTTCATATTATACAATTTTACAGCACAGGGATGGGTAGGGAGGTGTAATTAGGGCACACATGCGTGTGCTGATAGGTCAGAACGCATATTCTAGGTGACAGGTTCCCTTTAAAAGAACACAAATAATGTTTTAAGTCCCAAAGATGATAAGGTAAATGTAAAGTTATTTATGAACTAAAAAAATGTAATAAAAAAAGTGCAGAAGTAAAAAAGGTCAAAACTTAAACGAATGAGAACACAAGACAAAAAAAAGAAAGACCTAATATTTTGTTTTCCTGTACAGTACAGCGCGAGAGGTACATGATGTATAAAGTTATTCTTTTTTTAAGTTGTTAATTTCTCTATACAGCGTGGAGATAAGCATTTCACATACCGCATGATTCATTGCCTCTGGCAGGAGCAGGGTTTCTAGTAGTGTGGGTGTTTTAGCAAATAAATTGCTAGGAACAATACACATCTTTCATTTCTCCGGTTATCATGCAGAAAGCACATAATAGAGGTGTGGGAAGGATAACTTTTTTTTATTCAGCAGGGATATAACTTGCAACAAACAAAAGTTTACGGCAAAAAAAAAACCATATGAACCTTGGGTAAACGTTTTTTATATATGTACGGTAAATAAGAATGTTTTTCTCATAAGAAACATGACAGTTCTCTTATAAAGAGGCACGGCTTTATATTGAGGCCAAATAGCTTCAGGTTTGGATAACAAATGTCCAGCGTTTTGATGGAGCGGTCAGTGCATTGCTGATGGCATGGGAAGCCTCCTCTGTACCTTCACAGGTCAGAGACTTTGCAAGTTCACATCTTACCTGCCAACTAAAGATGTCTCGGCTCTCACCTTCCAGTACTTTTAAATATTCTACTTTCTCACAATACAAATTCAATATACTATCACTACCTGCCAGCAAAATCCTTCACAAGCTGCAATTCACATTACAACCACTGGGCGGCCACATATAGCATGTCATGCAGGATTTCCAGTGTCCCGCCAGGTATAAAAGGACTCCCGGTGAGCATCGCAACACACAGGGTACACCGGAGAAACACTATACCGGTAAGCCCTGGCGGCTTGAGGCTGAACCCTTCCTAACACCCCTAGACGAGTCCTTCCCATGCCAAGACCTCACCCTGACTAGTGAAGGCTGCACATAGCATGTCTCACAGGATTTTCGGTGTCCTGGTATAAAAGGACTCCCGGGAAGGATCACAACACACAGGGTACACCAGAGAAAGAATATAACGATAGGCTCTGGTGACTTGAGGCTGAACACTTTCTGTCATCCCTAGATGGATCCTTCCCCCATGCGCCGTCCTGTGCCTAGGCCCTCACTGGCCAAAACTCACCTTGACTAGTGAAGGCCACACATAGCATGTTACACAGGATCTCCAGTGTCCCGCCAGTATAAAAGGACTCCTGGCGCACATCGCAACACAAAGGGTACACCGGAGAAACAACAGAACGGTAAGCCCTGGCGACTTGAGACTGACCTCTCTAATGTCCCTAGATGGGTCCTGCCGTCATGTTCCTAGGTCCTCGCTGGCCAAAACTCACCTTGACTAGTGAAGGCCACACATAGCATGTTACACAGCACCTCCGGTGTCCCGCCAGGTATAAAGGGACTCTCGGCGAGCATCGCAATACAAAGGGTACACCGGAGATACATTAGAATGGTAAGCCCTGGCGACTTGAGGCTGACTTCTCCCAAATGTCACTAGACGGGTCCTTCCCCCATGCACCGTCCTGTGCCTAGGCCCTTGATGGCCAAGAATCACCCTGACTAGTGAAGACTACACATAGCATGTTACACAGGATTTCGAGTGTCCCGCCAGGTATACAAGGAATCCCAGCGAGCATCGCAACACAAAGGATACACCGGAGAAACAATGTAATGGTAAGCCCTGGTGGCTTGGGGCTAAACCCTTCCTAATGTCCCTAGACGGGTCCTTCCCCATGTGCCGTCATGTGCCTAGGTCCTCGCTGGCCAAGACTCACCCTGGCTAGGAAAGGCTACACATAGCATGTCTCACAGGATTTTCGGTGTCCCGCCAGATATAAAATGACTCCCGGCAAGCATTGCAACACACAGGGTACACCAGATAAACAATATAGCGGTAAGCCCTGGCGGCTTGAGGTTGAACCCTTCCTAACATCCCCCGACAGGTCCTTCCTCCCATGCGCTGTCACTTGCCTAGGCCCTTGCTAGCCAAAACTCACCCTGACTAGTGAAGGCCACACATAGCATGTTACACAGGATCTCCGGTGTCCCGCCAGGTATAAAATGACTCCCGGCGAGCATCACAACACAAAGGGTACACCGGAGAAACAATAGAACGGTAAGCCCTGGCGACTTGAGGCTGACCTCTCTCTAATGTTCCTAGACGGGTCCTTCCCCCATGTGCCATCATGTGCCAAGGTCCTCACTGGTCAAAAGTCACCCTAACTAGTGAAGGCAACATATAGCATGTTACACAGGATCTCGGGTGTCCCGCCAGGTATAAAAGGACTCCCAGCGAGCATTGCAACACAAATTGTACACCGGAGAAACAATACAATGGTTAGCCCTGGCAACTTGAGACTGACCTCTGCCTAATGTCCCTCGCTGGCCAAGACTCACCCTAACTAGTGAAGGCCACACAAGGATTTCCGGTGTACCACCAGGTATAAAAGGACTCCCGGTGAGGATCGCAACACAAAGGGTACACCGGAGAAAGAATATAACGGTAGGCCCTGGTGACTTGAGGCTGAGCTCTCCCTGTCATCCCTAGACTGATCCTTCCCCCATGCGTCATCCTGTGTCTAGGCCCTCTCTGGCCAAAACTCACCATAACTAGTGAAGGCTAGCAAAGTTAGTCTCACCACTACAATAAGACAAAGCAAGAAAGGTAGACAAACAGCTGGGGAAAAACATAACAAAAAGCACTCCAAGGTTTCTTCAGAAGGAAACTTCACCGCTGCAATAGAAATGACGCTACAACTATGCAGCAATGAGTTCCTTCAACATTGTTAGCATAGGTATGAGCTATAGCCAGCATAGGGAGGAGTAACAAGTGGATATTTATAGCAGAAGGGATTGGCTGCAGCTGAGGTTGCAAGTTAGAAAATGGACCTTAACCCTTTTGGATAGAATGAAATATTCTCCAACTCAAGGTAAATGATAAATGGACACTAAAGCGGATCTGCAATCCATGATACACTGTGACCTTCTGATCCCAGATCCCTCCCCGAGATCACATCAGACAGTGACGTACTCGTACAACTGTCAACAGAGTATCGTGGAATCGTATGTTTCATTTTTTTATTTTTTTTTTCAAATCTGGCAATTTTGCAACGTCTCTTGAAGTGTTAAGCCAGGATGAAAGGTAAAAATTGGAATTTAGAGAGCAAATCCAACCACAACACATACTATTATCAATGGCACAGCAAACCTTATGTTGAGCGGAAGGGCATTTAAAGAAATTCCATGTCAATATGATGTGCCATTAATGTCTCATTAGTAGAGGTCCAACCAATCTCTGAAAAGAAATGGTGAGACATGTAACTTTAAGCGGCTGAGCCCCAGTATAATTCTGTAGCAGAGTCCCCTACTGATCTTGCACCATTTAAAATATTAGTATTTCCTTGGGCCGCAGAGGGTCTCCAACAACCCAGGGGGCTGTGTTGTAGTTTTTGTAGAGCCCAGTTGTGTAGTGTCCATATATGTCTGAAAGAATGGGAGCCCAAGGGAACTGGAAGTCCCCTCCAAGGTGATAATGGCTGATGCTTGTAGTAGAGCTGGCACTGCTTGTATTAATGTAGGCTATGGCGTCAAGGAAACTCTGCAGAGCCGCTCATCCTGTACATCATCAGCCACATTGAATCCAACTATCAGATTTTAAGAGTGGACTTTTCACTTGCCATAAATATATATATACAGTCAGGGCCAGAAATATTTGGACAGTGACACAAGTTTTGTTATTTTAGCTGTTTACAAAAACATGTTCAGAAATACAATTATATATATATAATATGGGCTGAAAGTGCACACTCCCAGCTGCAATATGAGAGTTTTCACATCCAAATCGGAGAAAGGGTTTAGGAATCATAGCTCTGTAATGCATAGCCTCCTCTTTTTCAAGGGACCAAAAGTAATTGGACAAGGGACTCTAAGGGCTGCAATTAACTCTGAAGGCGTCTCCCTCGTTAACCTGTAATCAATGAAGTAGGTAAAAGGTCTGGGGTTGATTACAGGTGTCTGGTTTTGCATTTGGAAGCTGTTGCTGTGACCAGACAACATGCGGTCTAAGGAACTCTCAATTGAGGTGAAGCAGAACATCCTGAGGCTGAAAAAAAAGAAAGAATCCATCAGAGAGATAGCAGACATGCTTGGAGTAGCAAAATCAATAGTCGGGTACATTCTGAGAAAAAAGGAATTGACTGGTGAGCTTGGGAACTCAAAAAGGCCTGGGTGTCCACTGATGACAACAGTGGTGGATGATCGCCGCATACTTTCTTTGGTGAAGAAGAACCCGTTCACAACATCAACTGAAGTCCAGAACACTCTCAGTGAAGTAGGTGTATCTGTCTCTAAGTCAACAGTAAAGAGAAGACTCCATGAAAGTAAATACAAAGGGTTCACATCTAGATGCAAACCATTCATCAATTCCAAAAATAGACAGGCCAGAGTTAAATTTGCTGAAAAACACCTCATGAAGCCAGCTCAGTTCTGGAAAAGTATTCTATGGACAGATGAGACAAAGATCAACCTGTACCAGAATGATGGGAAGAAAAAAGTTTGGAGAAGAAAGGGAACGGCACATGATCCAAGGCACACCACATCCTCTGTAAAACATGGTGGAGGCAACGTGATGGCATGGGCATGCATGGCTTTCAATTGTACTGGGTCACTTGTGTTTATTGATGACATAACAGCAGACAAGAGTAGCCGGATGAATTCTGAAGTGTACCGGGATATACTTTCAGCCCAGATTCAGCCAAATGCCGCAAAGTTGATCGGACGGCGCTTCATAGTACAGATGGACAATGACCCCAAGCATACAGCCAAAGCTACCCAGGAGTTCATGAGTGCAAAAAAGTGGAACATTTTGCAATGGCCAAGTCAATCACCAGATCTTAACCCAATTGAGCATGCATTTCACTTGCTCAAATCCAGACTTAAGACGGAAAGACCCACAAACAAGCAAGACCTGAAGGCTGCGGCTGTAAAGGCCTGGCAAAGCATTAAGAAGGAGGAAACCCAGCGTTTGGTGATGTCCATGGGTTCCAGACTTAAGGCAGTGATTGCCTCCAAAGGATTCGCAACAAAATATTGAAAATAAAAATATTTTGTTTGGGTTTGGTTTATTTGTCCAATTACTTTTGACCTCCTAAAATGTGGAGTGTTTGTAAAGAAATGTGTACAATTCCTACAATTTCTATCAGATATTTTTGTTCAAACCTTCAAATTAAACGTTACAATCTGCACTTGAATTCTGTTGTAGAGGTTTCATTTCAAATCCAATGTGGTGGCATGCAGAGCCCAACTCGCGAAAATTGTGTCACTGTCCAAATATTTCTGGACCTAACTGTATATATCACTGAAAAATTTAAAAATATTTTCCATTGACATACATATGTGTAAACAAGGTCACAATAATTTCACACTGGACTTGCTCCAATACCACTGTTTTAGGTTCTATTGCTGCACTGACCTGTTATTAGCATATATCATAACCATTCTGCATTAATTGGTAAAATTTCTCCTCCATAAGGATACATAAGTGTACTATTTACTGCTCCCTATTCCTCCCATGTGCTATTAAATTTGCACTGCATACTAGTGATTCGTGGTGAGGTTAGTTAGCCTGGACGCCGACGCGCGTTTCCCACTTCTTCAGGGGACGTGAATACAGTACAGACCAAAAGTTTGGATACACCTTCTCTAGAACAACTGTTAAGAGGAGACTTTGTGCAGCAGCCTTCATGGTAAAATAGCTGCTAGGAAACCACTGCTAAGGACAGGCAACAAGCAGAAGAGACTTTTTTGGGCTAAAGAACACAAGGAATGGACATTAGACCAGTGGAAATCTGTGCTTTGGTCTGATGAGTCCAAATTTGAGATTTTTGAATCCAACCACCGTGTCTTTGTAGAAAAGGTGAACGGATGGACTTTACATGGCTAGTTCCCACCGTGAAGCATGGAGAAGGGGGTGTGGGGGTGCTTTGCTGGAGACACTGTTGGGGATTTATTCAAAATTGAAGGCATACAGAACCAGCATGGCTACCACAGCATCTTGCAGCGGCGTGCTATTCCATCCGGTTTGCGTTTAGTTGGACCATAATTTATTTTTCAACAGGACAATGACCCCAAACACACCTCCAGGATGTGTAAGGGCTAGTTGACTAAGAAGGAGAGTGATGGGATACTACGCCAGAGGACCTGGTCTCCACAGTCACCAGACCTGAACCCAATCGAGATGGTTTGGGGTGAGCTGGACCGCAGCGTGAAGGCAAAAGGGCCAACAAGTGCTAAGCATCTCTGGGAACTCCTTCAAGACTGTTGGAAAACCATTTCCGGTGACTACCTCTTGAAGCTCATCAAGAGAATGCCAAGAGTGTGCAAAGCAGTAATGAAAGCAAAAGGTGGCTACTTTGAAGAACCTAGAATATAAGACATATTTTCAGTTGTTTCAAACTTTAAGTATTTCATTCTACATGTGTTAATTCATAGTTTTGATGCCTTCAATGTGAATCTACAATTTTCAGAGTCCTGAAAATAAAGAAAACTCTTTGAATGAGAAGGTGTGTCCAAACTTTTGCTCTGTACTGTATATGTATGTGTGTGTGTGTGTGTATATATGTATATGTACAGTATATACCGTATATATATCTTGTGTAAATTTCGCTGTTCTCCTGAATCCGGCGTTGTTTCTCTTTTGTGCCTGCGCCTCTCCGTTCCTGACATATGAGCTCTCGTTCCTGTATATAAATCTAGTGTTGTTACAAGGGGGTGTGGCCCTCAAATTTATCTCTATGTACTTCCTCTTAAAGAACACTCCCAGTTGGCTAAAAAAAAAAAGGATTAGGTTGATATATAGGGAAGAATGGGCCATATCTCAGGAATGGAGAGACGCAAGAACAAAAGAAAAACAACGCCGGATTCAGGAGAACAGTGGCTTTTACACCAGGTAAAAAGAAAAACATATTTAGAACAAGAGACTTGTACCTTAAATGTTTGTTAATTTCATCCTCTTTTTATGCAAGCCATATCTCTATATCCTTCAAAAATATTTGCCCTCCTCGCGGAGTTTGAGCAGAGCTGGATCGCGATTTAGACTGCTGACATATATGTCAATCGCAGCTGTTCTGGCTCCCTATAGACAACCAAACCCATCCTAAATGGGCTCATGATCGTCCATTATCTTTCAATATAAACAGGGCGTGCTCCTGACCTTAGTGCTGATTCTTACGATGAATCTTCTCCAATTTAGACTCGTATACAAGCCAGGCACTGACACCATACGTCTTCATTTTCTGCACATTGTTACGAACAAGATCGCCCCTTCATTTGTTTCCTTGCTTGTGCTGATATTAAAATATCTTAAGGCATTTTTCCTATTTGTGTTGTATGTGCACATTTCCACTTAACTGGAATACTCTGCAAATGTAAACACACAATCCAATGAAACACAAAGGAGACAGTTGCATTTTGTAGCACTAAGACATGTGGACCAATGAATATGGGAATATAGACATGCATTACTGCTATGAAAAACAAAAATTGAGATACTTAGCACACAAAAATGGCCAGTTTTATGTGAGCCCAACAGCCAACGCAAGGCGGCCTATTTTCTTGGTCCCTATCATACTAATGGCTCTCTTTGGGTTAAAAATACTACAATTTATGGGTGTTTTTTTATGTTTGAACTGTGTTTATTAGCATAACATATTGACACATACTCAATTACAACAAATTTTTCCAGTAATAATTGTACATAGGGCGGCACGGTGGCTCAGTGGTTAGCACTGCAGTCTTGCAGCGCTGGGGTCCTGGGTTCAAATCCTACCAAGGACAACATCTGCAAGGAGTTTGTATGTTCTCCCCGTGTTTGCGTGGGTTTCCTCCGGGTACTCCGGTTTCCTCCCACACTCCAAAGACATACAGATAGGGACTCTAGATTGTGAGCCCCAATGGGGACAGTGTTGCCAATGTATGTAAAGTGCTATGGAATTAATAGCGCTATATAAATGAATAAAATTATTATTATTATTATTATTACATAGGGTGTGCAGGACAATATTGTTGAGAACATCCTACTCTCTAATATTCTAAATACCCTACATGACCTCCTAAACCGGAAGCATAGATACATAAAAGAAGAAATAGGACAGATATGGAGAAACCGTTAAGAGCAAGAATTAAGAAGAAGATATGTTAGCGTAAAAGATTAGGTAAGAATGAAGAAAAGGAAAGTAAGATATAGAGTAAAAAAAAAAAACTACCAAAAAAAACCAAAAAAAAAACTAAAGGTGCTAGGGGGAGGGGGAAGGAAAAGAGGGGGGGGGGGAATCACCTCTCCCTCTCAAACTCGTTCAAGTATCTCTCTGAACTCAGGGGAGTCCAAGAACATGATCCAAGGTCCCCATATTCGAGTATAGTTGTCACTAGTCACATCTTTTTCTGCCGTAAAGTCCTTCATCCTCTGGAGATTGGCCATCTCCCTCATATGGGTGGTTTTTTAACTCGAAGAAAAGCATTAGTTTGTTAGGGACCCAGCAAAATTAGGTCGCCTTGCCGTTGGCTGTTGGGCTCACATAAAACTGGACATTTTTGTGTGCCAAGTATCTCAATTTTTACATATTTTTCATAGCAGTAATGCATATTTATATTCCTATATTCATTGTTCCACATATCTTAGCACTGCAGAGTGCAACGGTCTCCTTTTTGCTAGAATCCAATGAAAGTCTGAAATGCTTATTCTGTTCCTGATGTGTCAAGCATTGACCCTCTAAGTCTAAGGGGCAAAGAGAACTGGAATCTGCTGAATACCTAATGCCTGTTCTTTGCGATAAGAAAATCGCATACATACATTTTGGAAATTTACCAGTACCTGATGGGATCCTCTATTTTAGGTGTGCATCGTACTCACCTGTACAAGGCGGTTTGTAATTAGTACATAATAAAGCCGGTTCTTACCTTTTCTGAGCTCATTTGTAGAACTAGGTCCAAGAGAAAGAAGAAAGTCTCCAACAGTACAGATAACGAGTAAAGTGAATTAGTTGGACGTGTCGTGACTCATCCAAATTAAAACTAAATGTGCTCTAAAAAGCTGAAATGTGCAAGTATAAGAAAGACAGCAATGTAATTTAAGGACGCAGGCACATTGTCACGGTGAGGACTGGGGAAGGTCCGGCATGAGGCCAAACACACAACTTGCCAGGGGTAATACTACGGCAAACAAGGGGTACAGCAGGGACACTTAAACAACGGTGAGCCCTAGTGCTAGTGAGAGGGAAGATGGACACCTCCTCCACTTGCCTACTACTGTACCCTGCACTCCTAGCCAGTCCCTATATAGGTTCCTCACCTGTCGCTGAGCAGGAACCTGAAGCCCTGAGAGGCCCTACAATAGTCCTGGCTAGTGAGTGGGCAGGTGAGGGACGCTAGACCCACTGCTGCAATAAAACAACACACCAGGGAAGGAAGACAGACCGGGAGAAACACAACAACAGTCTGCTGCAGTCAGAACAAAGACTGCAGCCACCACAGCAACTTCATCAGAGGGTTTTCAGCAACTCCTTCCACCTCCAGGCACAGCATCCAAATGGCATAGAATAACTGGCACCCTCTACTGATAGCAGAGGGTATATAAAGGGACAGGGAGTGGTCTCAAACCGATATTAACCCTACAGCTGCGAAAGAAAAGAAAATCCAATTTGATATTGAGAGTCTAGAATGGAAATGACTCTCTAGTCCTGAATCTGTCACTAGTGTCATAATGCAGAGAGAGAGGCATGACACACATTTAGTTTTTGCTACTTTTCTGTTGAAATATAATTTTATACATTCACCAGATTTTTACACACACGGCAATGGTGTTTTGTTTTTTTTAACTTCTGAACAGGGAAACACAATTTGAAACTTGTTTTTTTTTTATTTAAAATTTTCTAAACTTTTTGTTTTACATTTCACTGTATTTTTTAGCACCCTTAGAGAGGACTTAAACCTCCAATTGTTTAATCTCTTGTACTGTATACTGTATAAAAATTGTATGAAGGTTTACGGTAAAAATCATGATATCCATAGTCGTCATCTGCACCCTTCGATAGCACGGTTACGGGATTATTGCCGCCCAGTGACCCCACTGGGCTTGCTTGACTAGGGCACTGTAAAGTTTTCTACGGCCTTAACAATAAGACACCAAAACACTGGATGGCATGGAAATATGTGGCCACAGCAGCCTTTATTGATTACAACATAGGTTAAAACCAAACATTAAAACTATTTCGTTTTGAGGAGATCCTGGATGATCTAACAACCCTGAACCGCACCAGAATAAATAGACCCCAATTGCACAACTCCAACTTTCCAACTTGGAGCTTGACAAATGTCATGATGTCGTCCCTTCTCCAATTTTAACTTGAACCACCATCAACCCCCACAAAGAAGTCCACGCGAAACACGCGTAGGGGTCTTGGAGAGACACAGCCTTGCAGAACCCAAGGTATTATGGGTGAGTGCTAATATTTGTGTACATAATATCTTAGCTGCTATTTTGCACATGCACTTTATGTTTAGCGGTGGGTTCTAACCTTTGAGCCAGGTACCTTTTGCTGCTATTATGCACATGCACTTTACATCCACCCTGTGCTTATATTGATCGGCTTTGCTGTGTTCTCCTCATTTATTTTCCTTACTGAGCACCTTATTTTTTTGTATTCTATTGTATGTTGCCTTTTATGATATACATCTAGTAAATTGAATTACGCACATATAGATTGGTGGATTTCTGACTCTATTTTTGTATAGGTTGATATTGCTTTTGAGTCACTACCTCTTATTTTCTATAGTCCTTATTGTGTATACTTTGGGTGCCTGGATCCACATTGTGGGTCACCACTATGGCTCCTTTCTTTCTTGCTGTTCGGATGTTCCTGACATGTTAACTTATTTCACGTAGCAAGAACTAAACCATAACTCAGTAATAAAGGGTCAACGTACCTCCAATGTGACCCTGACCCCATTAACCAAGGCCACCCCAAATCTCCTCACCTCTAGCTGCCATGACAAGTTATAAAGTTAGTACAAAAAACCCAACACTCCACCGCCAGAGTTTTATGTTTGTAAAAGGTACCATAACATAAGGGGCACTTTGCACACTACGACATCGCAGGTGCGATGTCAGAGCGGTCATGTCGAAAGTGACGCACATCCGGTGTCGCACTTGACATCGTAGTGTGTAAATCCTAGATGATACGATTAACGAGCGCAAAATCATCGTAATCGTATCATCGGTGTAGTGTCTGGGAATTCCATAATTACGCGACTGCGACAGGTACAATGTTGTTCCTCGTTCCTGCGGCAGCACACATCGCTGTGTGTGAAGCCGCAGGAGCGAGGAACATCTCCTACCTGCGTCCTGCAGCTCACGCCGGCTATGCGAAAGGACAGAGGTGAGCGGGATGTTTACGTCCCACTCATCTCCGCCCCTCCGCTTATATTGGCCGCCTGCCGTGTGACGTCGCTATGACGCCGCACGACCCGCCCCCTTAATAAGGAGGCAGGTCGCCGGCCAGATCGACGTCGCAAGGCAGGTGAGTCCATGTGAAGCTGCCATAGCGATAATGTTCGGTACGGCTGCTATCACAAGATATCGCTGCTGTGACGGGGGCGGGGACTATCGTGCTCGGCATCGCAAGCATCGGCTTGCGATGTCGTTGTGTGCAAAGTGCCCCTAAGGACTGGTGGGCGGCATGTTCACTAGTCTGGGTAGAGAAGGTGATGATTCCGCATGTTCTTCTAAGGTACCTTCATACTACTTTCCCCACCCCCTCTAGCAACTTTCTACCCAATTATTCATTGAATCCCCACCCATGTGACCGAAACTCAACCCAACACACACAACCTAGCTGCTCCTGTTTATGTAATGGAGCCAGGGGCGGTAGTCATGGGTGTCGGTTGCAGTCCTCAACCGGTACGCTACGGACACGGGTGGCAGAGTGTTGTGTTGAGCTGTTACCTGTTGGTGGCTGGACGTCCCGGGCTTCAGCCGGCCTTTCTGGATCCCGTTCACACTGTGCGATGTTACATTGGGCGTTACTAGAGATGAGTCCACAACCAGCTAAAACTTCAACACCTTTACTGTACACTTGTTGATACAAAATTAATGCAAGACAGGAAAAAAAATTTTTTTTCATTTAATTAACTAAAATTATTAATATTTTACAATTTGCTGATCCGAGTAGAATTGAATTTGAATTTTTTTTATCCTTTAATAAATTTGATGATTTTGCTCTAGTTGATTTTTTGCTAAAATAAATAGAAAAATTCATGCTAGTGGGAAATTCCTCCGTATTATAGATGACTTTTGTGGAAATAAAGATCAAAAATAAATCTTTTTCATACTAGTAGGAAATTCCTTCGCAGTATCGGTGTCTACAGCCTACACTTACTCACTATCCTGAGTTATCGCTTCGCTATGTTAAGGATGTGGTTCACTGTTTTTGGCGAGAAAATAGGGCTTGTATTTTCTTTATGTGCCAACTGGTCCACGTCCAGATGTAATATAATCATATTATGCTCTGGCACTATAAGGGCAAAAAAAATGTATTTGTGTAAGGAGTAAAACATGGACCACATATGTCTCCAAAAGGAGGGGAAAGTCTTCCCGTTTTTTACACAAAGTCCCTCTCTGTGACTTCCACAAACAAATGGCTGGACGCTTCCCAGTATGACCAGTATCATGCTGACTTTCTTGGGTGTTGGCAGCCTGAAACAAGCCAGCACTTTAGAAATTCATAATTATTAGCAAATATTTCTTTGCAATAAGACAGATCTGACTGATTTAGCATTGCTTTCCCCTCTGTTCTCCTGCAGATACCCATTCCCAACAGTGTTCAGCAGCTGCAGCAAGAAGGACTTGGACTCCAGCCTGGAAAAGGGAGTGGGCATGTGTCTGTATAACATGCCTGAAGTTACAGAATCATTTGGAGAACAGAAGTGTGGAAATGGATATGTGGAAGAAGGAGAACAGTGTGATTGCGGAGAACCTGAAGTAAGGTCTACCATGTTCCCAAATACCGCATGTGTGTGTGACGCCCTGGCCTATCAGGTCATCACAGGGTATTGTGCAATCTGCCCTTATGTGCAATATCCACCTCCTCCTTGGTTACGGGTCCCTAACCAATGGTGTTGCCAAAACCAGCTAATCAAAATCCTAGGAACACTCTGCACCACACCCACCAGATACACCAGTGAACGGCCTGAGTGGAATAGGGTCGCCCACGTGGAGGGTTGGTTAGGGGAGGTCAGGAGTGTCAGTGAGTTGAAGAGAGTGTAGCGTTGGAAGTGGAAGTGAGAGGAGGTCAGGAGCTGGGCTCCTTGGAACTACTAGGTAGCAGATGTTGGTCTGGGTCTGGTAGGAGCTGGACCCCCCGGTCACAGGTGATTGTGAGAAGGGCCACGGAATTGTCGTGGAGGACAGACGGTGGCCTTGTACCATCACCGGGCTGGGCCAGGGCACGACGGAGTACATGGGTCCTTGGTCAGGGAGTAGCTTCAGGCAACCTGACAATTTACCCAACGAGAACGGAGTCTTCAAGATCCGTTCCCACCCGCTCCAAAATCGGGGTACTAGCGCAACAAGAGGGATAGCACTTTCCACCAATACAGTCCAAGAAATCCCAAGCGTGAACCCTGAGAGCAAGCTCCCTCAGTTAGCCATACTGGGGAGCAGGACCCGACTAGTTTTAGGCTACAGGAACCAACCAGAGAAAAACAAGGTGCCACGGGAAAAGGTCACAGATCAACAGGCAACACCAAAGGAAACGGGACCCAGGCGTACTCCCCCTCAGCGGCAGCGGTGTCCAGAACTTTGGTTTACTTCAGTTGTCGGTGTCAGCGTTATTGGACTGAGAGAGTATGCAAGTGACCCTTGCCTCCCCAACGGCACCTCCCTGTCACCAACACCGAGTCCCGGGGCAATTTCCCCCTACCCGTGGAGGGGTTAAACACCTGGCTGCCCACTCCATCGCCACAGGGTACTCCCAGCCACAGCAGTGGTACTCCACCTTACCACACACCACGGGTGGCATCACGAACTTTCAATACACCTTACCCCTTGTAAATACCCCCCTTCATTCGAGTGGCCGCGAGACCCCCAGGTCCGGATGCCCCTCGAGCCACCGCGGATCCGGATCTGAGCACTTCGGCTGCTGACACAGGGGCGGTACATTTGCACTGCTATAATGTTTCTATAAAGCGCCAGATTAAGTTGGTGAAGGGCACTTCGCAAACATATGCTGGTAACTTGATCTCACTTCTGGCACCTGATCTCACTTCTGGCACCTGATCTCACTTCTGGCACCTGATCTCACTTCTGGCACCTGATCTCACTTCTGGCACCTGATCTCACTTCTGGCACCTGATCTCACTTCTGGCACCTGATCTCACTTCTGGCACCTGATCTCACTTCTGGCACCTGATCTCACTTCTGGCACCTGATCTCACTTCTGGCACCTGATCTTACTTCTGGCACCTGATCTCACTTCTGGTACCGGATCTTACTTCTGGCACCTGATCTCACTTCTGGCACCTGATCTCACTTCTGGCACCTGATCTCACTTCTGGCACCTGATCTTACTTCTGGCACCTGATCTCACTTCTGGTACCTGATCTTACTTCTGGCACCTGATCTCACTTCTGGTGGCCACATATGGACATGGCTTTCTCCACCAAAGAGGAGGAATAACCTAAGGCTCTTTGACCACAGTGCAGAAATCAATAACAAGTTGTAAAACTGGTATCTTCCTAATTAGTCTCCTCAGGTAAAAAGACCTGAGTGCAAGTGCTACCTCTGCATGCCCGATAGTTATGCCAATCACTGGCGGACGCAGACAAAAAAAGGGCCCTGTGCAATAAAAATATACGGGCCCACTGCAGGCCAAGAAGTCATCAAAATGCACAATTCCACCGACTTTGGAGCTAGATAACTTACTAAGATCAGAATACTCCTTTAGGGCTCTCAATAAGGCAATTATTAAGAGATCAAAACTTTCATGATTAGTAAAACATAATTTATTTCTGCAAAATCTTGTTTTATTAAACTGATGCTATTTCTTAATCTTGGAGCTGCTGCTTAGGAGTCTTCTGAGGCTTGTCCTGCTCCATTGAACAGTATTATTTACAGGTGCTATTGGAAGAACAGTTAAAAATATCAATCTCCATTTTTTATTCAGTAGGGTTAGTAACATGAGAATAAGGCTGAGATCTGGAAAATAATTACTGGCAAGGGTCTCCAAGATAATTATTAATATAGTAGAGTCAGTGAGTTCTGACTGTTACATTCTCGAGGTTACCAAGGACAAATTGGGATCCTTTTCACAAGGGCAATTAATTATGTAGTCATCTGGAGCTGTTACATCGTCATCTGCTTATATTATATTGTTGGTGCCTGGGACTTGATGGGTCTTTGACACTGACCTTAAAGGTGTTCTCCAGCTCCAGATACAGGTGTATTTCAATAAATTAGAACAGAATAATAAATTAGAACAGCATCAAAAATTTAATTTGTGCACCTTTTTCTACCACACTTTTTCCTTCTACTCAACTTTCCATTAATATGCTTGGATACAGCACTCTGGGAACAGCCAGCTTCTTTAGCAATGACCTTTTGTGGCTTTCCCTCCTTGTGGAGTATGTCAATGACTGCCTTCTGGACATCTGTCAAGTCAGCAATCTTCCCCATGATTGTATAGCCTACTGAACCAGACTAAGGGACCATTTTAAACATTTAGGAAGCTTTTGCAGGTGTTTTTTGGTAATTATTCCAATTTTCTGAGAAAATTTCTTTTGAGTTTTCATTGGCTGTAAGCCATAATCATCAATATTAACAGAAATAAACACTTTGAAATAGATCCCTCTGTTTGTAATGACTCTATGTAATATATGTCTTTCACTTGTTGTTTTGAATTAATAAAATAAATTAACTTTTTGATGATATTCTAATTTATTGAGATTCACCTGTATGTGTTATGGAAAATACTGGAATTGAAGTGAAGAAATATAAGTCATAGCCTATAGGTGATGCATACTCCATCTTTTCTTTTCTTCAGACCTTGCTTCTTGGTTGAATTTCCCATCAGCACAGCTGGGCTACAGTGCTTTCCATCAGTTATGGTAGTCTAAGACACGCCTCCTGATGTATCATTGGGTCATGCTGCTTCTTTCTCAGGCCCACCCTCCGAAGTTCTGCTTCTTTAGATTGGCTTAGGAATATAAACACAACTTGTGGATTATATCTAATACAAGGGCTGGAAATTTTTAAAGTTCAGATTAAGGTCATCTCCTAGAACAGGGGTGGGGAACCTCCGGCCTGCGGGCCATATACGACCTGCAATGCCCTTTTATGCGGCCCCCGGGCAGATTCCCGGGGGTGGCAGTGCTCGAGCCGCCACCGCCATCTTGTGCGTCGCCGGCCCTTTAAATCCGCACATGTGCTGCTGTGCTTACTAATGCGTTCTCCCGCTGACCAGTGTCAGCGAGAGAGGACTTACTTTGTGGGTGGGTTTAGTGCTCTGCGTTGCCCACCCTCTGAGCTGCGTTCCCGCCCCCCCGGCAATCGTAGCTGCGTGCCGCCCCCTGGCCCTCTGAGCTGCGTTCCCGCCCCCCGGCCCTCTGAGCTGCGCTCCCATCTCCAGCTCTTGGAGCTGCGTGCCGCCCCCCGGCCCTCTGAGCTGCGTTCCCGGCCCTCTGAGCTGCGATCCCGCCCCCCGGCTCTCAGAGCTGCGTGCCACCCCCCGGCCCTCTGAGCTGCGTTCCCGCCCCCCGGCCCTCTGAGCTGCGTTCCCGCCCCCGGCCCTCTGAGCTGCATTCCCGCCCCCAGCTCTCGGAGCTGCGTGCCGCCCCCCGGCCCTCGGAGCTGCGTGCCCGCCCCCCAGCCATCGGAGCTGCGTGTCCGGTGCCTGCTCTCCGGTGCCTGCTCTCCGGTGCCTGCTCTCCGGTGCTGTGAGTCCGGCGCTGCTGTGTGTCCAGCACCAGCCCTCTGCTGCTGTGTGCCCTGTCCAGTGCTTTGTGGCCCCCCTCCCCTCAGTGCTGTGTACAACCTAATGCTGTGTATCACCTCAGGTTTGTGTGTCCCTCCTCCCCCCCCACTGATGTCAGGGCTCCGCAAGTGATATCTGTGCCCCCCCAGTGGTGCCTGCGACCCAGCCCCTCTTGTGTGGTGCCTGCGCCCCAGCCCCTCTTGTGTGGTGCCTGCGCCCCAGCCCCTCTTGTGTGGCGCCTGCGAGAGGGGCTGGGGGCATATACATCACAAGAGGAGCTGCGGGCACATACATCACAAGAAGGCTGGAGGCATATACAATACAGAAGGGACTGGAGGCATATACATCACAGGAGGGGCTGGGGGCATATACATGTCCCCAGCCCCTTGTGTGATGTATATGCCACCAGTATCTCCTGTGATGTATATACAGCGTCTGTTATGTGATGTATATGATTTACCAATCTTATCACAAAGAGTTGACTGCGCTCCAGACCCAGACAAAAATGAAAAAGCAGCTGTGAGAAGCAACATGATTAGTATCACCAAACATTACAGCTGCACCAAAGAGAAGCCGCTCCGGCCACCACAGTAGGGGTAAGTTAATTAATTGTTTGACCAAATATAGCCGGGTCATTTTCACACTGATAATTTTGTGTGGCCCCCGAAGGTTGGTAGAAATTTCCAAATGGCCCCCGGCTGAAAAAAGGTTCCCCACCCCTGTCCTAGAACATCAAAGACTCTAAAAAAAAGAGAAGACTTCCCAGACCAGACAGAAACTATCCTTTGGGTCGCAAAAGCCAACTAGGACAACAGCCCTTCTGCATGCTTTCTTGAGTGTCATAAGGCTGGAAAACCGGACATGGAAGGGCTGGAGAAAAGAGTTGCCGTAAAAGGAGCATGCAGCAATCACACTCTTTCCGGTAGACCGTCACTCAAAGATAGCAGCTATGTTTAATATATTATACACTGGGGATAAAAAAAAATTGACCAAGAGACTTCCCCAAGTCAACTGAGTAGAATCAGACTTTGTAAGGGAGATCCTTGTTTTTACTATTTTGATATAATGCCAGGATTCTGCTGCCTGAGAGGCACTTCCAGGTTAAGAGGACGCTGGCCCTTTAAGAAATGGGCGTGGCTGCAGGTGCACCCTTAGCACAGAACTAGGAAGCCTGTGATGGGTACACAGCCTCTGAGAGACAGCAGCATGGGACCTGAATGGAGCAGCCACCGCAATAGGGCCAGACGGGTGAGAGGGCTGACATCCCTGCCGGGGGAGGGAGGCAGGACAAGACAGGGACGCCGGTGTGGGTGCTACAGCCTCCAAGGAAAAGAGCCCATCTGTATGGTTTCTTGCCTGTTATATGGGCGGGAAATGGACATTTAAGGGTTGGAGAAAAGTGTTGCCTTAATAGGAGCATTCGGCAATCACACTCCTTCCGGTAGACAGTCACTCAAAGATGGCAAAATCATCAAGAAACTTCCCCAAGTCAACTGAGTAGAATGAGACTTTGTAAGGCAGATCCTCGAAAGATGCTTTCAGGATACTTTTTTTTTACTATTTTGATATAATGCCAGGATTCTGCTGACTGGGAACATGGGAGCAGCGTCTCACGCCGAGGTGCATTCTCCTTTCAGATAAGCTTATTTACTGCAAAGCATTGCAAAAATGACGAGTCTAATAAAGAATAATAAGGGTGTAATCACGAACAGATGTTAAAAGTCTGTTCTGATGATTGAAATCCTGGCACCGAGTAGAAAAGAAAATCATGAATCACTTCTTATTCCCCATTTATTTTAGAGTAATTATAAAATATACATCCCTGTCTCCCCAAAGTCTTTGTTCTTAAAGGGATTGTGTACTTCTCAATTCTTTTTAATTTTGAGAGTGCCTAAAAATAATATAAAAATATATATTATGATTATCTTACCAATCCCCTTACTAATCCTGCTGCTTCTCTTTAAATGCTGTCCAGCTGGACTCCATATTGTTTTTTCTGGCTGAAGCAGCCAATCACTGGGGGTCACATGTTCATCAAGCCAGAACAGTATGTATTGGGACCTGCACTATACTTCCTGCTGCTCCATCCAAGCATAGTGCCAAAATATTATAGCCTCTATATTACAGGTGTGTCACGCTTGACAGACAGTTTTGAGGTGTCCGGCTGTAGAAGGTTGCAGCGTTTGGCTACACAAAATGCTTCCTGACATTCTATTCTGCATGCTGTGGTGTAAATGGTATCCTTGTATCTTTTCTGCTGAGGGTTAATCTTTTTCCTTTTAGGACTCTGTGGATCTCCTTTTTTATATATACAGTGCCTACAAGTAGTATTCAACCCCCTGCAGATTTAGCAGGTTTACACATTCGGAATTAACTTGGCATTGTGACATTTGGACTGTAGATCAGCCTGGAAGTGTGAAATGCACTGCAGCAAAAAAGAATGTTATTTCTTTTTTTATTTTTTTTTTAAATTGTGAAAAGTTTATTCAGAGGGTCATTTATTATTCAACCCCTCAAACCACAAGAATTCTGTTTGGTTCCCCTAAAGTATTAAGAAGTATTTCAGGCACAAAGAACAATGAGCTTCACATGTTTGGATTAATTATCTCTTTTTCCAGCCTTTTCTGACTAATTAAGACCCTCCCCAAACTTGTGAACAGCACTCATACTTGGTCAACATGGGAAAGACAAAGGAGCATTCCAAGGCCATCAGAGACAAGATCGTGGAGGGTCACAAGGCTGGCAAGGGGTACAAAACCCTTTCCAAGGAGTTGGGCCTACCTGTCTCCACTGTTGGGAGCATCATCCGGAAGTGGAAGGCTTATGGAACTACTGTTAGCCTTCCACGGCCTGGACAGCCTTTGAAAGTTTCCACCCGTGCCGAGGCCAGGCTTGTCTGAAGAGTCAAGGCTAACCCAAGGACAACAAGGAAGGAGCTCAGGGAAGATCTCATGGCAGTGGGGACATTGGTTTCAGTCAATACCATAAGTAACGTACTCCACCGCAATGGTCTCCATTCCAGACGAGCCCGTAAGGTACCTTTACTTTCAAAGCGTCATGTCAAGGCTCGTCTACAGTTTGCTCATGATCACTTGGAGGACTCTGAGACAGACTGGTTCAAGGTTCTCTGGTCTGATGAGACCAAGATCAAGATCTTTGGTGCCAACCACACACGTGACGTTTGGAGACTGGATGGCACTGCATACGACCCCAAGAATACCATCCCTACAGTCAAGCATGGTGGTGGCAGCATCATGCTGTGGGGCTGTTTTTCAGCCAAGGGGCCTGGCCATCTGGTCCGCATCCATGGGAAGATGGATAGCACGGCCTACCTGGAGATTTTGGCCAAGAACCTCCGCTCCTCCATCAAGGATCTTAATATGGGTCGTCATTTCATCTTCCAACAAGACAACGACCCAAAGCACACAGCCAAGAAAACCAAGGCCTGGTTCAAGAGGGAAAAAATCAAGGTGTTGCAGTGGCCTAGTCAGTCTCCTGACCTTAACCCAATTGAAAACTTGTGGAAGGAGCTCAAGATTAAAGTCCACATGAGACACCCAAAGAACCTAGATAACTTGGAGAAGATCTGCATGGAGGAGTGGGCCAAGATAACTCCAGAGACCTGTGCCGGCCTGATCAGGTCTTATAAAAGACGATTATTAGCTGTAATTGCAAACAAGGGTTATTCCACAAAATATTAAACCTAGGGGTTGAATAATAATTGACCCACACTTTTATGTTGAAAATTTATTAAAATTTAACTGAGCAACATAACTTGTTGGTTTGTAAGATTTATGCATCTGTTAATAAATCCTGCTCTTGTTTGAAGTTTGCAGGCTCTAACTTATTTGCATCTTATCAAACCTGCTAAATCTGCAGGGGGTTGAATACTACTTGTAGGTACTGTATACATATACATATACAGTGCCTACAAGTAGTATTCAACCCCCTGCAGATTTAGCAGGTTTG
Source organism: Anomaloglossus baeobatrachus (assembly GCF_048569485.1). Classification (NCBI taxonomy): domain Eukaryota; kingdom Metazoa; phylum Chordata; class Amphibia; order Anura; family Aromobatidae; genus Anomaloglossus; species Anomaloglossus baeobatrachus. The sequence continues at coordinate 41,328,730 of NC_134357.1, read as the reverse complement.
ATAAGATGCAAATAAGTTAGAGCCTGCAAATTTCAAACAAGAGCAGGATTTATTAACAGATGCATAAATCTTACAAACCAACAAGTTATGTTGCTCAGTTAAATTTTAATAAATTTTCAACATAAAAGTGTGGGTCAATTATTATTCAACCCCTAGGTTTAATATTTTGTGGAATAACCCTTGTTTGCAATTACAGCTAATAATCGTCTTTTATAAGACCTGATCAGGCCGGCACAGGTCTCTGGAGTTATCTTGGCCCACTCCTCCATGCAGATCTTCTCCAAGTTATCTAGGTTCTTTGGGTGTCTCATGTGGACTTTAATCTTGAGCTCCTTCCACAAGTTTTCAATTGGGTTAAGGTCAGGAGACTGACTAGGCCACTGCAACACCTTGATTTTTTCCCTCTTGAACCAGGCCTTGGTTTTCTTGGCTGTGTGCTTTGGGTCGTTGTCTTGTTGGAAGATGAAATGACGACCCATCTTAAGATCCTTGATGGAGGAGTGGAGGTTCTTGGCCAAAATCTCCAGGTAGGCCGTGCTATCCATCTTCCCATGGATGCGGACCAGATGGCCAGGCCCCTTGGCTGAAAAACAGCCCCACAGCATGATGCTGCCACCACCATGCTTGACTGTAGGGATGGTATTCTTGGGGTTGTATGCAGTGCCATCCAGTCTCCAAACGTCACGTGTGTGGTTGGCACCAAAGATCTCGATCTTGGTCTCATCAGACCAGAGAACCTTGAACCAGTCTGTCTCAGAGTCCTCCAAGTGATCATGAGCAAACTGTTGACGAGCCTTGACATGACGCTTTGAAAGTAAAAGGTACCTTACGGGCTCGTCTGGAACGGAGACCATTGCGGTGGAGTGCGTTACTTATGGTATTGACTGAAACCAATGTCCCCACTGCCATGAGATCTTCCCGGAGCTCCTTCCTTGTTGTCCTTGGGTTAGCCTTGACTCTTCGGACAAGCCTGGCCTCGGCACGGGTGGAAACTTTCAAAGGCTGTCCAGGCCGTGGAAGGCTAACAGTAGTTCCATAAGCCTTCCACTTCCGGATGATGCTCCCAACAGTGGAGACAGGTAGGCCCAACTCCTTGGAAAGGGTTTTGTACCCCTTGCCAGCCTTGTGACCCTCCACGATCTTGTCTCTGATGGCCTTGGAATGCTCCTTTGTCTTTCCCATGTTGTCCAAGTGTGAGTGCTGTTCACAAGTTTGGGAAGGGTCTTAATTAGTCAGAAAAGGCTGGAAAAAGAGATAATTAATCCAAACATGTGAAGCTCATTGTTCTTTGTGCCTGAAATACTTCTTAATACTTTAGGGGAACCAAACAGAATTCTTGTGGTTTGAGGGGTTGAATAACAAATGACCCTCTGAATAAACTTTTCACAATTTAACAGAAAAATTAAAAAAGAAATAACATTCTTTTTGCTGCAGTGCATTTCACACTTCCAGGCTGATCTACAGTCCAAATGTCACAATGTCAAGTTAATTCCGAATGTGTAAACCTGCTAAATCTGCAGGGGGTTGAATACTACTTGTAGGCACTGTATATATATATATATATATATATATATATATATATATATATATATATACATACTCACTGGATATTTCAGCTGTTAATCATCATCACTACCCCTTGTGTCCTTAAATACCCACATTTTTCCTTGGTGTCTGCTGGTGATAGTCATATTCCTATACAGGCCTTAGGTGCAAGCAGGCAACTTGTATTCATCTCGAGAAACATTGTTTGTTTTTTGCTATACCTCTCCCAGAATCATCCTGTAGATAAGTTGTTCATATACTTTTTCCTGTGTGTGTTCCCTGTGTGTTCTTTAGAACTTAGTGTGGTTGACTAAGCATTATTCCATCCGTTTCCTACCTAGGGCCCAGTTCAGGGTCAGCCAGGGCCAGGTATCCTGCTCGTTGCACAGGTGCAGAACCTATCTGATAGTCATCAGCACTTCCCTTGGTGTCTTTAAATACTCTCATTCCCCTTAGTCTTTGCTGGTGATAGAGTTACAAACCTACACAGGCCTTGGATACAAGCTCAGAGCTCAGTGGGGTTGACTAAGTATTATCCAATCCATTTCCTACTTGGGGTCCAGTTCAGGGTTTGCCAGGGCCAGGTATCCGGCTCGGCGCATAGGTGCGTAACTTATCCAGGGTGGTCAGGGGTGCCAGGGGCCAGTGGAAGGTTTGATCAGGGGTCACCATCTACCCCTTCCTTAGTCACGTTTTTACTATTATCCCATCCATTCCCTACCTAGGGCCCAGTTCAGGATTAGCCAAGGCCAGGTATCCTGCTCGGCGCATAGGTGCGTAACTTATCTAGGTGGGTCATTGGAGCCAGGGGCCAGCGGAAGGTTTGGTCAAGGGTCACCCTCTCCATCTTCCCTTGACACAGGGTTTCCCTTCCCTGTCGCCATACACGTGGTACTTCCCTGTATCTAGCATGACAATCTAGGGACCACACTATACATAAACTAAATGGTGTGGATTAAATTCCTAAATAAAAAAAATATACGGTACATATCCCAAAATGGTAGTTTTTCGAAGTATTTAAAGACCTCATATAGCTATGACAATGCAAAAAAAAAATAAAAATATACATTTTATGCAAATTAAAAAAGCTAATAAAATGTGTGTGGTCTTAAAGACCTAAAATAGCCTGGCCCTACAGGGGTTAAGCATATTTTATTGAATATTCTCTGACTTACTTGCTATTGAATATTTTTTTTTTTATCTTGGTCTTCTTCTTTTATCACAAAGTGGAGTGTCAATTGACTAGATGGGTAATCTGGAGTTAAGTGCCCCCGCATGTCCGGAATGTCAATGCGTCTATGCGTTGCCTTAAATCCATAGCCCATGTCCATTATGTTTTACTGCTCCTGCCGATGTCTACCGCACCTGCCGTGCTCATGAGTTACGAGCAATCATTCTTCTCTGCACGCGAATATTTAAAATGTATAACACTTAAGCCAACATGCGCTGAACCCTCATCATTTACATGCACAGGATCATCCCTCTCCTCTAAAAATGCACCATCGTTTCCGGAAATTAATCATCTCTCCAATTGGATGAATTATTTTCTGATTGCACAAAGTTCTTCTGGTTTAAATAGCGTGTTAAATGCAGAGCAGAAGAATAGAAAAAAAAATAATAAAAAAAATATTTTTTTTTTTGTACCGACAATGCCTCTGAAAAGGGGTGATTTAACATGACAAAGTAGAATATCTTTATGTTACATCGTTGCCTAACAGTGTGAGGCCCAGCGTTACGAACCGCGCTACACAGAAATTCATCTCCTCCGCCTGTGTCTGCTCTGCCTGCTCTGCCACTTTTACTGATTGCATCTCACAGATTCTCGGGGCTTTTTTTTTATTTTCATTTTTTTTTTATCTTCTTTACACTTAGGTTTTGCAAAGTAAATAATGTGCTGCCAAACTGTGCACGAAATGTATTAAAAATAGCAGAAAAGAAACGCTGTATATAAAAAGTTTTGCCAAATGCAAAAAAATTATATTCTTTTCGTCTATTTCATTTTTTATCATTTTTTTAATACAAAAAGACATAATTTATTTACTCCCCCCCAAAATTGTCATGATCTCATTCAGTGGGGCTGCACTTATTTATTAGAGGGCCATTGATCTGATTGATTAGATATTACTTTCCCTCTTTGGTCTAGGGGTTGTCGCTTGGGGTACGGGAGGTCATGGGTTTGAATCCTGGCCAGAGCTCATGGACTGTGACAGCCTGTTGGGCTGCGACCAATGGTTTACTTTCCCTCTTTGGTTCAGTGGTATGGTTGTCACTTGGGGTACGAGAGGTCATGGGTTTGAATGCTGGCCAGAGCTCATTGACTGTAACAGCCTGTTGGGCTGTGATTAATGTTTTACATTACCTCTTTGGTCAAGTGGTATGGTTGTTGCTCGGGGTACGAGAGATGATTGGTTTAAATCCTGGCCAGACCTCATGGGCTGCGACCAATGGTTTACTTTCCTTCTTTGGTCTAATGGTATTGTTGTCGTTTGGGGTACAAGTGGGGCTGCACTTATTTATTAGAGGGCCATTGATCTGATTGATTAGATATTACTTTCCCTCTTTGGTCTAGGGGTTGTCGCTTGGGGTACGGGAGGTCATGTGTTTGAATCCTGGCCAGAGCTCATGGACTGTGACAGCCTATTGGGCTGCGACCAATGGTTTAGTTTCCCTCGTTGGTCTAGTGGTATGGTTGTTGCTTGGGATACGACAGGTCATGGGTTCGAATCCTGGCCAGAGCTCATTAACTGTGACAGCCTGTTTGGCTGCGATCAATGGTTTACTTTCCCTTGTTGGTCTAGTGGTATGGTTTTTGCTTGGGGTACGAGGGGTCATCGGTTTGAATCATGGCCAGGACTCCTGGGCTGCAAACAATGGTTTATTTTCCTTTTTTTGGTCTAGTAGTATTGTTGTCATTTGGGGTACAAGATGTCATGGGTTTGAATCCTGGCCCAAGCTCATGGTCTGTGACTGCCTATTGGGCTGCAATCAATGGTTTTACTTTCCCTCTTTGGTCTAGTGTTATGCTTGTCGCTTGGGATTTGAGAGGTCATGGGTTCGAATCCTGGCCAGAACTCATGGACTGTGACAGCCTATTTGGCTGCGATCAATGGTTTACTTTCCCTTTTTGGTCTAGTGGTATGGTTGTCACTTGGTGTACGATAGGTCATGGGTTAGAATCCTTGCCCGAGCTCATGGACTGTGACAGCCTGTTGGGCTGCGACCAATGGTTTAGTTTCCCTCTTTGGTCTAATGGTATGGTTGTCGCTTGGGGTTTGAGAGGTCATGGGTTCAAATACTGGCCAGAGCTCATGGACTGTGATAGCCTGTTGGGCTGTGACCAATGGTTTATTTTCCATCTTTGGTCTAATGATATTGTTGTCGCTTGGGGTACGGTAAGAGAGGTCATGGGTTCGAATCCTGGCCAGAGCTCATGGACTGTGACAGCCTGTTGGGCTGCGACCAATAATTACATAATATGACAGTGCCAAGGAGACACTTGTGTGTTTATTTTTTTTTTTCCCCAAATTCATTGTTCCTCTCTTCTAGTCTCAGTTCTGGTCTGAGGATAGGAACAATGGACATTTCCATTATACTGTATGGAACTATAATACAAGGCACAAAGCATGCTATAAATATACATTGCATGATTGCATGCCTTCTGTTTTATACATGACATGCTCCATCTCAAGAATGCTTCCAAGGCAATGATGGTCATCCATGAGGCAATAAGCAGAGAGTCTGTGGTTCTGAAATATTGACTCATTTTCGCTTTATGTGCTGCCATGTAGAACAGATGCGGTTTTGCTATATACATTGACCATAAGTCTACATTTGGGTAGCCATAATACACGTCCATATAGAAGTCATATGTTTAGTGCCGTGAATTTGAACCCATCAGGACCAAGCAGAGAATTTTTTCCAAACCAAAGTTTGTATAGATTACCCAGCATTGGTGTCACGGATGTATCACAGCCTGTTACAGAGGTCTCACGGCCAGCTGACAATCCAGTGGCAGCGAGTGTTAGAAAATCCCTGAGATTGGCAGCACATGTTATTATCTGACAGGTCGCTGTTTCTGCAGCAGTGGATTCTAGGACCCTGGAAGACTGTCAATTTTTCCTCTAAGTTGTCAGCCTCTCACTTCCTTTATAAACCTCACCCTGGGGGTATTTGGATGCGGTTTATAGTTTGTTCCTGACTGAGCTGTGGAAATTTTGTCTTGTGTTGATTCATACTTCTTGAGTTGCTACAGCTCAGATAATTGTTGTCTTTGCTATCTACTAGGGCTCTAGTGATTTCAGTTGTGTTTCCCCTGTATTGTTGTTCCCTTGTGTCCTCCTTTTGTGTTAGTAGTGTTGACATAGAGCTCATGCCCTCCATCCTTACTTAGGGTCCAATTGCCAGGGTGAAAAGGGCTCCAGGTATACCTTCTCAACAACAGGTGTGAAACCTGTATAGGGTTGATGAGGACAGTCAGGGTGAGCTTCTAATTGTAGTCAGGGGTCATTACTTCCCCCTCTTTCCCTAGCTATAAGGTTTTCTTTCCCCCTTCCTGTGTGGTGTCTTATACAGCTGGCTTAGCCTCTCGCCCCTGTCGTGACAATTGGGCTCTGCCTCTTCTTTGATAGAAAAGACTTGTACTCTCTCTAGGGGCATACATAGAAATCTTGGTGCCCCGTAGTAGAAGATAGTTAATGGGAAAACCCCTTTAAAATTACTTCTGTTCCCATATTTGGTTTTTTTTTGCTTCATTTTTGTTTGTTTTTTAATTTTCTTGTTGAACAGAATTTTGATAGGGATCAAGGATTTTGAAACATTGGTTCGTTCTTGTGAGGAAATATGGCATTTCAATACATGCCAATCAACTGACAATTATACCTATTTACACCCATCCTGACCTGCAGCAAGGGGGTCACCATATTCAGAATAGTAATGCAATACCCCATCCTGGACCAAATAGTAAGGGGTGAAAATGAATTATAGTGAGGTTGAAGTTCCTGAGCAGAGCCAGACCCCTGGTGGCAAAAGTAATTCAGCTAGGGATGTGGGCGGGCGATTTCTAGTTTCAGAGAAGCTTCAAAGGGGACTTCAGACAGTCTGGATCCCAGGTAAGGAGTACAATATTGGCGGTAGCTCCCACAAATATGGCAGGCACATTTGTGACCTCAGGACAGTTTGACGCATATCACACATATTTTCCCTAAATTGTGGGACGTGCGTATCAGTCCATGATTATTAACTATCCACTGGAGGACAATAGATGCATCATGTTTCCTAGCTATGGATAGATAAAATCTTAACCGGAAACATGATGGTAATATATTCTGCGTGGGTCGCTCAGAGGTGGAGATATGAGAAAAGCTGCCATTTCATAATTATTGGGAACCCGAAGGCCCACCCCATGTCCAGCCCTGTCATAGGTCACCAGGTGGGAGGTATGTGGGAGGTACATGGGTTCAGAAAAACCAAAGTAGACATTATGGTTGGGGTTCTACTCAGAGAGGTCACATCCAGTAAACATGTAGGGAGTCCCTAAGAAAACAAATGGCTCCACAGCGCCTCCCCTGTGCTAAGCCAGGACCAAGGCCTAGCAACAAGGAAAAAGGTAACTGATTCATATGTACATCTGCTTGCAACAATAACTTGTATCTGCATTTCTGACCCTAATACCTGTAAATTCATCTTGTATATATTGTATTATCTAGTGTGCCATTAAGGCAATTCAATCTATAATTTAATCTTGGACTGCTCTTTTATCTCGATCCATGAATCCCATGTTTGTGAGCTTGACTAAAGCAGGCTTTACACGCTACAATAAATCTTACGATGTGTCGGCGGGGTCACGTCGTAAGTGACGTACATCCGGCATCGTAAGTAATATTGTAGCGTGTAAAACCCACGTGCGATTGCAATTGAACGAAAAACCGTTCATCGCATGCACATCGTTCAAAACCTAAAAATTGTACGTCGGGTTGTTCAATGTTCCCGAGGTAGCACACATCGCAGTGTGTGACACCCCGGGAACGATGAACTCAGCTTACCTGCGTCCCGCGGCTCCCGCCGGCAATGCTCATCTCCGCTACTCCACTTCTACTGGCCGGCTGCCGTGTGACGTTGCTGTGACGCCGAACGTCCCTCCCACTCCAGGAAGTGGATGTTCGCCGCCCACATCGAGGTCGTATGGAAGGGTAAGTACGTGTGACGGGAAATTATCGTTTGTGCGACACGGTCAACAAATTGAACGTGCCGCACATACGATGGGGGCGGGTACGATTGCATACGATATCGTATGCGTAATTGTACCGTGTAAAGCAGGCTTTAGAATAACACGCAACCTGGGCCGGTTTTTGGCCCTATATAATCCTGCTAAAGGACCAGGTTTATATTTAACGAGGAACTGGTGGCAGGCTACCTGGCTGGTAGGCCCTCTTTTCACTGGGGCTAGTGCAAAGGGTCTGTCGGCCTGTCGGGGTTGTGAGTGAGTGGGGTGTCATGCCGGAGGTCGCGCAACCTGCTCTTTCTCTCTCTTCGTGCCTCCCTGTGCCCACATGAACAGGGAGTGTCAGTGTAATCCTGTGCCAAGCTGACCTTACGTACCCTTTGGGGGTGTGAAACGTCACGTGTTGGCGGAAGTAACAAGGCCATTTCGTGTCGCTCCAACTTTTTTGAGATGTCAGTGTGGGGCCGTGAGGGGTGGTTTCATCACAGATCGATGAACAGCAGTGGGAAATATGAGTGACCCCCTTCCCCCCGGCTGTTCGTCATATATTGGTGACAGCAGTGGGATGTCTGTGTGATCCCCATCTGTTCGTGACAGTTTTGATTAAGGTTCTGATCAGCCTCTTCTGTGGCTATTTTTGGAGCTGAAAGTATATGTAGACATTATTGTGTTGTAGTCAACACATTTTTTGCCTACAAGTTTTCTGATCTGTAACAAACTAATAATTTGATCTGTATAAGCCTGGACCAGGGACAAACTGAGGATGGGGATTTCTTCAGGTTCAATGCAAGTAATTTCGAGAGAGTGCACTTTTCAAAGAGATGTTCAGCTTGGACAGTTTTTGCCTACATGCTATTTGAAGGCTTATGGATGTCATAAACAGCAAAACATCAATCCTTAAAGAGGTTGTCCACTACTTTCATATTGAGGAAATGTTCTTAGGGTAAGTCATCAATGTCTGATCGACCGGGGTTCAATACCCTGCACCTCTGCCAATCAGCTGTTCTCAGTGCTACCGCCGGTAGCAGCCTGTGGCCGGAAATGCTCAGTTCTGGAGCTGCTCCGTCAACTGATATCGGCCATGGCCAGGTACAGCACATCCACCTTCCATTCAAATCAACAGGAGGCAGATGTGCAGTGCCCGGCAGCTGCCGCTATCAGAGAGCGGGGCAGCTCCAGAACTGAGCAATACCGTTCTACCTGCTGCCTTCGCCAGCACCGATAAGAGGTGGGGGGTGCCAGGTGTCAGACCCCGACTGATCAAATAGGATAGGCCATTAATGTAAAAGTAGTGGACAACCACTATAAAGGAATCAGTTAGTAAGTTTTTGCTATGTAATCTGAAGACAGCATGCTGCAGGGGTTAAAGGAAACCTATCACCAGATTTAGTGACTATAAGCTGCCGCCACCACCAGTGGGCTCTTATATACAGCATTCTAACATACTGTGTATAAGAGCCCAGGTCACTGTGTAGAACGTAAAAATTACGGTCGGTATGGTGCAGACTGGTCAAATGGGTGGCTCCGTTCTCTGGGTGCGGCGCTTCCTCTTTTGCCCATCTTTGTCCTCCTTCTTCTGAAGCCTGGGTTCATGACGAGTCCTACATCATGCACACGTGCCGGCATTGAGGTCCTACGCAGGCGCACTACAATACTTTGATCTGCCCTTATAACTTATGTGTTTCGTATGTAAATGAGAAGAGAAACTAGTCCCTTGGGCGTCGCTCCGCCCCGTCTAGTTTGCCTTCTTTTTGTGGTATCACGCTCTTGTGGGCGTGATACCATGGAGTTACATGAGCGACGTCACCGTCAGCTCCTGGAATCCAGCGCGTGCGCGCTTCTCATTTGCGCAGCTTTCTTCGCGGGGTGTACACTTGTCGGCTTCACAAGTGCTCTGTGCATGACCTGAAGACTCCTACGCTTCCGACTATACGCAGAGCATGTCTAAAGCTGCCAAGCAAACACCCAGCTAAGAAGGCTGCGTGAATGAGAAGCGCGCACGCGGAGGATTCCAGGAGATGATGGGGCGTGATCACAGGGGCGTGATACCTCACAAAGAGGGCAAACTATATGGGGCGAAGTGACTCTCTGGGGATTAATCCCTCTGCTCATTTACATATGAAACATATAAGTTATAAAATGTTTTATTAAAAATAAATTTTACAATATATATCACAACACAGGGATGGGTAGAAAGGGGGTTTTAGGTTACACATCACCCTGCTTGTAGGTTAGAGCGCATATGGGACCTGACAGGTTCCCTTTAACCACTGTTCTAGACTTTTTTCCTTTTTTTACAAGAATGCAAAAAGTGGCTTCTACTCTAGTGGACTCTTGTCACTTGTTTCATTTGTGATTGTACTTTATACAACTTCATGATTTTAGCCCTGGTCACCCAAATCTCTAAAGAAACTTAAAAAAAAATAAAAAAAACGTGATGCTTAATTATTAGGGATGATCGAATACCTCAAATATTCGGCTTTGTGAATATTTGCTAATAGGTTGCCGCTATTCGACTATTCGCGAATATTCGATGCGCGATGTAAGTCTATGGGAAACCCGAATAACAACTATTCGGAACTATTCGGGCTTCCCATAGACTTAACTTGCGCATTGAATATTCGCATAGCGGCGACCATAATCGTCGGATATTCGCGAAGCCGAAAATTTGAGGTATTCGATCATCCCTATTAAATGATCTCTTAGGAACCCTAAAGGACGCTTTACACGCAACCACATCGCTAACGAGATGTCGTTGGGGTCACGGAATTTGTGACGCACATCCGGCCTTGTTAGCGACGTCATTGCACAAACGACCGTTAACGATCAAAATTACTTACCTAATCGTTGATCGTTGATGCGTATTTCCTTTCCCGATTATCGTCGCTGTTGCAGGACGCAGGTTGTTCCTCATTGCTGCGGCAGCACACATCGCTACGTGTGACACCCCGGGAACGAGGAACATCACCTTACCTGCGGCCACCCGCAATGAGGAAGGAAGGAGGTAGGTGGGATGTTCGTCCCGCTCATCTCCGCCCCTCCGCTTCTATTGGGCGGCCGCTTAGTGACGCTGCTGTGACGCCGCACGATCCGCCCCCTTAGAAAGGAGGCGGTTCGCCGGCCACAGTGATGTCGCTAGGCAGGTAAGTATGTGTGATGGATGTAAGTGAGGTTGTGCGCCACGGGCAGTGATTTGCCCGTGATGCACAACTGACGGGAGCGGGTACGCTCGCTAGCGATATCGTTGCTTGTAAAGTGGCCTTAAGAAATAAATAAGCGTCACGATTTTTTATTGGTTAATTTAGCATGTTGAATCGTTTACTATAATATTTATATTTGTTATTAAGTTATGACAATTCTTTTTTAAGACTGTTCCCAAATTCGACTTCCAATAAAGTCACGAAAAACATGATTTTTAGCCACCGAGTTCTCACTTAATAAATGCCATGCAGAGTCTGTCGCTTTGTCCTTTACCATAATTCATGGTTCATGCCTTCTCCAGTCTCTTCTTCCTCTCAGCAGTTGCGGTCAGTGAGTTTCTGCAGAAAATACTGTTATCTGAGGATCCTTTATTAGTTCTGTCAGCGCCGGTGACTTTTCTACTGTGCGTCTGGTTATTATTATGCCGGTGGCAGTCCTCCTGGACCACTAGGAATGGTTTCTTAATCTCTGCTATTAAATATTAATACGACCTCAAATATTTTCTTTTTTTCTTTCGTGGAATTAAATATTTTCCAAATTCTCACAAGTTGCATTATGTCTGTAATCCATCTGCATTGAAGAAAACCACCTGAACGGATTATTGCGTATTAATGTTCTTAGGTTTACGGTTTTCACTAATTCTGGTTCCTAGAGGATCTTTAATTTTTTAGGATAAAATGATGAATATTCTAAATAGTTTGGAGCTGTTTTTTTTTTTTAGTTTTTAGTTTAAGGGGAATAAGATTTTCGCGTTATGAATATTCTTTTTGTTTTGTCTGAGAGAAGGGATCTATTAACCATTCAGTGACTGAGTGTGCCTCCTTTGGGAATTCCCATATTTACGGTCACAATTTTCTCGAACCATGCAAGGGTCAGGTGCCCCCATTCAAGACACATCCATAGCAAAATGTGCCCCACACAGTTGTGTACCCCCATATTATAAGACCCGTTTATAGATTTCCCCATCCACAGCTGATTCTATCCACAGATGCTCTCTTTCCATTGTGTCAGCCACAAATGTCCCCATAACAATGTATCAGCCATTGATCCCCATAACAGTGTGTAACCGACAGACCTCCCTACAGATATCTCATAAGTGTATCATCTACACATCCTCCATAACAATGCATCATCCACAGATGCCCATAAGATTGTGTCACCAACAGAATCCCCCATAACATTATTTCCTCAGCAAATCCACTATAACAATGTGTCATCTTTAGATCCCCATAAGTGTATTATCCATACATCCCCCATAACAATGTCATCCACAGATCCCCATAACAATGCATCATCCACAGATCTCCATACCAGTGTCACCAACAGAATCCCCCATAACAATACCTCCTCAGCAAATCCACTATAACAATGTGTCATCCATAGATCCCCATAAGTGTATTATTCATAGATCCCCCATAACAATGTCATACACAGATCCCCATAACAATGCATCATCCACAGATCTCCATACCAGTGTTACCCACAGAATCCCTCATAACAATACATTCTCCACAAATCCTCCATAACAATGTGTCATCCACAGATCCCCATAACAGTGTATCAATCATACTGTACATCCCCCATAACAAATGTGCCATCAAACAGATCCCTATAAGAGTGCTTCATGCACAGATCCACATAACAATGTGTCACCAACAGAAGCCCCCATAACAATAACTTTGCATAATCATCCATACATCCCCATAACAATGTCATCCACAGATCCCCATAACAGTGTATCAATCATACATTTGCCATAGCAATGTGTCATCCATAGATCTCCATAACAGTGGGTCACCAACAGAATCCTCCAATAACAATACATCCTCCACAAATGATCCATAGCAATGTGTCATCTACAGATCCCCATACCCCATAACAGTGTGTCACTAACAGAATACCCACATAACAATACCTCCTCCACAAATTCACCATAATCCGCAGATCCCAATAACAGTGTATCATCAATACATCCCCCAAAACAATGTATCATCCACAGATCCCCATAACGGTGTATCTGTAGCGCCCCTGAGGCCATCAGGGTGCTACAAGGGTTTGCATCCCCACCAGGATACAGGGCCTACCCCCTTAGGTACCCAGTACCCCAGTGCCAGTACCACCAAAAACCCAGGTAATCCCAGTTTTCCCCGACAATCCCCCAATATAATGGTACCTAGCTAGGGTGGGACCATGGATGGCCGCCTAGAGGTGGAGCCAGTCCAGTCCACTAGTTGACCAGGTGGGAGGGGCAGACTGTGGAGAGAAGAGAGTTCAGAGTTGACTGTGAAAGTGTGAAGGTGGGAGAGAAGTGACTCCCTGACCTGGGTTAACGGTCACCTGGTATCCAGGAGAGGTAGTTGCCGGTGGAGTATGGTGGAGTACTCTCGGAACTACTCACCGACAGGGTACAGGACCCTAGGACAGGAAAGAGCTTCAAGCCGACCTGTTACACCTGCACAGCAAGGTGACCATCAAGGACTTCGCTGACCCTAAAGAATCCGTAGACTCAGTAGCAAAGAGAGAGCCGGGTACAGGACCAGAGACTCCAACCCCACAGGGTTCACGCTACTGTCAGGTGGACAGAGGTGGACAAACCACAAACCGGGGACCTCCAGTGCTCCATACCACAGGGACCCCCTTACCAGAGACAGGTGCAGGGGAAGAAGGTACCAGAGAACCAGACTGGCACTGGGACGAAGGGGACCTGGAGGTGAAACCAGCCGGCCTCGGGCAACCAGTTAACACCCGAAAAGTGAGTAAACCAGTTGCACTGAATACCTGTCTAGACTCCTTCTTCCGACGCCCACCGCATCATACACCCGCTGGGGCACTACCCTACTTGCGGAGGGATTACCATACTAGCTGCTAACACCATCAGCCCCAGTAGAGATATTCTGCAGTGGTGGCTCCCTACCTTACCCTTACCCTACCCTACCATAAGTGGCGTCACAAATAAACTCTATTCACAAATCCCCTGTAAATATCCCCATCCCCATTACAAAAAGGGCCCAGGGCACGGAACCGGGAACGGCCACCACCATGACATCCCCGAAACGTACACTGTCCGGAACTGAGTACCCCATATCCCTGGGTGCTACATATCACCCATAGATCCTTCACAACAATGTGTCATCCACAGATCCCCATAACAGTGTGTCACCAACAGAATCCCCCTATAACAATACATCCTCCACAATTCCTCCATAACAGTGCGTCATCCCCAGATGCCTCCCCCCATAATAGTCTGTAAACCATGAAATAACAATGTGCAATGAATGCTCCTATCAGGGAATATAAATTCACTTATTAGGGCCGGGGTTGAGTCAGTATTTTAGGACAAACATTTGATAATCCCAATGAGGTTTGGTGTTTGCCAAAATCTTCTGTGTGATTCATTATGTGTGTGGATTGATAACGCTTGGATCGGAGCCTTTTACATTACACAGTGAAGAGCGTCTTTTTTGGCAGCATAATATTTTATGAGTTATTAAGCGTAAGGTCAGACGTTTTTTTTTTATAAAGGCTGAACCGCCCCTTTAAGGACAGTTGGACAAAATAATAAAATATTTTCTGCCTGTCCTGAGTGACCTTCCATATAAAGAAACAGGAGAAAACTAAACTTCAGAGTCATAAGTAGTCATATTGTTCACGAGTCTTCCTCCACCGGGCGCCATCATCTTCCAATGTGTAGAAACCTTAAGCCGGCGTCACACGGTACGATATATCGGGCGATATGTCGTCGGGGTCACAGATCCCGTGACGCACATCCGGCATCGTTAGAGATATTGTAGCGTGTGGCACCTCCGAACGAGCAAAAATACTCACCTTATCATTGCTCATTGACACGTCATTCATTTTCAAAATGTCGTTCCTCCTTCTGTGCTCCGGTTGTTCATCATTCCCGAGGCAGCACACATCGCTCTGTGTGACACCTCGGGAATGACAAACACAGCTTACCTGCGACCCGCCGGCAATGCGGAAGGAAGGAGGTGGGCGGGATGTTACATCCCGCTCATCTCCGCCCCTCCGCTTCTATTGGGCGGCCGCTGAGTGACGTCGCTGTGACGCCGAACGTCCCTCCCCCTTCAGGAAGAGGATGTTCGCCGCCCACAGCGAGGTCGTTTGGAAGGTAAGTACGTGTGACTGGGGTTACCGACTTTGTGCGACACGGGCAACAAGTTGCCCGTGTCGCACAAACGATGGGGGCGGGTGCGATCGCTCGATAGATCGTCCAGTGTGACCCCGGCTTTACTACATGTATCCACCTTGCTCTTATGTTTCATCATTTCACTTCGAAGCATCTTGAAAAACCATAATGTGAGTGTAGAAATTCCTGTTCTGTGCCCGAGTGGGATTTGGAGGATTCATTACTCTGATTTTCAGACATGAAGGAAAACACTGATGGTCGCGCCATTCTAAGACACTTCTCTGAATTTCCTTACAGGAATGTGCAAACCCTTGCTGTAATGCCAGCACGTGCCTGCTGTACCCTGGAGCCGTCTGCGCGCACGGACTCTGCTGCGAAGACTGCAAGGTGAATGTCAGCATTTTTATATATCTCAGTATTTGTTTTTATAATTTAATCTCTGTATCCAATGAAAATGTCTGATAGCAGCAAACCAAGAATATATGTAACGTTAAATTCCAGTTTGGAAAGTCCAAATATAATCTGCACAAAATGTTGTAAAAAAAGTAAAAACTTCTTTAGGGCTTGTGGATGTCATAAAGAAGTTTACTGCTCAGGACCTCCCTCCATTAGGCAATTTCACATGTCTGTGTTTCCGGTACATGTGGCAACCGGTTTTTTTTTCACAGATACCACACATAACCATTATAACCTACCTCTAATACAGAGTGGTTCCTACAATGGCGTTCTCTCTCTGGGGCGTACTCTAATATGAAGTGACTCCTACTCTGGCAGATTCTCTCTCTCTATGAGGCGTACCCTAATACAGAATGGTTCCTACTCTGGCGTTCTCTCTCCCTGGACTGTACTCTAATAAAGAGTGACTCGTACTCGGGCAGATTCCTCTTTCTGGGGCGTACTCTAATACAGAGTGACTTCTACTCTGGCAGACTTTCTCTCACTGAGGCGTACTCTAATACAAAGTGACTCCTACTCTGGCAGATTCTCTCTCCATGGGGCGTACTCTAATACAAAATGGTTCCTACTCTGGCAAACTACCTCTCTTTGGGTCGTACCCTAATACAGAGTGACTCCTACTCTGTCGGACTCTCTCTCTCTGGGGCGTACTCTAATACAGAGTGGTTCCTACTCTGGTGTTCTCTCTCTCTGAGGCATAGTCTCATACAGCGTGGCTCCTACTCTGGTGTTCTGGTGCGTAATCTAATACAGAGTGACTCCTACTCGGCAGATTCCTCTTTCTGGGGCATACTGTAATACAGACTGACTCCTACGTTGGCGGACTTTCTCTCTGGGGCGTACTCTAAAACAAAATGGTTCCTACTCTGGCGTTCTCTCTCTTTGGGGCATACTCTAATTCAGAGTGACTCCAACTCTGGTGAACTCTCTGTTGCAGACTCTAATACAGCGTGACTCATAGTCTGACATTCTCTCTAAGGCGTACTTTAATACAGAGTAATGCATACTCTTGGCAGGCTCTCTCTCTGTGGGGTGTACTCTAATTCAGAGTAATGCCTACTCTGGCCTTCTCTCACTGGGGCGTACTCTAATACAGAGTGGCTCCTACTCTGGCCTTCTCTCACTGGGGCGTACTCTAATGCAGAGTGGCTCCTACTCTGGCCCTCTCTCACTGGGGCGTACTCTAATGCAGAGTGGCTCCTACTCTGGCCCTCTCTCACTGGGGCGTACTCTAATGCAGAGTGGCTCCTACTCTGGCCTTCTCTCACTGGGGCGTACTCTAATACAGAGTGGCTCCTACTCTGGCCTTCTCTCACTGGGGCGTACTCAAATACAGAGTTGCTCCTACTCTGGCCTTCTCTCACTGGGGCGTACTCTTATGAAGAGTGGTTCCGACCCTGGTGGACTCTCTCTGTGGCGGACTCTAATATAGAATTGTTCCTAGTCTGGCAGTCTCTATCTGTGACAGACTCGGAGCGGCTCTTGCTCTGATAGACTCTCTTTTTCTCTGTGACAATCTCTAATACAGATCCGCTCTTACTTCGGCAGAATCGCTCTCGTTCTCCTGGGGCTCCTTCTCTAGGGGCCTCTTCCATCTGTAGAGTCTAATACAGAGCAGCCCTTGTTCCTGCGGACTCTCTTTCTCTGAGAATAGGTGATAATTGCCCATATTATAAAAAGGTAGATCCGTTCTGCTAATCACAGTCCATACATCCCCTGCTCAGCAGACAAATGAGGACAAGCTGAGGAACATCTACATAGACCCAACACGTTGAGTCATTTCTTCTTCTGACTGTATCTGGCTATCTACAGTGTGACGTTTCCCATATTTTCCTCCTCAGATTGTCTTCCCTCTGTCTCTAATACTATTAGTTTGTCAGGAATATAACTCTTTCCAGTAAATAAAGTCCCTGTTGGACTATTCCTCATCTCTTCCTTCCTAGGAATTGATAAACCCCCAATACATCATGACCCTCCTGCATGTGACATATTTTTCGAATGCCAAAATGTCAGTGTAGTCAGGACCTAAAGATGGACGTAATACATAATAGTCATCTGGACATGCCAATGGTGGCTTGATTGGTCACCAAAAGTGATGGGCGAGCACTATGATGCTCGAATGCTCGCTAGACGCTCGGATGAGTTTGATGCAAGTATCGAGCATTAACTGAAAGTCAATGATTGACCTGTTCGGCTCTTCGCCCACTTGCAGCCCGTCATAAATAGTATTTCCTGTGAGACGGAGGGCGAGTTTTTTTATTTTTGTCTCACTACATCTGAGAACTTTGTTTTACCCCTCCCCCCAGGAGAGCCATTCAGAGACTGCGTCTGGCTCTCCCTGGGGCGCCTGCACACATTATGTAGTGAAGCGAGCCTGTGCGTTGGGTCGTTATTTCACAGACGAAATATCCAAGAACCCGCGAAACTCAGCTGAACTCCGCGAGTACCCGATACTCAATTGAGTAATGAGCAGTGCTGAGCATGCTCACTCATTGCTAGTCAGCAATCCTATATATATGGGGACCTCCTGATTCTTCTCTGATGGTAGATTTGGGGGGGTAGCGAGAGGACTCAGAGGTGCGTTGAGTTCAAAATGGCCGTTTCTTTGCTTCCACTGGCTGCAGCTTATTCCGCTCTACGCTTTTCCTGGTCGAGGTAGTTTCATTTTCGGAAAAAGGTTTGATCTAATTTATTGGAAGTCCGATTTATTTAGACACTTCATTGTGAAGAACATCAGTCTAGTCTATAGAACGATCACCTTTGATATTTGCAGGTTGGACATTTCCAAACTTTACCCTAAAACTAGTTATTTCCGTACATCAGTTAAGGTAATATTAGATATAATGCTCATGTCATCAGTGGTCATTTGTAGGGATGATCGAATACCTCAAATATTCGGCAACACCCATATTCGACGAATAGGTCGCCGATATTCGACTATTTGCGAATATCCGATGCGCAACGTAAGTCTATGGGAACCCCGAATAGTTGCCGAATAGCAACTATTCGGGCTTCCCATAGACTTACATTGCACATCGAATATTTTCATAGCGGCGACCTATTTGTTGAATATTCGCAAAGTCGAATATTGCCAAATATTTGTGATATTCGTTCATCCCTAGTCATTTGTTAAGAAACCGTGGTCGTTGCACACATTTAGGCAAATTTCACATATCTGTCATTCACGGGACGGTGCATACCGGCCGCGAGCCTTGTAACCCGAACTCAACAGCCTCATAGGCACAAACTGTTCAGGTCAGGAAAGCCACGGCCGGTTCGGTCATCGTCTGTACACGTATTGTAAATGATGGATCCTTTGTTATCAACCATGTGTAAAATTGTAATCATGTTTGTGATGATAATGAGACTGCTGACAAATCGTGTGTACAATAGCATGAAGAAAAAGTTCGATTAACACCAATTGTAAATGATGGATCCTTGATTATCTACCATGTGTAAAATTTTAATCCTGTTTGTGATGATAATGAGACTGCTGAAAAGTCTCGAGTACAGAACAGGGGAAAAAAGGTTTAGCATAAATCCTAGTAACCATTGTGGAAATAGCACGATTTCCAAATGTTTGCATATATATATATATATATATATATATATATATATATATATATATATATATGCAAACATTATATATATATATATATATATATATATATATATACAGTATATTGATAGCAACAATATAGAAAAGTAAAGAAAATAAATAATAAATACCATTCATCATAAACCTGATTTAAAGGCTAGGTCATTTTCTGTTGCCACATTCCCTTTAAGTCTCATATTTAAAGCTATAAGGAAATACCCGATTGTTCTGCTTAGTTTTTGCTGGACGCTACATAACTGGATGCCAAGATCCAGCCGATGATAAATTTCATTTTTGTGCTCACGTAACAGTTATTTTGTAATTTATAATAAAGATTACTTATTTGGATTATTTGTAGGGGATTTGTAATTTTTTGTATAGATAATACTACAAAACTAAATTTTTTTTCTTCTGCCAAAAGTTAAAATCCGCCAGCTTTAGCTGTCTAAAATGAATGATAAGAGTAACGGCGGGAGACTGGTGTTAGTCCGTGGGGGCCGCTCTCCCGTAGGCTTCTTCTTTATTGATACAACGGCTTTAAATGAAAACAGACTCTCCCTTCTCTGGAGTCATTTTATAATAATCGTTCTCATTTTCGAATGGCACTCAACACTTTCATCCAGTTATGACATATTTATTTTGGAGGGAAAGTCATCGTAAAGTTTTTATTTTATGGCCCCCAAGAAAATTTTTCTTTTTGTCTGACGCTAGGGAAAGTTCTAAAATTCACAGCCGAAGCTGAGATCTTGCTGAATATACTCAGCCTTTCCCTGGTTGTATTTATTTATTGGTTGCATTATATAGAATTTTTGGCTCTTAATGGCGGTATAATATTTTTTTTGAATCCTTTTTTTTTAAAAAAAATCTTCATCTAAAAATGTCTAAAATCTGATTTAATAAGGCAATATGAGAGACAATCGTGGATGGATGAGTGCCGAGGTCTCTTGTCCGTAGTTAGCTCTATGCCATTTTAACCTCGAGATGAATGTAAAGCCCTCCATTTGTGGAATGAGCGTGAGAGCCTCACGATACGGCTGTTATGTGGAAGAAGTGTCAAGTCATTGAAATTTAAATGTCCGTTCTTTTTGTTTAGAGCCCGTGTAGATGGGCGTCTAAATCGGATGTGGTATACGTAATTTTTGATTAGATAGCACACGGATAGCACACGGATAGCATATTATTCAATAGGGCTGTTCAAATTAACAAATTTTTCTCAGTCCGAATGTCCATGAGAAAAAATTGTAGCATGTACTACTTTCTTGCGTCTATTGGATGAGACTCACCCATTCAAATATATGGGTATATTTTAATGTAGATATATGAAAACAGATTGTAAAAAACAGACATGTGGGTGAATATTAGATGAATCTGCTAAATTTTGTTCAAGTTTTCTGGATGAAACTCCGAGCGCTCATATATATGGATGGAGTTGGGAGAGGAGCACATAAGCCAAGTGTTCATGTATATGGAGGGAGTTGGGAAAAGAGCACATGAGCCGAGTGTTCATGTATATAGAGGGAGTTGGGAGAGGAGCACATGAGCCGAGTGTTCATGTATATGGAGGGAGTTGGGAAAGGAGCATATGAGCCAAGTGTTCATGTATATGGAGGGAGTTAGGAGAGGAGCACATGAGCCGAGTGTTCATGTATATGGAGGGAGTTGGGAGAGGAGCACATAAGCCAAGTGTTCATATATATGGAGGGAGTTGGGAAAGGAGCATATGAGCCGAGTGTTCATGTATATGGAGGGAGTTGGGAGAGGAGCACATAAGCCAAGTGTTCATATATATGGAGGGAGTTGGGAAAGGAGCATATGAGCCAAGTGTTCATGTATATGGAGGGAGTTGGGAGAGGAGCACATGAGCCGAGTGTTCATGTATATGGAGGGAGTTGGGAGAGGAGCACATGAGCCGAGTGTTCATGTATATGGAGGGAGTTGGGAAAGGAGCACATGAGCCGAGTGTTCATGTATATGGAGGGAGTTGGGAGAGGAGCACATAAGCCAAGTGTTCATGTATATGGAGGGAGTTGGGAAAAGAGCACATGAGCCGAGTGTTCATGTATATAGAGGGAGTTGGGAGAGGAGCACATGAGCCGAGTGTTCATGTATATGGAGGGAGTTGGGAAAGGAGCATATGAGCCAAGTGTTCATGTATATGGAGGGAGTTAGGAGAGGAGCACATGAGCCGAGTGTTCATGTATATGGAGGGAGTTGGGAGAGGAGCACATAAGCCAAGTGTTCATATATATGGAGGGAGTTGGGAAAGGAGCATATGAGCCAAGTGTTCATGTATATGGAGGGAGTTGGGAGAGGAGCACATGAGCCGAGTGTTCATGTATATGGAGGGAGTTGGGAGAGGAGCACATGAGCCGAGTGTTCATGTATATGGAGGGAGTTGGGAAAGGAGCACATGAGCCGAGTGTTCATGTATATGGAGGGAGTTGGGAGAGGAGCACATAAGCCAAGTGTTCATGTATATGGAGGGAGTTGGGAAAAGAGCACATGAGCCGAGTGTTCATGTATATAGAGGGAGTTGGGAGAGGAGCACATGAGCCGAGTGTTCATGTATATGGAGGGAGTTGGGAAAGGAGCATATGAGCCAAGTGTTCATGTATATGGAGGGAGTTGGGAGAGGAGCACATGAGCCGAGTGTTCATGTATATGGAGGGAGTTGGGAGAGGAGCACATGAGCCGAGTGTTCATGTATATGGAGGGAGTTGGGAAAGGAGCACATGAGCCGAGTGTTCATGTATATGGAGGGAGTTGGGGTAGGAGCACATGAGCCGAGTGTTCATGTATATGGAGGGGAGTTGGGAGAGGAGCATATGAGCCGAGTGTTCATGTATATGGAGGGAGTTGGGAGAGGAGCACATGAGCCGAGTGTTCATGTGTATGGAGGGAGTTGGAAGAGGAGCACATGAGCCGAGTGTTCATGTATATGGAGGGGAGTTGGGAGAGGAGCATATGAGCCGAGCGTTCATGTATATGGAGGGAGTTGGGAGAGGAGCATATGAGCCGAGCGTTCATGTATATGGAGGGAGTTGGGAGAGGAGCATATGAGCCGAGTGTTCATGTGTATGGAGGGAGTTGGAAGAGGAGCATATGAGCCGAGTGTTCATGTATATGGAGGGGAGTTGGGAGAGGAGCATATGAGCCGAGCGTTCATGTATATGGAGGGAGTTGGGAGAGGAGCACATGAGCCAAGTGTTCTGTTGATGTATATGGAGGGAGTCGGGAGAGGAGCACAGGAGCTGAGCATTCATGTATATGGAGGGAGGTGGGAGAGGAGCACATTAGCCGAGTGTGCATGTATATGGAAGGAGTTGGGAAAGGAGCATATGAGGCGAGTGTTCATGTGTATGGAGGGAGTTGGGAAAGGAGCACATGAGCCAAATGTTCATGTATATGGAAGAAGTTGGGAAAGGAGCATATGAATAGAGAGTTCATACAGTATATTATGAGGGAGTAGGGAAAGGAGCATATGAGCCGAGTGTTCATGTATATGGAGGCAGTTGGGAGAGGAGCACATGAGCCGAGTGTTCATGTATATGGAGGGAGATGGGAGAGGTGGACATAAGCCAAGTGTTCATATATATGGAGGGAGGTGGGAGAGGAGCACATGAGCCGAGTGTTCATGTATATGGAGGGAGTTGGGAAAGGAGCACATGAGCCGAGTGTTCATGTATATGGAGGGAGTTGGGAGAGGAGCACATAAGCCAAGTGTTCATGTATATGGAGGGAGTTGGGAAAAGAGCACATGAGCCGAGTGTTCATGTATATAGAGGGAGTTGGGAGAGGAGCACATGAGCCGAGTGTTCATGTATATGGAGGGAGTTGGGAAAGGAGCATATGAGCCAAGTGTTCATGTATATGGAGGGAGTTGGGAGAGGAGCACATGAGCCGAGTGTTCATGTATATGGAGGGAGTTGGGAGAGGAGCACATGAGCCGAGTGTTCATGTATATGGAGGGAGTTGGGAAAGGAGCACATGAGCCGAGTGTTCATGTATATGGAGGGAGTTGGGGTAGGAGCACATGAGCCGAGTGTTCATGTATATGGAGGGGAGTTGGGAGAGGAGCATATGAATAGAGAGTTCATACAGTATATTATGAGGGAGTAGGGAAAGGAGCATATGAGCCGAGTGTTCATGTATATGGAGGCAGTTGGGAGAGGAGCACATGAGCCGAGTGTTCATGTATATGGAGGGAGATGGGAGAGGTGGACATAAGCCAAGTGTTCATATATATGGAGGGAGGTGGGAGAGGAGCACATGAGCCGAGTTTTCATGTATATGGAGGGAGGTGGGAGAGGAGCACGTGAGCCGAGTGTGCATATATATGGAGGTAGTTGGGATAGGAGCACATGAGCCGAGTGTTCATGTATATGGAGTGGGGTGGGAGAGGAGCACATGAGCCGAGTGTTCAGGTATATGGAGGGAGGTGGGAGAGGAGCACATGAACCAAGTGTTCTGTTCATGTATATGGAGGGAGTTGGGAGAGGAGCACATAAGCAAAGTACTCATGTATGTGGAGGGAGTCAGGAGACAAACACATGAGTCGAGCGTTCATGTGAATGGAGGGTGTTGGAAGAGGAGCATATGAGCCAAGCATTTATGTATTTGGAGGTAGTTGGGAGAGGAGCACATAAGCTGAAAAGTCAGGTATATGAAGGGAGTCGGGAGAAGAGCACATGAGCTGAACATTCATGTATATTGGGGGAGTCGGGAGATGTGCACATGAGCTGAGCGTTCATGTATATGGAGGAAGTCAGGAAAAACCACATGAGCCGAGCGCTCATGTATATAGAGGGAGTCGGGAGAAGAACACATGAGCCAAGCGTTGATCTATATGGAGGGAATTGGAAGAAGTGCACATGAGCCGGACATTCGTGTATATGGAGGGTATAGGGAGAGAAGCACTTGAGCCGAATGTTCATGTATATGGAGGGAATTTGGAGAGGAGCACATGAGCTGAGCGTTCATGTACATCGGGGGAGTTGGGAGAGGAGCATATGAGCTGAGCGTTCATGTATATGGAGGGTGTCGGGAGAGGAGCACATGAGAGTGTTCATGTATATGGAGGGTGTCGGGAGAGGAGCACATGAGAGTGTTCATGTATATGGAGGGAGTTAGAAGGGGAACACATGAACCCAGCATTTGTGTATATGAATATCTCACCCACAGCTACTACCCCGAGCCACATTACATTTTGCATATTCGGTAGGATGCACAATCCTTGTGTAGCGTCCTGGAAAACCAGGTAGATGTACACATAGGCCCCCGCATAACACCCAACCCACAAAGGGTTAAATCAGCCGACCTGAAACCCTAGTCACCCCCCTCAGGGAAGGACAGACACACCAGTGGGCAGGACCAGACGGTTAGGAAACGCCCACCTAGGGGTCTAGAGATCCGGGGCAAGAAAACAGTTAGTTCTAGTCCCAGTTCCACTTGGAGTTTAAGTTTGGAGTGGAGGTGAAGCTGACAGGTGCCAGGGTCGGAGCCCTGACACCTTCGCTAGGTAACAGACAGGAAGACGGCTGCCAGAGATCCGAGGTTGACCTGGGCAGGGTTGGAGCTCGCCAGTACCAACACCGGAGAACCAACCCGGAAACCGTGTGCACAGAGGGGGTACTTGGACCCTGAAGCCAGGACCGGCACCGACGGCCTAGCTAATTAACCAATTGAGGGCAGGATTTTAGGTCCTGTCCCAACCTAAGTCCCAAAAAGTAGACAACCACCCACCGAGAGGGATAGGGCAACCACCAGGGCTCGTAGATCCCAAGGGTCAGCGTCAGACGGGGATGGATCCCAACCAAAGGACCGGGAGCGCACTCCCGTGTTTCAAACCGGGAAGTCCTACCTACAACACACTGAGTGCAGAGGAGAGAGACTTTGACTACCAGCCCGGGTGTGGGATCAGATACACCCATCTGCGGCAGCCGGCCACCATCACCTTGGTTTACCAAAGGACTTGTGTGCTTTATTCGACCATGAGTAACATCCCTGGCCTGGCCGGGTGCGCCGGCCCCTGCACTCACTATCCTCAGCATAGAGACACTGGGCCCCGGGACATCCATCCCTACCCACGGAGGGGTTTACATCCAGCTGCCAGCCCAACATCCCCGGGAGCCCCACAACGGCAGCGGTGGTGCTACATCTCACCACACACCGTGGGTGGCGTCACAGACATTTTACAACCAATCCCCCTTTTATTCGGAGTGTCCGCGTGACCCCCAGGTCCGGAGAACCCCTCGAGCCGTATCGTAGATACGGATCCGGACAGAACCGGCTACTGGCCCGGGGGCGGCACACTTGCAATGAGAAGAAGGGGTAGTGTTAACCTGTGACGCAAGTAGAATGATTCCTGAAGTTGGGCAACCCAAGATGGAGGCCAGATACATGGGAGTGGATGGCGCTAAGAGGCATGAAAATATGTCCCGCCCAATAGAGCGTCAGCCTGAAAGAAGGTATGCCCGGCAGCTGGGACCCAGCCCAAGAGAATTTGCGCTGATGTACAGACTAGTACAAGTACTGAAGATAAAGTTATCTTCCACAACACACACACCCAGAATCCCCAAATTTCTGCAGCAAGCCAGATGTGGAAAGCAAGTGCCTCGGCAATGGGTACCGCACCAAGCCATGTTAAACCTTAAGTGGCAGGTCTCTCCTTGTGTGCGTTTGTGGGGAGACACCTGCCACTCCGAGCAGCGGGCAGGGAGAAGCTGATGGAGACCCGCCTGTCCGAGAAGTTTGATGTGATCGAGCACCATGTATCAGCTGTTCCCAACAGCACATGAGGCCACAGTGACTTCTAACGGGGTCTATGTTATCCCTTCATTTTGACTGCAAACACTATACCTACCTTATAAATACTGGTTGCTAGAGATTTGATTTAAAACAAACCCTCATCTAAACGTCTGTGAATATCAGGTTAATTCGCACGCGATGACGGATTCATTCACTGATCCGAAAGGGATGTCAAATGCATCATGTCCCATCATGACTTTCTTTCCCAGAATCCATTAATGGATGACATATTGAAAAATTGAAGTAAGCTTGATGTCAACGTCCTCTCTAACCAGTTTAACCCTATAGGGGCTGTGGCTTTTTGCACCATAAATGTCCAGTACAACATTTTAAAAATAATATACACTACTTACAAAAAGTTAGGAATATTTGGCTTTCGGGGGAAATTTATGTAAAATGTAAAAAGTTCACGTACAGTGATATTTTTTCATGAAAGTTGGGCATTTAAGTAGAAGACTGTAATTCTCATCTCAAACGATTTATTGAAACAAAAGCCAACAACAATGGTGGTTATACCCCCCAAATATTGTCAATGTCTCAGTAATTATTGCTGTGGCCTTGGGCATCAATTACAGCTGTCACCGTTGTCTCCTGCTGTTCACAAGTGGAGTTATTGTCTGCAGAGGCATGGCATCCCACTCTTCTTGAAGAGCGGCCCTCAGGTCGTTGAGGTTCTGGGGTACAGAGTTACGGCCTCTACACGGTGACACAGCTGCTCCTACAGGTTTTCTATGGTTTTCAGGTCTGGAGAAAATGCAGGCCACTCCATTTGAGGTCCTCCAGTCTCCAGCAGCCATTCACTAATGATGCAACCTTGATGAGCTGGAGAATTGTCAACCATGAAGATGAAACTAGGCCTGTGTTGTTCATGCAGAGGCACAATGACTGGATTAATGATGTTATTCCAGTAGTAGGAGCTGTCACTGTACCATTCATGCAGTGAAGGGCCGTTCTGTACTGACTAGACACACTCCCCACACTATAACACCACCACCACCACCAAAGGCTCGTCTGATGCATATCGCTCTCCTTGATATCTCCAACATCGTTGGTACTCATCGTTTCTACTCAGCGGGAATTGACTTTCATCAGTGAACATCACTGAGGCCCACTAGTTCTTTGTCCAGCGTAGTTGTCGTCTATACCTGGTGGTGTAGTCAGCTCCATTGCAAGTTATCTAGCACGCAGACCATGGTTTCAAATGGTCTGATGTGACACTTGGGGGCCTCTCACCTCCCTTAAATGTGCCTGGAGTTGTGTGGCATTCATCATCTGGTTCTGAAGCACATTGTTGACAATGGAGTGGTCATCAGTGTGGGATGTGGCCAAAGGACGTCCAATTCTCTGCCTTTCTGGGTCTGCAAGTCACAGCCATGTCTAAACATTTTCTAAAACAGGACCCCAGTGATCACCAGGGGATGAGGGGGTTTGCATACTTAGTTTATGTGAAGCATTCAGCAACTTATTAAGTCAATAGCAGAGGGAGAAAAACATAATGCATGTTACATAGGCTGCAGCCTTCATGGATATTAAAGACTAAGCTTGGGAGGCATTTTTTGTTGTAAATTTCTCGGCTATTTCAATGCAGCCTTAGGTCTCAAATTCACCGCCGTAGTACAATGACTCGCCCACCCCAGGGCTATGGGACACCCGGTGCCGGGCCGGACTAGTCCGGTGGTAGTCAGTGGTGGCTGGGCCCGGCTCCGTGGCCCTGGTGGGTGTCAGTAGAAAATGTGGCTAGTTGAATAAAGTTGTGTTCGTGACGCCACCTGTGGTATGCGGCTATTAGGCCGCCGCTGCTGTGTGAGGCCTCCGGGATGATGTTATGGCAGCAATGGTGGTACTGCTCCCCACAGGTGGAGCAATGCCCGGGGCACAGTTGGTGCTTGTGAATGTCTATGCAGCTGAAATAACAGAGACCACTCCAAGGGTGCAGTTCAAGTTCTTTACTCACACTTCTTGTCACAGCGCTGTAGGGACCCTTGGACTGCTGGGACCACTGTCAGGGACCTCCGCCGTTTCTGGGTGATTCTGAGAGTGAAAGCCGGTACCCTTCTCTTAGTGTCTCTTTCTTCTGCTGTCTTCCTTAGCCTTGCCTTTGATAGGATAAACCTGGCTTGGCCTCCACTACAGCCTCCAGGCTGGGGGGTCACCTGTCGGCTGATTACCCCTTTTCTAGAGGTACTGCTGTGGGCTGTGGCCCGGGGAGTTTACAACGTTCCCTGGGCCTCGGTTTTTACTGTTTGGAGATGATATTTGCACTCCTCCAGTCTCTAGGGACCGTCCCCTGTCGCAGCTTGATCCCTCCACCGATGTTCTTGTGGAACAGGCCACCGTAGCTCTAAACTGCCCCGACAGCTATACAGACTACCCGTGGCCCTGCGACTCCTTATGTCTTCTACGTGGTGTCACCTGGACCTCTGGGTCCCAGGATCTTCACCAGGAAGCGTCTCCTTCTGTTTCTCTGCTCCTGTCTGACTTGGAGCTTTCTTTCCTTCTTTCTTTCTTTCTTTCTTTCCTCCTCCTTGCCTGCCTCCAGCAGGCCTCCTCCTCCCTCCTTTCTCTCGTTCTTCTTCCCCAACTACATGCTGGCTCCTCACACTCTCCCTCCCTGAGGTAGACTGACTAAACTTGACCTTCCTCTCTGTGTCTGCTCTCAGATGGCTCCTCCCACCTCCCCAGTTGCTAAGCTGTACCCTATAGGAGCAGGGATGGGTCTTACGGCCCCTCCCAGCATGCAGCATGGGAGGGTTGTCTGCCACTTTCCCTGGTCCCAGTATGTACCTAACAATGGGTGTAGTGTGGATTTACCAGGGGACCGGAGTTCACTCTCTTCCTCTCCCAGAATGGGGCCTCACACCGCTGGATGGGGTGCAATGACCTGTGGCGACGGAAGCCTCAGGGGCGCCACACTCCCCCACAGCAAATCCCAGCACGTCCTTGGGCTGAAAAACAACAAAAACATGTGGAAGAACTGCAAAAACATTTTTGTTATGCATAACATAAAACAATAAAACATTTCTTCCCTTTATGGGAGGCACAATGATTTGAACGTTACGAACTTCTTATAAAGAAAACTATGTGTGCACTTCCAGTTCATTGCACGGTTCGGGCACATCCCCCTTAATTCTGGTAGGGGGCACAATGGGTGCAACTAATTACATTTTCGGCTACAACAAGTCCAGTAGCCTGGCAGTTCGTTTCTTTTCAAACAACAATGGGACAAATACTCAACCAGCCACTAAGTCCAGTGGCCTGGTTACACAGGACACATAAGACATCACATTTACCAGGGACCACATTCCAGTCTAGTGGCCCGGTACACATAAACATGGGGGTGACAGCTTCGAAAAGCATGAGGGGCAGTACAGCAGGAAAGGGTGTCATCTTCGAAAAGAACATTGGGGCAGAACACAAGGGACTTCTTCAAAAAGAATGAGGGGCAGACAGGGGCTATATACAGTTCAGCTGCTTCTTATTTCTTTACATGTAGGGATTCTTCTCCGGCTCCCCATCTGGCAGCAGGTAAACAGCGGTCAGCACAGTCTGCGTCTGCTGGTTTTGGCGGGCCGCGCCTGGCATGACGGCGGCCTGTATTGGAGTCGCTGCTGTGACCGATTCTTGACGGGCCGCACCTGGCGTGGCTGCGGCCTGGGCTTGGCGGGCCGCATCTGCGGCGTGGATTAACGTCGCCGCTGCGGCGGAATCTTGCTTGTCCGAGCGGGGTATCGCTGCTGGGGCCTGAGCTGGACGGGCCGGGCTTGGCGTCGCTGCTGCGGTGTGGATGGGCGTCGCTCCGGCGGCGAAATCTTGGCGGGCCGCACCTGGCGTGGCTGCGGCCCGGATCGGCGTCGCCATGCCGGGCATCTCTCCAGGGACCGCGGGCATGGTAGCGGGGGTTGAGGCACTCGCGCCGGCAGGGGCATTAAATGACTCACCCCTCAGTAGCATCTCCGGTGTTCTGGCGGTCGCTGCTCCGCGCGTCGCTCGCCGGATCTGCTGCATCACCTCCGCCTGCAGCCTTTCACACCACTGGTCCATCTCCCAGCCCCACCAGTCAGCGGAGTCTAGCTATGGATCGCTGCGTGTGGACGCCATTCTCTCTGCGTCTCCTTCTGCACGATCTCCCAGCAGCAGGCTCGTCGCTTCTTCTAGTAGCAGACTTTTGATGTTGCTCAGCAGCAGGCTGGTAACTTCCCGCTCCTTCATCCTGTCAGCCATCCTCCCGACCTCAGCCTTCAGCTCAGCGGCGGTCACAGGCCTGATCCAGGTGAGCTCTTCCTGGCCTCCGCTTACAGGAGCCATCTTCTTTATCTGCTGGTCTGGCATTTAGACTCTTTCTGCCAGCCGGCCAGCTTGTCTAGTCGCCATTTCTTCTTCCTCTGCCTTCTATGGCGGGCACCGCTTCGCGCTCTTTTCTTGGACAAGGGGGCGGGGCTTCTCTTTGCGCCCTTTCTTCTGGCACGCCCCCCTTCTTCTCGCGCTCAGTGGCTTCAATGGCGGCAATTTCTCACAGTAAAACACAGGCTATTTCACGATTCTTCAGGCGCACAGTACCCGGTGTGACCGGGCACGAAATCCTGTTCGTGACGCCAAAGTTGACTCGCCCACCCCAGGGCTATGGGACACCCGGTGCCGGGCCGGACTAGTCCGGTGGTAGTCAGTGGTGGCTCTGCCCGGCTCCGTGGCCCTGGTGGGTGTCAGTAGAAAATGTGGCTAGGTGAATAAAGTTGTGTTCGTGACGCCACCTGTGGTATGCGGCTATTAGGCCGCCGCTGCTGTGTGAGGCCTCCGGGATGATGTTATGGCAGCAATGGTGGTACTGCTCCCCACAGGTGGAGCAATGCCCGGGGCACAGTTGGTGCTTGTGAATGTCTATGCAGCTGAAATAACAGAGACCACTCCAAGGGTGCAGTTCAAGTTCTTTACTCACACTTCTTGTCACAGCGCTGTAGGGACCCTTGGACTGCTGGGACCACTGTCAGGGACCTCCGCCGTTTCTGGGTGATTCTGAGAGTGAAAGCCGGTACCATTCTCTTAGTGTCTCTTTCTTCTGCTGTCTTCCTTAGCCTTGCCTTTGATAGGATAAACCTGGCTTGGCCTCCACTACAGCCTCCAGGCTGGGGGGTCACCTGTCAGCTGATTACCCCTTTTCTAGAGGTACTGCTGTGGGCTGTGGCCCGGGGAGTTTACAACGTTCCCTGGGCCTCGGTTTTTACTGTTTGGAGATGATCTTTGCACTCCTCCAGTCTCTAGGGACCGTCCCCTGTCGCAGCTTGATCCATCCACCGATGTTCTTGTGGAACAGGCCACCGTAGCTCTAAACTGCCCCGACAGCTATACAGACTACCCGTGGCCCTGCGACTCCTTATGTCTTCTACGTGGTGTCACCTGGACCTCTGGGTCCCAGGATCTTCACCAGGAAGCGTCTCCTTCTGTTTCTCTGCTCCTGTCTGACTTGGAGCTTTCTTTCCTTCTTTCTTTCTTTCTTTCTTTCCTCCTCCTTGCCTGCCTCCAGCAGGCCTCCTCCTCCCTCCTTTCTCTCGTTCTTCTTCCCCAACTACATGCTGGCTCCTCACACTCTCCCTCCCTGAGGTAGACTGACTAAACTTGACCTTCCTCTCTGTGTCTGCTCTCAGATGGCTCCTCCCACCTCCCCAGTTGCTAAGCTGTACCCTATAGGAGCAGGGATGGGTCTTACGGCCCCTCCCAGCATGCAGCATGGGAGGGTTGTCTGCCACTTTCCCTGGTCCCAGTATGTACCTAACAATGGGTGTAGTGTGGATTTACCAGGGGACCGGAGTTCACTCTCTTCCTCTCCCAGAATGGGGCCTCACACCGCTGGATGGGGTGCAATGACCTGTGGCGACGGAAGCCTCAGGGGCGCCACAACAACACTCTACAAATTTGTATGGAGCCATAGAATTGCATCTATAAAACTCTAGAGGCACATATAGAATCCATCTGTCATGATGTGGAAATATTAGAAGAATCACCCTAGAGGCACTTATAACAGCTCCACAGTGGCTCAGTGTACCACTGTACGGGCACTGCCATGGCCCCCATATACACAATCAATATCCATGGGTTCGGTCAAAAGTTTAATGTGTATGTGGGCCCGCAAAAGATGAATTCCGGGAGGATAAGGATCCCACATGTCCGATTTTGGACTGCCGATAAGCCACCGCGGCTTTCACATAGAGAAAACAGGAGTGCTCTGTTGCTCCTGTGTATGGAAGACTCAGACGAGATAGCTGCCGGCCGAATGATTGACCAAGCCAACAGATATCTAAAGTGTATGGGAGGGCTTCAGTCAATGTATAGGCTGTATTTTTTTTATATGTCATTAGGAGATTACAGATCACTCTGAACCCCATATGTCACAGAAATGTTGAGCTTACCTAACATTAGCCTTCTTATTTCTCAGCTTAAACCAGGTGGGACTCCATGCCGAGACGCCAGTAACTTCTGTGATCTTCCGGAGTTCTGCACAGGAAGCAGCGCCCACTGCCCGGCTAACGTCTACCTACATGATGGCCAGCCTTGTTACACCCTCGATGGATACTGCTATAGTGGCATGTGTCAGACTCACGAGCAGCAATGCGTCACACTGTGGGGTCAAGGTAGGTGCACATTTATCTAAAACCATTTTTTATGCTTCTCATCAATCTAACCAGTTCACAATTATAGAATTGTACACAGTGAACACTTTTCTCTTTCCGGTTTTCCACAATCAAGATACACAAATGGTGAACAGCTCAATCGCCATCCAGATGGGCCACATTCAGAAGCTTCTTGCAAAGTGTCATCAGAACCAATTAAAAAAAAAAAGATTGTGGGTCTTGTTAAAAAGTAGAGTGGCTCTTTAGCTAACAGTACCCCTCCTGACCCAGAGCTAGATCAGAATTGTAGAGGTCTTCTGTAAGGTTTGGGTCCTCCTTCCCTCTAGTGAAGTGAACCATAGAAGCTTTTACTACATTATAGGGATTGTCCCAACACTGCAAGTTATCACCTATTCCATTGCTGATCGCTTGGCAGTCCTCCATTCTTATCCCTTTAAGGGTTATCTTTATAAGAAAACCTCATCCATGAGCCACATCAGGACATATGGACATCATAGGAGGGGAAGCCAGGATTTTGAGGAGATTTGAGCCATCAAAGTACTACAAGTCTGGTGTAAGGGAAGGATCAGGCCCAATGAGGCTTCCCGTTGAAAAGAACATTGATCAATTCCAGGGGCCATATTCAGAAAGGGGCTGTCTGTCATTGTTTGACTTGACCTGTCATGCAGGGTCCAAGAATACACCTTACGAATGTTGTAACACGGGGGAACACCAATACAACAGAAGACCCTGGCGCTAGGGAGAGAGCGGGGTCACCTCCTAACACTCACCTAAGGCTGATCACTGCACTCCCTAATGTTCCTAAACAGGTCCTTTTCCCTGTAAGCCAATCACATGCCTAGGCCCTCACTGGCCCTGAACTCACCCTGACTAGTCTCGCTACTGCAATAAGATAACACGAGGTAGGAAAGATAAACAGATTGGGAAAGACACAACAAGTAACACTCCAGCAGAAACTTCTCAGCTGCAACTGAAGAGACACCTCAGCTTTCTCCAGAGACTGGCTCCTTCCAAATGGACAGCATAGGTATGAGCTATAACCGGCATAGGGAGGAGTGAGAAACAGATATTTATAGCAGAAGGGAGTGGCTGCAGCTGAGATTACAACTACCTGTTAGATTACTGCAGGATAGAAATGAACCTTAAACCCTTCAGTACCAGAAGGTATTAAATACGCTCCAATTCAGGGTAAATGACAAATGGCACTAAAGCAGATCTGCGATCCACAATATGTTGTGCCCTCCGAGATCACATAAGGCAGTGACACGCTTGTGACCCTGCCTCTTATGAGACACAACTCCATTAAAGGGAGTCTGTCAATTAGATCAACTCCCCAATCCATGCAGGTCTTTGAAAGTGAAATCCATCATTACCTATATATCTATTTGTTGCTGCATTCCTGAGAAATCAGCGTTTTAATATATATATGCAAATGAGGCCTCAAGTGCACTGGATGTGACAGAGCACTTAACAAACCTCTGCCTTCCAAGGTTGTTTCCTCACCCACCATCAGCCTCTTTAGCTTGATTGTTTTGTGGAAACAATGCAGAGTTTCGAGAAAAGTGACAGTGCATTTGTGTCTGTTTTTTGTTGAGTTTTTAGTTTGTTGTTCATTTTTTGTTTTTCGTTTGTTCATCTTTCAATTTGCATCTTTTTTTAATCTATTTTATGTGTTCTGTTTGTTTTAGCAATTTTCTATTGTACACAGGGTTAATTACAGTTGTTTTTGGCTCATTCATCACTTATCACTTTTTAAAAAAGTTTGCAAAATTTGTCGCAAATGTATTCCAGTCCCCATTGCACTGATTTTGTGTAAGCCAGAAACTGTGGCGCAATTTCTTGTGACATATTGCAAAAACGTGTGACTCAGAAAGAAATCGATAGAGTTCTAAAATAAAGACCAGTTTTGACTTGCAAAATTCATGAAACGCATGCGCCATTTTGGTGCAAAAGGAATCAAAGAATACCACAACACAAAAAAGGGACTTAAAAAAACCCCCCGTAAACTTTAAACCTGTGCTAAACGATTTAGTGATGATAAAGAAAATCTGACGTTTCTCAGACTCCATCACATTTAATGGAAAAATAGCACAGCGTCTATAATAGCTGCACTTGTGCGAAAGTGGCCGATGAGTACACAACTCGCCAGATAAAGTGCCTTGAAAAAGTCTTCACCCCTTTGGCATTTTTTGTGTTGTGCTACCTCACAACCTGGAGTTTCACTGGGGTTTTTTAGGGTTTGCATCAGCTCATGTAAAGAACATGCCGACAACTGTGAACGTTTAGGTTTTCATTTTATTGTGAAAAACAACAAATAGGACAAAATAACTGAAATTTCAGTGTGCATAACTATTCACAGCCAGTCGCTTTGGATATGTCTCTATGAGTTTTCCACATTTTGGCTCCAAGATTTTTGCACATTCCTCAAGACCGAACTGCTCTAGCTCCTTCAAGTTAGAGGTTTCCTCTGGTGACAGCGATCTTCACGTCTGACCACAGATTCTCCATTGGATTAAGGTCTGGGCTGTAACTCGGCTGCTCCAATACATTTACACGTTTCCCCTTCCACCACTCAAGTGTTGCTTTAGCGGTAGCTTTGGGTCATTGCCTTGTTGGAAGGTGACTCTCCATCCCAGGCTCAAATCACTGACAGACTGGAACAGGTTTTGCTCAAGAATATCCCTGTGTTTTGCACCATCCATCTTCCCCTCGACTTGGACCATTTTCCCTGTCCATGCTGCTGAAAAACCTCCCCCCCAGCATGAAGCTGCCACCACCATGTTTCACTGCGGGGATGGTGTACTTGGGGTGTAGAGCTGTGTTGGTTTGACTCCAGACATAGCATTTACCTTGGTGGCCAAAAAGTTCAACATTGGTCTCATCTGACCACAGCTCCATCCTCCATACATTTGGGCAGTCTCCCACATGTCTTTTGGTAAAACCAAAACCAATCTTCCAATTTTTGGCTGTAAGTAAAGGTTTTTTTCTGGCCACTCTGTCATATGGGCAGATACTCCAGACTCTGCTTGGGAACTCTGCAGTTTTTTCAGGGTTACCTTTGGTCTCCGTGCTGCCACTCTGATTAATGCCCTCCTTGCTGAGAGTTTTTGGGGGGCGGCCCTCTCGTGGCAGATTTGTTGTGGTACCATGTTCTTTCCATTTGATGATAATGGATTTGATGCTGCTCTGGGCATCATCAGAGATTGAGATTTTTTTAGAACCCAAACCTGAAATATACTTCTCACCACTTTGTATCTGTCTTGTTTGGAGATCTCTTTGGTCTTCATGATGTTTGGAGATATCTTTGGTCTTCATGGTGTCGTTTGGAGACCTCCTTGGTCTACATGGTGCTGTTTGGGGATCTCATTTGGTGTTCATGGTGTTGTTTGGAGACCACCTTGGTCTTCATGGTGTTTGGAGATCTCTTTGACCTTCATGGTGTTGTTTGGAGACCTCCTTGGTCTTCATAGTGTTATATGGAGATCTCCTTGGTCTTCATGGTATTGTTTGGCGATTTCCTTGATATTCATGGTGTTGCTTGGAGACCTTCTTGGTTATCTTGGTGTTGTTTGGTTAGTGGAGCATCTTGCTTAATGGTGTTGCAGCCTCTGTGGCCTTTTAAAAAAGTATATTATGACAGACCCCGGGGCACTTAGATTGCACACAGGTGGACTTCCTTTCACTAAGAATCTGACTTATGAAGGTAATTGCTTGCATGAGACATTTTTAGAGGCTTCATAGCAAAAGGGGTGAATACATGTGCACATGGCAATTTTAATTTATCTTATCCCATAAATTTAATTTTTGCCTATATTTTTTTTACTTCCCCAACTTAGACTATTTGGCGTTGATGCATCACACACAAATCGTATTCCAAAAATATTTATACACAGATTGTAATGTAGCAAAATAGGTATAAAGCCATGGGGGTAAATACTTTTTGGGTGGTAAATACTTTTGCAAGGCAATGTAAATTGCTATGCAAAAAGATATATGTATCCCATTTTTCTAGTCTGAAAATCTCCATGAAAAAATGCTTTAGAAAAAATTCTCAGCAATAGTATTTGTGGAGCACAGGCGGTATACGATGCGCTCTGTAAAATGCAGAATTATACAGGAGACACCGCTGGAGGACTGGGGATGAAGTTGGACTGATATGTTGCATCATCAGGTCAGGATTGTAGATGCTGGAAAACATGTTTAACTCTGAGCTTCCTGAGTGGAAAACTTCCTCAGGAAATGGCGCTGATTGAACGTTTTATCAGTGGGCTCTCCTCCGCTCATTCACAGCTCCTGATAAACATGTCCTTATTTACCAGTGATGATGCAACCACCGATGACTTCCACGGCCTGACAGATGTTTCCTGTTACCCCTGAGGTCAATCCCCATATTATAATTAGAATTAATTACATTTAGCAATTAGCAGAGCCAGCGGAATAACATGACGTTCCTGGGTCACATTGCAGAATCTGCACCATGGCCCCACATGCGGTTCCTGGAAGATCACTAGGTTGGAAGAGGAGGGAGCTTCAGTCTAGTCCAGGCTGACTCACCACTGTTCTAGTCATTGTGGGGGTCCCATTGGTCAGACCCAGTATCCTAGTGTACCGCCCCGCGGCCTCGGCTGCGGCCGCCGAGCCGCTCGGATCCGGGCTCGAGCCTCTCACGGACCCGGGAGTCACGTCACTCTGTAAGGGTTGGCGTTACACACGAGAGATGCGGGTATTTGGTTTTTGGGATGATTGTTCGTGACGCCACCCACAGGTTGTGGTGATGGTGGACACCACCGCTGCGGTGAAGGTATGGGGACTCCCGGGAGCGGTGTAGTCGCGCAGCTAGGTGTTGACCCCTTTGTGGGTAGGGGATGTTGGTCCCGGGGCCAGGTCGGGCAGGGGTGCAGGGCGCAGTGTTGCAGTGCATCGCGGTGCCTGATGGCACTGTTGTACTCACGATTAAACCACACAGAGTCACTGGTAAACCAAACGGAGTAATGAACGGGGCCCGCAGCCGGCTGCAGCTTCCTAGTCGGGTTGGCAATGGCCGCCTTTCTCCTGCACCTGTGTTTGTAGTGTGACCACTGTGCCTGGGCACTGGTAGTCCGCTCCCCGGC
The DNA here is from genome assembly GCF_048569485.1 of Anomaloglossus baeobatrachus. NCBI lineage: Eukaryota > Metazoa > Chordata > Amphibia > Anura > Aromobatidae > Anomaloglossus > Anomaloglossus baeobatrachus. The sequence continues at coordinate 41,291,022 of NC_134357.1, read as the reverse complement.
GTGTATGTGTCGTAGGAGCCCCTGTTACCCGCAGACGCTGGCCCTTGGATCTCTAGCCTCTGGCGGTGGCTACTATCCAGACGGGTTGTGCTGTTGCCTTCAAACGGGACTTTGGTGGGAATGAACCCATGAGGTCCAGACCGCAATCAGTTAATTCGACTATGGTGGTGGCATATAGCCTAGTCGGGGTCTGAGTACCCTGCCTGGTGCTCCGGTATCCAGTTAGCTCCCTGGTTCAGTTCCGGCGGACCACTACCCTGTCCCGGTCCCTTACGGTTCCACTGGTCGTATTCCCGGTCTCCTGCAGGCGGCCACTGCCGTCTGTCTGCCAGACTGTTTGAACCGTCTGTCCACACTGACTGTCTGAACTCAACTGTTTACTGTTTTCCTCCCTCAGACCAGCAGACTCCTCGGGGGGGCGTGTCTTTCCGCCTGACTCCGCCCACCTGGTGTGCCTGTCTAACACTGAGGGAGGCAATCAGGTCTTTGTGTTTGACTGGTGGTACCTTTCTAGTGTGGGGGTGTATGTGGTGAGTGTTGTGACCTGTGACCCCTGGGTTCCAGGGCGTCACATTCCCCCTTGGTTTAATGCAGACCGTCCGCGGGCTGCCCGTCCACACCGGTTTTATTTTTCTGAAATGATAAATAACAAGTGAAAACATTCAAACCATTTTTTTTTTCATTTCTTCCCTTACGGGAGGCACATCACTTGAACCGTTGCAAACGGGAAAACATTTTAATAACATTAACGGGGTACGGGTCCATCTGCTTTCCCACCCAAGCAACCTGAACCTTGATGCTGCCCTTAAGAAACAGGCAGCACACCTTTTCCCCAGTCAGGAAACGGGAACTGGCCCAGGCCACCCAAGCGGGAACGGGTATGGTGCTACGCACCCGGCAGTCAGTCAGAGGCCCCACGTCCAAGGGGACCCCTGACCCGGAGGATGGTCACTGGTCCTGATAGTGACCGGAACCCAGCCTCCTTCCTCCAACCAGCCTCTCCGGGGACTGGCAATTGCGGGGAGGGGCAGTTGGGCACTATTTACAAGCCCAATAGTTTTTGGGTGGCTTGCAAGTTCTCAGCCTTGTCTTTTGGGGGAAATGGGGACAACATCAGTCCCAACGGGGACGGGCACTTCAGCAGCCAACGGGCTACCACCAATACTTTTGAAACTCCGCTGCCGATGCGGCCTCTTCCAGTCACTTTCCCCTGTCCACCACAGGGCATCACCGGTCCCCACTGCCACGCCCACTCACTGCGGCACTGCCAATAAAGGCCCCGTCTTCTACTGTCTCCAGTGCTGGTACGGTGGGCTGGGCTCCATTTGTAGAACTGTCCTTGCTCCTCTAACTCCCTGCCATCCTCCACTGGGGGCTCCGACCCCTGATGGCGCCCACTGAGGTTCCGGTCCCAGCAACGTTCAACAAGTCAGGCAGGGTCAGGCTCCTTCCACCCGGCGTACCGGAGGGCGCCCCACGGGAACATGGGGGTGTTCAACAAAGGAAGACGGGAATGCAGGAACGAGACCTTTTAAAACTTCATCTTTAAAACATTAACTTTGAACTTCGGGGATCATTTTGCAGCTTTAAGGTTCGGCACCGCTGGGGCACACTCTAGCGAAGTGCCCGGTTAAGCCGCAACGCCTGCAAACCGGGACCAGCACGGCGTGTGGGGACTCATCTTCCGAGACGGAATCCGTATCCGCTTCATCCAGTGCTAGGACATAATATGCTCGGGGCGACAAAGCCATTCGGTAGCCGTTCCCACCGTCTCGCGGGATATACGTGGCCACCGGGATGCTGCTATCGGAGTCGCTGCTTTCCGATTCAGGTTTCTCAGGTGCAGCCAAGCGGTCTACCGGTGCCTGCTCCGTTACCGTCGCAGGGTCATCAGCACCGGCGGGTCCTCTGATGGGTGCCGCTGGGCTTGCTGGCATCCCCGGGACCTCCACTCCTGCGTCCGGAGCGGGAGACGCTCGCTGGCTAGCTGCTTTACCATCAGGCCCTGCCGCTCCGGCGATGGGCGCCGCTCCGCTCACCTCCTGCGACACTGACATATTCCTTTTTCTTCTCCCGCGGACATCAGCAGCAGCCTCCGACAGGCACGGACATCTTCTTCCCGTCCCCCCCTTGGTCTTTCTACAGCACTTCTCCCTTTGGGGGCGGGGCTTCACTTTCGCGCCTTCACTGCTCGGAGAAGACGAATCGAGCGGGAAACTTTCGCGCCCAAGATGGCGGATCTTCAGATTTTTCAGCGGGACGCCGCTGATGGGAACCACAAGGCGCACTTCTACCGGTAAGTAGACTGGTTCTATCCTGTTCGTGACGTCAGAAGAGTCGATGTGTACCGCCCCGCAGCCTTGGCTGCGGCCGCCGAGCCGCTCGGATCCGTGCTCGCATTCTACGGGTGGTGGCTCGAGCCTCTCACGGACCCGGGGGTCACGTCGCTCTGCAAGGGGGTTGGCGTTACACACGGGAGATGCGGGTATTTGTTTTTTTTGGGATGATTGTTCGTGACGCCACCCACGGGTTGTGGTGATGGTAGACACCACCACTGCGGTGAAGTTACAGGGACTCCCGGGAGTGGTGTAGTGGCGCAGCTAGGTGTTGACCCCTCTGTGGGTAGGGGATGTTGGTCCCGGGGCCCGGTCGGGCAGTGGGCAGGGGTGCAGGGCGCAGTGTTGCTGTGCAGCATGGTGCGGTGCCTGATGGCACTGTTGTACTCACGATTAAACCACACAGAGTCACTGGTAAACCAAACGGAGGAATGAATGGGGCCCGCAGCCGGCTGCAGCTTCCTAGTCGGGTTGGCAATGGCCGCCTTTCTCCTGCACCTGTATTTGTAGTGTGACCACTGTGCCTGGGCACTGGTAGTCCGCTCCCCGGCGTGTATGTGTCGTAGGAGCCCCTGTTGCCCGCAGACGCTGGCCCTTGGATCTCTGGCCTCTGGCGGTGGCTACTATCCGGACGGGTTGGGTTGTTGCCTTCAAATGGGACTTTGGTAGGAATGAACCCCTGAGGTCCAGACCGCAATCAGTTAACTCGACTATGGTGGTGGCATATAGCCTAGTCGGGGTCTGAGTACCCTGCCTGGTGCTCCGGTATCCAGTTAGCTCCCCGGTTCGGTTCCGGCGGGCCACTACCCTGTCCCGGGCCCTTACGGTTCCACTGGTCGTATTCCCGGTCTCCTGCAGGCGGCCACTGCCATCTGCCTGCATGACTGTTTGAACCGTCTGTACACACTGACTGTCTGAACTCAACTGTTTACTGTTTTCCTGCCTCAGACCAGCAGACTCCTCGGGGGGCGTGTCTTTCCACCTGACTCCGCCCACTCGGTGTGCCTGTCTAACACTGAGGGAGTCAATCAGATCTTTGTGTTTGACTGGTGGTACCTTTCTAGTGTGGGCGTGTATGTGGTGAGTGTTGTGACCTGTGACCCCTGGGTTCCAGGGTGTCACACTCTCATCCGCTGGCTTGGTTGTCTTCAGAAAGATCGCAAGGACCAGTGCTCATCTCTCACGCCAGGTATGGGGGGAGTACCAAGGGAAGGGAAGGGGAACCCTGCGTCTAGGGAAGGGGAAAATGGTGACCCCTGACCAAACCCAGTGGTTCTTGTGGTGGCTTGCTCTCACCTATAGTATTGTTGCTGAAACTTTGCTGAACTTCTACCTGTGTCATCTGTAGATAAGTAGTTCATGCATTTGCCCCTGTGTAGCCTCCTTGCATCTTCTCTAGTGGGGTTGATGAAGAGCTCATCCCATCCATTCCCTATTTAGGGTCCAGCACTAGGCATACCTGGGGTTAGGTATCTGGCTCAGTGCATTGGTGAGGAACCTATCTAGGGTGGTGAGGGACCACAATTGTATCAGCATCACGGATGCTGATACAATTGAAAGTAATGATGAGAATGAGCATCATTCTAATCATTCTCCCACTGTGTCTGCTCTCTGACGTGAGATGTGCAGAGCGGCAGAACAGTGGATACGCTGAGGAGACCACAGCAGCGGGGGAACGAGGAAAGTGAGTATGTATTTAATAACGGTTGTCAGACAACTATGGGGGTGCATTAAATGAGATTATGGTTGAATGCTACTACACGGGGGCTGCCTAATACTATATGGGGGAGCCTAATACTATATGAGGGCTGCATAATGGTATATGGGGGCTGAATAATACTATATGGGGGTACCCAATACTATATGGTGGATACATAATACTATATGGGAACTACATAATACTATATGGAAGAATATGGGGTGCATTATAATACATGGAGAACTATTGGGGTAAATTAAACTATATGCAGGACTATGGGGAATGTATTATAATACATGGAGGACTATGGAGGTGCATTATGCTATATGAAGGACTATGGGGTGTGTATTATAATATATGGAGGACGATGGGGAGTGTATTATAATATAGGGAGGACTATGGGGAGTGTATTATAATATAGGGAGGACTATGGGGAGTGAATTATAATATATAAAGGACTATGAGATGCATTATATGATATGAAGTACTATGGGGGATGCATTATATTATATGGATAATTATGGGGGGTGCATTATAATATATGGATAACTGTGGGGGTGGATTAAATGGGGGTGAATTATAATATATGGATAACTGTGGGGGGTGGATTATAATATATGGAGGACTATGGGGGTGCATTATAATATATGGAGTACTATGAGATGCATTATATGATATGATGGACTATGGGGGATGCATTATAATATATGGATAACTGTAGGAGTGAATTATATGGGGGGTGAATTATAATGTATGGATAACTGTGGGGGTGGATTATAATATATGGAGGACTATGAGATGCATTATAATGTATGATATTATATCGGGAAATTGGAGTGTGGTAAAGCTGGGTGCTAAGGAAAAGAGCCAAGTGTCAACGTAATTATCCTGTACCCCAATGGGGGCGGGGATGGGTGGGGGGTTTTGGGGCCCAGGCCCGAATTTTGCACTGGGGCCAATCAAACTCTAGTTACGCCACTGTCCTGCCCTCAACTGAATATGAAGAAAAGACAGTTGGTTTTGCCACATAAAGTGACAAAAATGCCGTCCCGTAGGATAGTAGACCAAATTTGGAAAATCGAAGAATAAAGCTTCCATTTCATGTGTTTATGTGGAAATGACTCATTTTTGGTTCGCATCCATCCTAAAATTTCAGTCTCACAGAAAACTATGATGATCCACTTTGTCAAGGCTCAATTGAGAGGAGCAGCTCAGTCCGCTGACCGTTTATGGACTAATCAAGTTCTCCTGCCTGCCAACAATCGTACAAGGAGACATTCCTGCTCATCCCAGACGACATTGTAACACTCGCAGGTCAGCGTCCTCGCAGCCGCTCAGACAAGACTCATCCATATGGACCAGAATCATGCCAACCCAACGTCACTGACTGCAGGCAGCATAAGGAAGGTCACACAGGTCTGAGAAGACATTGGTTCTATTGCAATACAAAAAGTGGAGTATTTTGTAAAGAGGACATTACTTTTTATAAGTTTCACACATCACAGTGCCCAGTTGAGGTGGCTTTTACAGGCTCTTTGTATCTTTGCACATTCAACTTTGATGTGGTCAATGGCCATAAGTCAGCTGAGAGGACAGATAAAAGAGTTCCAAACGCTCTTGTCAAACTGAATGAGCTCAAGGACGGTTCCTCAGTTAACTCATTCTGCAGCTGCAGTACATAGTGCAAAACAGAGGCTGTAGAAAATAAATGGTACAAAATTTTTAATAATAACCAGGGGCGGGTGCGGAACGATCACAGTCACAGGGATTGCAACCGTGACCGGGCCCGGTGGTGGAATGGGCCTGCTTGCCCCAGCCCCTGCTTCAGCTGGATGTACGTCCGAGGCTGCACATCCAGCTGAAATGCATCGTGGTGCAGAGACCCGTCGGGTCCCTATACTGCAATAAACTCTGCCGGCCAAACAGAAGCTGGCAGCTTTCTTCTGTGTTCCAGTGACTGAGGGTGGCGCATGGCAATGACGTCATGCATTGCAATAGCAGCAACACCGATGAAAGCTGCTGGCCACTTTGCTACACAGGAGGACGCTGTGCATCATGTGGGCGGGGAGAGTGAGAACAATGTTGTTGTTTTTTTGCATTAGATAGAACAGAGACATATTTACCAGGATGGGGACATACATACCAGGAGGGGGGCAGTAAATACCAGGAAGGGGACAATATATATCAGGAGGGGGACAATATTTACCAGGAGGGGCCCAACAGGGAGACAATATACACCAGGAGGGCCCCAGAAGGGGGACAATAGATACCAAGAGGGGGACAGTAGATATTAGGAGGGGCCCAGGATGGGGTTATATATACACCAGAATGTGGACTACAATGGGAAATATACAGTGCCTTGCGAAAGTATTCGGCTCCCTTGAATGTTTCAACCTTTTCCCACATTTCAGGCTTCAAACATAAAGATAAAAATGTTAATGTTATGGTGAAGAATCAACAACAAGTGGGACACAATTGTGAAGTTGAACGAAATGTATTGCTTGTTTTAAACTTTTTAAAAAAAATAAAAAACTGAAAATTGGGGTGTGCAATGTTATTCGGCCCCTTTCAGTGCAGCAAACTCACTCTAGAAGTTCATTGAGGTTCTCTGAATCATCCAATGTTGTCCTAAATGACTGATGATGATAAATATAATCCACCGGTGTGTAATCAAGTCTCCGTATAAATGCACCTGCTCTGTGATAGTCTCAGTGTTCTATTTAAAGCACAGATAGCATCATGAAGACCAAGGAACACAACAGGCAGGTCCGTGATACTGTTGTGGAGACGTTGAAAACCAGATTTGGTTACAAAAAAAGCAAGGAGAAGACTGATCAGAGATGCAGCCAAGAGGCCCATGATCACTCTGGATGAGCTGCAGAGATCTACAGCTGAGGTGGGAGAGTCTGTCCATAGGACAACAATCAGTCGTACAATGCACAAATCTGGCCTTTATGGAAGAGTGTACAAGGAGAAATACATTACTCAATGATATCTATAAAAGCATACCTCCCAACCGTCCCGGATACAGCGGGACAGTCCCTCTTTTGAGCCTTTGATCCCGACTCCCGCCCGAGAGGCTGTTTGTCCCGGGCTCCACCCACCCACTGTAGCCCCGCCTCGCTGTTTCTCCCTTCTATTCATTACAGAGCCGAGCGCGCACCTTGAAACTCCTGTGACTGCTGCTGAGGTATGAATCACCCCCTGCAGCAGAGCCGCCCCCCCCTGCACCAGAGCCGACCCCCCCCTCCCCCAGAGCGGACATCCCCAGCCCGGAGCCTGCGTTTCTCTGCAGCTGTTCTCTGACTCCCCCTGTGCGGCTTCTCACTGCTGCAGACACGCGGGGAGTCAGGAAGCTGAGGAGACCGTGCAATCAGCACTTCTCTCTCCTGCAGATAGCAGTGGCAATAACCTATGCAGAGTGACATCTGCAGGCTTCTATTAGCTTACCGATCAGTGGTCTCCTGCCTGTGGAGCTGCTGGGTCCTAGCTTCCCAACAGCTTCAGCTCTGCTTTATCCTGGCTCCCCTACCAGTTAAAGGGAAACTGTCAGCAGAAATTTCACAATGAAAGTAATAGATTCCCTTCTGCAGCTCCTGGGCTGCTTCTAGAAAGGTTCCTGTTGTTATTGTGCCCCCTTTGAGACCTACAAAAATACTTTATGAAGTCTTACCTTTTTGTATGCAAATGTGTTTTTATGGTCACGGGGGCGGGCTGTCTGGCGTCCGTTATTCCCCCTCCTGCCGCTTTACGCAGTCCCCCATTGCTCATTTACATACACAAGGACGCCTTCCTCATGTAACTGTCCTCCCGAAGTTTTGCGCATGTGAACGCTTTTTCAGGTGATTGCGCAGGCACGAGATTATGGGCATCAGCAGCGTTAACCAAGTACCCGCCCATAATCTCGTGCCCGCACTTTTCCCTCTGACTCCACCGTTATGCGCAAGTGCTGGCCATATGAACCATGTTACCTATTACTGCTTGCACGAGATTATGGGCGGGTACTTGGATGACTTTGCTGATGACAATCACAGCGCCGCCCATAATCTCGCGCCCACGGTAATAGGTAACATGGTTCATATGGACAGTGCTTGCGCATAACGGTGGAGGCAGAGTGAGAAGCGTGGGCACGAGATTATGGGTGGGTACTTGGATGACGCTGCTGATGACAATCACAGCGCCGCCCATAATCTCGCGCCTGCGCAATCACCTCAAAAGCGTTCACACTTTGCACAGTGCTCACTCCCGCGAGAGTGGCACTGGGCATGCACAAAACTTCAGGAGGACAGTTACATGAGGAAGGCGTCCTCATGTATGGAAATGAGCAATGGGGGACGGCGTACAGCGGCAGGAGGGGGAATAACGGACGCCAGGCAGCCCGCCCCCGTGACCATAAAAACAGATTTGCATACAAAAAGGTAAGACTTCATAAAGTATTTTTTTAGGTCTCAAAGGGGGCACAATAGCAACAGGAACCTTTCCAGAATGCAGCCCAGGAGCTGCAGAAGGGGAATATTTTATTTTTTTTGCTAAATTTCTGGTGACAGGTTCCCTTTAAAGGGAACCTATCAGGTGCAATCTGCACTCAGAGCCAGGAGCAGTTCTGGGTGTATATTGCTAATCCCTCCCTAACTGTCCCTGTATACAATAGCATAGATAAAGGCATCTATAGAAAAAGTATTTTTAAAGAGCTTATATCTTATGCTAATTAGCGCGGGGACTAGTCCCAAGGGTGTTACTTCACTTGGCTAGTCGGCTCACATAGCGTGTTATTACTCACACAGGGGCGTAATAACATGCTAACATGCTATGCGAGCCGACTAGCCAAGTGAAGTAACGCCCTTGTGACTAGTCCCCGCGCTCATTAGCATAAGATATAAGATCTTTAAAAATATTTGTTCTTGATCTCTTTATCTATGCTAGTGTATACAGGGACGGTTAGGCAGGGATTAGCAATATACACCCAGAACTGCTCCTGGCTCTGAGTGCATATTGCACCTGACAGGTTCACTTTAAAGGGAACCTGTCACCAGATTTGGGGCCTATAAGCTGCGGCCACCACCAGCGGGATCTTATATACACATTCTAACATGCTGCATACCTCCCAACCGTCCCGGATACAGCGGGACTTTCACGCTTTACGTTGTTTGTCCCGTTGCCACAGGCGGGACGACCGGCTCCCGGGCTCCGCCCACCCACTCTCTCTCCGCCTCCCTGCTTTTCCCTCCTACCATCCTAGTAGACGTGGCATAGAGAGGAGCGCTGCCTGTGCTGCTGCTGGTACAGTAAACTAATCTCCCCAGCGCTGATTTCCCTCCCTCCCCCCTCACCCCCGGCCGGAGCCTGTCTGTGCGGTCGGCCGGCCGCCTGTCTGTGCGGTCGGCCCGCCGCCTGTCTGTGCGGGCGCCCCCCTGCCGCCTGACTGTGCGGGCGCCCCCCTGCCGCCTGCCTGTGCGGGCGCCCCCCTGCCGCCTGCCTGTGCGGGCGCCCCCCTGCCGCCTGTCTGTGCGGGCGCCCCCCTGCCGCCTGTCTGTGCGGGCGCCCCCCTGCCGCCTGTCTGTGCGGGCGCCCCCCTGCCGCCTGTCTGTGCGGGCGCCCCCCTGCCGCCTGTCTGTGCGGGCGCCCCCCTGCCGCCTGTCTGTGCGGGCGCCCCCCGCCGCCTGTCTGTGCGGGCGTCCCCCGCCGCCTGTCTGTGCGGGCGTCCCCCGCCGCCTGTGTGTGCGGGCGGCCGGCCGCCTGTCTGTGAAGGCGACCGGCTGCCTCTCTGTTCGGGCCGCCTCTTTGTGCGGTCGGCCCGCGCCTCTCTGTGCGGCGGCCCGCCACCTGTCTGTGCGGGCGCCCCCCGCCGCCTGTCTGTGCGGGCGGCCCGCCGCCTCATTGTGCGGGCGGCCGGCCGCCTCTCTGTGCGGGCGGCCGGCCGCCTGTCTGTGCGGGCGGCTCGCCGCCTGTCTGTGCGGGCGGCCGGCCGCCTCTCTGTGCGGGCGGCCCGCCGCCTGTCTGTGAAGGCGGGTGGCCGGCCGCCTGTCTGTGAGGGCGACCGGCCGCCTCACTGTGCGGGCGACCGGCCGCCTCACTGTGGCTGCCTGCGTGTCCGTGCTGGAGGCCCGCCGGCTGCCTGTGTGTCCGTGCTGGAGGTCCGCCGGCTGCCTGCGTGTCCGTGCTGGAGGCCCGCCGGCTGCCTGCGTGTCCGTGCTGGAGGCCCGCCGGCTGCTTGCGTGTCCGTGCTGAATGGGTGTGGATGGGGAGTGGATATGGGCGTGACTGTGAAATGGGTGTGGTTAGGGGGCGTGGCCTAAAAATTTGCCGCGGCGCGCTATGCGCGCCGCAAACTTTGTCCCTCTTTTCCTTCTTTAAAAGTTGGGAGGTATGATGAAAGGTGTTGTTTAAAGTTTGCCACAAGCCACCTGGGAGACACCAAACATGTGGAAGAAGGTGCTCTGGTCAGATGAAACCAAAATCAAACTATTTGGGCACAATGCCAAACGATATGTTTGGTATAAAAGCAACACAGCTCATCACCCTGAACACCCCATCCCCACTGTCAAACATGGTGGTGGCAGCATCATGGTTTGGGCCTGCTTTTCTTCAGCAGGGACAGGGAAGATGGTTAAAATTGATGGGAAGATGGATGGAGCCAAATACAGGACCATTCTTGAAGAAAACCTGTTGGAGTCTGCAAAAGGCTATGTCCGCACTTTGCGTCGTCCTAGTTGCAGTTCTAAACGCATCCTCTGGCAGAAATTGCTTTTGCCAAAGTTGCTTTTGACCACTAAATCGCGGTAAATACGCGTGTGTTTTTACCGCGTTTTTAGCACTTTTTACCTGTTTTTCCATTGCGTTTAGACAGATGCGTTTTGAACATTAAGACACTGCTAAATAAAGTTTAAACAGTCAAACATAATAAAAAAGGGGAAAAAAAGGAACACAAATATAATTATTGAAATCATAACGAAAATAGTTATATTTCATATAATTATAGCGGTTTTATACTATTTATCGCTAAAATAGCAAAAAAATTATATTTTTCACTAATTTAATTGTCGGGCTATGTGTGTGTGTAAAGGGACATATCATTTCATTATTTTGATGTCAGAAAAGCATGCGTTTCTGTTGTCCAAAACGCATTCTTTCTGCAGCTAAAAACCATGTAAAACGCTGGAATTTTGATGTTTCTTGCTTTTTACAACTTCTCATTGACTTCAATGTTATCAAAACGCAGCCCAAATGGCAAAAACAATTGACATGCTGCTTATTTAAACGCTGAGTTTTTGCCTAAATTTATGCAAATTAAACGCAGCTTTTTGAACAGCAAAGTGCGGACAGGAAATCCACTTTTCCCATAGACTTTGCAGGAAAATCAAAACGCATGCGTTTTGGCATGAAAACGATGCAAAAAAGAAGGTAAAAACGCAAAGTACGGACATAGCCAAAGACCTGAGACTGGGACGGAGATTTGTCTTCCAACAAGACAATGATCCCAAACATAAAGCAAAATCTACAATGGAATGCTTCACAAATAAACGTGTCCAGGTGTTAGAATGGCCAAGTCACAGTCCAGACCTGAACCCAATCGAGAATCTGTGGAAAGAGCTGAAAACTGCTGTTCACAAACGCCTCCATCCAACCTCACTCAGCTCCAGCTGTTTACAAAGGAAGAATGGGCGAGAATTTCAGTCTCTCGATGTGCAAAACTGATAGACACATACCCCAAGAGACTGCAGCTGTAATCACAGCAAAAGGTGGCGCTACAAAGTATTAACTTAAAGGGGATGAATAATATTGCACGCCCCAATTTTCAGTTATCTATTTTTTAAAAAAGTTTAAAATAAGCAATAAATTTCGTTCACCTTCACAATTGTGTCCCACTTGTTGTTGATTCTTCCGTAACATTAAAATTTTTATCTTTATTTTTAAAGCCTGAAATGTGGAAAAAGGTTGAAAAATTCAAGTGGGCCGAATACTTTCGCAAGGCACTGTATATGCTAGGATGGAGAAAATTGTTGCAAAAAATCGGTAACATGAGTTTACCCTTACATTGTCCACCCATTAATTTCAGAAGTCACCCTTTAATTCTCAATTCCTCCTAAGGAGTTGCTGCGGAGAAATATAATACTTGCTGTAAGATTCACTTGCAAATTCTGACTGACTGCTGTGAATCCCAGAAATAAAAAAAAAATAACAATAAATACAATATTTCCAGAGAACTCATGAATTGTGAAAAATGGTCAACCCCTTTAAATTACTGTGTGACACAGTGGAATTCTTTTATTAGCTCCTTTTTTTGTATTATCCACGATACTGTAAAAGTAATTTTTCTCTAAATTGGGAAACTCTGATAATAGTAAGGTATCAGATTTCTAGCTTAAAAGGAACCAATCACAAAGATTTTCCTATATAACCTAAAGCCAATGCTATACTGGCACTATCAGGATGATTCTATACATACCTGTAGTGGTGAGGTCGGACACCGTCGGACTGGCTACCAGGGGATTCTCCAGTAATGCCAGGCCTGGATTCAGTTACCTGGATTGCACTCCAGAACTCTCACCTGAGCTCCGGTGTGCAGCCTAGACTGTACAGCGAGCGCCGAGTGATTGATTCCCCGGCGCTTGCGGTTCACTTCATGACAGCTGCATAGAGGCCGGGCTGATCTCCGGTGCTCTCATCTGAATCAGCCCGGCCTGTCCGCAGCTGTCATGAACTGAACCGCAAGCGCCGGGGAATCAATCACTTGGCGCTCGCGGTTCAAGACCTGCAAACTCTGAGATCAGTCCAGGCTGCAGGTGAGAGCTCCGGAGTGCAATGTAGGTAACTGAATCCAGGCCTGGCATTACTGGAGATTCTACTGGTAGCCAGTCCGACGCTGTCCGACCTCACCACTACAGGTATGTATAGAATCATCCTGATAGTGCCAGTATAGCATTGGCTTTAGGTTATATAGGAAAATCTTTGTGATTGGTTTCCTTGAGTGAAAGAAGTTGAGGATCAGATAATATCTGAGGGGATATTCATAGTTATCCCCTCCCCCTGTTAAAATTAGCATAAGTATTATACAATCGACCTAGCAGGACCTATAGGAGGTCATATCCATGTGACTGGAAGGGACGGGAGCCTAACAGAAAAATGTTGCTTCCTGATATCAGCTTTGTAACTAGTAAATAACTAATTAATAAGTAACTATTGATGAGCGAGCACTTCCATGCACAGGTGCTCAGTACTCGTATCAATTGATAAGAGCACTACCATGCTCGGGTCTCATAACTGGTGATTGATGAGCGAGCACTACCATGCTCGGGCCTCATAACTGGTGATTGATGAGCGAGCACTACTATGCTCTGGTACTCTGTACTCGTAACTGGTGATGAGCGAGCACTACTATGCTCGGGTGCTTGGTACTCGTAACTAGTGATGAATGAACACTACTCTGCTTGGGTGCTCAGTACTTGTAACTAGTGATGAGCGGGCACTACCATGCTCGGGTCTCATAACTGGTGATTGATGAGCGAGCACTACTATGCTCTGGTACTCTGTACTCGTAACTGGTGATGAATGAACACTACTCTGCTCGGGTGCTCAGTACTTGTAACTAGTGATGAGCGTGCACTACCATGCTCGGGTGCTTGGCAGTTATGCAGATTCCTGTCATGTCACTGCTTTGTTACTGTTTTGCTCCTGGTGTTTGAAAAAAATGTCTTCCTGTATACTAGAAATCACTACCTGTTATCACATTCCCTAATACCTCATTGTGTAATTGGGTTGATCCCCAAGACAAAGGTCACTGATTCGAATCGAGGAGCAGCCATGAAGAAGAATTCACAAGAAAAGAGAAACCGCTTCATCTAGCTCATCGATAGCAATCTCTCGGCCAAAGAAATTGCCAAATTGCATCATGTGAGGCCATGACAGTTGAAAGAATACGAAATAAAGTCCGTCCATCCATTGTAACTAGTGATGAGTGAGCACTACCATGCTCGGGTGCTTAGTACTCGTAACTAGTGATGAGCGAGCACTACCATGCTCGGGTGCTCTGTACTCGTAACTAGTGATGAGTGAGCACTACCATGCTCGGTACTCGTAACTAGTGATGAGTGAGCACTACCATGCTCGGGTGCTTAGTACTCGTAACTAGTGATGAGTGAGCACTACCATGCTCGGGTACAAGTGATGAATGAGCACTGCCATGCTCAGGTGCTCAGTACTTGTAACTATAGTAGTGATGAGCGAGTAATTACCATGCTTGGGTGCTCTTTATTCGTAACTAGTGATGAGTGAGCACCATCATGCTATGGTACTTGGTACTCGTAACTAGTGATGAGCGAGCACTACAATGCTCAAGTGCTTGGTACTCATATTGCGCAGTCGGATGTTCGGTTGGGCTCGTATCATGTACCAAGTATAATGGAAGTCAATGGGGAACTCGAGCATCTTTCTGGAAGATCTTCCGTAATGCTTGACTTCCCTTTATACTTGAGTACTTGAGTCGCGCCCATCCGAGCATCCAAGTGCTCGTTACGAGCATCGAGCACCCGAGCATGACAGTGTTTGCTCGTCACTAATCCTCTGTTGGGCTCACGTTCCGGTGGAACGGTCTACTCGGAATGATTTGAGTTTCCATACATCTTTTATTCTGTTCAGTATTATCTGATGCAGCAATGAAATAAATCAATATTAAATACTGCAGATCCGCAACAAAAACCCATCATTCTAAAAGCCCTAACGCTCGAGAGTAACAAATCTTCCAATCTGCCGAGACCGTTTAGCACTCCCGCTCCGAGTGATTTATATTTGTGAAACATCAAACCTACAGAGGGCTAGTTAAATTTGCTCCTGATAATTTAATCTGGAAGGCCTCTGCTTTTAAGTAAGGACACCTAAATGAGATTGAAGGAGTGGGAAGCATATGAATATCATCCGTGAAAACATGCTAATTAGCTTTCTAACTAATTAGTGAGAGAGAGGCTGTAGAATTCATTATGCTTCTGAGGAGCCGTGGGGTTCGCAGGTGCCAAAGAAATGCACTTTGTAAAAGAATCAAACTTTGGAAGATGCATATTGTGGTATGGAAAACAGATGTTGGTGGGTCTAAAGTCATAATAGCAGCATAAAGCGTCTTTTTTCACATTTGCAAGTTGGTTTCTGCAGTCTCAAAATAGACTGCAATGACACGTGGCGGCCCTGGTTAACTTTCGTTGGGATCCATTGGGTTGTGTTGTAGCGTTGACCGGTAAGGATATTGCTCCGCGTTGTGCTATTCTGGCCATGAAATATGATGCAATCTGAGCCTTGAATATAAAAGTGAACTGTGACTGTCACTAGGTGGCGCTAGACACTACTTGCATGCAGTAAATGGAGAGGTAGTCAGGCAGGCCTAGATCATAAACCAGGAGGTCATGACCGTACACTGGGGCAGACAGTGACGAGGTCAGAAGATAAAGCTGAAGGTCAGGGTTCCAGGAGAGTACGAACAAAATACAGGGAGAAGGCGGAGATGTGGTCAGGAGGAAGTCCGAGGTCAGAAGCCGGGAAATCACAACAGAAACAGGAGAGGACAGGCAGAGATGGGTCAACAACAGTCCAGAGTCGAGAGATCAAAATCTATTTTGAATAGTGAGTTTTTCAGCTTTACTGTTTAGCCTGGGGCAGAATCAGCAGGAACTTTCAATACAGGAGCAGGTTATCTGGTTTAGAATGCATGTAAAATATCTTAATTATCAATACTTTAAGATAATGCTGTGTTCATGTCATGATTCCTATGTGCAGAACATTCTGCTATGCTCTCCTGCAGAGCCAGTATATGTTGCTTATGGTGCAGTGCATTTTGCAGGATGAATGCTCTGCTGGTTGTTTCACAGCACTGGGTTCCACGCTGGTCCTGGGTGGTGTTCACGCAGATGCTTCTCGTGATTGCTCTGCTTCATTAGGGAGCATGTTAGCTCAAGACGCTGCCACTCATACTTACTGTTTACAGTTGTGCTGTTAGCTCCCGTGGTGCTCATTGTTCAGATTTTGATCTCTCGACTCTGGACTGTTGTTGACCCATCTCTCCCTGTCCTCTCCTGTTTCTGTTGTGATTTCCCGGCTTCTGACCTCGGACTTCCTCCTGACCACATCCCCGCCTTCTCCCTGTATTTTGTTTGTACTCTCCTGGAACCCTGACCTTCAGCCTTATCTTCTGACCTTCTCACTGTCTGCCCCCAGTGTACGGTCATGACCTCCTGGTTTATGATCTAGGCCTGCCTGACTACCTCTCCATTTACTGCATGCAAGTAGTGTCTAGCGCCACCTAGTGTCAGTCATCACAGTTCACTTTTATATTCAAGGCTCAGATTGCATCATATTTCATGGCCAGAATAGCACAAAACGGAGCAATATCCTTATCGGTCAACGCTACAACACAACCCAATGGATCCCAACGAAAGTTAACCAGGTCCGGCACGTGTCATTGCAGTTTATTTTGAGACTGCAGAAACCAAGTTGCAAATGTGAAAAAAGACGCTTTATGATGCTATTACAACTTTAGACCCACCAACATCTGTTTTCCATACCACAATATGCATCTTCCAAAGTTTGATTCTTTTACAAAGTGCATTTGACTCGCCCACCCCAGGGCTGTGGGAAACCCGGTGCCGGGCCGGACTAGTCCGGAGGTAGTCAGTGGTGGCGGGGCCCGACTCCGTGGCCCTGGTGGGTGTCAGTTTAAATATGGCTGGTGACTTGGGGTTTGAATAAAGTTTGTGTTCGTGACGCCACCTGTGGTATGCCGCCGCTGCTGTGTAAGGCCTCCGGGGTGATGATATGGCAGCAATGATGGTACTGCTCCCCACAGGTGGAGCAATGCCCCGGGGCACTGTTGGTGCTTGTGAGAGTCTATGGTGTAGTGAAAGTCTAAGCAGACGGAATAACAGAGGCAACTCAAAAGGTGCAGTTTCAAGTTCTTTACTCACACGTCCTGGTAGGAGCTCACTGGTGCCCTCAGACGACTGGAACCCACTGTCAGGGACCTCCGCCGTTTCTGGGTGATTCTTGGAGTAAAAACCGGTACCCTTCTCTCTAAGGTGTCTCTGTCTTCAGCTGTCTTCCTAAGTCTAGCTCTTTTAGGATGAACCTGCTCAGCCTCCACTACAGCCTCCAGGCTGGGGAGTCACCTGTCGGATGATTATCCCCTTTCTAGAGGTTCTGCTGTGGGCTGTGGCCCGGGGAGTTTACAACTTTCCCTGGGCCTCGGTTTTTACTGTTTGGAGATAATTTTGCACTCCTCCGGTTTCTAGGGACCGTCCCCTGTTGCAGCTTGATCCCTCCACCGATGTTCCTGTGGAACAGGCCACCACAGCTCTACAGCTATCCGTGGCCCTGGAATCCCTTCTTTTCTCTGCTTGGTGTCACCTGGACCCTCTGAGTCCCAGGATCTTCACCAGGAAGCGTCTCTTTCTTCTTCTTAGCTCCTGACTGACTAGAGCTGTCTTTCCTTCTCTCCTCCTCGCCTGCCTCCTGCAGACCTCCTCCTCCTTCCGCACTCTCTCTCAGACTTCTGTTGCTTTCTCTGTGCGGACACTCTGAGCTCACAGAGCTCCTTTCTCTTTCACAGCTACATGCTGGCTCCTCACTCTCTCACTCTCTGAGGTAAACTGAAACTCTGACCTTCCTCTCTGCTCTACACTCAGCTGGCTCTCCCCACCCCCCGGTTGCTAAGCTACCACCCTATGGGAGCAGGGATGGGTCTTACGTCTCCTCCCAGCATGCAGCATGGGAGGGTTGCTGCCACTGTCCCTGGTCCCAGTGTGTGCCTAGCAATGGGTGTAGTGCAGTTTTACCTGTGAACTGGCATGTACCCCTTTTCTTACCCAGGATGGGACATCACACCTCTGACTGGGGTGCAATGTCTCTGTGGCGACGGAAGCATCAGGGGCGCCACACATTTCTTTGGCACCTGCGAACCCCACGGCTCCTCAGAAGCATAATGAATTCTACAGCCTCTCTCTCACTAATTAGTTAGAAAGCTAATTAGCATGTTTTCACGGATGATATTCATATGCTTCCCACTCCTTCCATCTCATTTAGGTGTCCTTACTTAAAAGCAGAGGCCTTCCAGATTAAATTATCAGGAGCAAATTTAACTAGACCTCTGTCCATTAGATTGGAGGTAGGACCCGCAGCAGAGCAGGCTGGGGTCCGGTCACCACCGGGACTGGTGACCATCCTCTGGGGAGCCCTTGGGCAACTACCGGGTGCGCCGCACCATACCCGTTCCTGCCTGGGTGATCTAGCTGTGTTCCTGTTTCCGGACTGGGGAAAAGGGGGTGCTGCCCGTTTCTTAGGGGCAGCATCAAGGCTAGGTTGTTTGGGTGGGAAATTCGGAAGGACATGAACCCGTTCCGTTAATTAAAGTTATGCAACGTTAAAGTAAAATGCCTCCCGTTATGGGAAGACCTTCAGATATCTTATATGTTTGTAATAATGTTATTATACTTGTAACTGTTCCAGTTAAAAAAGAAAAAGAAAATAAACCGGAGTTGGTCGGGCAGCCCGCGGACGGTCTGCATTAAACCAAGGAGGAATGTGACGCCCTGGAACCCAGGGGTCACAGATAACAACACCCACCACACCACACACACCCCCCCATCCCTTGTGAGGACACACCCATCACCCGAAAGGGAGACGTGATGCCTCCCTCAGGGCCAATAGGGCACACCAGGTGGGCGGAGTCAGGCGGAAAGGCACGCCCACCGAGGAGACTACTGTCCTGAGGCAGGAAATACAAAGAGTTTGTGTTAGGAGTTGGTAGTGAGTAGGAGTGGAGTGTGGAGAGTGACAGAAGGAGAGAAGCTGTCAGGGACCCGGGTTGGAGCCTGGGATCCCCGAAATGTCAGGCAGGCAGACGGTGGTGGCCGCCTGCAGGAGTACCGGTATAGCGACCGGCGGAACCGTAGGGACCGGGTCAGGGTTGGAGCCCGCCGGACCTGAACCGGGGAGTCAACAGCTAATCGGAGCACCAGTAACCGGGTACTCAGACCCCGTCCTAGCTTAGAAGCCACTGAGTTTAGGCAAATTCACTGATTGCAGTCTGGACCTCACGGGTTCATCCTCACCCAAAGTCCCGAAAAAAGGCAACAGCCCACCAATACCGGGTGAGAGCCACCGCCAAGGGCCAAACACCCGATGGGCCAGCGCCTGCGGGCAACCGAGGGCTCTTCCGGCAGCTAAACGCCGAAGAGCGGGCTACCACTGCCCAGGCAGGGGAGCCGAAAACCACAACAGAAGGTGCAAGGTAATGGGGCCACCATCAGCCTCACAAGGGACACAAGCAGCCGGCTGCGGGACCTGACCATATCCGAACTTTGGTTTACCAGTGACTCTAAGTGTGAATTAATATTGAGTACACCAGTGCCACCCGGGCACCGCACCCTGCACTCCGACACCATTACCCGTTCCACCGGGCCCCGGGACACACCGCCCCTACCCACGGAGGGGCTAACATCCAGGTTGCGCCCTCAACACCGATCCCGGGAGTCACCTTCACTCCAGCCGCAGCGGTGGTGGATCCCGTCACCACGACCCGTGGGTGGCGTCACGACCCGTCCAACGACAACACGGCCCCCGGCTGCAAACCTCGTCCCACCCCACTGTCTCCCCTTAACAGAGCGACGTGGCCCCCCGGTCCGGAGGCGCTCGAGCCACTGACAACCCGAGCCCGGACCTCGAGCGGCTCGGCCCGGCAAAGGGAGCGGCCGAGCCCCTCTCAGGGCGGTACACATCTAAAATGGACGACATAGTGTACCAGCAGAAGAACAGCCTGAAGCATAAAGCAAGATTGGTAATGAAATGGTTCAATGACAATGAAGTAGAGGAGGTGGATTTTTCCCACAGTCCCCAGACCTCAACCCAATCCAACACTTGTGAGTAGAGTTGAAGAAAAAGCTGTATACATCCCCAAGTGAGTGACCAGTATACACCAACATTGGGAACGTGTAGAAGAGACCTGGGATCAGATTTCATTCAAGACTTGCTTGAATCTTATTAAGATTATACCCAAAAAGATTCAGGCAGTGCTGAAAGTCAAAGGTGGATTTACAAAATAATAAAATTAAAATTTAGATTTTTAAGAGCAAAACAGTAACAATGCAGTGACATGACAAGAAGCTGCATAATTAATCATATTCTAAATAGTCGCAAGTCAAATTTATGTATGTTATAACCAAGATGATTGTCTATAAAATGAAGGACGTCTCATGCTCAAAGCTGTAGTGGATGGTGAGATATAGAGACTGAAAGTCAAAAGGTCAAAACATTGTTACCCTTTTGCTCTTCAGTGTATATGCTGCCTATGTTATAATTCTACGATAGTAAGTAGACTATTAACCAAGGAATAGGCAATCCATATTTCATATGAGGTAGATTTTAATCATCCAGATTTCTGGTGCATTTTATTTCTATATTTTTTTCAATGGAGAAGGCAGATACAAAGATGCTCGATCTTTGTGTTCATAGAGCTCAGCAAAAAGTGAGGAAAGCTTAGTTGTCAATGGTCCCAGATTTTCTAAGACTTCAAGGCCGAAAGAAAAATAGTTTTTTAAAATATATTAGACAAAGAAAATGTTTCAAATTCTACTTTTTTTCACACTTACGTAAATAAAAATAATTTTCCCATGACTGATTTCCTTTTTTTTCCGAAGAAAACCGTGAAATTCTGCTCTGTTATAGATGAAAGTCAACACTTTTATTTAAGGAATATTATGAAAAGCATCTGCCCCCGGAGGCCATAGGTTATCCCATTATCACCAACCTTCAATCAATACACATCTCTATAAACTAATTTAATTCTCGGGGAAAAGGTGATAGCGCTGTAAGGTGGATTTATTTTCTATTATTTCCATTGTTCGGGCCCCTCTGTAAGTTTGATATGGTCAGGAACAATCATGACCTTGACACATCTTCACACATATATGTTTTGCAGGGATGGGATTATTTATTTAGCTGGAAATCTATCATAGTACATCATCTACTGAGATTATATTGTCTCTCATTTATCATCCGCATTTTATTTCAAGTTATTTTTTTTTTGGGTGGGGGTGGGTGAGGGTCAAAAAATCAAAAATGCCATTGCTTGTAAGATATAATGTTTAAATGGAATACGTCATCAGAAAATCACCTATTTTGAATCAGATTATATTTTTTTTATTATTTTGAATTTGTATTTACTCTTTATGTTACTGTGACGCCCTGGCAAAACCAGGTAGTCACAGAAGTAGTCCACCCTCCTTGATCCCACCAAAAACCCACACCCAGGTACAAAACACAGCCATTAAAGCCTAGCCACCCCCTCATGACAATAGGGACACACCAGTGGGCAGGATCAGGCGGATGAGAATGCCCACCTAGGGGTCCTGAGGTGTCAGGGGCGGGAACACGACAGACAAGGTTGGACAGTGGAGTGGAGTTGAGTTGAGGAGTAGTCAAGTACAGACCGTTGACAGTGGAGTCAGGCGTAGGGGCCCCTGGACTACCTGACTAGGTGGCAAACCGCAAACAGGGCCACAGGTGACGGAGATCCTGTCGCAGGAGATCTTAAGTGGACCGGGGCAGGGTTGTAGCCCGCCGGTGCCGACAGCGGGAATCTGGTCCGGAGGCCATGCACAGACGGGGTGCCTGGACCCTAGGACGAGGAAGGTTGCATGCCCCTCTTTAATTAACCAGCAGAGGACGACGTTTCAGGCCTTGTTCTCCAGAAGCCCAGAGAGCGAAACGGAAGCCCAACCCGGGGGATAGGGTGTCTGTCAGAACCCACAGAGATCCCAAGGGTCAAATTTTGCGGGCCACAGCTCCCAAACCTACACAGTACCGGGAGTGGACTTCCCAGTTCCATGCAGAGTTGTCCCACAGAAGACAGAGACACTGAGTGCAGGAGTAAGGGACCCCGTTTGCTACACCCGGGTGTGGGACCCGAATACACCCGCCAAAAGCGATCGGTCACTGGCAACTTGGTTTACCACTGGACTTGTGTGAGATTCTTTGAACAGTGAGTATATCATTGGCCCCCGGTCCAACCCGGCACGCCACCTCCAGCAGCCATTACTCCCGTGTACCAGAGCCCCGGGACTACGCCACCCCTACCCGTGGAGGGGATCCCATCTTGTTGCCCTTGCTCCATCAGCCCCGGGCGCCCCATCACCAGGTAGCGGGGGTGTCACAAACCCTCACCGCAACCCACGGGTGGCGTCACCTGACACATCAATCCCCTGTAAATATCCCCTTCCGACGGTTGTGAGGACGGACGGCCGTGCGAGCCCGGGTCCGGCCACCACTGAAGCCGCAGGAATGAACCCGGATCCGAGCGGCCCCAGAGGCGGCAGCGACCCCCGCCTGCAACATTACTATATAAGGCCTCTTTCTCACGTCAGTGAAAAACACACACATTTTTCACTGACACGATAAAGGTGCATATGATCCTCCGTGTGCCTTGATTGATGTGATCTCCTTGTGCTATCCGTGATAATACATAGAGATTATTATTATTATTATTATTTATTATTAAAGAGCTATTTATTCCATGGCGCTTTACAAGTGAAAAGGGTATACATAAAAAACAAGTATAGCAATCATGACCAATACAAAAACAGACAGGTATACGAGGAGAGAGGACCCTGCCCGCGAGGGCTCACAGTCTACAGGGAATGGGTGAGGGTACAATAGGTGAGGGCAGAGCTGGTTGCGCAGTGGTGTACTGGACTGAGGGTTATTGTACTTGTAGGGTTGTCGGAAGAGGTGAATCTTCAGGTTCCTTTTGAAGCTTTCGATATTAGGCAAGAGTCTGATATGCTGGGGTAGAGCATTCCAGAGTATGGGGGAGGCACGGGAGAAATCTTTTATGCGATTGTGGGAAGATAAGAGAGGAGTAGAGAAGGAGATCTTGTGAGTATCTGAGGTTGCGTGCAGGTAGGTACCGGGAGACTAGGTCACAGATGTAAGGAGGAGACAAGTTGTGGATGGCTTTGTAGGTCATGGTTAGTGATTTGAACTAAAGTCTTTGGGCAATGGGAAGCCAGTGAAGGGATTGGCAGAGTGGCGAGGGCAGGAATAGCGAGGGGAAAGGTGGATTAATCGGGCCTCAGAGTTTAGGATAAATTGGAGGGGTGCAAGAGTGTTGGAAAGGAGGCCACAGAGAAAGAGGTTGCAGTAGTCGAGGCGGGAAATGATGAGGGCATGCACTAGAGTTTTTGCTCATTCTTGGTTAAGGAAAGCACAGATCTGGGAAATATTTTTAAGTTGTAGTCGGCATGAGGGGAAAAGGGCTTGGATGTGTGGCTTAAAGGATAGAGCAGAGTTGAGGCTTAAGGGGGCTTTACACGCTACGACATCGCTAATGCGAACTCGTTGGGGTCACGGAATTGGTGACACACATCCGGCCGCATTAGCGATGCCGTTGCGTGTGACACCAATGAGCGATTTTGCATCGTTACAAAAACGTGCAAAATCGCTCATCGGTGACATGGGGGTCCATTCTCAAAAATCGTTACTGCAGCAGTAACGAGGTTGTTCCTCGTTCCTGCGGCAGCACACATTGCTCCGTGTGACACCGCAGGAACGAGGAAGCTCTCCTTACCTGCGTCCCGGCCGCTATGCGGAAGGAAGGAGGTGGGCGGGATGTTACGTCCCGCTCAGCTCTGTCCCTCCGCTGCTATTGGGCGACCGCTCAGTGACGTCGCTGTGACGCCGCACGGACCGCCCCCTTAGAAAGGAGGCGGTTCGCCGGACACAGCGACGTCGCCCGGGCAGGTAAGTATGTGTGACGGGTCTGGGCGATGTTGTGCGGCACGGGCAGCGATTTGCCCGTGTCGCGCAACAGATGGGGGCGGGTACCCACACTAGCGATATCGGGACCGATATCGCAGTGTGTAAAGCCACACCGCTGCTGTCCGTGGTGCTGAAATCTCCCGTGATGCTGTCTCCAGCCACTGCTGTCTTACCGCTGCTGCTGCTTCCGGGTCAGCTGTGCAGTGAATATGCATGAGCATAATTAGCCGGCCTGGAAGCAGAGACAGCAGCGACCGGAGACAGCGTCACTGGAGACAGAAGTTTTTTATTTTAAATGTACGTGTTTTTCTGGTACGTGTATCATGGATCACACCACAGTGTGGTCCGTGGGACATCAGTGATGCCAGAAAAAAACGGAATTGTCTCCGTGTGGAGCACACGGCACGCGAGTGCGCTGCACGGAAACACCGTCAGCCAGAAATCACTGATGTGTACGAAGACCCATTGATTTTAATGGGTCTGTATATGTCCGTGATTCTGGTACGGATAAAAACTGCAACATACATACCAGAATCACTGACGTGTGAAGGGGGCCTAAAACAATTAAAAATAATAAAAAAAAAAAAAATCTTGCCTTAGACTTTGTAATCTTGGCATAGGTCATCGTGAAGGGAGGAAAAAGGGATTTAGGAGGATGTCAGGCTTTTCACAAAAGTCTGCAATCACTCTATGCATGCACTGTGATGTCGGTGGTGAGTCTGAGTGGTCTCTGGTGAGCGGTGACATCCCCTATTGTGAATGTTGGATTCAGTGTTATCTACTGTATACAGTGGCATGTAAACGTTTGGGCACCCATGGTCAAAATTGCTGTTATTGTGAACAGTTGGGCAAGTTGACGATGAAATTATCTCTAAAAGGCATAAAGTTAAAGATGATACATTTCCTTGGTGTTTTAGACAAATAAAATAGTTATTTTCATCTTTTACATTTAAAAATTAACAAAAAAGGAAAATAGGGTGATGCAAAAGCTTGGGCACCCTGCATGGTTAGTGTCTAGTATAACCCCCTTTGGCAAGTATCCCAGCTTGTAAACGCTTTTTCAACCAACCAAGAGTTTTTCAATTCTTGTTTGAGGAATTTTCATCCATTTTTCTTTCTTGGAAAAGTCTTCCAGTTGTGTGAGATTTTTAGCTCGTCTTCCAGTTCTGCGAGATTCCTGGCTCTTCTTCCAGTTCTGTGAGATTCCTGGCTCGTCTTCCAGTTCTGCGAGATTCCTAGCTCGTCTTCCAGTTCTGCGAGATTCCTAGCTTGTCTTCCAGTTCTGTGAGATTGCTGGATTGTCTTCCAGTTCTCTGAGATTTCTGGCTCGTCTTCCAGTTCTGCGAGATTCCTGGCTCGTCTTCCAGTTCTGAGAGATTCCTGGCTCGTCTTCCAGTTCTGTGAGATTCCTGGCTCGTCTTCCAGTTCTGCGAGATTCCTGGCTCGTCTTCCAGTTCTGCGAGATTCCTGGCTCGTCTTCCAGTTCTGCGAGATTCCTGGCTCGTCTTCCAGTTCTGCGAGATTCCTGGCTCGTCTTCCAGTTCTGTGAGATTCCTGGCTCGTCTTCCAGTTCTGTGAGATTCCTGGCTTGTCTCCAGTTCTGCGAGATTCCTGGCTAATCTTCCAGTTCTGTGAGATTCCTGGCTCTTCTTCCAGTTCTGTGAGATTCCTGGCTCGTCTTCCAGTTCTGTGAGATTTTTAGCTCGTCTTCCAGTTTTATGAGATTCCTGGCTCGTCTTCTAGTTCTGTGAGATTCCTGGCTCATCTTCCAGTTCTGTGAGATTCCTTCTGTCATGCACTGCTCTTTTGGGGTCTAGCCACATATTTTCAATGATGTTCAGATCAGGGGAGGACGATTGTAGAACCTTCAACTTGCACCTTTTTAGGTCATCAATTGTGGGTTTTGAGGTGTGTTTAGGATCATTATCCAACTGTAGAAGCCATCCTCTTTTTTTCCTCTTTTCTCATCTTTTCAACTTCAGCTTTTTTACAGATGGGTTATTTTTGCATCAAGAATTTGCTGAAATTTCATTGAATCCATTCTTTATGTGAAATGCTGCTTGTGCAATTGGCTGCAACACAAGCCCAAAGGCATGATTAATCTACCCCATGCTTAATGGTTGGCGAATGTTCTTTTCCTGAAATTTTGTGCCGTTTTTTCTCCACACATACCTTTGATCATTGAGGCCAGTTCTACTTTAACCTCATCGGTCCCCAGGACTTTTTTCCAAAATGCACCAGGCTTGTATATATGTTCCTATGCATACTTCTGATGCTGAATTTTATGGTGAGAACGCATCAGAGGTTTTCTTATGCTGACTCTTCTATGAAGGTCATAATTGTACAGGTGTCTCTGAATAGTAGAACAATGACCCAAAACTCCAGAGTCTGCTAAATGTTCCTGAAGGTCTTTTACAGTCATGCAGGGGTTCTGATTTGCCTCTCTAGCAATCTTATGAGCAGGTCTCACAGAAATTTAGCTTGATTTTCCAGACCTTATCTTGGCCTCCACTGTCCCTTGTAACTGCCATTTCATAATTACATTTCAGATTGAGGAAAGGGCAACTTGAAAACACTTTGCTATCTTCTTACCGCCTTCTCCTGCTTTGTGGGCCTCCACCATTTTCATTTTCAGAGTGCTAGGCAGCTGCTCAGAAGAACCCATGGCTGCTGTATTTTGGCACAAGGTTAGAGGAACCTGTGTTTTTATAAAACTGTGAAATTTCTATCACCTGGCCTTCCCTAATGATGATAGTGAACAAGCCATAACCGTAACAGGCTAATTAAGGTCTGAAGCCTTGGTCAAAGTTATCTGAGCACACAAATCTTCAAGGATGTCCAAACTTTTGCATCGGTCTATTTTTCGGAAATATTTTTTTTTGCCTAAAATGCAAAGGAAATGTGTCAATTTTTGCCTTTTACAGATCATTTCATCTTCAACTTAACTATTTACAATAACAGTAATTTTCACCAGGGGTGCCCAAACGTATACATGCCACTGTATAGAGGTGTTATCAGTCATTGTTTCAGATTAGGAGAAGGTGAGCTGTGACATCACCTATTGTGAATGGTGGATTCTGTGTTATCTACTAAATATAGTTATCAGTCATTGTACAGGAGGAGGTGAGCTGTGACATCACATTGTGATTGGTGGATGCTGTGTTATCTAGTTGATATAGAGATGTTATCAGTCATTATACAGTAGGGGTGAGGAGGTGAGCTGTGACATCATCTTATGTGAATGTTGGATCCTTTGTTATCTATTATAAATAGTGGTGTGATCAGTCATTATACAGGATGAGTAGGTGAGCTGTAACATTCCCTATTGTGAATGGTGGATTCTGTCTTATCTACTATATATAGAGGTGTTATCAGTCATTGTACAAGAGGAGAAGGTGAGCTGTGACATCACCTATTATGAATGATGGGTCTTGTGTTATCTATTATATATAGAGGTGTTATCAGTCATTGTACAAGAGGAGGAGGCGAACTGTGACATCACCTATTGTGAATGATGGATCCTGAGTTATCTATAGTATATAGAGGTGTTATCAGTCATTGTACATGAGGAAGAGGTGAGCTATGACATCACCTATATGGTGGATGGGAGTTGTGGTATCAGATATTGTGAATGATGGATTCAGGATTATCTACTGTATATAGAGGTGTTATCAGTTACTGTAGAGGAGGAGGAGGTGAGCTGTGACATCACCTATATGGTGAAGGTGAGTTGTTAGATATTGTGAATGATGGATCCTGAGTAATCTGCTGTGTTATCAGTCATTGTGATCCTGTGCATGATGACAATAATGCTGCTGAAATAGTCATCTTTATAGAACAAAAACTACGAGTCTTGTATAAGATCTAATGGCTAGTGTGAAAATTGTAAGTTTTCAGATTTCTTTTTGTATAGCTAGTAATATTGAAACAATAAAACCATTATCAAAAACTGGTTTAAAGTAATAAACGTAACACAAAAACCTGATTTAAACAATTGAACAATAGTTTATTTTCAGATGACACATTCCCTTTAAGCCCTATATTTGATAAATAATATTTTACAGTAAATTTTGAGGGTTTAGGACACAGATATCACACAGCTCAATCACTCCATTGGGAATATGTCTAAAAACTGCAGCAAAGGAAGAGAGAAGCTGTTACCCGCGGCAACCAATCCACCATGGCTTCGGCCTGGCTGCTGCGGCCATTTTCTCTTTGATAAACCTCGTCCTTTGTGTTATCCTTGATACCTGAAACCGTGCAGACAATATCTAGACGCATCCAGTCAGTTTTTATGACTTGTTCTCCGTAACTAGACTGAAATGAATATGTCTCGCTTCCCTGGCATTGATTTTATTATTGGTTTACAAGAGATGTTCCCCTCGAAGAGGAAAAAACAGGATGAGGAATAACGTCTGTAATACCAAATTAATTTTGCGTTGTAGCTTTCCTCAGGATAGTCGCTTTGTGGTGACGCTCGAGTAGTTTCCTAATGGCTGCCTGTGGTTTATTATATAATATCGCTCTTTAATAGCATTTTTCGTCTTGTCCGAATCCACATCTTAAACACTTCATCTTTACCTGAGCGTTAATCGTCGATTTCTGTCTTGTAGTGATTATTACGGGCGCTCTCCGCGGGTTGTGTCTCCTCCTACAGCTATAGCCAGACACTTACACAATTTTCGATGATTCATTGATATATCTTCTCCATTTTCTTTTCTATTTTGTTTGCTCATAAAGCGCCATTAATTCCACGGCGAGTTTCCATTGCTGCCCATTTCATGGATTGGATTGTAGATCCTAATATAAAATGCCTGCTCTCCGGAGCTAATGGTTTCCGTGTTATCATGACACCTGGTTTTCCATGAAGGGATTCCCAGTACGGAGGCAAATCGCATACTCTCCATTTACACAATAGACACCATCTTTCTGCGGCCAGTTATCTCTACTGGCTCCTCCATACACAGGAGTGCCCAGTCCTGTGTCCTCTACTAGAGAGCTGCTGGCCGGTATCTCCTGTGGCAGCTCACCTCACCGAGTACACAAGGAACGGCAATCTGTAATAGGACATGCCGTATCCTTTCCCCCCAACATAATGTTTTGGGGGAGAGTACTTATATTGACCAACTTGACTGCTGTTGTTTAATTTATATGGAGGTCTTCATAGCAGTAGCATATGCATCTCTGCAGGAATGCCGACTTATTCAACACGCCAACCGGGTCACGTGCTCCCTCGAACCCTCCTGGTCGTCCACGTGTACTACTGCTGCCTCCTTCCCCTCCCGGGGCGTGAATGTGCAGCCCAGGTCTCCCAGGAGTGTCCCTAGGGTTACGCGTGCACACCGGCTCTCCTCGTAAAAGGCCGGTGCACTATTTCCAGAAATTGCCTCTCAGTCTATGGCTGAGAGGCAGTATATATCTTAGGCACCCTCCCATTTGGGGAGGTGCCTGCACAATATCCTTAGTTAGTTTGGCTACAAGTCTGCTAGCTAGTTGTCAAGTCCAGAGCTCCTGTCCTGTTATCCCTATATCTGTTACCTGTACCTCTTTCCCATACCTATCTGTCCCTGCCATGCCGCACATACCTGTCCATACTCGCATACCTGTTTGTCCCAGCCATCCTGCCTGTACCAGTGTCTATACCTGAGTCCATCTGCTGTTCTGGGGTTCAGCTTCCCCAGTCCTGGTCACTGCCCTAGGAGTGGTACTTGGCGTCCACCTTATGGTAGGAGCTTAGATAAGCCCCTCCTACTAAAGGCTAAGCCTGAGTCCCCCGTGTGAGCCAGTGGGTCCACTAACCTCCCTCACTGCCACTACACTGGCCACGACCGCTACAATAGGATGACCCATTTCAAGAAAAGAAGGACAGTGAGCCCCATAGGGGTGAACAGGCCCATGACGATCGGGAGGGTGCAGGGTAGTTAAAGGTTTTGGTTAGGATGGGGGAGGTAGATGGGGGCATAGGATTGGTGTATGGTACTGGAGGGGGGATTGGAGGAGAGCAAGGAAGGGGTGGGGGTGTAGTAGGAGGTATAAAGGGGGTGTAAAATGTGTTACCTCCCCTTTCGTCGCCGTGAACTTTGTGCCCCAGGACGTCCGTGCTGCATCCCCCTGTTAATGGCTGACATGGCCGCTTTGATGGACTTGGTTCATGGGGCATCGGAGGTCCTGGGTGTGGACGTGCTGCGGGAGCAGCTGGCGGCAGTCTGCGGTGCTGGAGCAGTGATGCCTGCTGCTCCTGCGCCTGGGCCTGTCCTACGTGCTCGGCGGTCGCGGCCGCCGGTGCGCTACTCCCCCAGCGGGAGGGGGAGCAGGAGATCAAGGAGCCCCTTCGGGGACCCTCCGGCACAAGGGAGCCCCGCATCTGCTGCTGGTGAGCTGCCGGCCGCCAGGAGGAATCCTCGCCGGAGATCCCGTGGGTCGGAGGTGGGCGGAGCTTCGGCGAGGCCTACTTCCGGTCCGCGGCCTGCAAGGCCCCGGACCAGAGTAGCGGCAGCCCCCGGTGATGTAGGGGCCGGGGGTGGAGCCCAGCGTCCCGGATTAGCGTCGGAGACTCCCTGCAGGCAGCAGGGGAGCGACTCAGGACGGGCAGCAGATGTGGAGCGCGGCGGCAGACAGAGACGAGCGGGGGAGGAGTACGGTGGCCCGGCGTGCCTGCTGCGGTCCCGGATTACGGTCCCCTCCGGCGATGATCGTGCTGGGGGGGGGTTCCCAGCGTGTGTCAGAGGCAGGACGGCTTTCCTGCAGTCGGCAGGGAGGGAGCCCACTGAGCGGGGAGGACACAGCAGCGGCGCAGCAGTTACACCGGAGACCGTCAGGGATGGACGGCGGTACGGCGCCACGTCGCGCCAAAAGACTGAGGTCCAGCAGGAGACGCCCGGAGGAGCGGGGTGCGGTGACCGTGGGGGTCGACGGCCGCCAGGTGTGGGCTGTCCCCTCGCATGTCCCCCCTGTGGCCTGCAGCGGCAGTTCGGACTCCGGAGAGAAAGAAGGGTCGATGGCAGCAGCAGGTCGGACGGAGTGGCAGCAGGAAGATCGTGGCACGGCTGTGCCGACTTCGGTTCAACGGCAGCCTGGTGAGCGGACGACAGAAATGTTTAATGCTGTGGGTAGTGCGGGTGGGGGCGGGGGTTCCTCCGCGGGAAGCGTTACGCAGGGGGCGAGTGCGGTCGGACAGTCTGGTTTACCGGGCCCGGAGTTTTGGGGGCAGCTTTTGGGGGTGTTGCAGGGGTTGTCGGCGGAACGGGTTAGTCAGATTGGGCCTGGGGCTCCGGTGGGGGCATGGGTGGGCCCCTCGGAGGTGGTGCAGACAGAGGCGCCGGTGCGCGAGGTTGCGGCGGGGGACCCTACCTCGGCGGTAGGTGCGGGACAGGCGGCCGGTGGGGCGGCTGACGTGGGTGCGAGTAAGGAGGCAGAAAAGGAAAAAGAAAAGGAGGATGAGGTTGTGCGGTTGGATGATAGGGCGCGGAGTGAAATTTATGTGTGTTTTGAAAGTCAGTTAGGGGTCCATTTGAAAAAGGAGGTGAGGGAAAAGATTTGGAAAGGGGAGTATGTGGAAATTTTTTCCCTGCTTCCCTTGGAGAAGTTTAATTTGGATAAGGTGAAGCCGAGTGATACAAAAAAGGAGAAAGAGGACGAAGAAAAACGAAGGTATAGGTTGATCCCGAGGACGTTTACTAACTGGCTACAGGCCTTTGCGATCTTAGCCAGTGTGATTGGGGAAAAGGAGCCGGAGCATTGTTCCGCCCTATTTGGATATATGGACGCGATAGGGGAGGCGTATAGAGTATACGGCGGTTTAGGGTGGTTAAGATATGACGAGCAGTTCCGGCAACGGAAGGCTCTGCGGCCTGGTGTCCAGTGGGGTCACAAAAATATTTCTTTGTGGATGCGGTTAATGACGGCTCCGGCTCAGCCCTTTCGAGGGGGTGCCGGGAGCCCGGGTGCGAGCGGCGGGTCCCCGGCTGGACAGAAAAAGGGGGCTTGTTGGCAATATAACGAGGGACAGTGTAAGTTCGGGGCCTCATGTCGATTCAAACATGAGTGTTCCAGATGTGGAGGTTCCCACTCCTTGGCCAGGTGCTTCAAGAAAGGAAAGGGAAAGGCGGGGGAGGGGTCTGGAAAAAGGGAGGACGCCAGTGAGGGTAGAGGCGATGCTTCCCTATTTAAATAGATACCCAGATGTTCGGGCGGCAGAGTTGTTGGCACGTGGTTTTACGGAGGGTTTTCGGATTCCGTTTGAATCTGATTTGCCGGTGTTTCGCCCGGGGAATTTGAGGTCCGCGAAAGAGCATCCGGAGGTGGTGAAGGAAAAGCTGCAATAGGAGGTGGAGTTGGGGAGGATGGCGGGCCTATTCCAGGACCCGCCATTCTCCAACTTAAGGATTTCCCCCCTTGGGGTGGTACCTAAGAAGGAGCCGAACAAATTTCGGCTCATTCATCATTTATCTTATCCGGCGGGACTGTCGATGAATGATGGGATATCACCAGAGTTGTCGGCGGTATGTTATGTATCGTTCGATAAGGCCTTGGAGTTGGTAAGGGTTGCGGGGCGGGGGGCCCTGATGGCAAAGGCGGATGTAGAAGCAGCTTTTCGTTTACTCCCGGTGCATCCAGAGAGCCTTCATCTCTTAGGGTGTATGTGGGATGGTGATTACTATGTGGATCGCTGCCTGCCGATGGGTTGTTCCATTTCGTGTGCCTATTTTGAGGCATTCAGTACTTTTGTGGAATGGGTAGTCAAGGATGTGGCAGGAGTCCATTCAGTGATTCATTATTTGGATGATTTCTTTTGCGTTGGTCCGGCGGGCTCTTCGGTTTGCTCCTTGTTGTTATTTACGTTAGAGCGGATCGCGCAGAGCCTAGGTATTCCGTTGGCAAAAGAAAAAACGGAAGGGCCGGTGACGGCTCTATGTTTCTTAGGTATCGAAATTGATACATTGGCGATGGAATGCCGGTTGCCGGAGGGAAGCTTATGGATTTAAAGGCGTCGGTGCGGTTTTTGTCTCAGGCCAAGAAGGTGCGGTTGCGGGATTTGCAGTCAGTGCTCGGGAAATTGAATTTCGCTTGTCGCATTATGCCGATGGGGCGGATATTTAATAGGAGACTGGCGAGCGCAACCGCGGGGGTGAAAGCTCCAAATCACTTTGTCAGAGTGACCAAAGTGATGAAGGGGGATTTGTTGGTTTGGGAGGAGTTCTTGGACCGGTACAACGGTCGGACCCTTTGGATGAGCGAGGCATTGTCCAATAGCCAGCTGGAATTGTATACTGATGCGGCTGGCGCGACAGGTTTTGGAGCAATTTTTCAGACGCGCTGGTGTGTGGGAAAGTGGCCACGGCTTTGGGTGGAAACAGGTTTGGTAAGGAATTTGGCGCTGCTGGAATTGTTTCCCATTATTGTGGCGGTGGAGTTGTGGGGCCCCGTTTTTTCCGGAAGAAGGGTTTGCATGCATTGTGACAACATGGCGGTGGTGCATTCCATCAATGCACTGTCGGCAAAATCCCCGTCGGTTGTGGGGTATTTAAGGCATCTGGTGTTGCGTTGCTTGGAGTTAAACATTTGCGTGGTGGCTCGGCATGTGCCAGGGGTTCGAAACGAGGTGGCTGACGCGCTATCGCGGTTTCAGTTTTGCAGGTTCAGGACGCTGGTGCCGGGAGCGGACGCGGATGGAGAACCTTGCCCGGAATGGCTGTGGGGCCTGGCATCGGTATAGCATTTGAGGGAATTAGGAGATCGGTATCTGAGGCTACTTGGTGCCGATATCAGGCGGTGTGGAAGGAATGGGCAGAGTTGGAAAGAGGGGACTTCATGGAGTCGGGTTACAAGGGCCGAGTGTTGGGGTTCCTGATGTTAATTAGTGGGGACTTTTCGGCAGGTCGGTCCATTTCGGTGATTGGTTGCAAGTTGGCGGCGTTGGCCTTCTTGTTTCAGATGCAAGGGGTTCGGGACGCGACTAAGGATTTTCTGGTGCGGCAGGCAATGAAGGGTTTTCGCAAAGGGGCCCAGTCGCGTGACATGAGGCGGCCGGTGTCATTGCCATTGTTGGTTCGTTTAGTGGGGTGTTTAGGGGAGTTGTGTTCGTCTCCTTATGAGCGGGTGTTGTTTTCGGTAGCTTTTGTATTGGCGTTTTTTGGGGCCTTTCGCATTGGTGAATTGGTCAGCCCGACTAAGCAAGTGATGGGTGGTTTGCTGATGGAGGATGTAATGCTGAGGGAGGATAGAGTGGAATGTCGGCTTCGTTTTTCGAAGACGGATCAGAGGGGCCGGGGGCGCTTAGTAGTGTTGTTTGCTTTACCGGGGCACCAGTTGTGCCCGGTGGTACAAGTTTCAGAGTTTTTAAGGGTGTGCGGTGGTTACCCCGGCGTTT
Organism: Anomaloglossus baeobatrachus; assembly: GCF_048569485.1. NCBI lineage: Eukaryota > Metazoa > Chordata > Amphibia > Anura > Aromobatidae > Anomaloglossus > Anomaloglossus baeobatrachus. The sequence continues at coordinate 41,256,830 of NC_134357.1, read as the reverse complement.
TCCTTAGGCATGCGGACGGATTGGCTTTGTCGCGTTACCAATTCAATGCGGTGCTGAAGATGGCTTTAGCACGGGTGGGGGAGGAGCCAAGTGAGTACGGGTCTCACTCCTTCCGGATTGGGGCGGCAACGGAAGCCGCTAGGTGGGGTTTGAGTGAGGATTGTATCCGGCGGATTGGGAGGTGGGAGTCTTCCAGGTTTCGCTTGTACATTAGGCCTCACTTGGTAAGGTGATGGTTCGAGGGTGGGGGATTCCTTGTTTGCGTTTTGATTCTGGTATGTGATAATTTTCTTGTTCTGTTGCTGTTTTTATTCGTGGTCTTTGTATTTTGTAGGTCCATGCCTTGTGTGGATCCTCGGTCACTCCTATGTGTATTGGGGAGCGTTGCGGGCGGATGTTCGTCGCGACGGTCGGCAGCTTGGAGTGGCGGTGATGGAAGCCCGAGTAAAGTGGCTTGGAATTCGGGGCATGACCTGGGGTAGAGTGCGCCCCGAGGTGGCTTATTATAGCCGCATGGATCGAGACCCGGATGTGTTGATTTTACATGTGGGGGGGAATGATTTGGGAGTAAGGTCGGCGAGAGAATTAAAAAGGGACATAAAGCTGGACCTGTTACATTTGTGGAGGGCGTTCCCGGGCATTGTTATTGTGTGGTCGGATATCATAGCTCGGTCGCAGTGGCGTTTTGGTAGGTCGGTGGACCGTATCAACAGGGCTCGGAGCAAATTAAACTGGGCAATTGGCAGGTTTGTGGCGCGGAATGGTGGTTTGGTGGTGCGGCACAGAGAACTGGAGGAGTCCATGGAACAGTACCTAAGGCGAGATGGGGTCCATCTCACGGACGTGGGTTTAGATTTGTGGATGTTGGGATTGAGGGATGGTCTGGAGCAAGCGCTGGGGGTGTGGAGGGCCCGGGCCAAGTAAGGTGTCACGTGGCCGGTCTGTGGCGGGGTGATAGGTCCGTCTGAGAGGTTGGGAGTACCGACAGTCGGTTTGTTGGTACGAAGTCGCTCAAGGGGAGTGGCTTCGGAGTGGATGGGAACTTGTGGGCGGAGGTCCTGCAGGTTCTGGGTGGGGGTAATTAACGATGGAACGTTATTACCCCTCACCTCGGGCCGGTTGGTCACGGCCGAGGTGGTCCTCTGGGCCGGTTGGAGGTTACGGCCGGGGGGTTAAGAATGATGGTTTCCCTCTCGGATGGATCTATTGGTGGTTTTGGTTATAAGGGGGGTATATATGTATAAGGTTATGTTTAACAATGGGTGGCATGTTTGAGCCACGAGTTTGGTATACATATATACGGTTAAAATAAACCTGTGGCCATTCCTGCAATAAAGTCGTGGTTATCGTCTTTATTTAAGTAAATATGGTACGGGGGGTGTGGAACCTGGTAACCTGCCTATCCCTTATAGATGCGTCATGTTAAAGGGGTATTCCCATATCCAAGATCCTATCCCAATATGTAGTAGCAAATACCTCCAATTAGAAATGTAGTATAGTTCTCCTGATTCATACCTCATGTGTAGGGCATTACAGGACCTTAGGTATCCATAGTTATGACCACTGGTCGTAACTATATAGTGATCGTTAGTTAACTGTTAGTGGTCGTAACCATCCATTTGCTGTGTTTGGCACCAACTCTGCCATAAAGAACACAGGAGCGCGCAGCCAAATCAGGGAAAGACGGCCAAGATGGCTGCTGGCTGCACTATTGGCTCAGCCATCGTTTAGCCGGTAACCATCTAATGTTTTTGGTGGATGTAAGCTTTTACATACACTGAAGAAACAAACTAACATAAAGTCATAGGGTGTCAAAAATAAAATAAAAAATGATCTTTATTGAAAACAATTAAAATTATGGGATGATGAACTTATAGCAGGAGGGGACGACCAGGGTATAAATGCGGCTATACCCTCCTTTCTTTTGCTATCAACTTTGCATCCAGATAGTTTAAGGAATATTTCACATTGTTTTTAAAATTGGTCATTTCTAAATGGAAACATTACGAAGCTTCTCTCCACTTTTTTCAAGATAACAGATAATGTTGATTCTGTAAACCTAGTATTATCTTCGGGAGCCTGCTGGGTAAGCACTGAGGTATGTAGTACAAAAGCAAGAGATGCTTTTCAGCTTTAATGGAAGCAAATCATATGTTTCACAACTTGTTTTTGTCCCTGACCTGTACAAACTCTATAAGAATATCCCACACTCTTTATGAAACTTTTTTTTTTCTTTTTTGAGATGTGAATTGCCTGTGAAATAACACAAGAAAAAAACAAACATATTTTTAGAACTTTGAAGATTCAACCAGAAAGAATAGAGAACTACTGGCACGGTGTCGTCACACTCTGTTCACACTACTGAGACTGACAGGCAACGTGAGGCTTCTGGATTGTTCAGCCAGAGCCGGGCGTCGGCTGGTTCAGGTTCCATGGTCTTCAGCTCTGCAGGAGGTAATCCCTGCAGACTGCTGAGTAGGACCTAAGGGGCCCTTTGCACACTACGACATTGCAAGCCGATGCTGCGATGCTGAGCGCGATAGTCCCCGCCCCCCTCGCAGCTGCGATATCATGGTGATAGCTGCCGTAGCGAACATTATCGCTACGGCAGCTTCACATGCACTCACCTGCCCTGCGACATCGCTCTGACCAGCGAACCGCCTCCTTCCTAAGGGGGCGGGTTATGCGGCGTCATAGCGACGTCACACGGCAGGCGGCCAATAGAAGCGGAGGGGCGGAGATGAGCGGGACGTAAACATCCCGCCCACCTCCTTCCTTCCGCATAGCCGGCCGGGATGCAGGTAGGAGATGTTCCTAGCTCCTGCGGCTTCTCACACAGCGATGTGTGCTGCCGCAGCAACGAGGAACAACATCGTAACATCGGTCTTTCCCAAATCATGGGAATTTCCAACGCTACTCCGATGATATGATTACGACGCTTTTGCGCTCGTTAATCGTATCAAAAATGCTTTTCACACTACGATGTCGACAGCGACGCTGGATGTGCGTCACTTTCGATTTGACCCCACCGATATCGCACCTGCGATGTCATAGTGTGCAAAGTGCCCCTTAGTGTTCAGGTTGCTGATTGCCAAGTTTAGTTGTTGCTTCCCTATTTAAGGCAATGCCTCCTTCCTGGAGATGCTGATGATAGCTTCAGTTTTTACTCCAGCGATCCAAGTCTTGGTGTTTTTCCTGTATATGGTGATTTGTGCTGTGCTTTTGAGTGGTGTGAGCGTTCTCCCCTTTTGGGTTGCCCCCAAGTGCACATATTGTTTCTCCTGTGTGTTTTGAGTGCTGTGTGCACAAGTTTCCATTCTCCCTTGTCCGTGTCATTTTGTGGGGTTTTGTCTTTGTGTTTTCCGGCCCGCCCCGTGGGTGTGGGAGAGGGGGAGTGAGACCAAGGTCCGGACAGGAATTAGGGTCATGCTGGAGACCCGAACCTGGTTACCATCAAACCTACCTTCAAGATAAGGGACACCGTAGGGTCACAAGTCTTAGAGCCAGCCTAGGGGGGCCCTTGTCCTGTCTCCATTTACCCCATGACAGGTATACCAGGATTGGATTGGTTCACCAAAATACCAGAGAACCCTCTGGTGGGGTTAGGTTTTAGAACAACAAAAAACCCTAGCAGAAGAAACGGTTGAATTAAAGCTCATCCGGGACTACTGACTCTTGTACTTCTCACTCCTCCATTGTTGTGATTGTGGTGACAGCAAAGTGAAATTATGATATTCCCTTATTTTTTGAGAATGGAACTGAATAGTTCCAAGGAGACTTTTCGGTGGGGAGTTGGAGGACTGGTCCTCATTGAATAGATCAAGGTAATGTTTCTGCAGAATTAAAACAAGGTTAAAGGGACTTATTTCACGTCAGTGCACGGACTGACCGTAGGTCTCCTTTCCTAAACTTACAGCTTCCTAGACATATATGAGGCTGTACGTTTGAGTTAGGAGACCGACGGCCAGTCTGGGCCTTGTGGTATGCATGTTGACCATGAAATAAGGTTGTCTGAGACCAAGGAAGAAAAATGAGAAAAAAATTATATAAATTCACTCTACATCTAGAATGAAGACTACATCTCATATTCGACAACTTATACAACTACTTTTTGTACTACTGAAAGCCCAAAAATGTGTTCCCTCATGTGCAAAAATGATGTGCACAAGTATGTAGCCTATCAAAACCTCTCTCTTCTCTAAAGGAAGGAAGGCTGCAGCAAACCAGACCAAAGGGCTACCGGAATAAATATTGGTGGTCTGTAGAGATGAGCGGACCTATGGAAGTTCGAGTTTGCCGGATTCAACCGGACTTTAGATAAAGTTTAGTTCAACCCCAATTGAAGTCAATGGATGGCAGTTTGGTTTTCCGCCCATATTTAGCCAGCCATAAACAGAGCACTTGCGGGGGAAGGAGGGCAGGTTTTTTGGGGGGATTTGTTGGATACACTATATCCAAAAACGTTGTTTTTTGCCCCCAGTGAGAGCCATTCAGAGACTGCAAGTGTCTCGCACTGGACCGAACAGCGAACATAGCCAAGAAACTCGATGCTCGATCAAGTGGTTAGCATATGTACAGTACCCCAAAAAAAAAAATGTTAAAAGTCTGTGTTTGGTACAAACTCCGAACTTTACAGTTTGGGTTCACTCATCTCTAGCGGTCTGCATATGTCAAAGTTTACGAAAAAAACAATCTCACTCTCAGATCCACCAGAGCTTGTGCCCTTGCAAAAAGAAAATTATTGTTCAATCTGTAGATGGTTGTTTTGGGATTTTACCCTTCATCACTGCAGATTAGTGTATTGGTTAAATTAATGAGGTGCTTTTGATGGAGTTCTAGAGGGTTTGATATCTCCCAGTTGGTTCATGAAAACTTTTTTAAAGACAATGGTCCATGGAAAAATATGGAGATTAGCTCTTCTGTAGAACATCTCATGAGAAGGGTGTTTTACACACTGCGACATCGCTACCGATATATCGTCGGGGTCACGTCGTTAGTGACGCACATCCGGCGCCGGTAGCGACATTGCAGCGTGTAACAGTAATGAGCGATGATTAACGATCGCAAAATCGTTCCAAAACGGTGATCGTTGACACGTCGTTCATTTCCTTAATAATATTGCTGCTACCACCGGTATGATGTTGTTCGTCGTTCCTGCGGCAGCACACATCGCTCCGTGCTACACCGCGGGAGCGACGAACATCTCTTTACCTGCGTCCACCGGCAATGCGGAAGGTAGGAGGTGGGCGGGATGTTATGTCCTGTTCATCTCCGCCCCTCCGCTTCTATTGGCCGGCCGTTTAGTGACGTGGCAGTGACGTCGCTATGACGCCGAACACCCCTCCCCCTTGAAGGAGGGATTGTTCGGCGGTCACAGCGAAGTCGCTGACAAGGTATGTGTGTGTGACGCTGCCGTAGCGATAATGTTCGCTACGGCAGCGATCACACAATATCGCATGTACGACGGGGGCGGGTGCGATCACGCGCAACATCGCTAGCAATTGCTACCGATGTCGCAGTGTGTATAGTACCCCTTAGTCAAGTGGGGGTGCACTGCTACATCAAATTTTGTGAAGTAAAGTAAAAACATTTTTATGGCCAATGTTAGATAGAGCTAGGCTTCTTAGTATGAAGAGTTGAAAATGATGATTTCCCATAATGAGATGGATCATCTAATAATGTGTCCATCATAAATTTCATTCCGATCTTCTAGTAGAAGGCTTCACTTAGGGTTCTCAAAAGCCTTTGCCGAAACCAGGTATAAAGACCTTCAGAAAATTGCTCTAGATTTGATAAGCTAAAGGCCGCTTTACATACTACGATTTATCTGACGATATGTCGTCGGGGTCACAGTTTTCGTGACGCACTTCCATCATCGTTAGCGACGTTGCTGCGAGGGACACCTACGTGCGATTCCGAACTATCGCGAATAGGGTGAAAATCATTGATCGTTGACACGTCGTTCAATTTCAAAATATTGTTCGTCGTTTGGAACGCAGCAGACATATTGGTACGTTTGACACCCTGCCAACGACAAACAACATCCACACGACCGCCTTGGTCAAACAATATATCGCTGAACGATGTAGCGTCGTTTGTGAGATGTGTACGTGTGACCGCTACAAAACGACCTATGAGTGATCTCGGCAAATCGTAACAACGATCTGGGCGTGTCACATCGCTAGCGATATCGTTGTGTGTAAAGCATCCTTTAGCTTGGACAATTGGTCAATCCTATTTCCAGGGATGATGAGCACCATGACTTCTTCCGATTACTTCTACCAGTTCTGTAAAATTCACTTACCCTCTGCGATATAATTGGAATCAAGCTTTCCGGTTTTGAAGCTATGTGCATATATTACGAATCATTATGCTAATAGGTGCATACTGAAAAGAATCCATTATTTTAGCTTGACACGATCTTTACTAATTAAATCTGTGTTACTTTGAATCTTGCAAATCTCATAAAATTTGCAACAATTTTCACGCTTTCCGCCTGACAACAGATGTCACCATCTGCAAAACATCAGATGAGGTTTTTTCTAAGGATAACTAACACATGGCTAATATGCTGGTATTTCAGGTGCCAAGCCTGCCCCAGGTATTTGCTTCGAGAGAGTGAACTCTGCAGGAGATCCCTATGGAAACTGCGGGAAAGACACTGCTGGATCTTTTATGAAGTGTGAAAGCCGGTAGGTTTAGTTTTATTTTTCTACCTAGATTATATGGGATAATGTTAATTGAGGGTGATTTTAGATTTCATGGTGTGGAACAAATTCTTGTTGTGTTTGTTTTCTAAGAGATGCCAAGTGTGGAAAAATACAGTGTCAAGGTGGCGCGAGCCGGCCCGTAATTGGCACCAATGCTGTCTCGATAGAAACTAACATCCCCCTACAAGAAGGAGGCAAAATTCTGTGTCGGGGTACCCATGTATATCTGGGGGATGACATGCCAGATCCAGGACTAGTACTGGCCGGGACAAAGTGCGGACATGGAAAGGTAAGTGGAACCAAAACCAAATTATTTTGTGGGAAGTCCTTATTGTAACGCACAAAAACATTTTTCCAGAAAGTTTTCAAAAATTAAAGAAGTTGTCCACTACTTTTACATTGATGTCCTATCCTTAGGATAGGTCTTCAATGGCTGATCGGCCGGGATCCAGCATCCTACACCTCAGCTAATCATCTTTTCTCAGTGCCACCGCCAGCAGCCTGTAATGCTCAATTCTGGAGCTGCCCATTTTCTGATAGTGACCACAGCCGGCAGGGCCGGCATCACCACCCGCCGCACCCGGGCAAGTACCAGGGCCCTGGACAAACAGGTGGGCCCAATCGCTGTTGGGGACACCATCAACGCTATTTGCCAGACAGTGTCCCCAGCTCTTTATGATGTATGGGGCCCGGGTAACTGTCTCCCCACTCTACCGTGCGCTCTCTCCTCCCATGCGCTGTCTCTGCACTATATGATGAGCGCAGCGTCCTGACTGTTCCTGGCTTATGAATACTAATAAGCTGGGAGCAGAGACTAGTGAAGTCACCTGACACCTGCGGACAGCACTGATCTCCTGCATCGCTGGGACACTGCTCAGCAGTGAGGACGCTGCGCTCAACACACAGCAGAGGAGGAGAAGAGAGAGACCGCACAGTGGGCGAAGAGAGAGACACCACAGGGGAGAAGAGAGAGACCGCACAGTGAGTGAAGAGAGAGGCACCACAGTGGGTGAAGAGAGAGACCGCACAGTGGGCGAAGAGAGAGGCACCACAGTGGGTGAAGAGAGAGGCACCACAGTGGGTGAAGAGAGAGGCACCACAGTGGGTGAAGAGAGAGGCCGCACAGTGGGTGAAGAGAGAGACCGCACAGTGGGTGAAGAGAGAGGCCGCACAGTGAGTGAAGAGAGAGGCCGCACAGTGGGTGAAGAGAGAGGCACCACAGTGGGTGAAGAGAGAGGCCGCACAGTGGGTGAAGAGAGAGACCGCACAGTGAGTGAAGAGAGAGGCCTCACAGGGGGAGAAGAGAGAGACCGCACAGGGGGAGAAGAGAGAGACCGCACAGGGGGAGAAGAGAGAGGCCGCACAGGGGGAGAAGAGAGAGGCCGCACAGGGGGAGAAGAGAGAGGCCGCACAGGGGGAGAAGAGAGAGGCCGCACAGTGAGTGAAGAGAGAGGCCGCACAGTGAGTGAAGAGAGAGGCCGCACAGTGAGTGAAGAGAGAGGCCGCACAGTGAGTGAAGAGAGAGGCCGCACAGTGAGTGAAGAGAGAGGCCGCACAGTGGGTGAAGAGAGAGGCCGCACAGTGGGTGAAGAGAGAGGCCGCACAGGGGGAGAAGAGAGAGACCGCACAGGGGGAGAAGAGAGAGACCGCACAGGGGGAGAAGAGAGAGACCACACAGGGGGAGAAGAGAGAGACCACACAGGGGGAGAAGAGAGAGACCGCACAGGGGGAGAAGAGGGAAACCGCACAGGGGGAGAAGAGAGAGACCGCACAGGGGGAGAAGAGAGAGACCGCACAGGGGGAAAAGAGAGAGACCGCACAGGGGGAGAAGAGAGAGACCGCACAGGGGGAGAAGAGAGAGACCGCACACGGGGAGAAGAGAGAGACCGCACAGGGCTAGAAGAGAGAGATCGCACAGGGCTAGAAGAGAGAGATCGCACAGGGCTAGAAGAGAGAGATCGCACAGGGGGAGAAGAGAGAGATCGCACAGGGGGAGAAGAGAGAGACCACACAGGGGGAGAAGAGAGAGACCACACAGGGGGAGAAGAGAGAAACCGCACAGGGGGAGAAGAGAGAGACCGCACAGGGGGAGAAGAGAGAGACCGCACAGGGGGAGAAGAGAGAGACCGCACAGGGGGAGAAGAGAGAGACCGCACAGGGGGAGAAGAGAGAGACCGCACAGGGGGAGAAGAGAGAGACCGCACAGGGGGAGAAGAGAGAGACCGCACAGGGGGAGAAGAGAGAGACCGCACAGGGGGAGAAGAGAGAGACCGCACAGGGGAGAAGAGAGAAACCGCACAGGGGAGAAGAGAGAGCCTGCACATGGGGAGAAAACAGAGGCCGCACAGGGGGAGAAGAGAGAGACCGCACAGGGGGAGAAGAGAGAGACCGCACAGGGGGAGAAGAGAGAAACCGCACAGGGGAGAAGAGAGAGCCTGCACATGGGGAGAAAACAGAGGCCGCACAGGGGGAGAAAACAGAGGCCGCACAGGGGGAGAAGAGACAGACCACACAGTGGGAAAAGAGAGAGAGACCGCATAGGAGGAGAAGAGGAAGACCGTATGCGGGGAGAAGAGAGAGCCTGCACAGGAGGAGAAGAGAGAGGCTGCACAGGGGGAGAAGAGAGAGAACACATAGGGGGAGAAGAGACAGACCAACCACACAGGGGGAGAATAGAGAGGCCGCACAAGGTGAGACGAGAGAGGCTGCACAGGGGGAGAAGAGAGAGGCTGCACAGGGGGAGAAGAGAGAGGCTGTAGAGGGGGAGAAGAGAGAGGCTGCACAGGGGAAGAAGAGAGAGGCTGCATATGGGGAGAAGAGAGAGGCTGCATATGGGGAGAAAACAGAGGCCGCACAGGGGGAGAAAACAGAGGCCGCACAGCGGGAGAAGAGACAGACCACACAGGGGGAGAAGAGAAAGACTGTATACGGGGAGAAGAGAGAGCCTGCACAGGAGGAGAAGAGAGAGGCTGCACAGGGGGAGAAGAGAAAGAACACATAGGAGGAGAAGAGACAGACCAACCACACAGGGGGAGAATAGAGAGGCCGCACAAGGTGAGAAGAGAGAGGCTGCACAGGGGGAGAAGAGAGAGGCTGCACAGGGGGAGAAGAGAAAGGCTGCACAGGGGGAGAAGAGAGAGCCTGCACAGGGGGAGAAGAGAGAGGCCGCACAGGGGGAGAAAACAGAGGCCGCATGGGGGGAGAAGAGACAGACCACACAGTGGGAGAATAGAGAGAACGCACAAGGGGGGATTATATGTACGAAAATTGTATTTTATATACAGTCATATGAAAAAGTTTGGGCACCCCTATTAATGTTAACCTTTTTTCTTTATAAAAATTTGGGTTTTTGAAACAGCTATTTCAGTTTCATATATCTAATAACTGATGGACTGAGTAATATTTCTGGATTGAAATGAGGTTTATTGTACTAACAGAAAATGTGCAATCTGCATTTAAACTAAATTTGACAGGTTTATAAGTATGGGCACCCTTATCAATTTCTTGATTTGAACACTCCTAACTACTTTTTACTGACTTACTGAAGCACTAAATTGTTTTTGTGACCTCATTGAGCTTTGAACTTCATAGGCAGGTGTATCCAATCATGAGAAAAGGTATTTAAGGTGGCCACTTGCAAGTTGTTCTCCTATTTGAATCTCCTATGAAGAGTGGCATCATGGGCTCCTCAAAACAACTCTCAAATGATCTGAAAACAAAGATTATTCAACATAGTTGTTCAGGGGAAGGAGACAAAAAGTTGTCTCAGAGATTTAAACTGTCAGTTTCCACTGTGAGGAACATAGTAAGGAAATGGAAGAACACAGGTACAGTTCTTGTTAAGCCCAGAAGTGGCAGGCGAAGAAAAATATCAGAAAGGCAGAGAAGAATGGTGAGAACAGTCAAGAACAATCCACAGACCATCTCCAAAGACCTGCAGCATCATCTTGCTGCAGATGGTGTCAATGTGCATTGGTCAACAATACAGCGCACGTTACACAAGTATCATAGTATCATAGTTTTTAAGGTTGAAGGGAGACTCTAAAGCCCACTTTACACGTTGCAATTAGTTGTACAATCGCATTTGCGATGTGACACGCCCAGGTTGCATACGGGATCTATCAGATTTCACGTTGGTCGTTCATTTGCTGTCACACGAGCGTTAGTAGTCTATGTTAAATTGGTCAATTTTGTGTGCGATCCTTTAGATCATGTGTTCTGTGACGTATGCATTGAGCACCTTTTTTTTTTTAAATTTATTGACTTGCCAAGCGTGTGTAATGTGGGATGCGTTTTTACTATGTCATCTGCCATTCAGCTCTGCTACATGGCCGCTAACAGCAGACACAGACAGCCATGTAGCAGAGCTGAATGGCAGATGACAGCAGACACAGACAGAGCCGCACTGTCAGAATGAACTCGGGTGAACTTCACCCGACTTCATTGTGATGCTGCGGCTCTGTCTGTGTCGCGTCCTGATTAGCGGTCACCAGTGAAGACTCACCGGTGACCACTAATCCCCTGAGTAACTGAAGTTAGCAGCCCTCTCTCATATACTCACCGATCCCCGGCGCCGCGTTGCACGGCATTCACACTGATCCGGCGGCTTTTACTGTTTTGAAAAAGCCGGCCGCCCATTAAACAATTTCGTATTCCCTGCTTTCCCCGCCCACCGGCGCCTATGATTGGTTACAGTGAGACACGCCCCCACTCTGAGTGACAGGTGTCACACTGCACCCAATCACAGCAGCCGGTGGGCGTGTCTATACTGTGTAGTGAAATAAATAATTAAATAATTAAAAAAAACGGCGTGCGGTTCCCCCCATTTTTAAAACCAGCCAGATAAAGCCATACGGCTGAAGGCTGGTATTCTCAGGATGGGGAGCTCCACGTTATGGGGAGCCCCCCACCTTAACAATATCAGCCAACAGCCGCCCAGAATTGCCGCATACATTAGATGCGACAGTTCTGGGACTGTACCCGGCTCTTCCCGATTTACCCTGGTGCGTTGGCAAATCGGGGTAATAAGGAGTTATTGGGAGCCCATAGCTGCCAATAAGTCCTAGATTAATCATGTCAGGCGTCTATGAGACACCCTCCATGATTAATCTGTAAGTTACAGTAAATAAACACACACACCAGAAAAAAATCCTTTATTAGAAATAAAAACACACACATATACCCTGGTTCACCACTTTAATCAGCCCCAAAAAGCCCTCCTTGTCCGGCGTAATCCAGGATGATCCAGCGTCGCTTCCACCGCAGCTGCATGGAGGTGACCGGAGCCGCAGCAGACACAGCCGCTCCGGTCACCTCCACACAGCAAATGAACACAGCCGCGCGATCAGCTGCTGTCACTGAGGTTACCCGCTGTCACCGGTGGATGCAGCGGTGGCCGCGGGTAACCTCAGTGACAGCAGCTGATCGCACGGCTGTGTTCATTAGCTGTGTGGAGGTGACCGGAGCGGCTGTGTCTGCTGCGGCTCCGGTCACCTCCATGCAGCTGCGGTGGAAGCGACGCTGGATCATCCTGGATTACGCCGGACAAGGAGGGCTTTTTGGGGCTGATTAAAGTGGTGAACCAGGGTATATGTGTGTGTTTTTATTTCTAATAAAGGATTTTTTTCTGGTGTGTGTGTTTATTTACTGTAACTTACAGATTAATCATGGAGGGTGTCTCATAGACGCCTGACATGATTAATCTAGGACTTATTGGCAGCTATGGGCTCCCAATAACTCCTTATTACCCCGATTTGCCAACGCACCAGGGCAAATCGGGAAGAGCCGGGTACAGTCCCAGAACTGTCGCATCTAATGTATGCGGCAATTCTGGGCGGCTGTTGGCTGATATTGTTAGGGTGGGGGGCTCCCCATAACGTGGAGCTCCCCATCCTGAGAATACCAGCCTTCAGCCGTATGGCTTTATCTGGCTGGTTTTAAAAATGGGGGGAACCGCACGCCGTTTTTTTTAATTATTTAATTATTTATTTCACTACACAGTATAGACACGCCCACCGGCTGCTGTGATTGGGTGCAGTGTGACACCTGTCACTCAGAGTGGGGGCGTGTCTCACTGTAACCAATCATAGGCGCCGGTGGGCGGGGAAAGCAGGGAATACGAGATTGTTTAATGGGCGGCCGGCTTTTTCAAAACAGTAAAAGCCGCCGGAGCAGTGTGAATGCCGTGCAGCGCCAGGGATCGGGGATCGGTGAGTATATGAGAGAGGGGGATAGACTGACATGGACTGAGAGTGAGGGACAGAGATAGTGACGGACTGACAGAGATTAGTGCATGACAGACATTGTGAGGCGCTTCAGAACGCAGCTTTTTAGCTGCGCTCTGAAGCAGACCTTTTTTAAGCTGTGGTGCAGAGCGCACACCTGCGCACATAGCATCAGACAACAAAATCGTATGAGGGATGTCACACGTTACAATTGACTAGGTTCGTGCAACAAAACGCTCAATTCTAGAGAATGATACGATGTGTTTGCGATCAACGGTTTTGCGTTCAATCCTGATCGCATGTAGCTGTCACACGCAGATACCTCACAAACGATGCCGGATGTGCGTCACTTACAACTTGACCCCAACGACGGATTGTGAGATATATTGAAGCGTGTGTAGCGGGCTTTAGTCCATCTAGTTCAACCCGTAGCCTAACATGTTGATCCAGAGGAAGGCAAAAAAACCCCAATGTGGCAAACAAGTTCCAATGGGGAAAAAATTTCCTTCCTGACTCCACATCCGGCAATCAGACTAGTTCCCTGGATCAATACCCTGTCATAAAATCTAATATACATAAGTGGTAATATTAAATTTTTCAAGAAAGGCACAAGGAGAAGCTGTATGGGAGAGTGATGCGAAAGAAGCCGTTTCTGCAAGCACGCCACAAATAGTCGCCTGAGTTATGCAAAAGCACATTTGGACAAGCCAGTTACATTTTGGAAGAAGGTCCTGTGGACTGATGAAACAAAGATTGAGTTATTTGGTCATACAAAAAGGCGTTATGCATGGAGGCAAAAAAACACGGCATTCCAAGAAAAGCACTTGCTACCCACAGTAAAATTTGGTGGAGGTTCCATCATGCTTTGGGGCTGTGTGGCCAATGCCGGCACCGGGAATCTTGTTAAAGTTGAGGGTCGCATGGATTCAACTCAGTATCAGCAGATTCTTGACAATAATGTGGAAGAATCAGTGACGAAGTTGAAGTTACGCAGGGGATGGATATTTCAGCAAGACAATGATCCAAACACCGCTCCAAATCTACTCGGGCATTCATGCAGAGGAACAATTACAATGTTCTTGAATGGCCATCCCAGTCCCCAGACCTGAATATCATTGAAAATCTGTGGGATGATATGAAGCATGCTGTCCATGCTCGGCGACCATCAAACTTAACTGAACTGAGCTGGAATTGTTTTGTAAACAGGAATGGTCAAATATACCTTCATCCAGGATCCAGGAACTCATTAAAAGCTACAGGAAGCGACTAGAGGCTGTTATGTATGGAAAAGGAGGATCTACAAAATATTAATGTCACTTTTATATTGAGGTGCCCATACTTTTGCAGCGGTCAAATTTTGTTTAAATGCGGATTGCACATTTTCTATTTTCTGCAATAAACCTCATTTCAATCCAGAAATATTACTCAGTCCATCAGTTATTAGATATATGAAACTGAAATAGTAGTTGCAAAAACCCAATTGTTATAAAGAAAAAAAGTTAACATTAATAGGGGTGCCCAATTAATAGGGGTCCTGCAACCACTATATTCTAATCATGAATTGTGGTATCCGTTAAAGCGTCCCAACGGGACTCTTTCGCCCACGAACACTTGGAGCCAGCACTGGCAGCTGGGTACTGCACATCTGCCTCCAATTGATTTGAGGGGAGGTGTATATGCAGTATCCATCCACGGCTGCTATCAGTTGATGGCGCAGGTCCGGAACTGAGCATTTCCAACTGCCTGTTGCCGCTGAGACTGAGAATAGCTGATCGGCATGGGAGTCGCGTGTCAAACCCCGGCCGATCAGATATTGATGACCTATCTTAAGGATAGACCATCAATATAAAAGTAATCAACACCCTCTTTAAATTCAGAATTTGAAGTTGCTTTTTAAAGGTTACAAAATTGTGCACCAAAGGGAAATTTAAAAAATTGACCTACAATTAAATATCCCAATTTTTGGTGAGAACACATGAAATGTACCCCTCGAATCACTAAAGTCTTTTTCAACTTTTCATTTAAAATTTTGGAAAAATAACAAGATTCAACTCTAGAAAACTGCCTGTCCAACTGCCCCTGTCCAACTGCAGCCTGGATAGGGGGAAAGTTAGGAAGATCGCTCAATTCATTAATAAACCAGACTATTAAATTATATGTCCAATGTATTCTCCAAAAATGACACCATATATTTTTTTGTGCTATTTTGGCTAGTTGAGGAGGGCAGCATACACTGGTGACAGATCCACTATAAATATTCATTTTGTGAACTTGAAGTTTTTACAGTGATTTTTTACGTGAGCGAAGTTGATGCATCAATTCCAAGTTCCTTTTATTTTCTTTGGAAGCCGTTTATTCCTTTCTGCTGGGATGCATTTTTCATGGGCATTATCTGTCTATGGGAATGGATGTTTTCTTGCATTCTTTTCTCCGCTGAGCATAAAATGCGATCATTTTAGACAAAACTGAGACATTGTTCACGCTCTAATATGGAGACTTGCTCAGACCGGCCGGCAGGATAATCCGGACACACAATTGTGCCTGCTGCATCTAAATAAAGTGCCAGCGCCAAGATGATTAACTCTTTATGGCCCACTTTTCTACAAGTATAGCTTATGCAGCTTTTAAAGATCATTCTGCTTGTATTATAGTTTACTGTACTGGACAAGTGAACCTGTGCACTGTTACTAAGCGTCCTCCAATGCTAAGTATCTAAGGGTACTTTCACACTTGCGTTCAGGGGAGTCCGTCGCTATGGAGAATAGCGCAGTCCGTTAACGCACTGCGCTATTCTCCATAGACTTGTATGGACAACGCACTGTAACGCAAGTGTCAGCGTTGCAGCTGCTGGACGACACAGCATCGTTATTTTGACGCTGCGTCGGGCAGAAGAAACGCAGTATGTAACTTTTTTTGAGCAGCGCAATCCATAGAATTTCACTGGCATGCTCTTTTTTTTTTTTTTTTTTTTTTTTTTTTTTTTTTTTTCTTTTTTTAAAAAATCACAAACTTTATTTTGTCTCTTGGTGGCCGAACATTCAGCTGAGCTCCCGCCCGCCGGCATGTGAGAGCGCTCAGCTGATCGCCCGGCCATCGGCATGTGAGAGCGCTCAGCTGATCGCCCGGCCACCGGCATGTGAGAGCGCTCAGCTGATCGCCCGGCCACCGGCATGTGACAGCGCTCAGCTGATCACCCGGCCACTGACATGTGACAGCGCTCAGCTGATCGCCCGGCCACCGGCATGTGAGAGCGCTCAGCTGATCGCCCGGCCACCGGCATGTGAGAGCGCTCAGCTGAACGACCGGCCACCGGCTATTGAGAGCGATCAGCTGATCGTTCACAATAATCTGCTGCTGGTAAAACTGTAAAGAAGAAAAAAATAAATAAATTTAAAAAAAAAAAAAAGCTTTCCGTTGTTTTGTACGATCCGTAGCATCCGTTGTGCCACTATATGCAACGCATCCGTCACACAACGCAATGCTACAGAAGCCGTCCAACGCAAGTGTGAAAGTAGCCTAATCCATTTCATCTACTGCTTTACTTCACAACACCAGAAACAATAAAGACTACAGGCACTGCCAGATATATCAGTGTTGTTCACGTAAGGTAGAATGTATAGTGTATAAGACCTCTTTCACACGTTCATGAAAAACCACGCACGTTTTTCACGGACGTGTCAGAGGTGCCTTTTGCCCTGCGTGAGCCGTGTTTATGGCCCACGTGTGTTATCCGTGATAACACACGGAGAACGGGAACTTTCTACTCACCTGTCCCTGGCGTCGCTGTCCGTGGTGCTGATGTACAGTCTCCGGTCCTGCCGACTCCCCGCTGCTGCTGCTTCCGGCCGCAGTGAAGTGAATATTCAATGAGCATAATGAGCGGCGGTCGGCAGCAAGTGACAGCAGCGGCAGAGACATCAGCGCTGGAGAAGGTGAGTAAAGTTTTTTGTTTTTTTTTTATTTTCTCAAACACGTGTTTTCTCCAGCACGTGTCACACGGAACACCTCCGTGTGGTTCGTTTGCGTTCTGTGTGACACCCGTGATGCTGGAGAAAAATGGACATGTTGACGTGTGGAGCACACGGACACACGTATGCTCCACATGTACACACGGTCCATGGCAGAAAACGCACGTGAGCGCAGACCCATTGATTTTAATGGGTCTACATGTGCCCGTGTCTCCGGGATGTGAGGAAAAGGACCAAACACGTACCGGAGACAAGGACGTGTGAAAGAGGCCTAAGACAGATAATGTTATGTGGGCTGCAGTACTAACACCGGCCAAAAGAGGTCATTGTCTCACTGTTCCTATGTTTAGATTTCCCTGTGGGCTGTAGGATCCTATGTTCAAGCATGACAGGGTTAATATCCTATCCAGCCAGGAAGGGGGAGGAGTGTTAGGGTGCGTGCCCACGATCGGTGTTTGCAGCGTTTTGGCACCGCATGCTTCAGCTGCGTCCAAAACGTTCCGTTGTACAGTACAAGCATAGTGGATGGGATTTCTAGAAATCCCGTGCCCACTGTACTTGTTTTTTCCGCAGAAAACACTGACCTGCGGAGCGTCTTTCCAGACCGCAGCATGTCAATTGTTTGCTGCGGATTTACATGCGTCCTCCATCGGGAGAACACAGCGAGGAGACCGCAGCGGACTGAACCCCGATTGTGTGTACAAGCAGCTGGATTCTCCTGCGGAGGAGACTCGCGGACCCGCAGGTCAGGACCCACTGCGTCCAGGACTAAGTGAGTCCTGATCGGGAGCACATCCCCTTAGAGTTCGATGAAAGAGTAGTTCCCCTTTGAGAGGACAGTTGGAGACTGCAGGTGAAGAAGAGAAGACATGTTTAGAAAGCTGAGTTAGCTCTCCAGAGGCAAAAACATCTTAGGCAGTAGAGGAGATTCCTTCGAGGCAAGCTTGTGAAAATTGCAGAGACGGTGTTGCCCAGCAGAAAGGAGACCTTAGTGAAGAAGGGATGCCCAGTTGAAGAACACTGGCACGGGGGTAGCGGCTCTATGAGCGATCCGATAAGTAGCAAAGCAGTGCCTAAGGTATAGTAGCCAAATAGACATGCCTGGACCCATGTGGCAGTATATCTGTAGGATACGGATAATCCAGACTTCCACTACTTTCCTGTAGCCTTTATTGAAGAGAATAAGATGACATCTGTAACTGTCACTGAAGAGCCGGTTAATTGTAGAGGAAAATAAAAAATTGTATAATTTCTTATTCCATATGTGCAAGTTTACCCGAATATAAAGGAACCAGAGTGCAACGTGGTTTTTATCTGCGCGGCTGGAGGAAACCAAATAGCTGACTGTACTGCTCGCGGTCGGTGTAGGGGCAGTGAGTGGGATTACTGTACCCACTAGGCCACAGTAGGGACCCCAGGTTTATCCTATAGTGGGAGATGCTTAATTAAGTGCCCACCGTAAGGTGGATGCCAGGTACCACTCTTGGGGCAGTGACTGGGACTGTGGCAGCTGACTCCCAGGGACGGTGACGGACTCAGGAATAGACGGGTACAGGTGGGGTGACTGAGCCAGGCTGGACAGGCGGGTATGGACAGGAATGGTGGGCACAGCAGGGATAGACAGGTATGGGAGACGGACACAGGGATAACAGGACATGAGCTCAGGACCTGATAACTAGCTAGGTAGCAGACTGACTGACTAACTAACTGAAGGTGTTGCGCAAGCACCTCTCCTAATGGGAGGGTGCCTTAAATACATAGTGCCTCTCAGCCATAGGCTGAGAGGCATTTCCAGGAAATAACGCACCAGCCCTTTAAAAGGAGGGCTGGTGTGTGCGCGCATGTCTTAGGTGCACTCCTGGGAACCCTGTGCGGCATGTACAGGGCCCAGGAGGGGAGGAAGGCAGGAGACCACGTGGAAGGCTGCGTGGCAGCAGGAAAGAACAGGAACTGGCCAGGGTGGTGAGTATATCGGCGAGCCTCAGGAAAGCCACCATTTAACCACTCACTCAACACCATTTTATGTAGCGTGTTGGGGCGCAGAAAACGCAGCTCTCGCCCATGTTTAGCGTCCTGGGCTTGTTTAAACTTACAACGCTCCTCTCAAGCCATGCACGAGGCATAACACTGTGTATACGTTTCTATTGGATTGTTCCTTTAAGACTTCTACAGGCTTTGCTCTGCAAGCTAGGAACATTCTAAACGTTGCTTTTTACATGGTAGTAGGTGTCTGAGGTCTGCAAAAAGGATTTTCCATGGCATCTTGGCACTTATAATTGATTTCCACCGCCAGTAAATGATGGGTAAGTGTTAGCGTGGCTGATGGTATCATTTTTACAGTCGCAGTAGCAGAGTCTAGAAGATTAGACTTGTACAGTAATAACTTTTGCCTTCTTATAACAGCAACATTTAAGTATCCCAGATCAGATTTTTCCAAATAAGGATCATATAAAATGGTGTATATCATCATAAATCAGTCCAGGCGGAAGTATAACACATGTGGTACAGGAACCGCATTGCTGAAAACTTTTCAAATACCCATACCTCTTCTTGGACCCCACCCAAAAGAAGCATTTTGCAAACTTTGCGTTCCTGATATGACCTCCTTACTAACCAAAATCCCACAATGTCTGTCTGCTATTTTATCCTTCTTTTTTGATTTATTTCTAAAACTGAACATGGACAAAACAGAATTCATCATCTTTCCCCCATCTCACTCTATCACTCCAC
Source organism: Anomaloglossus baeobatrachus (assembly GCF_048569485.1). Classification (NCBI taxonomy): domain Eukaryota; kingdom Metazoa; phylum Chordata; class Amphibia; order Anura; family Aromobatidae; genus Anomaloglossus; species Anomaloglossus baeobatrachus. The sequence goes on along the minus strand of NC_134357.1, from coordinate 41,237,198 downwards.
CTGTCCTAGCCATCAAAGTCAATGGCTGCTCACTCTCTCCAGTCCTGCGTGCTCACTGCCTGGGGCTATCCCTTGACTCTAGTCTCTCCTTCAAGCTACATATCCAAGCCCTTTCCACTGCCTACAGACTCCAATATTTCCCGCATCTGTACATTCCTTGACCAAGAATCTCCAAAAACCCCAGTGCATGCCCTCATTATCTCCCGCCAGGACTACTGTAACCTCCTTCTCTGTGGCCTCTCTTCTAACACTCTTACTCCTCTCCAATCTATCCTAAATTCTGCTGCCTAATTAATTCACCTGTACCCCTGCTACTCCCCGACCTCTCCTCTCTGCCAATCTTTTCACTGGCTTCCCATTGCCCAATTACTTTTTCAAAACACTAACCATAACATACAAAGCCACCCGCAACCTGTCTCCTCCTTACATCTCTGACCTAGTCTCCCGGTACTTACCTCCGCGTAACCTCCAGTCCTCAGAAGATCTCCTTCTCTACTCCCCTCACATCTCCTCTTCCCACAATCGTATACAAGATTTCTCCCGTGCCTCCCCCATACTCTGGAACTCTCTACCCCAATACATCAGACTCTCGCCTACCTTCGAAACCTTCAAAAGGAATCTGAAGATCCACCTCTTCCGACAAGCCTACAACCTGCAGTAACCCTTAGTCCACCAAAGTGTCGCACAACGCGCTGGAATAAATGGCGCTATAATAAATAATAATATTTGCATGAGCCTGTTCCTTTTCCAACTCTTCCATGGCTACGGATGATCTGCCCTTAGTCCAGGAGAAAGAAGACCCCATAGCCGGGATCAAAATAAGCCCTTTATATAATCCAAACACCGGGCAGAAAGGGATTATATTCTTCATCTGCCAGAAGGGTAAGGAGACTGATTTTGTCCAAAGCTACTCCAAACAGCATAGATTACATTGTACATTGTTATATTCCCACTTCTGTATCCATCACATTAATAAAAGCGTTCTATAACTATTAAAAAATAAAATTCTGTCTTTTCTATTCCAGGAACAGCGCCACTCATAGGCTGTATCTGGCATTGCTTCAATATTAATCTCACTTACTCATTTGAATGTAATTTTTATCTCTGCTTAGGTCGTCTTTTTTTATCTCAATGACATTATTTTTATTATTTCGCTGTAATAATCTCAGATTTAATAAGCCCATTGATGGCCACTATTACAACCTCCGTTAAAACCGGTGCTTCTGACCCCATCACAAAGTGGCTTTCTGCTAATTGTGTCTCACAGTCCTAATATTTGTCTGCAGCTCTAACTTTACTCTATACATGATAAGATATTGTCTTAGTGTTACATTTCTATCCCATTTAAATATATCCGATCATGTATAATTTCCAAACTTGGGTGCAAATGCTCCATTTCTGGGTACTTTTTTTTTTAGTCTGTATTTATATGAGCTATTAAAAATTAATTTAACTCAGCATAAAAAGCTGACATTGCTTCAGCCAAATTAATCTCCATTTTCTTTTATTAACGGGAACCAATCAACACTCTATGACTCTGTAGTACTTAATAATAATGTTCTCAAAATGCCCCTCCTAAAGCATCGGCTTTACTATTAAGCAAAAAAAAAGTTAAGTTAGTGTGCTTTATAAGTAATTAGATTACCAGGAGTCATTTGGGCAGAGTTAGAGGTCCAAGAAGTCATACTGTCCTACTTGATTTTTCTTTGATTATCAGGAGTCATCTGGGTGGAGGTAGAGGTCCAAGAAGTTGTGATGTCCAAATTGATTCCTACCAGGAGTCGTCTGGGCGGCGCTACAGGTCCAAGTTTCATGAGACCTACTCGATTCTTCTTTGATTATCAGGAGTCATCTAAGTAGAAGTAGAGATCCAAGAAGGTGTGTCGTCCTAATTGATTCCTGCCAAAAGTTATCTTGGTGGTTTTACAGGTCAAAGGTTCATGACACCTATTTGATTCATCTTTGACTATCAGGAGTCATCTGGGTGGAGGTAGAGGTCTGAAAAGTTGTGTTGTCCTAATTGATTCCTACCAGGAGTCATCTGGGTGGAGGTAGAGGTCCAAGAAGTTGTGATGTCCTAATTGATTCCTACCAGGAGTCGTCTGGGTGGCGCTACAGGTCCAAGGTTCATGAGGCCTACTCGATTCTTCTTTGATTATCAGGAGTCATCTGGGTAGAGGTAGAGCTCCAAGAAGTTGTGTTGTCCTAATTGATTCCTACCAAAAGTTATCTTGGTGGCTTTACAGGTCAAAGGTTCATGAGACCTATTTGATTCATCTTTGACTATCAGGAGTCATCTGGGTGGAGGTAGAGGTCTGAAAAGTTGTGTTGTCCTAATTGATTCCTACCAGGAGTCATCTGGGTGGAGGTAGAGGTCCAAGAAGTTGTGATGTCCTAATTGATTCCTACCAGGAGTCGTATGGGCAGCGCTACAAGTCCAATGTCCATGAGGCCTACTTGATTCTTTTTTGATTATCAGGAGTCATCTGGGTGGAGGTAGAGGTTTGAGAAGTTTTGATATCCTAGTTGATTCCTTTCAGGAGTCATCTGGGTGGCTCTACAGGTCCAAGGTCCATGAGGCCTACTTGATTCTTCTTTGATTATCAGGAGTTATCTGGGTGGAGGTAGCGATCCAAGAAGTTGTGTTGTCCTAATTGATTCCTACCAGGAGTTATCTGGATGGCTTTACATGTCCAAGGTTCATGGTGTCCTACTTGATTCTTCTTTGATTGACATCCCAGAGAATGATTTTGGCTTAGCTAGTGGTGACATCAGAAGCTTGGTGGGATGTCAAGTTAAAGTTGAATGGGTATAAATGGTTATGACTCCTTGATCCCTCAGTTCCACTGAGATGACTCCAAGTAAGCTATTTAGAAAAAGGTCTTGTCCATTTTTAAGATTCTGCATGATAGTAAGTATTAGTTTAACTCTGACTATCAGAAGTCATCTGGGTGAAGGTAGAGGTCAGAGAAGTTGTATTGTCCTAATTGATTCCTACCAAAGTCATCTGGGTGGAGGCAGAAGTCCAAGGTTCATGGTGTCCTACTTGATTCTTCTTTGATTGACATCCCAGAGAATGATTTTGGCTCAGTTAGTGGTGCCATCACAGGCTTGGTGAGATGTCAATTAAGGTAGAATGGGCATAAATGGTTCTAAGTCTTTGGTCCCTTAGTTCCACCCAAATGACTCCTGGTAAACTATTTACAAAAAGGGCTTGTCTATTTTTAAGCTTCTGCATGATAGTAATTATTGGTTTAACTCTTTGACTATCAGGAGTCATCTGGGTGGAGGTAGAGGTCAGAGAAGTTGTGTTGTCTTAATTGGTTCCTACCAAAAGTCATCTGGGCGGAGGTAGAAGTCCAAGCTTCATGGTGTCCTACTTTATTCTTCTTTGATGGACATCCCAGAGAATGATTTTGGCTTAGCTAGTGATGACGTCAGAAGCAGAAGAGGCAGAGGTTTTAGAAGTCATGGTGCATATTCCCAAACACCTGAAATTGGGGGACAGTCAGGGGTCCTCCACTAACATTAGATTTTTAGATGTCCTACTGAAATAACCAGATTTGACCACCAAATGGGTATGGATAACTTATTTTAAGGGGTGGAGAGGACCTTTGTAGAGATCCTCCCATTACAGAGCCTAATGGTGCGATGAATCAAGCCAAATCCCAGGTGCTAAAGGTGTTGTAGAGTCTAACGGAGGGGTCTTCCCTTGATAGCTTGATGGTTCACCATTATTTATGCTACTTATACCATAATTTTTTTGTAAGAAAGGAGGACCCCCTAGATTTCTGATTTGTATCACATTTACGTTGTTTTTTCCTTTCCCTTTTAGATCTGTCTCAATCGCCAGTGTCAGAACATCAGCGTATTTGGCGTCCACGACTGTGCAGTTAAATGCCACGGACACGGAGTAAGTTTTCCAATCCAGGGTTATTAGATGTTTTGGCAGGACGGAGGGGAATTTGGCAATTGGTGCCCGCTGAATGATAGGAATATTTCTCTGCACATTTAATCGCAGGACATATTCATTTATCATATTTGACTATTAAAAGCAAGTGATTAACTGAAGCAGAGTAATGGGCTGATAACGGGACAATGGAGGGACTCGCACTGTTACAACACGATCATTTCCATATAATGCTAATATGGACGCTGATAAGAAGTTACACTCTCATAATGGAACTGGTTGCATTTCATATTTTTTTTTTTTACGGCTTATCTTTCAATTCTCCAAAGGAAAACTCTTTAATAGTGTATGCCCTTCAGTCTCCATGCAGCGGCTCTATAAGATGAGCAGGGAATATGTCGCGGGCGGAGGCGGGGACGCTGCGCTCACCCACTGCTCGGGTTCGGCTGCTCTGGACGGGGATCCCGGGAGCGATGACAGGGAGCAGCTTGGATGTTGGTTCTCCCCTCCGTGGGTAAGGGGGTTGGTTGTCCCGGGGCCCCGGTGAGGGTTAGGGATGACAGGCGGGTTACGGGGCCTGGTGAGGTGCAGGGTCGCAGGGGCAGCGCTGTGCCGCACGGCACGGTGGTACTCACTCAGCCAGTAATTTACACGGAGTCTCTGGTCAAACAAACGGCTGGATGGACGGGTCCCACAGACGGCTGCGGTTGTTCTCCTCCCGGTAGGTTGATGGTGACTGCACCTGTGTTGTGTTTACGTTTCCAATGGCTTCCCACCGGTAACCCGCTCCCCAGCTTGGATGGATGCTGAGGGAGCCCCTTTTGCCCGCAGGCTCTGGCCCTGGGAACTGTAGTCTTGGCGGTGACTGTGTTTCCCTTTACGGTGTGAGCTGTTGCCTTCAATCGGGTCTTGGCTGCTGGGAAACCCCGGAGGTTCCCTTCGCTAACGGATTTGACCAGTTTTATGGCGACTCCTAGCCTGATCGGGGTCCGTAGGCCCTTCCGGATGGTGCAGGCTTCTCTTCACTCCCCGATCTGGTACCGGCGGGCCACCGCCCGTCCCCGGTCCTTACGGTTCACTCCAATCAGCCTCTCCTGCAGACGGTCACCACCATCTGCCAACCTTGCTGTATGTGCCCGGGCCACGCACCCGGACACGGTCAGTCTCCTCTACTACCACTTCCCTAACTCAACTCCAACTCGAAACTGATCCCTTTTCCCGCCTCCAGGACTGTGAACTCCTCGGTGGGTGGGGCCAACCGCCTGGCCCACCCCCTGGTGTGGACATCAGCCCCTGGAGGAAGGCAACAAGGATTTGTGTTTGACCTAGGTGTGCCTAACCGGGGTGTGGGGTGTGTTGGTGTAGTACCTGTGATGTCCTGGCTTGTCCAGGGCGCCACAAATACATAGATAAGAGGATGCCCCAAAGCCAAATTCAACTTTATTATGGTGCCAGGTTTGGCCAACAAGGACAATATGGCTGTTTTTCACGACTTATTGGCTAATTTTCCCCTTCGTTTGCTAATAATGCTGTTACTTTCGAGAGGCATTATGACCAACCTTGGCTCGACCCAAAAGCGTAATTGCAGTCGCACCCTAACCCTGGAACCTAGGGTCCCAAAAAGTACCTTTGAACCATATAAGAAGACCAATGTGTTCACTGATATAATTTTTGCTATATATGACTTTTTATCATTTTGTACCATTTTTGCAGTTCTTATGGTGTTTATGATATGTATTGTAGTACAGATTTTGTTTTTTACTTCAGTTTTTACATAAAACATAATATGGAGCTTACCGTCTGACCTCCATGGGCTTTTTGTCTTCCTCTGGATAAACATGTTAGGTAATAAGTTGAACTCGATGGACTTAAGTCTACCTTCAACCTTAAAAACTATGAAACCATAAAAATATTTATCCATTACTTTTTTCATACTTTATTTTGAATGTTTTTAATTGTATAAAAATGTTTTTCTTTTTCCCCCCAATTAAACCTACAGTAATTCAGGTGCCAACCTGTAATAATATCCTCAGTCCTGCAATAATGTGCCTCATCCTGTAATATATCCCCAATCCTGGTCCCTATTTTGTAATAGTGTCCTTGGTTCTGTAATAATTCCCCCCATCTTGTAATAATGTTCCCATCCTGATCCCATCTTGTAGTAATATCCCCCATCTTGGTCCCATTATGTAGTTAATGTGCCCCATCCTGGTCCCCACCTTGTAGTAATAGCCTCGTCCTGGTCCCATTCTGTAGTAATGTGCCCCATCTTGGTCCCTATCTTGTAGAAATGTCGCCCATCCTGGTCCCCATCTTGTTGTAGTGTCCCCCATCCTGTTCCCATCTTGTAGTACTGTCCACCATCCTGGTGCAAAACTTGTAGTCATGTCCTCCATCCTTGTCCCATTCTGTAGTAATGTGCCCAGTCCTGGTGCCCATCTTGTAGTAATGGCCCCATCCTGGTCCCTTTCTGTAGTAATGTGCCCTGTCCTGGTCCCCATCTTGTAGTAATGTCCCCAATCCTTGTCACCATCTTGTAGTATTGTACACCATCCTCTTATCCTGTAGTAATGTCCCTGATCCTGACCCACTTCTTTTAGTAAAATCCTCCATCCTGGTCCCCTTCTTGTAGTAATTTCCCCAATCCTGGTCCCCTTCTAGTAGTAATGTCACCCATCCTTGTCCTTTTCTTATAGTAACATCCCCCATCTTGGTTCCCTTCTTGTAGTAATTTCCCCAATCCTGGTCTCCTTCTAGTAGTAATGTCACCCATCCTTGTCCTTTTCTTATAGTAACATCCCCCATCTTGGTTCCCTTCTTGTAGTAGTTTCCCCAATGCTGGTCCCTTTCTAGTAGTAAGGTCCCCCATTCTTGTCCCTTTCTTATAGTAAGGTCCCCCATCCTGGGCCCCTTCTTGTAGTAATGTCCCCATCCTGGTTCTCTTCTTGTAGTAATAGCCCCGATCTTGGCCCTCTTCTTTTAGTAAAGTCCTCTATCCTGGATCCCTTCTTGTAGCAATTTCGCCAATCATGGTCCCCTTCTAGTAGTAATGTCGCTCATCCTTGTCCCTTTCTTATAGTAAGGTATCCCATCTTGGTTCCCTTTTTGTAGTAGTTTCCGCAGTCCTGTTCCCCATCTAGGAGTAATGTCCCCCATCCTGGTCCCCTTCTTGTAGTAAGGTACTCCATCCACGGCTCCTTTTTGTAGTATTGTCCCCCATCCTGCTCCCCTTCTGTAGTAATTTCCCCCATCTTGGTACCTTCCTTGTAGTAATGTCCCCAATCCTGGTCCCTTTCTAGTAGTAATGTTCCCCATCATTGTCCCTTTCTTATAGTAAGGTCCCCCATCTTGGTTCCTTACTTGTAGTAATGTCCCCAATCCTGGTCCCTTTCTAGTAGTAGTGTTCCCCATCATTGTCCCTTTCTTATAGTAAGGTCCCCCATCTTGGTTCCTTACTTGTAGTAATTTCTCCAATCCTGGTCCCCTTTTTGTAGTAATGTCTCCATCACAAAAACACATTCAACAGGAAAAAAAAACGATGATATCGGCGGCCTCCTAAATTCCTGCACATCATCACCTTGGGAACTCAGAGGCCTGAGGGCTCCAGAATGAAGCCTCGGGGACCTCATGTTTGAGACCTTTGGGCAAGACCTATTCTTACTCAATTTCAGACCCAATTATAGGGGTTGTCCGGGATTTAAAACCCTATCTTAAATGTGAAAACACCTTTACCATAGGGTTGCCATAGGAAAACCCTTCTCACTAACATTAATGGCCCCACCACACTGTTTACAAGTGGTCAACATGGTGGATCAGTGTTCATCATGGCTGCCTTGTAGAGCTGGGCGATTTGCATGGTTTGCTTGTTTTTCTTCTGGGTCTAATTTTCTCCAATACCCCAAAACTTTCAGATAGATGGGGCCCATGTATAGAATTTACATCAGGACCCAGGAGATCATTCAACTTACACTTAACGCTTAAGGTCTTTACCGGCCTAGCTCTGCTTGTAGCCGATGAGGATGGCGGGCCATACACACACATAACGCAAATATTAAAAATACTTTTTCATGAAATGAAACTCGCACAATAAATGCCGGATTAAGCAGAATAGCTGAATATGTTGCAAAGTAATAGAAAAGTGGAATCGCGTTCCATATAGCTAATAAATAAACATGGAGAAAATAACTTAAAAGTCATTCCAGGGACCCCATACCGAGCAGGTGAGCGCCACACTGTCTTGGTTGACTTTGAAGCAAATTTCTCATCATGGGATGTAGAATATGTGGTGGAAATACATATTTTACTCTCATTTTAGATGTTCCTTTTGCATAAATGCTAAACTATAGCAAAGGGAGCTTACTACAGCGTACAAGGAAAGAAAGAAGAGCTAAATGACACGTCATGTATTCTATTATTAGGGCTAAATCTGCACAGAACAAAAAGTACATGGGAATAACAGTCCGGGAATTATTCAGTCTGTCTTTAAATCTAGAATTGATAGTTTACATATAGCTATCATATAAATAGAACTGGACTAGTCCAGCAGACGAGCAGAGGTCGGAGCTCCAGTGCCAAAAAGAAAGCAGGTAACACAGGACCCAGAATTCACAATAGGTGATGTCACAGCTCACTTCTCCCTCCTCCTGTACAATGACTGATAACACCTATATATCAAGTAGCTAACAGGATCCTCCATTCACAATAGGGGATGCCACAGCTCACCTCCTCCTCCTGTGTAATGACTGCTAACACCTCAATATATAATAGATAACAAGACCCATCACTCATAATAGGTGATGTCACAGCTCACCTTCTCTTCTTGTACAATGACTGATAACACTTCTATATATAGTAGATAACACAAAATCCACCATTCACAATAGGTGATGTCACAGCTCACCTCCTTTTAACAATGACTGATAACACAGCTATATGCAGTTTATAATACAGATATCACCATTCACAATAGGTTATATCATAGCTCACCTTCTCCTGTAAAATGACTGATAAAACCTCTATATACAGTCAATAACTCAGTATACACCATTCATAATAGACAATGTCACAGCTCACCTCCTCCTCCTGTGTAATGACTGACAACACCTCTATATACACTAGATAACACAGAATCCACCATTTACAATAGAGAATGTCACAGCTCTCCTCATCCTCCTGTACAAAGACTGATAACACCTCTCTATACAGTAGACAACATGGAATCCTCTATTGATATCACAGATCACCTCCTCTGCTTGCTGTAATGTGACCTCTGCACAGATCAGAGACTGTACAGTAGATAATACAGGGTACACCATTCATAATAGGTGATGTCACAGCTCACCTCCTCCCCCTGCTGTACAATGAATGATAACACCTCTATATACAGTAGACAACATAGGATCCACCATTCACAGTAGATGATATCACAGCTCACCTCCTCTGCTTCCTGTACTGTGACCTCTGCACAGATCAGAGACTGCCCACAACACTCCAATAAAAGCTAATGAGCACCTGCAGTCTACAGGTTCTTCGGGCCCATGTGGTTTCTCTAAGCCTTTCTCTTACAGCTCACCCTCATAGTCAGGTACGGAAAAAAAAATGAGAAAATAAAATAAGATTGGAAAACCAGAATATGTATCAGAATGTAGTTTAAATTCTGAGAAATACGGCAGGTGATACATTCCCTTTAAGGTTGTGCTCGGGCTCCTAAATTAGGTATTTGCATCATAGACAGAAGTGATCAAATATGGGTTTTAAATTAAATTCTAGGCTGGATTCATTTTCTTGAGCAAATTTTCATTAACATTTCAATGTTCTAACATTATAATTTTACTTCAAAGGTAGAAAAAGTCTAAAAGTAGATGAATTATTCCAACACTAGATAACGATGTTAGAAAAGCCTGAGAATAAAACTTCTCATCACTGTCTACAGCCCGAGAAGTGGAACACGGCCAACACAATGGTCTGTAACCTCCACCGGTCCAGCTGTGGAAGGACCACTCCGGCCCCATCCGTTAGCAATCACTAGTTTATGTAGGGCATTACCGGTTGCCGTCGCCTGCCGTTTCCAGCGCTGCTCCGATACTCTTCTGGATCTTGTAACCATCCAGCTCATTATTCTGTGTGGACCAGAAGTAATTTTCTCTGTGAGTCTACAAAACTCGGAATGAGGCTTCCATAGACTTACATTAAGGCTCGCTCACACAAGCGATGTACATTGAACGAGTGCTATCCAAGGTTTTATTGGATAGCACTCAGACCACTTTTATTCTATGGAGCAGTGTTGATCAGCGGTTTTTTTTTGTTTTTTTTTTTGCATCTGTGATTCAAGTTTATAGGTGCATGAAAATCATCGGGCTGCACACGGATGACATCTGAGTGCAGTCCAATTTCTGCAGACCCACAAAATGGAGAAGAAATTTTGTTTTCCATCTATTTCTGACAGTGTGCTCCGATTCTCTTATGGCAGAGAATTGTATCACACTAAGCTGACACTCTGATCAGAGTTTGATGGGAGTGCCATTACCATAAGTGTTCCGATTCTCTCGCATGAGAAAATCAACGCTCATGTAACCCCGACCTAAGAAAGGCATTAATGGTCTGGGGTGTGAACTGACAAGAAAGAGCAGATGATGCAGGAGAGAAACCGGAACAGCGATGGAAACGGTAGAAGACGGTGTCACGGTACGTACAGTCATGGCCAAAAGTTTTGAGAATGACACCAAAATTCAATTTTCACATGATCTGTTGCCCTCTGGTTTTTATTTGTGTTTGTCTGATGTTTACATCACATACAGAAATATAATTGCAATCATATTATGAGGACCAAAAGGTTATATTGACAGTTAGAATGAGTTAATGCAGCAAGTCAATATTTGCAGGTTGACCCTTCTTCTTCAGGACCTCTGCAATTCTCCCTGGCATGCTCTCAATCAACTTCTGGAGCAAATCCTGACTGATAGCTGTCCATTCTTGCATAAGCAATGCTTGCATTTTGCCAGAATTTGTTGGTTTTTGTTTGTCCACCCGTCTCTTGATGATTGCCCACAAGTTCTCAATGGGATTAAGATCTGGGGAGTTTCCAGGCCATGGACCCAAAATCTCTGTTTTGTTCCATGAGCCATTTGGTGATCACCTTTGCTTTATGGCAAGGTGCTCCATCATGCTGGAAAAGGCATTGTTGGGCGCCAAACTGCTCTTGGACAGTTGGGAGAAGTTGCTCTTGGAGGACATTCTGGTACCATTCTTTATTCATGGCTGTGCTTTTAGGCAAGACTGTGAGTGGTGCGATTCCCTTGGCTGAGAAGCAACCCCACACATGAATGGTTTCAGGATGCTTAACAGTTGGCATGAGACAAGACTGGTGGAAGTGCTCACCTCTTCTTCTCCTAATAAGCTGTATTCCAGATGTCCCAAACAATTAAGGCAGGAATGCAATGATGTTGAAATGTGTTTTGGGGGTTAAAGTTCATTTTCTTAGCCATTATTGACTTTGCAAGTAATTGCTGTTAAGCTGATCACTCTTTGTGACATTCTGGAGTATATGCAAATTGCCATTAGAAAAACTTAAGCAGTAGACTTTGTAAAAATTAATATTTGTAGCATTCTCAAAACTTTTGGCCATGACTGTATATTAATACACTCACTACACATATACTACTGATTGCTAACCAGAGGGGCAATAAAAAACAAACGAGGTAGTGGTCCTTTAAATTACATTACTGAGGATTTATATAGCCATAATGGACTCTTGATCTACGTCTTTGACCAATGGTATGTTCAAGCGTTGGGGAATTGCAGCAGATTTTTCTGCAGCAAAATACATAATGTGTCACACGGTGTTTGGCTCTGAACTCGCCGAGCGTTATGGCTGCATCTGACACTGTTCACACTGCAGAATCTGACACTCCACACTATGCCTCATCTGGTGCTTATGAATTACACAGACAGGCTTGGGCATCAACCAGCTGTGTTTTCATTAGTGATTGGGCCTAAGGGGGCGTTACACACAACGACATCGCTAACGAGATGTCGTTGGGGTCACGGAATTCGTGACGCAAATCTGGCCTCGTTAGCGACATTGTTGCGTGTGAAACATACGAGCGACCACTAACGATCAAAAATACTCACCTAATCGTTGATTGTTGACACGTCGTTCAAATCCCAAATATCGTTGCTGGTGCTGGACGCAGGTTGTTCGTCGTTCCTGAGGCAGCACACATCGCTACGTGTGACACCCCGGGAACGACGAACAACAGCGTACCTGCGTCCTCTGGCAACGAGGTGGGCGTGATTTTCCTGCGGCTGCTCTCCGCCCCTCCGCTTCAGTTGGACAGCTGCTGTGTGACGTCGCTGTGACGCTGCACGAACCGCCCCCTTAGAAAAGAGGCAGTTCGCCGGCCACAGCGATGTCGTTAGGCAGGTAAGTATGTGTGATGGGTACTAGCGATGTTGTGCACCACGGGCAGCGATTTGCCCGTGATGCACAAACTAAGGGGACGTGTGCTTTCACGAGCGACATCGCTAGCGATGTTGCTGCGTGTAAAGCAGCCATTACTGGAGTTAATCTCTGCTAGCCTGCTGGTTACCTCTTGCATCACATGTTGTAGGAGACCTATCACAATCACTCCCCACCTTTTTAAGCTGGAGGAGCCTGTCTTCCCATGCCGATTATAGCTCTTCCTACAGCGGTCCATGTGCTTTTGTATCCCAAGTCCTGCTGGTGATTGCATTTGTGACGCCCTGGCAAAGCCAGGTTGTCACAGAAAGAGTTAATCCTCCTTGGTAATCTGATCTCACACCGGTGCAGCAGGACAAACCACATCCCCCAGGGTAGGAGAAAAGCAGAGCAGGGGGGAGGGGCTGGAGCAGAGTGTTTGGAGAGACAGACAGAAGAGGAGCCTGGAGTTGTAGCTCCCAGGCTGATAGTGAAGCGTGCTCCGAGAGGGCCGGGACAGGCTGCAGTGAGGAAGGGGCCAGAGGTAGACGGAGAAGGGTAGTGGCCCGACGGTACCTAGGGTGACCCGGATCACTGCAGGGGAGTGGATTCCCCGTTCCCGGCTGAGGAGAAAGAGGAAGAGAGTGGAGAGAGAGGCACCTGGCTGCAGGGAAAGAACAACAGGAGCTGCTGCACCGTGTGTGGGACACTAACACCCCGTACCGAAGGCTGCGAACACCGACAATTCCTAGTTACCAGTGACTCTGTGTGAAATACTTGTGAGTACGCCCGTGCCCTCAGGCACCGCACCGCAGCACTGCGCCCTGCTCCCTGCTTATCCCCATCACCGGGCCCCGGGACAACCAACCCCCTACCCACGGATGGGAGAAATAACAACTAACCTGCTCCCTGTCACCGCTCCCGGGATCCCCATAAAGAGCAGCGGTGGTGTCCAAACAATCACCACAACCGTGGGTGGCGTCACGGACAATCTCCCTTACCAAATCCCCTTTTACTGTGGAGCCTGGGATCACAGACCAGGTCACGCCACCGTGATACCCACAGAAGTGACCCCGTGGCCCGGATCTGAGTACCCCCTGGTTCCCGGGCGACACACATTGCTTTGTGCGCGGAGTTGTGCAGTCCTCTAGTCGTCTCATTTTCTTCCTTATCAATACCTCTGTGTGAGCGTGATAGAGTTTTAGTTTCCCCTGTTTCCCTTATGTGTGGGTTCTATCACTCCTGTCCTGGCTCTCCCCTGGGTTGAAGGAGAAGGGGTATTAGATCAGGACTGTTCAGAAGCAGGGCAAGGGAGGTGGCCCAGACATCGTCACCATCAGACGTACCTCTGGGATCAGATACAGCTAAGGGCCCTTCTAGCCTGAGGGCCAGTTTAGGAGCCCCGCTGCCTGGTTATCCTAGCCCAACCCATGATAAATGTTGGCAGGGAAAAGCACTGCTTAAAATATGGGTGTTTTTTCTTTAATTCATTTTTCTGTGTGTGAAATGATCTGCAAAACACTGAAAGAAACGACATTCTAAAGATTTGAGAAAAAAAAACGCTTTGATGGTTAAAATATGCAAGGAATAAAAAAAAAAAAAGCAATTCCATGAGATTTCAGAAATCTTATTCATTTTGTTGGTACTGTAAAACGTTGCATAATATATGCACCAGATATGCTGCCTAAAAGACGCAGCAAAAATGCTAGTTATGCCACATACTGCCGGATCCAATTTCATCCATCTTTGGTCTGTATGTCGGTTTTTGCCATCCGTTTTTCTCGTAAAATGAAATCCAAGGTACAGCTGTTGCGGGCGGGGGACAGAATGCGGCAGGGGGGCTGCTCGAGAAGCTCGGATCCGGGGTCATTGCGGTGGCTTGAGGGGAATCCGGGCCTGAGCACCCGTCCATCGCCCACAAGTGAAAAAGGGGTTTTAAAAATATAGGGAAGGTTTGTCAGTGACGCCACCCGTGGTGTGCGGTGATTTTGGTGACACTGCCGCTGCCGCTGGAGATGGTGCCTGGGCCTGATGGAGTGGGGCAGCTGGATGTTTTTCCCCCCCACGGGTAGGGGAGGTGTTGACTAGGGACCCCAGTACAGGTGGGATGGTGTGGCAGAGCGCAATCTGCAGGGCTGGATCAGATGGTGCTGGTGTACTCACAGTTCCTGAAATAATTTGACACAGAGTCCAGATGGTAAACCAGATCACCAGCAGCCGGCAGCCTTCGGGTGTGTGTGTGGGGGGGGGGAGTTCGGATCCCACACTCGGTATTGTAGAACAGGAGCCCTTCCACCTGCACTTTGTTTTTAAGTCTTTTACTGTGACCACTCCGCGTGAAATGGGGAAGTCCACTCCCGGTGTTATTGTCTTTTGGGAGCTGTGGCCCGTGAGAACTGACCCGTGGGATCTTAGCAGGGAATTGCCGAGCCCCATCCCCTTCTTTGGGCTTCCGTCTCACTCTATCTGGGCCTCCTGTGGGACGAGACTTGAAATCTTGTCCCCGGTTGGTTAATTGGTAAGGGACTTAAAGCTGCTCCTCGCCCTAGGGTGCAGGTATCCTGTCTGTGCACGGCTCCGGACCAGATTCCCGCTGGCTACAACCCTGCCCAGGTCCACTTAAGGTCTCCCGCGACCGGATCTCTGTCGCCTGAGGCCTTGTCTACCGACTGCCACCTAGTCCTCTGTCAGCTCAGGAGCTCCCACTCCTGACAACCATCACTCTCTCACTCTCACTCTCAGTCTGACTCTGACTGAAACTGACTCTGGACCCTCCCATACACCTCAGTACCCCTAGGTGGGCGTCACCATCCGCTTGGACCCGCCCGGTGGTGTGTCCCTATTGTAATGATGGGGTGTCTAGGTTTTTGATGGCTGGTGTTTGTACCTGGATGGGGATTGTGATGGAGCACCAAAGAGCAGGGACTCCTGCACCAGAAGAGGGGTGCAGTCATCTGTGACACCCTGATTTTGTCAGGGCGTCACACAGCTACCTACCGGGGCTGATCCAACACCAGAGATCTTGCTCCTATACAAAAGCTTAATCCATGGTTTTGATGTGATTCTTATCAGGGTCAGGTCAGTTTTTACCATCAGAGTTTAATCAGTATGCCAAAACAAAACATTGGCCGTCCATCCAGCTTCTCCTATTAAACAGTCTGTGAAAAATGGATAACATAAGGGCAGCAACTAATTTATATTTCCGATAAACCCGCATCAGTGAGTTTGATCCATGACTCAGATCAACATCAGAGACACGTCCATTATTTGGTGCGGAGCACTCAGTCTGCAAAAATACACGGATAAGAGTCGTTTGCAAACACCAGCATCAGTTCTGAATTCTAGATGCACATGAATTAATATAATTAATATGTTTTTGCATTTTCAAGGTTTGCAATAATAAGAAGAATTGTCACTGTGAAGCTGAATGGGCGCCTCCGTACTGCAACACGCCAGGTTATGGTGGTAGTGTGGATAGCGGTCCTATGAGAGCTTCAGGTTTGTTACTTTTTTAATTCATAGATTTTGGTGGATATAGTAATCCAATGTGTATGGAGGTCTCCAGACATAACTGCTGTTGGGAGGAATATAGGTGTAATGCTACCACCAGGGGGCGCAGGTACACAGGAGAGATGTAGAGCTCCCCAGGTGTAATGCGGCGTCTGCCCACTAGATGTCACCAGTATCTAGACAGGGAGGTAGCAGAATGGTCGTACAAGCCGAGAGTCAGAGCCGGGAGGTCACATCAGTGCAAAGGAGGAAGAAGAGCTGAAGTCACGTGGAAGCCTAAGGTCGGTAGCCGGGAGGTAACGTCAGATACAGATGGGGAGCAGAACCGTAGTCAGAGGGCAAGCCGGGGTGAGAAGCCAAAAGGGAACGTCAGTACAAAAGGGGGGAAGCGGGACTGAGGGAACCAGACAAGCGAAGGGTCAGGAAGTCAGGGAGCATTCTGTGCAGCCAAACGCTGTGACCTTCTATGGCCAGAAACCACATGACTGTCTGTCACACGTGACACACTCGTGAAATTTAGAGAAAGACATACAATACCTTATTGCAATCATGCCACCAGGCTCTGATCCAGGCTTCCCGTATTTTGAGCCGCAAGAATCTGACAGATTCCCTTTAATGACTGCACACTTTTGCTTTATGCTTGACCTTTCAAGAGATTAGAAGCGCAAAATTATCTGCTTTTGAAAATAAAACCACATTATTTTCTGATACTCTGTTGGGAGATGTTGTTGCTATATGTCGCCACTGATTATATTACTGAACGTGCACCCTCTGTTTTACAGATAAAAGAAGTTTAGTGACTGGCGTGTTGGTGGCAGTTTTCTTTATAATGGCTGTCACCTTCATTATATACCTCAAAAGAAGAACAGTATTTAGATGGATTTTTGCAAATAAGAAGACCACCATTGAAAAATTAAGGTAAGTAACCATGATGGATGCATTCATTCCAAAATTTTTGCATTTTTAGAAGTAGCGTAATATAGCTGGATTGCTTTTGGCTCTGAAGTTTAGACCTCATGCACATACCACAACCCTGTCCGGGGTGGGAATGCAGGCTTTTGTAAACACTTGCCAGGTTCACCTGTCAGTTTCCATAAATGTATATATTTTTTTTTAATTTAAGATAAATGCTGATGTTCTCCTGAATCCGGCGCTGTTTTTCTTTCCTTTATGCGCCTTTCTGTTCCTGAGATATGGCCCTCTTTTCCCTATAAATAAATCAAGTCTTTTATAGCTAAATGGGCGTGGTCTTTAAGAACACGCCCATAGAGTTGACAGCCACGCCCACTTTAGTAAAAAGATCTGAGCTAGATACAAGGAAGAAGGGGCCATATCTCAAAAACAAAAAGTAGTAGGAACAAAAGAAAAACCACTCCAGATTCAGGAGAACAGCAGCATTTACACCCAGTAAAAAAATATATATATTTATGGTGAGTGATAGAACCCCTTTAAGACTAAATTAAAAAAAAAATTGAATCAGTTGTAGAGTAAATAGTAATAAAAAAAATGGTAATTAAATTATAGTACGATTTCAGGAAGTTTTCAGTGATGGCATAGAAGGAAGGCCTCTAGGCACATTTTATTCAGCGAGAAGCAACATATGTTATAACAGGTTTTCTTGTAAGAAGTGATACTCCATCTGTGAGAGGGGCCCACCTACCATGTGCCATTCATAATATTGGTGTCTTATGCAGCAAAAAAGGATTTTGGTCCCTCAGGCACTGGGGCTGAGGTGTAACTGCTCTGTATTTGTGCATACTGCCGCCTGCTCTCCCACGTTGCATTTTTTTCTGAATTCTCTCTGTAGTAATTCCTCAATATATGGAAGATATCTCTTTTTTTCTGATGTCAGTGAATAGAAACATTCTTGTTTACAACTGGTGAAAGCGGCAAGGCTTCTGGATAAGGGTATATGCGCACACTGCAGTTTTGTTTTTCCTACGAAAAATGCACCAAAACGCACCTCTGGACAAAAAAATGCATCAAAAACACATGCGTTTTTTGCCTCGTTTTCGGTGCGTTTTGGTGCATTTTTGCCTATGCGTTTTTTCACTATATTTAATGGAAAAACACAGGGAAAGTCGCAGAGAAAGAAGTGACCTGCTGCTTCTTAACGCTATGTGTGCACGCTGCATCATTGTGGTGACCACAAAGATGAATTTTTTGGTCCCAAAAACAACGTTCCCTCGGCATTGATTTTTTGCCGCGTTTTACTGCGTTTTTTTTTGTGTTTTTGCCCAGTGTGTTTTTTAAAGTCATATCTATTCACTGGAAGGTCTCAAAAACGCTGGCAAAAGCGCAGAAAGAATTGACATGCTGCATCTTTGTGGTCACCACAAAGACGAAGCAAAAAAAAAAAGCTGCAACGTGTGGACAGAAAAACTGAAATCTCATAGTCTTTGCTGGGGAAGGAAATGCATGCAGTTTTAGGACTAAAACTGCATCCAAAAAACGCAGCAAAAAAACGCACCGTGCGCACAAGGTCTTAAGGCCCTGTCACACACACACACACACACACACAAATATTTGGCAGATCTGTGGTTGCAGTGAAATCATGGACATATTGTTCCATTTCTACACAGCCACAAACATGGCACTGATTGTCCACAATTTCACTGCAACCACAGATCTGCCATAGATCTGCCACAGATCTGCCACAGATCTGCCACAGATCTGCCACAGATTTATCTCTGTGTGTGACAGGGCCTTTATTCTGCACCTAAAACTACAGGCAGAAAAGAAGCAACGTGCGCACAGCTTTTCTTGAATTTTCATAGACTTTGCTGGGGAAGGATAATACATACAGTTTAGGGCAACAAACTGCACCAAAAACTGCAGTTTGCGCACAGGGCCGAATGTTTGCATGCAAGGACAACAAACAATGTTTATGTCCATAGTGCTAAAGTGATTGGATGGCCCAGATTACATCACAAGGGAACCTGATGGCTGTTTCATGCTGCTCGAAACACAGCAGAAAGTGGGATCCCAAAAGAGTCAAACCAGCCGTAATAGGTGAAGTGGGGTTTGACAACAGCTTTATTAATGTACACCCCTGAACATTGACATTACAACGCCAAAAAGCAAAAGTTGTGAAATTATGGAAATCACAGATGCATAGAAATGTTAACAATCCGCAAATTCTAAAATAATGGAATCAACATTTTTAAAACATCTTGATCTGTTCAGTATCGACTATGGGTTCCTCTTGTCACCTTGTGTGCCATGTTAATGTAGCGCCCCTGAAGCCATCTGGGAGCTACAAGGTACTGCATCCCCACCAGGATGCAGGGCCTACCCCCAGGGACCCAGAAGACCACTGCCGGTAACAACTAAACATTCCAGTTAATCACTGTTTTTCCCCAAACTCCCCAAAAGACTGATGACAGACTAGGGTTGGACCCAGTGGATGGCCACCCAGGAGGTGGAGCCGATCCACTCCACTAGACGACAACCAGGTGGGAGGGGACAGAAGGAGTCAGTCAGTGACAGTAAAAGAAGTTGGTCGGTGACCGTGAGAGAGAGAAGAAGCACAGACAGGAGTGTGACGCTGACCTGAAGGCCCAGGCGTGTGGTTGACGGTGGAGTACAGTAGAATACTCCCAGAACCAGAGTACCAACGGGGTACAGAATCCTAGGTCAGGCAAACGCTCCAGGCAGACCTGATAAAATCTGCACAGTGAGGAGACCATCAAGGACCTCACTGACCTTGAAGTTCGGGACACCGTAGCAACGGGAGAACTGGGGAAACGGACCAGAGGAACCGACCCCACAGGGTTCACGCTACCGTCATACAGACTACCGTTGAGAGACTACCAGGAGGGGACCCCCAGACGCTCTAAGCCACAGGGACCCACCAATCAGACAGGTGCAGGGGAAAGAAGCCACCAGGTCACTACACCGGCACTGGGACTAAGGGGACCAGCGGCCAAGACCAGCCTTCCTCGGGTGATCAGTTTCCATCTCACTGTGAGTAAAGGAACCAGTTACACTGAAACCCCTTGTGTGGCCTAACTTCTTTCTGCGCCCATCAACATCACCTATCCTCTGGGGCCTGACCCTGCTTGCGGAGGGCTCAACATCCAGGCTGCCACTAACACCAGCCCCAGTAGTGAGAACATCTCCCCAGCAATACACCGCCCGGGACCGAGAATCCCATAGCCCTGGGCGACACATTACCACCTGTCACCCTGATGGCCGGTCTTTCTGCACTGAGCCTACCACCAAATGGCAGCCATAGATCCCGCAGACAGTGTGCGGAGCCCTTGTGGGGAAACATGTTCCTCTCTGTTCCATTTACCTGTCTCGAATTGGATTAAAATGAGTTCATGTGGCCTCCGAAGCATAAAATAATATATTCCTTGTTACTCTGTGGACGTCTTTATCCTTTATTTTATCCCAAGACCTGATACAACGTCCGAGGTCTTCACCTTCAGTTGTCAGCTGGAGGACATTGATCTCCTTTGTGCTTCGGTGCTGTAGGTCGGTGGCACGGAGACTTTGGATGTAGACGATGGGTCAGCGTCCTGCAGGGAACACACACATTCTTCTAAAGACGCGAAGTAGAAGAAATAAACTGTAATTTAATTAGGACTTAAAAATGAGATTCTCTATAATTAAAGGGCGAGTTTATCTGATGGTTGCCTGGAGCAAAGTCCATCATGCAACATGCAAGTCTAGATACCGCTACGATACTGCATGACCTTGACTTATGAAGTATTTATGATTTGTGGTTCATGACAGTCAAGTGAGCAGGCTTCAAGGGGGATTTCTTATATATAAATTATCAGCTATCCAGAAGGAGCTGACCTAAAAGTGTAAGGGGTACTTCTCACATAGCGAGATCGCTGCTGAGTCACGGTTTTTGTGACACACCAGTGACCTCATTAGCGATCTCGCTGTGTGTGACACTGAGCAGCGATCTGGCCCCTGCTGTGAGATCACTGCTCGTTACACACAGTGCGGGTTCATTTTTTGGACTTTGCTCTCCCGCTGTGAAGCACACATCGCTGTTTTTGACAGCGAGAGAGCAACGATCTGAATGTGCAGGGAGCAGGGAGCCGGCTTCTGGCAGCCTGCGGTAA
The DNA here is from genome assembly GCF_048569485.1 of Anomaloglossus baeobatrachus. NCBI lineage: Eukaryota > Metazoa > Chordata > Amphibia > Anura > Aromobatidae > Anomaloglossus > Anomaloglossus baeobatrachus. The sequence continues at coordinate 41,216,260 of NC_134357.1, read as the reverse complement.
GCTGTAACCAAGGTAAATATCGGGTAACCAAGCAAAGTGCTTTGCTTGGTTACCCGATATTTACCTTGGTTACTAGCATCCGCCGCTCTCAGGCTGCCAGTGCCGGCACCCTGCTCCCTGCACACGTAGCCGGAGTACTTCCACGCGTCGCTGGGGGCTGGTCGCTGGTTAGATCTGCCTGATTGACAGCTCACCAGCGACCATGTAGCGACACACCAGCGATCCTGACCAGGTCAGACCGCTGGTGGGATCGCTGGAGCGTCGCTAAAGTGTGACGGTACCCTAAGGCGGGCTTTGCACGCTGCGACATCGGTAACAATGTGTTACCGATGCTGCAGCGATAGTCCCTCCCCCGTCGCACGTGCAATATCTCGTGAAAGCTGCCGTAGCGATTATTGCACCTTTTTTTTAAAAAAAAAAATAAATAAAAATCACACACAAAAGGCATAAGTATGAGAGAAGCAGTGTTGCCTAAAACTAAGGCTATGGCTACTTGGCGACTATGGCCATGACAACTGCCTTACGACCTACCACAGAGCAATAAAAGCAAACGGCATCGCAAGGGTAGTGCAACTGTAACAAGCAAGTATACAAACGTCCAGCAAAGTTGGACTTCTTACAACTTGCTTATCACAGTTACCGTCTCCTACTGATTGCAATGTGACCCCATTCACTTGTATTGCACTGTGATGTGGGGGTCTTTGGCCGTGCGATAAGTGTCTCAGCCCAAGTCACTATGAAGCCTTAACCTTGAAATTGAATCTAGAAGACTGGGTTCAGACAAACTCATGAAAAACTGTCTGATTTACATAAAAAAGGCCAATTTTCAACCATTTTCACATCATGTGCCATCGTCTATTTTTTGCATCCGTTTTTACATCTGTAGTGTAACGCTCAAGGCCGGTGTAAGGAGAGTGAGCAGCATTATTGGACCCACTGGACCACAGGGGGGACCCGGCCTTACCCTTTAGTGGTAGGGGCTTAATTAAGCGCCCATTGCGAGGTGGACGCCAGGTATCACTACCGAGGCAGTGACCGGGATTGTGGCAGCTGACCCCAAGGATAGGAGGCGGACTCAGGGGTGGACACGGGTGCAGGCAAGTATAGGTGGGAATGAGTGAGGCAGACAGGTGGGCAGGTACTGACAGGTATGGTGGGCACGACAGGGGCAGATAGGTATGGAAAGGCAGACTTAAGGGTGCTTTACACGCTGCGACATCGCTAGCGATTGCTAGCGATGTCGAGCGTGATAGCACCCGCCCCCGTCGCTTGTGCGACATTTGGTGCTCGCTGCCTTAGCGAACATTATCGCTACGGCAGTGTCATAAGAACATACCTTTTCAGCGACGTCGCTGTGACTGCCGAACAATCCCTCCCTCAAGGGGGAGGTGCGTTCGGCATCATAGCGGCGTCACTAAGCGGCCGACCAATAGAAGCAGAGGGGCGGAGATGAGCGGGAAGTAACATCCCACCCACCTCCTTCCTTCCGCATTGCCGGTGGACACAGGTCAGGAGATGTTCGTCGCTCCTGCGGTGTCATAGCGATGTGTGCTGCCGCAGGAGCGACGAACATCGTATCGGCAGCAGCAGCGATATTAAGGAAATGAACGACGTGTGAACGATCACCGTTTTTGAACGATTTTGTGATCGTTGATTGTCATTCATTAGTGTTACACGCTGCGATGTCGCTACCGGCGCCGGATGTGCATCACTAACAACGTGACCCCGACAATATATCGGTAGCGATGTCGCAGCGTGTAAAATACCCTTTAGGTACAGGTGACAGACACGGATAACGGGACAGGAGCTCAGGACCAGACAACTAGCTAGACAGACTGGTATACTGACTAACTAAGGCACTGCCAAGGCACCTCCCCTAATGGGAGGGTGCCTTAAATACATAGTGTGTCTCAGCCATAGGCTGAGAGGTATTTCCTGGAAAGAGAAGGAGGCTGGTGCGCGCATGTGTGCCCCAAGCACACTCCCGGAAGACCTGAGTTGCATGCACAGGCCCTGGGAGGGAAAGGAGGCAGCAGCACATGTGGATGACAGGGGAAGTGAGGGGGATGACGCAACCTGGCTGGAGCGGTAAGTCGGTGTCCCCTCAGGGATTCTGGTGCTATGTGTAGTAAGTGAATTTTACAAAATCAAATACAGTTTCCTAAGTTAATTGCAATGTATCCATAAAATTTGGATGTAAAACTAATGATCTATATGGTATCCGATTTATTTTTTTTTTGTGAAGGTTAGTGAAATCCAAAATACGAAAGAGAGTAGTGAACGCTGCAATTTATTTGTACACTCAGTGTGAATTGCCATCTGGACAGCCCTATTCAATAATATGGGTCAGTGTCCTGTCCAATGACAAATCAGTGCCATATTAGATAAACTTGTAGAAAACAAACTGCAAAATATATTGCTTGCAGCTAACCCTTGAAGAAAACCTAGTCAACTGCTCTGTAGCCTCCATATTTGAGGCTGTTATTGTCCGAGGCCTGGATTCATTAGATGGGTCTCCTGGGTGTTATTTCCACAGATTGCAGAAGCTAATTTACCAGGCTAGTGGCTTCCAAAAAAAAAAAATCAATATTTATTTTCAGTCCTGCTAGAGTATTTGATCATTTTTTACTCTCGTTGTTTGCTATGGTGAATAAAAATGAAGAGACCCTTCACCGTGTCATTGTGGAGTGAGCTCTTCTGTGTTGCATTCAATTATTTATATTGCAGGTCAGCGAGTCCATCAAGAGCCGGCCGCTCACATGAAGCTAATGAAGAATATAGTACAAAGCTGTGCAAACAACTGCTGAGCAAGTCCTTGCAGGTCCCGGAGGTGAGCGCGCCCTCTGTACTCACTGCGGCTGGGGGTCAGGTAATGTCCTAGAACAATGGGATAGACCAACTGTATAGAACATTCTAGAAAGATAGTATTCTGGTGCTGATCGTCCGACCAAACTGCTGACAATCTACAAACACCAAAGGAGCAAAACAGGGCGGAAGAAGCCAAATAGAAATTGCAATCTTGAGGGTACGGTGTCAAGTAACAGGCGACTGACGTTATAGGGATGTTCAGGTGTATATGTATTTCAAAACTTGACTATTTATGATATTGGCTGCTTGACTTTAAAGATTTGTCCCCAAATAAGTCAATTAGTATAATTTGTGACACATCTGTCACGCTAGGTACAGGGAAGTACCAAGCAAACAGCGAAAGGTAAGGGAAAGGTACCCCTGTGTCTAGGGAAGGGGGAGATGGTGACTCCTGATCAAACCTACCACTGGTCCCTACAGTCCCTCACCACACAAGATAGGTTCCGCACCTATGCGCCGAGCCGGATACCTGACCGTTGATGTCCCTAGTGCTGGTCCCTACATAGGGAACAGGTGGGATGAGCTCTTTTTCAACCCCACTAAACACTATAGACGACACAAAGAGGACACACTGGGGAAAATGAATGAACTACTTATCCACAGATGGCTCAGGTAGAAGTTCACGATACCACAGCTGAGTACAAGCCACCTGCTTGCAACCATAGCTTCTATGAACTGAATAATATCACCATCACAAGTTTAGGGAAGATGGGAGTATTTAAGCACCAAGAGAATACTGATGATCAGCAGCTGGATGGAAGGAGAGCTCTACTAGGTCCTAAAGGGGGAGAGATGAAAACCCAGCAGGAAAGTTACCTAATATAATGAATACTGGAAAAATAGAAAGTCAGGGAGCATTTTGCTCAACTAAACACTGTGACATTCTGTTGCCAGAAACCGCATGACTGTCTGTCACCTATGACACATCGGTGACAATATCACAGCTTTGTCTCTGCAACAAAATGGCTCTCACATGGGTCCTCATTCCTCTAAGAGCATGTTTACATCTAGCATTCTAATTTTCGTGTGCCTGTGATTCATGTACTGGACACGAGTCTACTGAATTCAAATATGCTTCATAGGCATATAAGGGACTGTCAAGCCCTTTGACGCACATCCAGCTGAAGCAAAGCAGAGGCTGGGGTCGGCGGGCACCCCCACTAAACCAGGCAATCGTCCTGCTCCTGCTTTCAGCTCATGGAGCGCTTACCTTTCCCCACCAGGTCCTCGTCAGCTCAGCGGTTCTGCGTTGCCTGCAGCAGTGTGATGAGGTTGCAGAGTGATGCCCTCATCATGCTGCTGCACGTCAGACCGTGCCCTGCTCTACCCGGCTGAATCTGACTCCACTATATGGCTAATTTGCATGCAATGCACCTGAAGCACTTTGCATAAAAATTAACCATGTGCACTTAGCTAAAATGCCCCCCCCCCCCTAGCCTGCAGCCATACTTTCTACAGGCTTCGGCTGGGACTGGGGACTGCGGCCCGGTGAAGAGGGGGGCCCAGCCCAGGGCTTAATAAAGCTAAGTAATTACCCCAGCCAGCCCTGGGCCCCCCTCTTCACTGGGCCCCATACACCAGTAAAGGTTGTAATGCCCTGATGGTGGCCCTGTGCAGATGTTTACCCAGTATGTGCAGACTGGCCCTAAAAATATTTTAATATAACGTAGTAGGCAATTGTAATCAATTAATATAAAAAAATATTTAAAAACACATTTATAATGATGAACTGAATTAAATAATATGTCATTGTCTCTTTAAAGGGTTTTCCAGGACTACAGTTTTAAAGTCCAACCTCCACAGATCTGATTGTCTATCAATATAGTATTCCCAGAAGTCACATTCCCTCTTAGCTGATGGGTGCGGCTGCTGGGAACTGGACCCCCGAATATTAATCATTCCTTGTCCGTCAATATCTAAGTCCCGGAAAACCCCATTAATTCTAATTATACCTGTTTGATAGTTATGCATCAAGTTACATAACTCTGACATTCAGTTACTTTGTTGCCCGCAGGATGGGAAGCTACACCGATCACATTATCAACCAGTGGATATTAGTTATCCTGTAGGAATACTTGAATCCCCCCAGGCGCATATCCTCCACCATCCACAACGTCCACCTCTGCCCATCCAGAAGAATGTGCCAACGCGACCACTGCCAGCAAAGCCGTCTCTCCGAGGCCTGAAGGTATGTTCTTCTGTATGAACCTCTATAATTCTGGTTTATCCACAGTTTAACACTTAGTGTTACTCCAAAAAGACCCACAATGAAAGCATGGATTCCTCCCATCACACATACCCATGGGGATCTATAGATGACCAGTGTGAGCTCAGCCTTCAGGGTTCCCAGAGACCGAACTATAAAGAGTAGAGTAGACCAGGGGTGGACATATCATTGGTGCAACCTGTGCAGCTGCACTGGGCTCAAGAAGTCAGGGGTCCCATACTACCTCCAAAGAGGTGGACTTGTGCAGTATGATGGGCTATTGGACTACAAAGGACCCATATATAGTTTTGTACAGTCCCTCTTCTGTCCTTGTCCACCAGTGGACTAGACCATCATGTTCTCGTAATTGGTGGGGACCCAACACATCATAAACCTGTTTTATTAGAAACAGCATGTACAGATCAATCCTATTTTAGTATAAAATTATTCTGTAACATCATTTTTTTTTATAACTGTGTTCCTTGGTTACTTCTCCTAAAAACGTCTTATTAATTTGCTAACTGGATGTTACCATTCTTCTTTTCAGAAGAGTTTATCCAGCCATTGCAAATAGTGTCAGATTGTAGAATGGCATACCCAAGAGACAAAGGGAATGGTCGTATCCAGTTAACAATTTATTCATACACTTCCAGGAGGAATAACAGAGGAATGGCGCAAAACAGACTCCATTGTGATGACGAGAACCCGGGTGTAAGAAGACAGCCAAATTACTAAGGCCCATTAATGGAGTGGATCTGCCGGGTTAGTAGACTAGGTGTCGCTAGACACACCTAGTGAGGGGCAGTGAAACAAGCCAGGGTCAAAAAGCCAGGAAATTATGTAAATGAAAAAAGGAGCAAGCAGAGCCTGAGTCAGGGGACGAGCCGGGGTCAGTAAACAGAGAGGTCACATAAGTACAAGGGAGCGAGCAGAGCCGGAGTCAGGGCACAAGCCGGGGTCTGTAAACAGAGAGGTCACGTAAGTACAAGGGAGCGAGCAGAGCCGAAGTCAGGGGACGAGCCAGGGTCAGTAAACAGAGAGGTCACATAAGTACAAGGGAGCGAGCAGAGCCGGAGTCAGGGCACAAGCTGGGTCGGTAAACAGAGAGGTCACGTAAGTACAAGGGAGCGAGCAGAGCCGGAGTCAGGGCACAAGCCGGGGTCTGTAAACAGAGAGGTCACGTAAGTACAAGGGAGCGAGCAGAGTCGGAGTCAGGGACGAGCCGGATCAGTGAGTCAGGGATTCAAGACAGTAGGTAAGGAGATGGGAGGGGAATAGCGGGAAAAGATCAGGACAGACACCTACGGGAACCAGAGACGAGCACTGCAAAACAGGGACTATCACTGGCGGCGTTCCAAGATAAAGTGGAGCAATCACCCGGAACGAGATTCGAAAGAACAGACCCCTGCCACACCAAACAGGACTCGATCGTGAACCGAGGAAAAATTAGGCCCAGCATAGAGGAGGAGAGCACAGAATCACAGAGCAGAATCATGACATCCATGAGCTGAGACCCTTGTCAAAAATATAAAATAAAAACATTTTAGACATTAAGTTCATAAATGAGGGCTTCAGGGACCTTCATCTCTTAGAGGAAAGCTCAGTTATTTCAATAATGGAAGAGGCAGGTTACTTAGGCACGAGGCAGGCACTTCCAAGCACTTTGCTCTAGAACTTGTAAGCGCTGCTCATAAATTGGCCACATCATAGGATCCAGCTAGCATTAGGGCCATTTTGCTTCTCCCATGTTGCAGAAGCAAAGCTCAGCTGTCAGTCTTCAGGGGGGCATTATCTCCCCACTACGCAGAAAGCCAAAAGGAAAAGCAGAGTAGCAGTGTGCTCCTGGAAAAAGATGAGAAGAACCCTTGAGAAAGGGCACCTGTCTGCACTTATTCATATTTGGAAGCAGTGGTATGGTTGTGCAGGTGATTGTTCCCATGTTTTATAGGGATATAATGTGCCACTCATGAGTAATCATATGCAAACGAGGCTGGAAGTGCACTGGGGGCGTGTGAGTGCACTTGGAAGACGAAGTCAAGGTACATTAAGGCTATGTGCGCACGTTGCGTAAATTCATGCAGTTACGCTGCGCTTTGCAGCGCAGCGTAACTGCATGCGTCCTGCGTCCCCTGCACAGTCTATGGAGATTGTGCAGGGGCCGTGCGCACGTGGCGTCTCAGAGCGCAGCGCTTCGGCTACTGCCGAAGCGCTGCGCAAAAAGAAGTGACATGTCACTTCTTCCGTGCGCTTTGCCGGCAGCTCCTGCTCTGTCTATGGCAGGAGCTGCAGGCAGAGCGCACGTTCTCGCCGGCACCATGCGCTTCAGAACGGAGCTTTTCAGCTGCGCTCTGAAGCGCACCTTTTACGGTGCTGGGCTAGTACGCAACGTGCGCACATACCCTAAGGCTATGTGCCCACGTTGCGTTTTTTTCAGTGCAGAAAAAAACGCACCCTCTGGCAGAGGGGACAATTGTAAAAAATGCATTTTGGGAAAAACGCATCAAAAAAGCATGCGTTTTTCGTGCGTTTTTTGTGCGTTTTCCATGCGTTTTCTTCAGGTGCGTTTTTGACTACATGATCCAGTGACAGTGCCACAGTACATCCAGTACACAGTGCCAGCCTTCCTGCAGAGATGTGAGTGTTGTCCACGGGAGAACGCAGCTGCCCATGCCCACGATTTGGGTTCAGGCTGCTGTGGACTTTAGTTCTATTCTACCTGCAGAGAACACTCTTGTCTCCGCAGCATATATTTACATGCTGAGGCTCAGGAAGCTGCACCACAGGTCAGTTTATGCTGCGGAGAAAAGAAGCCCAGTGGGCTCGGGATTTCTAAGAATCCTTCCACTGTGCTTCTACTGCACAACGCGGCGTTATGGATGCAGGGAAAACACTCTGCACACATAACGCTGCAAACCCTGATTGTGGGCACACAGCCAAAAATGTGTCAATGGATGTCAAACATATATATAACGTCCCACCCCCCCTGCATATTCTAAGCTGGCGCCCTTTAGTGCCTTTCATGTGGCACTAAAGGGTGCCAAGCCTTGTATTTAGCCCAAAAAAAAAATAATTAAAATAAATGACGTGAGGTCCCCCCTATTTTTGATAGCCAGTCAGGGTAAAGCAGACAGCTGTAGCCTGCAAACCACAGCTGACAGCTTTATCTTGTCTGGTGATCAATTTGGAGGGCTCCCCAAGCTGTTTGTTTTTATTTTATTTATAAATAATTAAAAAAAAAAACCGTGGGGTCCCCCCAAATTAGATCACCAGCCAAGGTGAAGCTGACAGCTGGGGTCTGGTATTCTCAGGATGGGAAGAGCCATGGTTATTGGACTCTTCCCAGCCTAAAAATAGCAGGCCGCAGCCGCCCCAGAAGTGGCGCATCCATTAGATGCGCCAATCCTGGCGCTTTGCCCCAACTCATCCCGCTGCCCTGGTGCGGTGGCAAACGGGGTAATATATGGGGTTGATACCAGATGTGTAATGTCACCTGGCATCAAGCCCAGCAATTAGTGATGTCACGCATCTATTTGATACCAGACATAACTAATTGACAGTAATAGCAAAAAAAAATTGACAACAAAAAAAAATTATTTGAAAAAACACTCCCCAAAAACATATCCTCTTTCACCAATTTATTGAAAAGAAAAGTAAAAAAATTGGGTCCACAGTATCCATTTTTGACGTCCCACGTCACCTCTGGACCTTCTAGAATATGGGGGGCACGCTCAGGGAACGTGTCCCCCATTTTCTAGTAGTGCAGACCCTCCATTTGAGGAGAGTGGGTGCAAAGAATCTACACCCACTCTCCCCAGGTCACAGCTGTAGTGTGCCGAGCAGCAGCAGCCAGCGGAGCTCACACTGAACACAGGAAGCTGTCAGCTGCTCGGCAAATGTGACCGGCGCGCACTGTGAAGGAGGAGGGGGCCAAGGGGGATCAGCGCTGTGACAGGTACGGGGGTTACCGGGGAACACCGGAGGACACCGGGGGGAATAGGGGGTGACCTGGCAGGGCCTGGGGAGCAGTTTTCTGTCGCATGTGTTATTGCACATGCGACAGAAACAGAGGAGTAGGGCGGCCGGTGCGCTGCTGTGCACGCGGCCATGTTGGATTTTCGGGAGGGGGGGCGGGGGTCGGGCCGGGCACTTTGGCGACACCGGGGGCTTTCCTGAACGTTGCCAGGAAGTGAGGTCAACAGGAAACCTCTTGACCTCACTTCCAGGTAAAATGCCTGCGTTCTGTATGCCGATAAAGCATGCAGAACCCAACAAAAATGCAGCGAACTGCGGTGTAGCTGCGTTCTGACCCGCATCATTGATTTCAATGGGGGAGAACGCAGCTACAACGCACAAAAGAAGTGACATGCTGCTTTTATTTCCGCATCGATTTTTGGCATCCAGAACGCTGCGTTTAGATACGCAGCGTGTGCATTCATTTTTCGGCTTTCTCATAGACTTTGCTGAGGAAGCTGAACGCATGCTATTTGGCACTGAAACGCTGCAGTTCTAAACGCAGCGTTTCCGCGGGAAAAAACGCAACGTGTGCACATAGCCTAACACATCCCCATTGCTCTTCCTGCCTAATTTGCATATGGCTTCTACTCTATATTTCTCATGCCTGGCACAATACTGATATAAGTTTCATTTGAGGACAAGCACCTCTACAGCCACATGACAGGTTTCTCTCAAACTTTCCAACTTTTATAGAAAAGAAACCATGCGGCAATTTTTGACCACAGTCCAGGCTATGACGCTGAAAGTTTGCTGCTGCTTACAATGATGTAGGTTGTGGGTTCGATTCCCAGGTAGAACAAATAGGTTTGCGCTTTGTGATGTTTTCTTTCAAAAAGTACATTAAATATATCATTATTGTAATTGTTTCTCATTATTTTGTAGTAATTTTATAGGAATAAAAATATCTGACTTTTATGTTTGCTCTAGAATATAATGACGTAGAAATACACTTCCTATGGTATATACAATGTATCTTTATGTATCAGTGTAACCTGCCAGTGGGTTCAGGGGCTGCAGTGCAGCTTCAAGTATAGAAATTCCTCCCATTCTTGTCAGTCCAAGCTGCGACTCATGGCATTAGCTGCTGCCTGCAGTGATACAGGTGGTGAGTTGGATTCCCTGGTGTAGGCCAGATCATAGAAGAGAATTGTTGTTTTAATTAATGTAAGGGGGGCTTTTCACGTTGCGACATCGCTACTGCAATCTCGTCGGGGTCAAATCGAAAGTGACGCACATCCGGCGCCGGTAACGACGTCGCAACATGTAAAGCCTAGAAGCACCAATACACGATCGCAAAAGCATCATAAATCGGTGATCTGTGTAGTGTCGGTCATTTTCATAATTTCGCTGCAGCGACAGGTACGATGTTGTTCCTAGTTCCTGTGGCAGCACACATCGCTGTGTATGAAGCCGCAGGAGCGAGGAACTTCTCCTTACCTGCCTCCACCGGCTACGCGGAAGGAAGGAGGTGGGCGGGATGTTTACATCCCGCTCATTTCCGCCCCTCCGCTTCTATTGGCCGCCTGCCATGTGACGTCGCTGTGACGCCGCACAACCCGTCGCAGGGCAGGTAAGTGCGTGTGAAGCTGCCGTAGCGATAATGTTCGCTACGGCAGCTATCACAAGATATCGCATGTGCGACGGGGGCGGGGACTATCGCGCTCGGCATGCTACCATGTCGCAGCGTGCAAAGTACCCCTAAGTGTGTGCAGAGAAAAGGTGCCGGCCCCATCCTGAACTATGACGGCGGAGAGAAGACATGTAGAGAATGAGTGGAAGTACGGACAAAGTCCAGGACCACCAAAACGGGACAGTCCCGCTGAATTCGGGAAGCTTGGGAGCTATGTGTTGCCCCAAAGATTTCAGCTGTTTTTCTAGGGGTCCCACTGCACGGCACAATTGATCAGTGAAGCTCAGAACAAAGCAGATTCTTATACACACATAAATATATAAAGTTGCATAAAACTACCAACAGATTCCCCCAAAACAAAGTAGTCTAAACACCTATAAAGAGAGAAGACAGACTCATCACTTTCTTGTAGCTTTCAGTAATTCCTGCGTCCTGTATAAGTGCAGACCGCACAGATTCTATCCAGACTCGTCTTCATTGTGCATTCATAAACGGGGCAAAGACACCGAAATCTCCGCATGAAAAGGCGACTCACCCTCCATTAATCTCAGTGATCGGGCCCGAAGACAGACAGAAGGATTATTACTTATTTATGAAGTGTCCACATATTCCCAGCGCTGCATAAAAAGACAAGAAACTGATGGCGGTCCAGGAGCAGAACCTGCTGAGCGTCCAGTTCTTCACTTCTCACGGAGACGTTTACTGCACATGGACGCTTGCCGCATTATGGGTCAGATGTACGGAGTCAGAAATCAAGGTCAAAGACTTATCGGTGGCTTTGCTACATCTGAAATAAATGTGCTGCTCTATAGTGAAATGGCAACTTCTCCAGTTTAGTAACCCATATGTCGGGTTGGTAGGAAGGTAAGTTAGGATATTTTGGGGAGGGGGATCACACCGTCACTATGAAGAGGAACAACAAAAATAGTCATCATGGTGCTTATAACGAACAGAAGCTGTAGTTGTCACAAGTGATTAGGGGATACAGGGGGACCTATGCTGGTTCTAAGCCTGGGAACCCTGCGCTCACCCTCACCCCGGAGATACCCTTAATGGTAGGGAGGTCCGGGTCCCCGACCTGGCCCTGTCTCCTGTTAGGCTCTGACCTAGTACCCCCACACTCCCAACCCAGGGTTGGGCAGGACACAAAGTAATACACTTCCAACAAGACAAAGATAAGGGGGTAAAACTGGAACTCACACCACAAATATCCACAGAAGGGAGACAAGAAGACACTGGAGGGGATAAACGAAAGGGAAAGGAGTAAGTCACACCAGGGAGTTATCTTGCAGAGCAGACAACAAATCGCTGGTCACCAAACAGGGAATCGACACGGACGCTTGGAAATCGCAACTGCAAGCAGAGACTATCTTCGGTGGTCCCCTACTACACTCCCCAGCCTTAAATAGGAGGAGACCAGCTGTGGAAGGAAATCAACAACCTGGCTCTCAGAACGTTGCTCCAAAAAGGATTAACCCCTGCATGTCTGGGAGCAGTGAAACAACTCAGCCGACGCCAAGCTGAGCATTAAGAGAGACCAGGTTGCCTGTTGGACTCTGCAATGTGAAGAGAGTCCAACGCCATAGAAGTAATCTGCGTATGCAGATATGGACAGCACATGACAGTACTACATTCACCAAAGGGTCTGGTGACCCATGTACTATTTTTCCAAAGGGGCAATCTTGTGTATGTGTCCACCAGTGTGGTTACCGCTATGGTCTGAAGAAATATGTCCACGTTTTTTCCTAAATATCTGAATTGTAGATCTTACCTCTAGAGCCCGCATCTCTAGACTAGGCTCCAGAGGTGCACTGGCATCTGTCAGCTCTCTAGGGCATAGATGCCTGGAAGTGTTGCACCTTTGTGACTTTAAGACATCCTTCCATTGTATTTTTTTAATTTAAACTCAGTACCTCCTCCAATTAGTGCCGCTCCAATGATTCTAGAACAGTTTTTATTTTTCTTCTGTGCCCCTCCATTCCAAAGTTATGCCCCCCAGAAATAATGATGCCAATTTTCCAACTGGGCGTGTACCACGTTAATTCTTTGTGGGTGGTTACTTTTTTTTCCGGATGCTCACCAATCAAAACACGGCCGCACCCATGATGAAGTTTTGAAATTTACGCCCAGATGGCCAAAGGGAAAATTTGCACCATTGTTACCAAGGGGTATCATTTTGGAACAGGGGGGGCACAGAAGAAAAAATGTTCTAGAATCTGTGGAGCGGCACTGATTGGAGGAGGTTCTAAGCGTAAATTTAAAAATCCAGTGAAAGTCTTCTTTAAAGGCAATATTTCACAAACATTTAACCCCATGAACCCTCAATACTTCTCATTAGTATTTGGCGAATGGCTATAGTAACCCTTATTTTTCAAAAAAATGCTGATTTATACCGACCGTAATTATTGTGGCTGCATTTTAACATTAGTAATGGAGTGTAAGGGGGGGCCAAAACTTTCCTTTAGCCTATATGCAAGACTTACTCCATAGAACACCTGTGATAGTTATAAACCCCGATGGAAATTGTGCATTGTGGCCCACAGCGCCATGTTTGGCCACCGGCAATTCACCTTTGTATTTTCCAGCCAGATTTGACAGGGTGGCTCCTCCATTATGTAATCCCAACTCTCTTCTGTTGATTGGGAAGTGTTTGTCCCCAATAATTTCCCAATCTCGTTGCTAGTCCCATATCTGGATGTACATGTATACCCTACCATGGATGAGATGAAGCCTTTTCATGTACTGTCTAGGTTGGAGAGGATTTGAGGGCACACACATCTGATGTCACAAGGAGATTTTTGCAGCCATCGTCAACTGTTATGGCATTCTACTACTAACTTCTCTGATGTCTGTGATCAGCTCAAGTAGAGGCGGCTGTCAACCCACAGACTTAGTCAGGCTAGCAACAGTTAATCTATGCTGGTCTGCTTGTTAATCTCTTTGATCACATGCTGTGTGTGAGCCAATGACGTTGTCTCCCCTCCTATATATGCTGGCTGGACTATTCCATTAATGCCAGCCATAGCTTACCTATCCTGGTCTGGTGAGGTGTTGTGATGCAGACTTACTGGTGGTTGTCGTGCATTATTGCTGTGAGCATTTGTGGTGTTAACCCTTACTGTCTTTCTTTTGCTACCTTTCTGCTCTTACTTTTTTTCCTTAGTCTCTAAAGCCTGCTTTACATGTTACGATTTTGCATACGATATCGTATGCGATCGTAGCCGCCCCCATCGTATGTGCGGCACGTTCAATTTAGTTGCCCGTGTCGCACAAACGATTAACCCCCGTCACACGTACTTACCCGTCCATACGACCTCGATGTGGGCGGCGAACATCCACTTCCTGGAGTGGGAGGGACGTTCGGTGTCACATCGACGTCACGCGGCAGCCGGCCAATAGAAGCGGAGGGGCGGAGATGAGCGGGACCTAAACATCCCACCCACCTCCTTCCTTCCTAATTGCCAGCGGGAGCCGCAGGACGCAGGTAAGATCTGTTCATCGTTCCCGGGGTGTCACACACTGCGATGTGTGCTGCCCCGGGAACATTGAACAATCCGACGTGCAATTCTAGAGAAAGGTACGATGTGTGCTACTCCGGGTACGATGAACAATCTGACGTTCTATCTTTAGGAATTGAACGACGTGCATGCGATGAACGTTTTAACGTTCAATCGCAATCGCACGTACCTGTTACACGCTACAATGTATCTTATGATGCCGGATGTGCGTCACTTACGACATGACCCCGCCGACACATCGTGAGATATATTGTAGCGTGTAAAGCGGGCTTTACTGTTTATTCCTGTGACTTTGTAGTTTTGGTTTTCCCATGTCTGTCTTTCATCTGTGTTACTATCACACTCATGCCCATTCCTTCCCTGGATGGGGTAACAGATTAGATCTGGTCAGGAGAATAGCCAGGTATGGGACACTCTACCATTAGGGGTAAGCCTGAGGTTATGGCATCTCCACCATTAGGGGTAAGCCTGAGGTTATGGCATCTCCACTATTAGGGGTAAGACTGAGGTTATGGATAGTCTAGGGACCTCTAACATGAGGGACAGCATAGGAGCCCCCTCGCTATCCTGCTGATTAAAGATCAATGTGAATGCACAGATGACTGGCCATTATCAGACAAGTAGAAGGGGTCTGGCTAGCTCGTGGGCAAAGGAAAACAGTGGGCACAACTCTGGATATTTACATACAGTGTGGGTGAAGTTCAGGGTTTAATCCGGTAGCTACATGGGCTCCCATAAAATTTAATTTGGCATTTGAGGTACAGGATTTTTTATGTAATTTTGCAATATGTAATAGGCATGGAGGTGGATAGGATGTGACCGGTTCCCTTTAAATCTGCTCCGTCTTTTATTCCTGGTAATTGGAAATGCTATATCCGTAATAGTTTTCTTTTACTACAACTCTGCAATCGGAGAGAACATGGAATTGTAAATGTCTGAGACTCCTTGTCCTGGGGGTGCAGTGAAACACACGTGGGGCTCGTATATAACTTGTATCCAGACGTTCATTTCCAAGAACACGCAGTGCAGTTCTGTGATCGGTATGGTGGACCCCGCAGATCGTCTGGTCACTTTAAGACTATGCATCTTTTAAACTCAGGTGAACCCCCGAGGTTTTTCAAACAGAAGACACCTCAGAAAATTCTGGGGCTTTTTTTTCCTTTTGTGTCGTTTTTTCCGACAGTTGTATTAGGCGGTGTTTTTTTTCCCATGGTTCTTGTTACGGCTTTTTTTATTGTGGTTTTCTGTTTCCTTTTTTTCTCCAATAAATAATGAAGAATCCGCTCGCAGGTTTTCAAGCAGAAACGAAGGCAAATGCTTCAAAAGATGCTCGGTCGTCTTTTGATTTTTCCCATGGACTTGCACTATAAAGTACAGAGAGGAAAGATTCTGGAGCATGGGCGTCTCTTCTATTTACCCACCGGGTGTTTTATAAAACCTGAAATAGTTAAGACATTAAAAACCCTGAACATCTGCACAGCCAGACATTAATACATACACATGCTTCTGTTCATTGTATTGCGTGCTTTTCAGGCAGCGTCTAGGTGAGCTGTGATATCACCAAGAGCAAATGGATCCTATGTTATCAGTCATTGTACAGAACGGGGAAGAGGTGAGCTGTTATATTACCTATGGTGAATTGTGGATCCTGTGTTATCTGCTGTATATAAAGGTGTTATCAGTCATTGTACAGGAGGGGGAGGAAGTGAGCTGTGATATCACCCATGGTAAATTGTGGATCCTGTGTTATCAGTCATTGTACAGGAGAGGGAGGAGGTGAGCTGTGATATCACCAAGAGCGAATGGTGGATCCTGTGTTATCAGTCATTGAAGAGGAGGTGGAGGAGGTGAGGTGTGATATCACCTATAGTGAATTGTGGATCCTGTGTTATCTGCTGTATATAAGGGTGTTATCAGTCATTGTACAGGAGGGGGAGGAGGTGAGCTGTGATATCACCTATGGTGAATTGTGGATCCTGTGTTATCAGTCATTGTACAGGAGAGGGAAGTGAGCTGTGACATCACCTATAGTGAATTGTGGATCCTGTGTTATCCGCTGTATATAAGGGTGTTATCAGTCATTGTACTGGAGGGGGAATAGGTGAGCTGTGATAATACCAAGAGCGAATGGTGGATCTTGTGTTATCAGTGATTGTACAGGAAGGGGAGGAAGTGAGCTGTAATATCACCTATGGTGAATTATGGATCCTGTGTTATCTGCTGTATATAAAGATATTATCAGACATTGTACAGGAGGGGAAGAAGGTGAGCTGTGATATCACCTATGGTGAATTGTGGATCCTGTGTTATCTGCTGTATATAAAGGTGTTATCAGTCATTGTATAGGAGGGGGAGGAGGAGAGCTGTGATATCACCAACAGCAAATGGTGGATCCTGTGTTATCAGTCATTGAACAGGAAGTGGAGGAGGTGAGCTGTGATATCACCTATGGTGAATTGTGGATCCTGTGTTATCTGCTGTATATAACGGTGTTATCAGTCATTGAACAGGAGGAGGTGAGCTGTGATATCACTTATTAAGAATAGAGTTTCCAATTTTCTCTACTGTATATAGATGTGTTATCAGTCATTTTACAGGAGGGGGAGGAGGTGAGCTGTGATATCACTTATTAGGTATAGTGGTTGCTGTATTATCTACTGTATATAGAGGTGTTATCAATCATTTTACAGGAGGAGAGAAGGTGAGCTGTGATATCACTTATTAGGTATAGGGGTTCCCATGCTATCTACTATATATAGATGTGTTATCAGTCATTTTACAGGAGGGGGTGAGCTGTGACATCACCTATTGTGAATAGTGGATTCCTTGTTATCGACATACTTAGAGGTGTTATCAGTCATTGTACAGGATGAGGAGGTGCATTGTGACATCACCTATTTATATGGTGGATCACATGTTATTTAAGGTATATAGAAGTATTTTGTGTCATTTTACAGGAGGGGGAGAAGATGAGCTATGACATCACCTATTGTGAATTGTGGAATCTGTGTTTATTGTAATAGCGTTATCAGTCTTTGTACAAGAGGAGGAGGTGAGCTGTGACATCACCTCTTGTGAATAGTGGATCCTTATCTACTGTATATAGAGGTGTTATCAGTCATTGTACAGGAAGAGGAGGAGGTGAGCTGTGACATCACATATTATGAATGGTGGATCCTTGGTTATCCCATCTGTGATGATAATGAGACCACTGAAAATTTTATGGTACAGAACAGGAAACAGTATTAGTATAGATAGTATTTTAGGCCTATTGGTCAGTGTGAAAATGGCAACATTTCTAATATACATAGTCATGCATAAAAAAGCATGATCTGAAATGTATAAAAATACTGCTTGAGTAATGCTTTAAATGTAAGTCCCTTACCCGTGTATTATACTCAGCTTCCTGCGGCCCCACCTTTTCTTGCTTCCACTCCGGTGATTTGTGACCTGCCGGCAGCTCCTGTGTTTCATGCAGCATGCCGGAGGTGACAGCTGGATACAAGTCTATGAGAGCCTCGTTCTGATCTCATTCTGACTCTCATAGACTTGTAACGTCTGACTTCTGGAGGTCAGACGTTACGCAATGAGCTCACTGACAGATTCTCAGTTAACTCATTCTACTTCCTGGAGTTAACAACACAACAAGGTGGCTATAGAAAGCACACTTGAATGAAACCTAATTGTAAGAATATTTTTTTAAGCCAAATATACCTTTATTTAAAGGGATTGTCCACTATTTGTTTAACCCCGATTTAAAGGTCCCTCGAGAAAAATAAGAAAAGTTTATATTTTCCTCACGCATCAGTGCCGTTCCAACTATGTCAGCACCAGGCCTGGTATGATATTGTGATGTCACATAAGGCGCTGCAGCTAATTAGTGGCCGCATGGGAGTGTCTGCTGATCCTCTTACATCACTTCCTGGCATATTCAGTTCCAGCCAGAGTTTTTGTGAGAATCACATCCCTTATTGGAGCTGCTAGAAGCAAAGTCTTCTGACCTTAGTGACTCCAGAAACAAGCATCACAAGAGAACCACAATGCCAGGTACTTGGACTACTGTACTCTGTATGTCCTAACCTTTGGAGAAAATAAACCACCATTGTTTCATCTCAGCATGTTCATGTTTCACTCTGGAGCGCTCTGGTCCTGTCTGCCTCACCTATAGGAAAAATGAAGGTAAGATTCTCACAACATCTCACAACTACGCGCCTTCAATCGCCTTTAAGTGGGGACAGAGCACTCATCAATATTCAGAAGAATTGGCTGCGACACTATCACGCAAGCGCCAGGAGACATCTCTGCAACGGCTCCGGCGTTTTTTTTTTATTTTACTCTGGGGACTCAGGGCATTTAAGAAGAGACCAAATTATGGACAATCCCTTTAAGTAAAAAAAAAATGACAATTTGTTCATATCCTAGTAGTCATATAGACAATGCCAATTCTTACACTGCAATGTAATTTACGTAAGTGCAATGTAAGTTTCGTATTGTACAGTAGTATCGAGCCACTATTATATTGGCGCAGTATGGCGGTATTTGGAATCTGAGTTTTCCTTTGAAGCAGGATTAGGGGTTTCCGCTAAATGCAGCCATTGGAATATTTTGCATTTAGAAGACACATTGAATTTGCATTTCTAACGAGTGAGGTGTGCCAGGCGCGGGGTGATATACGGTATCACTTAGCCCGGCAGGTTGGCTCCTGGTCGTGCTCAGTAGGAGGCCATTTGTTGCTAAGTGCTCGCAATCCGCACTCTTCTCCCCGGGCAGTGCACGGCGCGGCTGCCAAGTGGCACGCTTCCCATCGGTGGAGCTGCGCTTTTCCAAACAGACTGACGTTTTATTTTCCTCCTTGTCATGTTTTCGAGACGTCCCCAGTATGTAATACATCCTCTTTATGTATCTAATATTCTGTCTCCAAACAATTACAGATAAGCAGAATCTGTTTGTACAGTCTTATCGCGCAGGAAGCCGGCTGATTACACGCTTTATGACAATATCTGGCGCGGACAACGTGGAGAGGAGCACGCCGGTATAAAAGGGAAAAAATGGAAATAAGAGCTCGGAAATAGCACAATCCTTCATTTCAATTACCGCTATTCTCCAAAACGCTTTAACTGATCAAAAGGCGGTATCTCATGTAATAAGCCAGGCGGTGAATTAGGAAGATTCTGTAGCTGCCAGATCAGACATGAAGCCCAAATGTACAGTAGTCCTGTACAAATCCACGTGGGAGGCCTCCTGGCAGCTGCTAACACCTTAAAGGGAATCCGTCAGCAGATTTTTGCTATTTAACCTTAGAGCAGCATGTTGTAGGCAAAGAGATCCTGAATCCAACGCTGTATCACTTAGATTACTGGCTGCAACCGTTCTGACACAATCCTAATTTTTAGATTTAGCTATGTAGCAGAGCTGAGACTGCTGTGCGATGCCATGCTCTCCCGGAAGCACGTGCGTCGCTGACGAGCGTGGATTCATATGTGGATCCATGTTTTGCCCAGTGATTTGTCCAACTTGGACACTGGGTTCTATACATGGTGATTGCATTCTTCACAGTCTTCTCTTCTGACCAGACACTATGGATATACTACCCTATGGGCAACATAGCAATTATTAACTTGTTATTTGCACTAAGCACTTTAATCATAGCATCTAGGTGAATTATATATCTCTGTTGCTTTGTATTGGCAGGAGGAATAGACCTACAGTTAGGTTCAGAAATATTTGGACAGTGACACAAGTTTTGTTATTTTAGCTGTTTACAAAAACATGTTCAGAAATACAATTATATATATAATATGGGCTGAAAGTGCACACTCCCAGCTGCAATATGAGAGTTTTCACATCCAAATCGGAGAAAGGGTTTAGGAACCATAGCTCTGTAATGCATAGCCTCCTCTTTTTCAAAGGACCAAAAGTAATTGGACAAGGGACTCTAAGGGCTGCAATTAACTCTGAAGGCGTCTCCCTCGTTAACCTGTAATCAATGAAGTAGTTAAAAGGTCTGGGGTTGATTACAGGTGTGTGGTTTTGCATTTGGAAGCTGTTGCTGTGACCAGACAACATGCGGTCTAAGGAACTCTCAATTGAGGTGAAGCAGAACATCCTGAGGCTGAAAAAAAAGAAAAAATCCATCAGAGAGATAGCAGACATGCTTGGAGTAGCAAAATCAACAGTCGGGTACATTCTGAGAAAAAAGGAATTGACTGGTGAGCTTGGGAACTCAAAAAGGCCTGGGCGTCCACGGATGACAACAGTGGTGGATGATCGCCGCATACTTTCTTTGGTGAAGAAGAACCCGTTCACAACATCAACTGAAGTCCAGAACACTCTCAGTGAAGTAGGTGTATCTGTCTCTAAGTCAACAGTAAAGAGAAGACTCCATGAAAGTAAATACAAAGGGTTCACATTTAGATGCAAACCATTCATCAATTCCAAAAATAGACAGGCCAGAGTTAAATTTGCTGAAAAACACCTCATGAAGCCAGCTCAGTTCTGGAAAAGTATTCTATGGACAGATGAGACCAAGATCAACCTGTACCAGAATGATGGGAAGAAAAAAGTTTAGAGAAGAAAGGGAACGGCACATGATCCAAGGCACACCACATCCTCTGTAAAACATGGTGGAGGCAACGTGATGGCATGGGCATGCATGGCTTTCAATGGCACTGGGTCACTTGTGTTTATTGATGACATAACAGCAGACAAGAGTAGCCGGATGAATTCTGAAGTGTACCAGGATATACTTTCAGCCCAGATTCAGCCAAATGCCGCAAAGTTGATCGGACGGCGCTTCATAGTACAGATGGACAATGACCCCAAGCATACAGCCAAAGCTACCCAGGAGTTCATGAGTGCAAAAAAGTGGAACATTCTGCAATGGCCAAGTCAATCACCAGATCTTAACCCAATTGAGCATGCATTTCACTTGCTCAAATCCAGACTTAAGACGGAAAGACCCACAAACAAGCAAGACCTGAAGGCTGCGGCTGTAAAGGCCTGGCAAAGCATTAAGAAGGAGGAAACCCAGCGTTTGGTGATGTCCATGGGTTCCAGACTTAAGGCAGTGATTGCCTCCAAAGGATTCGCAACAAAATATTGAAAATAAAAATATTTTGTTTGGGTTTGGTTTATTTGTCCAATTACTTTTGACCTCCTAAAATGTGGAGTGTTTGTAAAGAAATGTGTCCAATTCCTACAATTTCTATCAGATATTTTTGTTCAAACCTTCAAATTAAACGTTACAATCTGCACTTGAATTCTGTTGTAGAGATTTCATTTCAAATCCAATGTGGTGGCATGCAGAGCCCAACTCGCGAAAATTGTGTCACTGTCCAAATAGTTCTGGACCTAACTGTATGTAGGCCCTCCTTGTTTGTTACACTAATCACTTTATTGCAACGGAGATTTAGCCTGTATTTTTGTCCTTTGCATCTGTGTGTGTTTTGTACACTGTAACACTTCATTTTTAATGTTCATGTACGGTTTTATTAGTGTCAAATATATATGTGTAATGAAATTTGTAATTTTGTAATGCATAATTACTCCGGTGTTCTTTTTGTTTAAATGTGTGCGTGACATTGTAGGGTTGCTTGAACAAACATAGCAAATAAACAACAGATCGGACACGAAGCCCAAATGTACAATAGTCCTGTACATCGGCAAGTGAAAATCCACGTGGGAGGTTTCCTGGCAACTGCTAACCCCTTAAAGGGAATACATCAGCAGGTTTTTGCTATGTAATCTGACAACCGCATGTTGTAGGCAAAGAGATCCTGAATCCAACGATGTATCACTTAGATTGCTGGCTTCAACCATTCTGACACAATCCTAATTTTTAGATTTAGCCATGTAGCAGAGCTGAGGCCACTAACTCCACGAAGCAGAGCTAAGGCCGCTAACTCCATGTAGCAGAGCTGAGACCGCTAACTCCACGTAGCAGAGCTGAGGCCGCTAACTCCGTGTAGCAGAGCTGAGGCCGCTAACTCCGTGTAGCAGAGCTGAAGCAGCTAACTCCGTGTAGCAGAGCTGAGACCGCTAACTCCACGTAGCAGAGCTGAGGCCGCTAACTCCACGTAGCAGAGCTGAGGCCCCTAACTCCACATAGCAGTGCTGAGACCGCTAACTCCACGTAGCAGAGCTGAGGCCGCTAACTCCACGTAGCAGAGCTGAGGCCGCTAACTCCACGTAGCAGAGCTGAGGCCGCTAACTCCACATAGCAGAGCTGAGGCCGCTAACTCCACGTAGCAGAGCTGAGGCCGCTAATTCCACGTAGCAGAGCTGAGGCCGCTAACTCCACGTAGCAGAGCTGAGGCCGCTACCTCCACGTAGCAGAGCTGAGGCCGCTACCTCCACGTAGCAGAGCTGAGGCCGCTACCTCCACGTAGCAGAGCTGAGGCCGCTACCTCCACGTAGCAGAGCTGAGGCCGCTAACTCCACGTAGCAGAGCTGAGGCCGCTAACTCCACGTAGCAGAGCTGAGGCCGCTAACTCCACGTAGCAGAGCTGAGGCCGCTAACTCCACGTAGCAGAGCTGAGGCCGCTAACTCCGTGTAGCAGAGCTGAGGCCGCTAACTCCGTGTAGCAGAGCTGAGGCCGCTAACTCCGTGTAGCAGAGCTGAGGCCGCTAACTCCGTGTAGCAGAGCTGAGGCCGCTAACTCCGTGTAGCAGAGCTGAGGCCGCTAACTCCGTGTAGCAGAGCTGAGGCCGCTAACTCCATGTAGCAGAGCTGAGGCCGCTACCTCCATGTAGCAGAGCTGAGACCTCTAACTCTGCCCACACCAGGCTCTCTATAGAGACTGTACTTTGACAGTTAGGTGTCAATCAGGGAAAGGGGAATGCTAAACTGCCATGCATGTGACATTGCAGTCCTGCAATGATAAATCCTGCTGGTTAAACAAACAGAAAACAAACAACAGATTGGCCCTTGCCAAAACAGGCAGCCCTGAATTCTATGTTTTAACCCCTGCAACATGCTGTCTTCAACTTACATAGAAAAAACCTGCTGACAAATTCCCTTTAACCCTCCAAAGGGATTAACAGACGAGTTCATTAAGATGAATATTAAAGGAGTATTCTGCTTCTAAGAAGTTAGCACCGATCCATAGGACAGATGGACGGAGCTTCAGCCACTGGGATCGCCAGAGCAGAGGTCCCCTATTTGAGTGCACGCCCATTGCTACCACTTCATTCCACATCTAGGGCAGAGATCTGCATGCCAGATGTTGTGAAACTACAACTCCCATCATGCCCTGGCAGTCCTGTGAGCATCTGGAAATTCTGGGAGTAGTAGTTTTACAACAGCTGATGAGTAGAGTTGGGTAGACTCACAAAAAAACGTGACTGGCGGATCTCTGTTCATTTTATTTAAAAAATCTGGTTCCGGTCCGAAATCCAGTACCCATATAAGTCTATGGGAAGCAAAATCTGGCGATTAAAAATATTGGTGAAAGGGATAGGGGGATAGGAGCGCAAGCAGTGTACTCACCAAGGCTCCTTGTCATGGTGGGCTGATGATGCTAGTGACTACTTATGGACAGTATAGACGGAAGGGTAGTCAGACAAGCCGGGCTCAGAAAACAGGAGGACATAACTCAGGGAGTAAGCAGAAACACAGTCAAGTCACAAGCCGAGGGTCAGAATTCAAGGAGAGTATGTATTAGATTCAGGGAGAAGACAGAGACATGGTCAGGTAATGGTCCGAGGTCAGAAGCCAGCAGGTAACGACAAGAACAGGGAGCAGACAGAGACGTGGTCAGGTAATGGTCTGAGGTCGGAAGCCAGGAGGTAACAAGAACAGGGAGAAGACAGAGACGTGGTCAGGTAATGGTCCGAGGTCGGAAGCCAGGAGGTAACTACAAGAACAGGGAGCAGACAGAGACGTGGTCAGGTAATGGTCCGAGGTGGGAAGCCAGGAGGTAACTACAAGAACAGGGAGCAGACAGAGACGTGGTCAGGTAATGGTCAGAGGTCGGAAGCCAGGAGATAACAATGAGAACAGGGAGGGAAAGAGAGGGGTCAGTAAACAGTCTGGGGTCACGAAGCTTAGTTCAGAACACAAGCACAAACAGGAGCCAAGAGAACAACTGCAGAACCAGAGAGTACAACTGGTGAGGTGCTGGGAGAGGATGCTCAGTAATGAAACAGAGCAGTTACCAGGAAGGTGGAACCTCCCAGAATCTGCATGGAATCTGGTGCTGTCAAACACCCTGTCAGATAGTGCTGAAAGAAACACAGCAGAGCATCTCCAAATATGCAAAATGCTCTGCACAAAGGAAACCTGTAACTGCCGGTTCTGTAGTTAAGGAAAACGCGGCAGAGCACCAACAATATGCAAGATGCTTCGCACAGAGGAATCGTGACAGTTATTGCTTATGGACCCAGATGATGAAATGAGGGAGCTCCAGCTACAGCGCCATTACTTATGTGTGTGGCTGCTCCTGGTACTGCAGCACAGGCTAGTTCTGGACGCAGTACTTAGCAGTGTAGCTGTGACTCCAGCTCTGGAGTATATGACCTCTATCTCTTATTATACACTTATATCTTGCCATTTTCATATTTCCTTACTGATCTTGCTATGATTTCAATGTAATAAAATCTTAGAGGCGCAGAATGTGTAGTTTGGGGTTGTAAGTGCCTAAATGCGCTGTTAGGAAATTGCCGCCTCCTTCTTCTTACAGCCCTGGAACTTTTTGATGACTTTAATAACCCCTATCTCACAGGAGGGGGGGACATCACATCACACATAACGCGGAGGAGAGCGTCCTACTCTGTACTTATTCACCAGCAATTGCCATTTTCACGAAGAAAATTGCATCGTTGCAGCGCAATTCCCACGTCTTTTACATAAATGATAAGCCCAGCCTGGCGGCGGTCCTGTGGTCGCCGGCAGCCGTCTCCGCGCTCTCCTCGCTGCCGCTTGTCGTTGTGGTTTTGGTACCTGTTTTGCTGATTGCTCGCCTGGAGAGATGAACACATTAAACAACTGTTGTGAGCGGCTCACGCAGTACATTAAATGGAAGCGCTCCATTACTGCTCGTCCCACTGAGCTCGCCGGCTTTAAACACTCTCAGATCAGTAAATGTGAATAAGCGACTATATACAATAGTACCCTCCTGCACCGTCCTACTGTGAGCGCGCTGGTAATTGAAGTGGAAGAAGATGAACGTTCCGGTTTTTAGGTAGAAAACACGTAAACTAGAAAAACATGACTGCTTTCCTCTGAAAATAGCGCCACATCAATCCACAGCTTGTGTGCGGTATTGCGGCTCAACCTGCATGCACATTAATGGCACTAAGCTGCAATACCAGACATAACCTGTGGAGAGATGTGGCGCTGTTTCTGGTTTTTATAAACATGTATAGCTGCTTTAAGGTGGTATCACAGTTTTATGTCGTAATAATACATTCATTTGTAATACCTTGTGTATCATTTCTGCATCAATATGAAAATCTCTGTTTGCTGTCAGTGAATGGAAAAATCCTTTTTTTATGCCCAGAGGCTGAAAAACCTGTAAAGGCATCATACTCATTAGTAATAAACAAGCACTACCATGCTCGGGTACTCATTACTGGTAACTAGTGATGAGCGGGCACTACCATGCTCGGGTACTCATTACTGGTAACTAGTGATGAGCGGGCACTACCATGCTCAGGTGCTCAGTACTCGTACCAGTGATGAGCGGGCACTACCATGCTCAGGTGCTCAGTACTCGTAACTAGTGATGAGCGAGCACTACCATGCTCGGGTACTCATTACTGGTAACTAGTGATGAGCGGGCACTACCATGCTCGGGTGCTCAGTACTCGTAACTAGTGATGAGCGGGCACTACTATGCTCGGGTGCTCAGTACTCGTAACTAGTGATGAGCGGGCACTACCATGCTCGGGTACTCATTACTGGTAACTAGTGATGAGCGGGCACTACCATGCTCAGGTGCTCAGTACTCGTACCAGTGATGAGCGGGCACTACCGTGCTCAGGTGCTCAGTGCTCGTAACTAGTGATGAGCGGGCACTACCATGCTCGGGTGCTCTGTACTCGTAACTAGTGATGAGCGAGCACTACCATGCTCGGGTGCTCAGTATTCATAACTAGTGATGAGCGGGCACTACTATGCTCGGGTGCTCAGTACTTGTAACTAGTGATGAGCGGGCACTACCATGCTCGGGTGCTCAGTACTCGTAACTAGTGATGAGCGAGCACTACCATGCTCGGGTGCTCAGTACTCGTAACTAGTGATGAGCGGGCACTACCATGCTCAGTACTCGTAACTAGTGATGAGCGGGCACTACCATGCCCAGGTGCTCTGTACTCGTAACTAGTGGTGAGCGAGCACTACCATGCTCGGGTGCTCTGTACTCGTAACTAGTGATGAGCGGGCACTACCATGCTCAGTACTCGTAACTAGTGATGAGCGGGCACTACCATGCTCGGGTGCTCTGTACTCGTAACTAGTGATGAGCGAGCACTACCATGCTCGGGTGCTCTGTACTCGTAACTAGTGATGAGCGGGCACTACCATGCTCGGATGCTCTGTACTCGTAACTAGTGATGAGTGAGCACTACCATGCTTGGGTGCTCGGTACTTGTAACTAGTGATGAGCGAGCACTACCATGCTCGGGTGCTCGGTACTCGTAACTAGTGATGAGCGGGCACTACCATGCTCGGGTGCTCTGTACTCGTAACTAGTGATGTGTGAGCACTACCATGCTCGGGTGCTCGGTACTCGTAACTAGTGATGAGCGGGCACTACCATGCTCGGGTGCTCAGTACTCGTAACTAGTGATGAGCGAGCACTACCATGCTCGGGTGCTCAGTACTCGTAACTAGTGATGAGCGGGCACTACCATGCTCGGGTGCTCAGTACTTGTAACTAGTTATGAGTGGGCACTACCATCCTCGGGTGCTCGGTACTCGTAACTAGTGATGAGCGAGCACTACCATGCTCGGGTGCTCAGTACTGGTAACTAGTGATGAGTGGGCACTACCATGCTCGGGTGCTCAGTATTCGTAACTAGCGATGAGCGGGCACTACCATGCTCTGGTGCTCAGGTACTCGTAACTAGTGATGAGCGGGCACTACCATGCTCGGGTGCTCAGTACTTGTAACTAGTGATGAGCGGGCACTACCATGCTCGGGTGCTTGGTACTCGTAACTAGTGATGAGCGAGCACTACCATGCTCGGGTGCTCAGTACTCGTAACTAGTGATGAGTGGGCACTACCATGCTCGGGTGCTGGGTACTCGTAACTAGTGATGAGCGGGCACTACCATGCTCAGGTGCTCAGTACTCGTAACTAGTGATGAGTGGGCACTACCATGCTCAGGTGCTCAGTACTCGTAACTAGTGATGAGTGGGCACTACCATGCTCGGGTGCTCAGTACTCGTAACTAGTGATGAGTGGGCACTACCATGCTCAGGTGCTCAGTACTCGTAACTAGTGATGAGTGGACACTACCATGCTCAGGTGCTCAGTACTCGTAACTAGTGATGAGTGGACACTACCATGCTCGGGTGCTCGGTTTTCGAAACAAGCAGTTGGGAGCTTGGATGGGCACGAGGCCTGTGTTTTTTTTAGTGCATAAAAAAGGCCAATTTTCTGTGACCCAGCAGTCAGTGGCAAGGCGTATATCTTATGCTATGTCCCTACCTAAATGCCTCTATCTGGGCTAAAAAGCTAAGTGTCTTAATTTTTAAATTTATTTTCTTAGCAATAATGCACGTCCAAATTCTCCAAATTCCTATATTCTGTGTTTGCATACTTTATCTTCTCATAGTACAGCTGTATATTTGTTAGAGTATATTTCATGTTCAGTTTGCACCTGTTCACATTTGAATGTTAGGAAGTGCCATCAGTTTTCTCATTTTAGATTATGGGGTCATGCCTTCTGACTGAGCACTCTTTTCTCATTGGCTTAAGGCAATTTTTAATTTCCTGTTAGCAGGTTCTGCTCGCCCATAAAATTGTATGTTGTTTATCTTGGATAGAGGCATTTAGGTAGAGCTCCAGCATAAGAGATACGCCTTGACGCTGGCTGCTGGGCTCACATAAAACCCTTTTTAATGCGCTAAGTGTTTCAATTTTTTTTATTTATTTTTTACCAGTAATGCACATCCAAATTCCTGTATTCAATGTTTGCATTGACAGATGACAAATGTCCAGAGATTCATGCATATTAGATTAGTGATGGATCCCAGTATAAGGGATTCTCTAACTGTCCATATTGTTCAATTACCAAATTTATTATCTAGCTGTTTCATTAAATCACTGTTCAGATCAAGCAGCTGTCAGATTATTTTCCCAAAACAGCGCCACTCTGGTGTACTGGCTGTGCGTGGAACTGCGCCTGACTGCTGCAATACCAGACATGAGTGGGAAAACAAAATCTCTCTTTTTTATCACCTCAAACAATCCCTTTAAGGAGGTTAAATGTGAAGTTGGGCTACGAGCTCCAACAGCTCCATCCGAAGTATGACGGATACACGGTTTCTTCATATTTGATGAGCCGCATGTTTTATATCGCGGCTTTTAAATGGATGACTACAAAGTGTTCTGGAGAGAAGGCAACACATTGATGTCTGGTGCAAAGACCTTCAAAGAACCATTTCAGTGTGGAGCCGGCTTGTTATAGCCAGGGCCGAGGCTTGCGAGCCCGAGAGGAGAATCCTGCGCTCGCTTCATTTATTGATAGTGTTCATATACACAGTCACTAAATAATGTATCTATTTGTATTTTATACTGGCAGCATGTACTAGAAAGCAAAGTGCACAAAGCCACCTAAACGCTGCAATATCAGACACCACCTATTGACAAGGGTGGCGCTATTTCTAGTGGATAAAAGAACCAGGTCCAGTTAGAGTGTACCTGGCACTCAGGCTGTGTTCACACATTGCATTTTTCCCCAGTTTTCACCTCTGGCTCTATCTCAGTTGTCTCTGAGCTAGTGGGGGAGAATAGCTGGTATCATGTGTACATATTGTACTCAGCTCTTCCCCCCCAGACATGATGGATTCCTGCTCCACTGTCTCTATGTAGCACATTTTTGAAAGCAGCAGCAGTATGGAGGACATATAAAACAGTACTATACAGTGTAGATGTAAATCCAGCTCTGTGTAGAGATAAAACACTTACTAGAAAGCTGCAGCACCATCTGCGCATGTCTCTATCTCTCTCACCGAGGTTCTACCTTCTCCTCTCCCTTCCCCCATAGACTTTAATAAGTAACTTTAATCCGATCATTCAGTGAGCCAGCAGCACATCTTTTATAAGATAGGAGGAGGGGGCAAGGGGAAGTGGCTCATAGGTGGATAAATATCAGATTTCTCTGATAATATATATTACTGTTTCTTATATTGACTTGTATCATTTATTTAGGCTGTTTGTTAACATGGCAGTGACTACTTGAAAGGGTGATCTAATCTTATTAAAATAGGCTAAATTGCAAAGCGCTTGTAAACACAAAAAAAAACAACTTTGCAATTTACCTACTATTAAAAATATTCTTTTCATTTACAAGAATTGAGATACTTTTAATCCTTTAAGTTTACCGTTTGTTGCGAGGTGAAGGTGGCCAGTGTCATAGGCGACAAATGTGCACTTTCAAGCTGTTTGCAAGTGATGCGCCCACCGGGGCCGTGAGGCACTTGTTACCGGGCCGCGGTTCTGGCTCTGGGATGTCACGGCGGCAAGGCCCGGTTCCGTGACTCCGGAGGTGTTGTTTAATAAAGATATAGGGGATGATGATTGATTCGTGACTCCACCTGTGGTGTGCAGCAAATTAGGTGCCGCCGCTGCGGGGTGGGGACATCTGGGGCAGATGGTGACGCAGCTTGGTTGGTATGGCTCTCTACAGGTAGAGCAGGGCCCCAGGGCGGGTGGTGGTGGTAGTAGTAGTCTATGATGGCGGGGGTTGCTGCACTGGATGTGCAGGCGAATAACAGAGCCACACAGGGATGCAGTCTCAAGATCTTTACTCACTGTAGCCGGTTCCAAGGTTACACACTCGCCAGTCACCGCCTTTGGAGTGCCGAGATTCACTGTGATGGGCTCACAGCCGATCCCTGGTAGCTCGGAGATTGAGTCCAGTGCACCTAATCTAAAGGGTACACTTTCCTGGCCGACTCCTGCGCTTGCTTCTCCCTCCTGCATTGCGCCTTCGCTCACTGACCCCTGTATCAGTGCTCATGAACCCTGTTGGGTGGCGTGAAGCTCTATCCCGTTGGTCCTTGAGGGTCAACTTCCAGTGAATTCGTGTGCGGTGGTAGCTTCAGTGTGTGCAGTCACCTCAGCCGCTGGTTTTGCTAGCGAAGCCGGTAGGTTATACTCCCCTAACTTAGGGATGAGTCCCTGTGTTGCAGCCAAGCCCTTCCACCCATAGATTATATGTGGAACAAGGCCATGGGATGACGTTGCACTTCCCGTAGTCTCTAGTACCCCTTCTGTTGGTGCCCGGGCCGAGCGGTACCTCCTCCAGGCCGCGGGGCTTAGCTCCTCCACTGCTCCTCTTTCGCTCCTCCACACTCTACACACTGTGTTCCCACTTGTACTGTTGTATTCCCACTCCTAAGACTCCACCCCCCCAGCCTGACTTCGGGTATATCACCCATGTCTGATGAGGTATTTCTGAGTCTGGGTTTTGTGCTTTGTGTGAACCAGTGTTGACCTCTTCCTTACCCGGGATGGAATACCACACCTCTGGCTGAGGTGCAGTACCTATGTGGCGACTGAAGCCTCAGGGGCGCCACACAAGCGCTGTTCTTCAATCCCTCCAATGCTGCAGAGGCAAGTCTGCCACCGCTTGCAGCATACGAGTGCGAGCAGCTTGGGTCAGCGGCTCAGCCATTCCTGCAGCCCAAACTGTCAATGATCAAGAGTGGAAGAGAGAAGCCGGAAAGCAGGGGAGCGCCACACTGCTGTAAAAAAGAACTTGAGAAGACCCAAAGGTGCAATTTTACTTCTTGCTAGTGTAGTAGGAGGCCACCGTGTACCTTGAGGTAAATTCTAGAAGTCCAGAGCCTACTGCTCACCCTGACGTGCTTAGAAAGTCTACATATAACTGAATAGGATAACTGAAGTGAGCACTAATATATATATTATGAGTGCAAGCCAAAAATTACATACTATATACGGATAAGGCTGCACATCAAACTTAGATAATAGTATAATGCCTCAAGCATATGGACAAATATTGGAATATACAATGAAAAATGCTACTTGCTAATTTGAACATGTGAATAATGAATTGCATACCTGCCATGAATATTAGGAAAAAGGAGATAATTAAAAACTCCTATATAAGAAAGTCCTTAGTTACCCCTCTCCACCCACAGCAGTTTTTAATTGCAATGAGATGACACACAGTTAGGGTCACAGAGCTAGGGACCCCAATATAGAGATATGCCTTGACGAGGCCTTGGGGCTCAGTTACATTGATCAATGCGATTGCTAAATATCTCCTTTTTCCTAATATTCATGGCAGGTATGCAATTCATTATTCACATGTTCAAATTAGCAAGTAGCATTTTTCATTGTATATTCCAATATTTGTCCATATGCTTGAGGCATTATACTATTATCTAAGTTTGATGTGCAGCCTTATCTGTATATAGTGCTTAGAAAGTCATCCGTCTAGAGAGCTGTCAGGGCCCAGAATCGGACAAAGGTTAACGGAGTTAGAGGGAAGGAGACACAGACCTCGGAACTTAAGGACGAGATCCAAGATAGCGGAGGGGGACAGGTTGAGGAACAGTACCCCACAGGGACAGGAAGGAAAGAAAGGAAGGCCATGTCTTTCATAATGGTGTGAAAAATAAAACGGAACTATTCTAGTTGGCTAAATGAACTCTGGTGTTGTGTGAGTTACTGACTGTCCATGATGGTGACTGTCAGCAGGGTGATGAACACCGGCCTGAAGAAACCAGTAAGTGTCATACGCGCCCCCCCACCCAGAAGCCACATCCGCACACAGTCTACTTTTGAAGGAGTGTGGCGCCAGAGCGGCCCAGCACCTTCCTTCACCAGTAGTTGGGTGGAGGTCCGTAATCTTAAAGAAAAGAAAGGAACTTAGGTCCCAATGCTCCTGATTATTCAAGGATCTACAGAACTCTGCTCTGAAGGGGAAATCAGCGGAGGAGCAGTAGTGGTGACCAATTATTCTAAAGGGGGCTTTACAAGAGACGAGCTATCGTGCGATGCATCGTCGGGGTCACGGTTTTCGTGACACACATCCGGCATCGTTCACGACGTTGTCTCGTGTAACGCCTTCGAGCAACGCAGTATCGCTCACAAATCGTGAGTCGTGTACTCGTCGTTTACTTTCAAAATATCGTTTATTTTTAATGGCGCCAGTTGTTCATTGTTTCCGTGGCATCACACGTTGCTCCGTGTGACACCCCGGGAACGATGAACAGATCTTACCTACGTCCCACGGCACCCGCCGACTATGCGGAAGGAAGGAGGTGGGCGGGATGTTTACATCCCGCTCATCTCTGCCCCTCCGTTTCTATTAGCCGGCTGCCGTCTGACGTTGCTGTGATGCCGAACGTCCCTTCCCCTTCAGGAAGTGGACGTTTGTCGACCACAGCGAGGTCGTCCGGAAGGTAAGTACGTGTGACGGGGGTTAAACGAGTTTGTGCGCCACAGGCAGCGATTTTCCCGTGACGCAAAAACGACGGGGGTGGGTACGATCGCTCGTGCTATCGCACAATAGATCGACTCGTGTAAAGCAGGCATAAGAATCATTTGGTCCTGGCAGTCAGATTGGCCGTCACTTGCTATCATGGAAAACCCCTTTAAATACCGCAGTCAATGTTGGGTGCCCCCCTTCCATGGCACCATGTAACCGACGCACGTTTTTCCTTCTGTATAAATTGTGATGGCAATGTTCATATTGTCACATAGGGAGAGGCCATATCTGTCTGTTTGGACTCAGAGGTCAGGATTTTTCATTTTTCGCCATCCCCCTGGGCATCCAGAGGATAATAAAAGGCATTTGCATTTCTGAGTGTTTCCGTATAAGTTCTCCACATTCGGCGGTGGTCACACTCTGCTTCCACTTGAAGTATTTGGCATTGAAATGTTTATTTATACAAGTTTTCAAAGACTTTGTATTTTGCTTCCAGGGATCGCACATACCCAGCCCTCCGCAGAAACCGCTGCCGGCAGATCCAAAGTGTGCCCGGGCGGACGGCGGCCCCAGCTCCGAGCCTGAACATCACCGAGCCATGGTGCAGATCACTCCTGTAAGGTAAGCTGCACTCGCTGCAGAGGAGCCCGCCATCAGGTGCTGCTGCCACCCGGCACTGCGCAGGTTAACTCTGGCAGAGAGAAGAAAAAAAACCCTGCAGTTTTATTCTCCGCACCTCACATTTTTGTAAAGTTGAGCGCTTCAGGCAGCGGAGGAACTGGACTGTAAATGAGTTGGATCAGAAACAGTTTTGACTTGTACTTGCCTTCAGCTGTTACAACAAGGTCTGAAATATCATCAGTGACGGCCCCCGATCCGCCGCGCACCCCGGAAAGGTGCATGTTTACAGGTGAAGGGGCAGGCTCCAAATGTCACCGTTCAGACTAGCTTTTCCAGTTGTGTTTTGTAACTGTGGCAAGAAAATAATAAGAGATTTGTAGTGAATGGATGTCACCGCCACAGGGAGACCGAAGACAGCAATGTGAGGAGGAAAGAGAAAGCGCAGCAAAGTCCAGAGAAAGAGCTCAGCAACATGTCTGCAGACACAGAGGACATACCGGTACTGCGACATGTCTGCAGACACAGAGGACATACCGGGTACTGCGACATGTCTGCAGACACAGAGGACATACCGGGTACTGAGACGTGTCTGCAGACACAGAGGACATAGCGGGTACTGCGACATGTCTGCAGACACAGAGGACATACCGGGTACTGAGACGTGTCTGCAGAAACATAGGTCATACCGGGTACTGAGACGTGTCTGCAGACACAGAGGACATAGCGGGTACTGAGACGTGTCTGCAGACACAGAGAACATAGCGGGTACTGAGACATGTCTGCAGACACAGAGGACATAGCGGGTACTGAGACGTGTCTGCAGACACAGAGGACATAGCGGGTACTGCGACATGTCTGCAGACACAGAGGACATACCGGGTACTGAGACGTGTCTGCAGAAACATAGGTCATAGCGGGTACTGAGACGTGTCTGCAGACACAGAGGACATACCGGGTACTGCGACATGTCTGCAGACACAGAGGACATACCGGGTACTGAGACGTGTCTGCAGACACAGAGGACATAGCGGGTACTGCGACATGTCTGCAGACACAGAGGACATACCGGGTACTGAGACGTGTCTGCAGAAACATAGGTCATAGCGGGTACTGAGACGTGTCTGCAGACACAGAGGACATAGCGGGTACTGAGACGTGTCTGCAGACACAGAGGACATACCGGGTACTGAGACGTGTCTGCAGACACAGAGGACATACCGGGTACTGCGACATGTCTGCAGACACAGAGGACATACCGGGTACTGAGACATGTCTGCAGAAACATAGGACATAGCGGGTACTGCGACATGTCTGCAGAAACATAGGACATAGCGGGTACTGAGACGTGTCTGCAGAAACATAGGTCATAGCGGGTACTGAGACGTGTCTGCAGACACAGAGGACATAGCGGGTACTGAGACGTGTCTGCAGACACAGAGGACATACCGGGTACTGCGACATGTCTGCAGACACAGAGGACATAGCGGGTACTGCGACATGTCTGCAGACACAGAGGACATAGCGGGTACTGAGACGTGTCTGCAGACACATAGGACATAGCGGGTACTGCGACATGTGTGCAGACACAGAGAACATAGTGGGTACTGCTGTGGCGCCCCTGACCTGGTCAGGCACCACTGAGTACTGCACCCATGCTGGGGACAGTACAATACAGGTAATCCAGAAGGCTGACCGAGGTGTGACTACACAGGCGCATAGTGATCAGGTCTCACACATGTACCTATGAGAGGACCCCTGGGGATCCCAGGAGGGGGAAAAGCCTTCACCTCCACTGGAATAGTGGAGGGGGCCAAAAGCCTCCATCTCCTCTCAAGGGGTGTGGTAAGAGAGCCTGGTTGCTAGGTGGCGTAGGCAAGAACAGGAGAGGAGGAGCAGTGAGCCAGTTCAGTGCAGTGCAGAGTCCAGGGAGCTCCGAGAGGAGCTGACCCCTACCCCTGGGGCTGTTGCAGTCTGACAGCGCCCGCGCAGTGGCTACCGACGGGGGAGAACGGTCACCTAGGAGTGCTACCCGAAACCCGTCTCCAGCTAAAGAGAGAGCACAGAGTGGGAAGTAAGGAGACTGCTAGGGAGTACCAGGCCCAAACGGGCGGCAGATCCCGGAGCGGGGATAGATCCACCTTTCCTTGCTAAACCTGCCGGTGTGGGGCCCTCAAAGCCCACACCACAACACCACAAACGCCGCAGCCACGTAGCCACAGTTAGGGCCCATAGTTCACAGGAGGCAAGCAGCTGGAGTGATCTGGTCCAGGCGACAAGCAAACGGCAAACGAAGGGGAGAGAGGCTTCAGCAACTTCCCTGGGTGACCCCCATAGGGACTAAAAGTCGGGGTTACCCCAAACCACTAAGGGCTAAGGAAGGCGAGTCGGTAGTCACCATCATAAGTCAGCCTGAAGGATACCTGGTTCCAGCCTGGTTCATCCCAGCTACGCCCGGGTTACTCACCCTGCCATCAACTGTGAGTAAAACCCCTGAAAGACATCCTGCTTGTGTGGAGTTATTCTGCGCCTTGTGGTTCTACACACCTACACAGGGCCCTGGGGCTTGCCTCACTCTCAGGAGGCTACTACACCCTACTGCACCCACCATCAGCCCCATCCCTTAATCTGCAGTGGCGGTCCCCACTGACCGCAATTCTGAGAGTGGCGTCACGACAAAAAGAAGATCTCCTACCTGTGACAAGGTCCAGCCGAGTGGAGTCCCTGAAGGTAATGCACCGACACAACACCTGTGGGGCTTCACATCTGGCGTCACGAACAGGATAAGGACTAGACCTGTCCAGACAGGTGACCATGTGCCTGGGCGGTCCGCTTGAAAAATTGGAAGCGCCGCCATATTGCCACCATGAAAAGCGCGCTGAAAAACAACAGCAGCCCGCGCTGGGAGAAGTTACCGCCCACGAAGAGGTGTGGCTACCCAGAGATCCCCTGCAGAGTTCTGACCTCGCTTGTGAAGAGAGCGGAAGCGTCCAGAGACGGCGGAACGGAAAAGAAGCCAGCAGCTTGTTGTTAGAGAAAATGGCGTCTGAATGCAGAGACCCAGAGCCAGGCTCCACTGCCTGGTGGTGTCGGGAGCTTGCCGAGTTCTGCGATCAACTGGAGGCCAGGGTCGGAAGGCAGATCAGAGAGGGACGTGCGGAGTTCCTGGGAATGACCGCGGCGGTTCAGGCCTATGAAGAGAGAGCCGCGCGCCGAGTGCCAGACCGGGCGGTGACGACTCAGACCCCGATGCTGCCACCGATGGGTGAGTCCAGTGATGCCCCTGCCAGCGCGAGTGCCCCGACCCCTGCTGCCACGTCCGCGGTCCCTGAAGAGGCGTCCGGCGCGGCGACGCTGAAGCAGGCCGCAGCCACGCCAGGTGCAGCCCGCCAAGCTCAGGCCGCCGCAGCGATGCCCTGCTCGGCCCAC
Source organism: Anomaloglossus baeobatrachus (assembly GCF_048569485.1). NCBI lineage: Eukaryota > Metazoa > Chordata > Amphibia > Anura > Aromobatidae > Anomaloglossus > Anomaloglossus baeobatrachus. Next base: position 41,179,349 of record NC_134357.1, on the reverse strand, counting down.
CAAGACCCGGTCCCTGCAGCGACGCCCAGTCCGGCCCGCAGAGAACCGGCTGCCACCGCGACCCTCATCCGCGCCGCAGGTGTGACGCTGACCCAGGCCGCCGCCATGCTAGGCCCGGCCCGCCGAGACCCTACCGCAGCCGCAACGCTCGTCCGCGCCGCAAGTGAGGTGCTGAACCAGGCCGCAGCCCCGTCAGGTGCGGCCCGCCAAGCCCAGATCGCTGCAGCGACGCCCAGCCCAGCCTGCAAAGACCCCATCGCAGCTGCGACGCCGATCCAAGCCGCGACAGCGACGCCGATCCAGGCCGCCGCAGCGATGCCCTGCCCGGCCCGCCAAGAAAAGACAGACGTATCATTGTTTACCCCGGCCCGCAAGGCCAGAGCAGACACCGCTCCCCAGTCTAAGGAAGTCCCTGCTAGGAAGTCCCTGGTAGGTGAGGACCCCGCATACTGGCAGCTGAAGGCTGACCTGGAGGCCAGGTTCCCACAGGAGATGGTGGACCGGTACATGCTACCTCCGCATACCCCCAAGAGGATTCCGGCAACCCCTGCAGCAACCACGCCAAAGAGTCCCCCGCCTGGGCCTGCTGATGAAAGTCCATCCCCAGCACTGCCACCAAAGGAGTGCTCAGAAGAACTAAGGGGGAGGGGAGGCCAGGAAGCTGAGGAGCTGACTCAGGAGCCACCAGCAGTGGATCCATACCCAGAGCCGGAGATGTTGCCATATTCCCGCTGGGATGAGGAAGACCTAACACCGTCTGCTGAAGAAGATTTGCCCAAAAGCCTCACCTGGGAGCTTGTAAGCTGTACCTCGCAGAATCCAGTCCGCAAGACACGGCGCCGTAACAGAACCCAGTCTTTCCCTGCACCGCAGTCCCCAGAGCAAAGAGATGAAATAACGGCCAGAGACCTAGAGGAGAAACGGTTCCTGAGAAGAGCCAAAGCCCAGGTCAGAGGACCCCTTTGTCGAGGAGTAGTGGAAGATTTTAGCCTAAAATCAGGATACGGCTTCATCGTAGCACCTGGTATGAAAGAAGGCATTTTTGTCAACAGAAGAGACGTGAGAGCTCATTTGCCCAGAGGACATCCTGGAAGAAACCTAAGGATGTGAGACACAGTGCAGTTTACCATGCATCAAGGAGAAAGAGGCTGGTATGCGCTAGATGTAACACCATGTCCTAAAGAAAGAGAAACAGACACTGAAGAAGAAGAAAGAAAATACAAAGAACCCACGGATGATGAAAGAGATCAAGAAACCAACAGGTGCCGCAGCCCTACAGGCCCAAGCCCTGGTATGGAAGAGTAGAGGAATCTGCATAAAGTAAAGTACACCAAGTTACTGTTTGACCAGTTTGAAAGTTTGCAACGTTACTGTTTAAGAGATGTGCCCACATAAACTAATGTGAGAAATGAACCTTAAGGCTATGAACTGGCTATAGCCACAAACTCTCGCAGTGTAAATAGTTACACCAGAGGGCACCACCACCACCAGAGTCAGCCTGTTTAGGGGCTTGGCTCGTCTGCAACCAGGGAGCACGTCCGTATATAGGGCCTTGGCTCACCTGCGACCAGAGAGCATGCCTGTTTATGGGGCCTGGCTCTCCACCACAAAGAGGGTACCTGGTCAGCACCAACTGTGAAGGCCACCTCTGGATCCTGCCAGAAGTGGCTGAAGGCGCGGCTTCACCAGGCCAGGTATGCCCTGAAGACCACCAGACCATGAAAGCCGCCTCTACATCCTGCCAGAAGTGGCTGAAGGCGCGGCCAACAGGAGAGGCAGATTGGAGGAAAGGTCTGGGGAAACGGATGGCCCAGACCTGGTTACCAAAAGGACCGGTGACCTGCCTCCTGAAAGGGTTTGGGTGGGTTAATGGACTTGTGGGTGGAGGGTGGTGATGTATGGTACCTGGTGGTTTTAAATGTTTTACCATGTTTTTACTGTTTTATGCATTTTTAAAATGTTGTCTTGCAGCCCGAGGATGTGCTGGTGATAACTAAGGGGGAATGTGGCGCCCCTGACCTGGTCAGGCACCACTGAGTACTGCACCCATGCTGGGGACAGTACAATACAGGTAATCCAGAAGGCTGACCGAGGTGTGACTACACAGGCGCATAGTGATCAGGTCTCACACATGTACCTATGAGAGGACCCCTGGGGATCCCAGGAGGGGGAAAAGCCTTCACCTCCACTGGAATAGTGGAGGGGGCCAAAAGCCTCCATCTCCTCTCAAGGGGTGTGGTAAGAGAGCCTGGTTGCTAGGTGGCGTAGGCAAGAACAGGAGAGGAGGAGCAGTGAGCCAGTTCAGTGCAGTGCAGAGTCCAGGGAGCTCCGAGAGGAGCTGACCCCTACCCCTGGGGCTGTTGCAGTCTGACAGCGCCCGCGCAGTGGCTACCGACGGGGGAGAACGGTCACCTAGGAGTGCTACCCGAAACCCGTCTCCAGCTAAAGAGAGAGCACAGAGTGGGAAGTAAGGAGACTGCTAGGGAGTACCAGGCCCAAACGGGCGGCAGATCCCGGAGCGGGGATAGATCCACCTTTCCTTGCTAAACCTGCCGGTGTGGGGCCCTCAAAGCCCACACCACAACACCACAAAAGCCGCAGCCACGTAGCCACAGTTAGGGCCCATAGTTCACAGGAGGCAAGCAGCTGGAGTGATCTGGTCCAGGCGACAAGCAAACGGCAAACGAAGGGGAGAGAGGCTTCAGCAACTTCCCTGGGTGACCCCCATAGGGACTAAAAGTCGGGGTTACCCCAAACCACTGAGGGCTAAGGAAGGCGAGTCGGTAGTCACCATCATAAGTCAGCCTGAAGGATACCTGGTTCCAGCCTGGTTCATCCCAGCTACGCCCGGGTTACTCACCCTGCCATCAACTGTGAGTAAAACCCCTGAAAGACATCCTGCTTGTGTGGAGTTATTCTGCGCCTTGTGGTTCTACACACCTACACAGGGCCCTGGGGCTTGCCTCACTCTCAGGAGGCTACTACACCCTACTGCACCCACCATCAGCCCCAGGCATCCCTTAATCTGCAGTGGCGGTCCCCACTGACCGCAATTCTGAGAGTGGCGTCACGACAAAAAGAAGATCTCCTACCTGTGACAAGGTCCAGCCGAGTGGAGTCCCTGAAGGTAATGCACCGACACAACACCTGTGGGGCTTCACACTGCGACATGTGTGCAGACACAGACAACATAGCGGGTACTGCGACGTGTGCAGACACAGAGAACATAGCGGGTACTGAGACATGTCTGCAGACACAGAGAACATACCGGGTACTGCGACATGTCTGCAGACACAGAGAACATAGCGGGTACTGCGACATGTGTGCAGACACAGACAACATAGCGGGTACTGCGACGTGTGCAGACACAGAGAACATAGCGGGTACTGCGACATGTCTGCAGACACAGAGGACATAGCGGGTACTGCGACATGTCTGCAGACACAGAGGACATAGCGGGTACTGCGACATGTCTGCAGACACAGAGGACATAGCGGGTACTGAGACGTGTCTGCAGACACAGAGAACATAGCGGGTACTGAGACGTGTCTGCAGAAACATTGGTCATAGCGGGTACTGAGACGTGTCTGCAGACACAGAGGACATAGCGGGTACTGAGACGTGTCTGCAGACACAGAGGACATACCGGGTACTACGACATGTCTGCAGACACAGAGGACATACCGGGTACTGAGACATGTCTGCAGAAACATAGGACATAGCGGGTACTGCGACATGTCTGCAGACACAGAGGACATAGCGGGTACTGCGACATGTCTGCAGACACAGAGGACATAGCGGGTACTGCGACATGTCTGCAGACACAGAGGACATAGCGGGTACTGAGACGTGTCTGCAGACACATAGGACATAGCGGGTACTGCGACATGTCTGCAGACACAGAGGACATAGCGGGTACTGAGACGTGTCTGCAGACACATAGGACATAGCGGGTACTGTGACATGTGTGCAGACACAGAGAACATAGTGGGTACTGCGACATGTGTGCAGACACAGACAACATAGCGGGTACTGCGACGTGTGCAGACACAGAGAACATAGCGGGTACTGCGACATGTCTGCAGACACAGAGGACATAGCGGGTACTGCGACATGTGTGCAGACACAGAGGACATACCGGGTACTGAGACATGTCTGCAGACACAGAGGACATAGCGGGTACTGAGACATGTCTGCAGACACAGAGGACATACCGGGTACTGCGACATGTCTGCAGACACAGAGGACATACCGGGTACTGAGACGTGTCTGCAGACACAGAGAACATACCGGGTACTGCGACGTGTCTGCAGACACAGAGAACATAGCGGGTACTGCGACATGTGTGCAGACACAGACAACATAGCGGGTACTGCGACGTGTGCAGACACAGAGAACATAGCGGGTACTGCGACATGTCTGCAGACACAGAGGACATAGCGGGTACTGAGACATGTCTGCAGACACAGAGAACATAGCGGGTACTGAGACATGTCTGCAGACACAGAGGACATACCGGGTACTGCGACATGTCTGCAGACACAGAGGACATACCGTGTACTGAGACATGTCTGCAGACACAGAGAACATACCGGGTACTGCGACATGTCTGCAGAAACATAGGACATAGCGGGTACTGAGACGTGTCTGCAGACACAGAGGACATACCGGGTACTGCGACATGTCTGCAGACACAGAGGACATAGCGGGTACTGTGACATGTCTGCAGACACAGAGGACATACCGGGTACTGAGACGTGTCTGCAGACACAGAGGACATACCGGGTACTGCGACATGTCTGCAGACACAGAGGACATACCGGGTACTGAGACGTGTCTGTAGACACAGAGGACATACTGCGACGTGTCTGCAGAAACATAGGACATAGCGGGTACTGCGACATGTCTGCAGACACAGAGGACATACTGCGACGTGTCTGCAGAAACATAGGACATAGCGGGTACTGCGACATGTCTGCAGAAACATAGGACATAGCGGGTGCTGAGACGTGTCTGCAGACACAGAGGACATAGCGGGTACTGAGACGTGCCTGCAGACACTGAGGACATATCGGGTACTGCGACATGTCTGCAGACACAGAGGACATACCGGGTACTGAGACATGTCTGCAGAAACATAGGACATAGTGGGTACTGCAACATGTGTGCAGACACAGAGGACATACCGGGTACTGCGACATGTCTGCAGACACAGACAACATAGCGGGTACTGCGACGTGTGCAGACACAGAGAACATAGCGGGTACTGCGACATGTCTGCAGACACAGAGGACATAGCGGGTACTGCGACATGTGTGCAGACACAGAGGAAATACCGGGTACTGAGACGTGTCTGCAGACACAGAGAACATAGCGGGTACTGAGACATGTCTGCAGACACAGAGGACATACCGGGTACTGAGACATGTCTGCAGACACAGAGAACATACCGGGTACTGCGACATGTCTGCAGACACAGAGAACATAGCGGGTACTGCGACATGTCTGCAGACACAGAGGACATACCGGGTACTGCGACATGTCTGCAGACACAGAGGACATACCGGGTACTGCGACATGTCTGCAGACACAGAGAACATAGCGGGGTACTGAGACATGTCTGTAGAAACATAGGACATAGCGGGTACTGAGACGTGTCTGCAGACACAGAGGACATACTGCGACGTGTCTGTTGAAACATAGGACATAGCGGGTACTGTTACATGTCTACAGACACAGAACATACCGGGTACTGCGACAGGTCTACAGAAACATAGGACATAGCAGGTACTGCTACATGTCTGCAGAAACATAGGACATACCGATACTGCGACATGTCTGCAGACACAGAGAACATACCGGGTACTGCGACATGTCTGCAGAAACATAGGACATAGCGGGTACTGCGACATGTCTGCAGACACAGAGGACATACCGGGTACTGAGACGTGTCTGCAGACACAGAGGACATACCGGGTACTGCGACATGTCTGCAGACACAGAGGACATACCGGGTACTGAGACGTGTCTGCAGACACAGAGGACATACCGGGTACTGAGACGTGTCTGCAGACACAGAGGACATACCGGGTACTGCGACATGTGTGCAGACACAGACAACATAGCGGGTACTGCGACGTGTGCAGACACAGAGGACATAGCGGGTACTGAGACGTGTCTGCAGAAACATAGGTCATAGCGGGTACTGCGACATGTCTGCAGACACAGAGGACATAGCGGGTACTGAGACATGTCTGCAGACACAGAGAACATAGCGGGTACTGAGACATGTCTGCAGACACAGAGGACATAGCGGGTACTGCGACATGTCTGCAGACACAGAGGACATAGCGGGTACTGAGACATGTCTGCAGACACAGAGAACATAGCGGGTACTGCGACATGTCTGCAGACACAGAGGACATACCGGGTACTGCGACATGTCTGCAGACACAGAGGACATACCGGGTACTGCGACATGTCTGCAGACACAGAGAACATAGCGGGTACTGAGACATGTCTGTAGAAACATAGGACATAGCGGGTACTGAGACGTGTCTGCAGACACAGAGGACATACTGCGACGTGTCTGTTGAAACATAGGACATAGCGGGTACTGTTACATGTCTACAGACACAGAACATACCGGGTACTGCGACAGGTCTACAGAAACATAGGACATACCGATACTGCGACATGTCTACAGACACAGAGAACATACCGGGTACTGCGACATGTCTGCAGAAACATAGGACATAGCGGGTACTGCGACATGTCTGCAGACACAGAGGACATACCGGGTACTGAGACGTGTCTGCAGACACAGAGGACATACCGGGTACTGCGACATGTCTGCAGACACAGAGGACATACCGGGTACTGAGACGTGTCTGCAGACACAGAGGACATACCGGGTACTGAGACGTGTCTGCAGACACAGAGGACATACCGGGTACTGCGACATGTGTGCAGACACAGACAACATAGCGGGTACTGCGACGTGTGCAGACACAGAGGACATAGCGGGTACTGAGACGTGTCTGCAGAAACATAGGTCATAGCGGGTACTGCGACATGTCTGCAGACACAGAGGACATAGCGGGTACTGAGACATGTCTGCAGACACAGAGAACATAGCGGGTACTGAGACATGTCTGCAGACACAGAGGACATAGCGGGTACTGCGACATGTCTGCAGACACAGAGGACATAGCGGGTACTGAGACATGTCTGCAGACACAGAGAACATAGCGGGTACTGCGACATGTCTGCACAGATATAGGGATTGACAATTATTAAGATAGATGGATATTAGGTTAGATAGATAGAGAGGGATAGATAGATAGATAGAGGGATAGAGGGATAGATAGATAGATAGATAGATAGATAGATAGAGGGATAGATAGATAGATAGAGGGATAGATAGATAGATAGATAGATAGAGGGATAGATAGATGGATAGATAGAGGGATAGATAGATAGATGGATAGATAGATGGATAGAGGGATAGATAGATAGATAGATAGATAGATAGATATGTAGATAGATAGATATGTAGATAGATAGTGAGATAGATAGATAATGGATAGATAGATAGATAGATAGATAGATAGATAGATAGTGGGATAGATAGATAGAGGGATAGATAGATAGATAGTGGGATAGATAGATAGAGGGATGGATAGATAGATAGATAGATATGTAGATAGATAGATAGATCGATAGATGGATAGAGGGATAGATAGATAGATAGATATGTAGATAGATAGATAGATCGATAGATGGATAGATAGATCGTGGGATGGATAGATAGTGGGATGGATAGATAGATGGATAGATAGATAGATAGATAGATAGTGGGATAGATAGATAGATAGATAGATAGTGGGATAGATAGATCGATAGAGAGAGAGAGATAGATATTATAAGATAGATGAATGGATAGATGGATGGATAGATATTAGGATGGATTGATAGATATTAACATAGACAGATAGATAGGTTGTGATCTTGGTTCACCCCCTTTAAGGAATTGGAGAAGGAATCTTGTCTTGATAGAACACAGACGTTGCGATGATATCCAGGAATTCATTCTCATTCTTAGTTATATAAATAGTAGCCAGCCTTCTTTGGTGCCACATTTTGCTGTCATTCATTGGTATTGTCACACGGAGTTTTGCTCAAAACTCGTCAATTGTTATGGTAGCATAAGATGCTGTTCACACTACAGATTCTGACACTCCACCCCATGGTTTCTCTGGTGTTTCTGAGGTACACAGGCAGGCTCGGGCATTGACCAGCTGTGTGCACCTCCATGGTCAGGCTAGCAAAAGTTAAGCTCTGCTATCCTGCTGGTTACCTCAGGTTTTCAACAACATGTAATCTCAATAACATTTGCTCCTTACCTTTTTAAGATGGCGTAATCTGTCTTCCCATGCCGACTATAGTTTATTGCTGTGTTGATCTGTGTGCTGTTGTGTCCCAGTCCTGCTGGGGATTATATTGTGTGGTGCTTGGAGTTGTTGTGGAGGTCTCCCATCGTCTTGTTTCCTCCCTGCTCTTATTTTCCCCCTTATCTCTTATTGTTTTATACCTCTGTGTGATACGCTGTGATAAAGTTTTGGATCCCCTGTTCGTATATCTCTTATGGTTTTATCACACTCCTGTCCCGACCCCCTCCTGGGGTAAGGGGGTATAAGATCAGGGCTGGTCAGGAGCAGGGCTAGGAAGGCGGCTCAGACATCATCACCTTCAGAGGTAACTCTGAGATCAGGGATAGTTAGGGCTCCCCAGTCTAGGAGCCCCTGTCCCTAGCATTCTCCATATCGCCCGTGACAGGTATTAGGAACATTGCGCACTTCAGAATGCCATGAAAGTACCCAGTGGTGTACAGATGGGGCCATCACCATTAAATTGGGCCACCCATGATGACAAGGTTTGCCACCCAGAAGGTGTTTCTCTCTTCCCACTCTGCCCAAAATGTAGTTCCTCTGAGGAAGGGTGTATAGCTGTACAGACCAATCAGGATTGGACCTCTCTATCCAATGGTCCTAATGTTGCCGCATTGCTGCCTATTGTATGGTAACCCTTAAACACCCATTCGTTCAGAACATATGCACCGAAAATGGTCAAATGTGTGTATGACGTGAGTTTTGCATCAACTGATTGACTAGATGATAAATGGTGAGATGTATTCAGCCCTGGCATGAATTGTGACCGTAATCGGAGAAGGCCGATCACGCTTTCCTTCTGGTTGTAGATTATGCGGCTAGGAAAGGCCCGAGCTCGGCGTCCATTCATTAGTGTCCCTCTCAATGCACAAGTGCATTACCTTCCTGATCTACGATAGAGAGGAGACAAACTTAAAAGACTGGAGAGCAGAGCGCGCAGGCTCAGATTCATGGCTTCCCGAGGATCCCCGGGCTGTTAGATTTATTGCAGTGTGTGGTCTTTGCACTGCGGAGGCTGTTTATTCAGTAATACTAACAGTGTTCCCACCGCTCCACTACAACACCTACAATGAATTACAGACAGATTTTCTGTACGAGTGAAAAATTCATTATCTTTGCAATATAGAAAATAAAAAAAAAAAGCATAAAAGCATTTTCAGAAAATGCGCTGATGAGCAGTCAACCAGAAATTCATGGTCTTCTGGACTGTAATATGGGCCGTATTCACACATAGCAGAATTGCTGTAAGTTGAATTTATCACAAATATATTCAGTATTGCCACATAATCTTCTTTCCTCATGATGCCATCTATTTTGTGAAGTGCACCAGTCCCTCCTGCAGGAAAACAACCCCACAACATGATGCTGCCACCACCGTGTTTCACAGTTGGGATGATGTTCTTAGGCTTCAAAGCTTCTCCCTTTTTCCTATAAATGTAACGATGGTCATTATGACCAAACAGTTTAATTTTAGTTTCATCAGTCCACAGGACATGTCTCCAAATATTAATGTCTGTGTACCTGTGTGCATTTCCAAACATTAATCTGACTTTTTTATGTTACTTTTGGACTAGTGGCTTCTTCCTGGCAGAGAGGCCTTTCAGCCCATGTCAATACAGTATTTGTTTCACTGTGGATAAAGACACAATCTTACCAGCTTCCGCCAGCATCTTCACAAGGTCTTTTGCTTTTGTTCTTGGGTTGATATGCACATGTCTGACCAAAGCACGTTTATCTCTGATACACAGAACCCGTCTCCTTCCTGAGCGGTATGATGGCTGGACATTCCCATCTTGTTTGTTCTTGTAAATAATTGTTTGTACAGATGAATGAAGCACCTTCAGGAATCTGGAAATTGCACCCAAGAATGAAGCAGACTTGTACAAGTTCACAATTCTCTTTCTGAGATCTTGGCTGATTTCTTTTGATTTTCCCATGATGCTACAGAAAGAAGCAGTGTGTTTCAGGTGTGCATTAAAATACATCCACAGGTGTGTCTCTAATTAATTCAGATATTGCCAATAACCCTATCAGAAGCTTCCAAAGACATGACATCATCATATGGGCTGTCCCATATTGTTTAAAGGCATAGTACTCTTAGTATATGTAAACTTTTGACTTGCATGGATGAGATATTATAAAATCTCTACTATGCCGCATATTTCCCTCCTGATAAATATACATTTGCCAGTGTGTACAAACCCTTAATGAATTTATGCGGAGTTTAATAGTAGCGTAGGATAGAGACTAGCCTGCCAACAAAATCCCTGGGATTCTGAAAAGAAAAAAAAATTCCAACATACCTGGTGGTCCAGGGTAGTCAAGGAGTTTATGGTAACATTCATGAGGTCTAGGACAGTGAAGTTGATAATGGTTGTTTAAGGCAGTAAAAAAGCCTGGTGTCTAGTGGGTTACTGTGTTTTCCATGGACAGTAATCACATGCAGCTTCACATTTCTGCATAGTCTGTGCAGTAAAGGATTAGAGAGGACTGTGCAGGGAAAGATTAGAGAGGACTGTGCAGCTGTTTAGGATAGAAAAGAAAGGACTGTGCAGCGGTGCAGAAAAAATGGAGAGAACTGTGCAGGGGAGGAAAAGAGAGGACTGTGCAGCTGTATAGGATAGAAAAGAAAGGACTGTGCACCAAAAGAATGGAGAGGACTGTGCAGCTGTATAGGAAAGAAAGGACTGTGCAGCGATGCAGGGAAAAAATAGAGGACTTTACAGGGAAAGAATGCAGAGGACTGTGCAGGGGAGGAAAAGCAAGGACTGTGCAGCTGTATAGGATAGAAAAGAAAGTACTGTGCAGCTGTCCAGGGAAAGCATGGAGAGGACTGTGCAGCTGGATAGAATAGAAAAGAAAGGACTTTGCAGCACTGCAGGGAAAGAATAAAGATGACTCTACAGGGAAAGAATGGAGAGGACAGTGCAGGAAATGAAAAGAAAGGACTGTGCAGCTATACAACATAGAAAAGAAAGGACTATGCAGTGCTGCAGGGAAAGAATGGAGAGGACCGTGCAGCAGTGCAGGGGGGAAAAAATGGAGAGAGCTGTGCAGGGAAAGAATAGAAAGGACTGTGCAGCTGTGCAGGGAAAGAATAGAGAGGACTGTGCAAGGAAAGAATAGAGAGGATGGTGTAGCTGTGCAAGGAAAGAATAGAGAGGACTGTGCAGCTGTGCAAGGAAAGAATAGAGAGGACTGTGCAGCTGTGCAAGGAAAGAATAGAGAGGACTGTGCAGCTGTGCAGGGAAATAATAGAGAGGACTGTGCGGTGGTGCAGGGAAAGAATAGAGTGGACTGTGCAGCTGTGCAGGGAAAGAATAGAGAGGACTGTGCGGTGGTGCAGGGAAAGAATAGAGTGGACTGTGCAGCTGTGCAGGGAAAGAATAGAGAGGACTGTGCAGCTGTGCAGGGAAAGAATAGAGAGGACTGTGCACCTGTGCAAGGAAAGAATAGAGAGGACTGTGCGGTGGTGCATAGAAATGATATAGAGGACAGTGCAGCTGGACAGTTACGGAACAGAGAGGACTGTGCAGCTGTGATGGAATAGTCGCACAGAAGTCCTCAATGTGATCGAGCAGAGTGCGATAAGAGTTTGAAGTCTGATAGCTCTCCCTCCACTCTGGGAAAATATGTGACTTCATGGCATAAGATCAGAAGTAGCTATGTGGAGATATGGCCCAGAATCACCTCATAACTCTTATTCCTGCTATACGAAGGGCTACTCATAAGTCTTTGGCTTTGTGATCTTTTTTGTTTGTATGGTAACAAATGTTACATCACATGAAAGCCTTATGTAGCTAATATATTCAAAATTGTGTTTGTTGCTTATGGCAACAGTGTTCTACGCACGCAGGAAAACAACATGGCGGAGTATAATGTGATATTCACAGCAACTGAGAGCAGAGGAGGGATAAAATTCTTGTTTCTGCAAGGAAAGTCCACGAAGGATATTCATGGTGATATGTCGCAGACATTGGCGGATCAATGCCCTTCATATTCCACAGTTAAGAACTGGGTTGACAAATTTAAAATGGGCCACTTCAGCACCAAAGATGAGGAACGTCCTGGACGACCGAGAGTGGCTGTTGTTCCGGAGATCGTCGATGCTGTGCACAACCTCATACCGGAGAATCCACGAATTTCAGCTAAAGCAATAGCAGACATCATGGGGATTTCCCGTGACGTGTTTGTGTCATTATCCATGAACATTTGGATATGAGGAAGCGATCTGCAAAGTGGGTCCCCAAATGTCTGACAACAGATTAGAGAAGCCTGCGAGTGAAAACTTCCCAGTCCATTTGCAGCATTTCCGGACTGATAAAAACTTCCTAGATCGACTGGTCACTATGGATGAGACCTGGATTTATTTGTATGACCCTGAAAACAAGGAGCAGTCAAAAGAGTGAAGGCACAGTGGTTCTCCTTGTCTAAAGAAGTTCATGGTGTAAAAATGAGCCACTAAGGTGATGGCGTCTGTATTCTGGGATAAGGAGGGCGTGCTGCTAGTGGACTACCTTCAAAAGGGTTCCACCACCAATGCAAGGTATTACATTGAGCTTTTGGACCAATTGAAGGCAGCTCTGAAGGCCAAAAGGTGCGGCAAGCTGTCCAAAGGAATCTTGTTCCTGCAAGACAACGCCTCCGCTCACACTGCACAAGCGACCACGGCAAAACTGGCAGAGCCGGGCTTCCAGCTGGTGACCACCCACCTTATTCACCAGATCTAGCTCCCTCCGACTATCATCTGTTTCCAAATGTGAAGAAATACTTCAAGGGTATCAAATTTCACACCATTTCTGATGCCATGGCTGCTACGGATGCCTGGTTTGAGGCACAGCTGAAATCCTTCTTTTTGCTAGGCTTACAGAACTTGGAATACCGATGTAAGAAGTTTGGTTTCATCAGTGGAGAGTATGTGAAATAAATGTAAAGTTTCATCATCCTATCTTGTTTCTGTCTGGGTAAAGCCAAAGACTTATCAGCAGCCCCTCGTAAATACACTTTTGTGATGAAATTGAATTTTTTTTCTTTTTTGTCAATTGTTTTGACGAGTTTCTCAACCCCATAATGTCGGTCTCATCCAGAGCTGTATGTGACAATATTGTACCTGAGCTGCACAATTAAAAAACAATCATCGTAATACATTTGTAAAATGGACTTGAGAACGGCGATTGTTATAACATTACATGGTATTTTGTCCTATTTGCAAGGATGATGGGTCACTAATTTTCATAACTGAAAGGAATGGGAAGGTACTTACTAATAAAGCCTGTACGGCGTGTAAATTCTTATTATGGCCTCATAATCTCATCATCATCAGCGCAACGGCCAATATATCCAGATGGTAAATCGCCCCCTCGATCCTAGCAAACACTGCCCACACCAGATGAAACTCCACCAATATCATATCTGTTGACAACTATGGCAGCGCCGCTATGACGGTACAGTGCCTTAGCAACCACTGTGCAGTATTTTCCTTGTCTGCAATATATAAAAGCGGCATAACATGTATCCTCCCCCTATATAACATTGCAGACTAAGATATGATTTTTTTGCTGCACCTTTGATAGATCCCATTTACATGGTCTCCTCCTGACGTAATTTGTAGTATCAGTAAGAGATGCTGTCACCTATTGGCAGCATTAATTATGTAGTTTCTAAAGCCTGCTTTACACGGTACGATCTATCGTGCAATTTCACGATCGATCGCACCCGCCCCGACGTTTGTGCGTCACGGGCAATTAGTTGCCCGTGGCGCACAAAGTCGTTAACCCCCATCACACGTACTTACCTGCTGTGCGACGTCGCTGTGGGCGGTGAACATCCTCTTCCTGAAGGGGGAGGGACGTTTGGCGTCACAGCGACGTCACACAGCGGCCGGCCAATAGAAGAGGAGGGGCGGAGATGAGCGAGACGTAAACATCCCGCCCACCTCCTTCCTTCTATGTTTTACTTTACTCCTAGAGCCCATGTCCACAATCAGGAATTGCATTTTTTTTCGAGGCAGTGTTTGTGCTGCTTCCAAAACGCTGAATTGTACAGCACAAGCACAGTGGATTGGATTTAGAGAAATCCCATGTCCATTGTGTTTCTTTTTTCCACGGTGTATTCTGACCTGCGGTGTGACTTTCTGCTTGCGCAGACCTGTACTCTTTAAGACAATTGGTATTAGGGTGTCACCCGAGCCATGAACATAAGATAACTGCCTGCGTCTGGCCACTTCTTGGCTGGTATGATCCCTTCAAAGAACACTAGTACCAAGGACTGTAATACCCACTCGGCTAAATGACTATTACCCTCCACCAAAATCTGTTGCTGCTAGTAAATACCAACTTGACGGAACTGAACACATTCATGTCACTCGGAGTTTTGCACAAACTTTGCCAACTGTCATGGCGGTGTTGGGCGCTGTTCAGATTGCAGATTCTGACACTCTGCCCGATGGTTTCTCTGGTGTGTGGACTCCACACAGGCAGACTTGGTGGTCCCCACAAAGCTTCTCATGAGCCAGATCAGACAGCCCATACTTTGCACTGACGAGGGGCAAGCACCCCGAAACACCGTGTCTTCAAATTGGGATTCTGATCTGGCATATATATCCTAAGTCATATGTAAAGGATTGTCAAAAATCCACATTTAACTTTTAGGATCGCTACTTCCAATAGGTGGCGCTGCGCTAGAGTTTGTCTCTTGTCCTGGAGAGACAATTTGAACCTGCTATGTGCCAATTCATAGTCAGTCTAGCAAGAGTTAACCTTTGCTGGTTTGCTTGCTCCTTTGGTCAGATGTTGTGGGGAGGCCTATCACATCTGCTACCCTCCTATTTATGCTGGTTGAAACCTTCCACCCATGCCAGCTATATTTTATTCTATGTTGGTCTCTGAGATGTGATGTCCCAGACCTACTGGTGCAAGTTGTGCTCATAGTTTGGTGTGGTTGTGGAGTTTACCTCTGTTGTAGCTTCCATCCTGCTCTTGTCTGTCCTCCTCCATCTCTTATTGTCTTAGTGTGTGTGTGTGTGTGTGTGTGTGTGTGTGTGTGTGTGTGTGTGTGTGTGTACATGTGATGCGTGACATAGTTTAGTTTTCCCTTGTCTGTCTTAATCTGTGGGCTTCATCACACTCCAGTCCCATCCCTCCCTGAGGGGAGGGGGAATCAGATCAGGACTTGTCAGGAGCAGGGCTAGGTAGGAGGCTCAGATCTCTCCACCATCAGGAGTATCCCTGAGTTTAGGGATAGCATAGGGTCCCCTAGCTTGAGGGACAGCCTAGGAGCCCCACTTCCCCGCTATCCCATAGTCATAGTGAGAATTCAATTATTTTGTGTTTTACATAGTAAATATAGATAAGTCTAAATACCTTGACTATTATACATTGCTGAATTACATCAGATAACATACTGTTCTGTTTGGTTTCAGACCCGCTCCACGTCGACCCATCTTCAAGCCGGCCCACCTGAAGTGAGGAGTCGCAGCCTTGTGTGAACTTTGCACTACGCTCCGACACCAGTTGGAGTCTGTTTACTGAGACAACTGAACTTTTTTAATTTACTAATATCCTAAAAAAAAAAGGACTGAGCTGTGGCCTTTGGTGCTATGCTGTATGTACTTGCTCAGGTACTTGTAAATTATTAATTTATGTGGAATATTTAGTACAGTGCGGTGCATTGCGCTAGGTATATTTAACCAAAGAGGACTTTCCAAAGAAGGGAAATATTTTTATAACGTCTCGTACACTTGAAGTATTTTACGATTTTCTAGTATACTGAATGGAAGAAGGTTTCCAGACCTACGCATCAATAAGCACACTCAGAACTGGAGGTTTTATTTGTAAAATCTGCACTTTTTTTTTTTTTTTTTTTTTTTTACCATTTTTTAGCGTCTATTTACAATGAGCATTTAGTCAATAAAGCTTTTGGTAGATACATGTATATTGCTGTATTTTACAATATATCGACATATATAAGTCCGGTGCTATGGCAGTGAATGTATCTGCACACTCTGCAATGATCGCTGGCAGAGACCTTAATTAAGTTTTATTTGTTTTAACTTTTATCAGAAAGGTTCAAAATGCGGTGCTAATTTAATTTTTCATTATATCTTATACTGGTCGATGCTGTTTTTTATATATATATATATATATATATATTATATATATATATATATATATATATATATATATATAATATATATATATATATATATATATCACACACACACACACACACACACACACACACTCACACTCACACTCACACTCACACTCACACTCACACTCACACACATATACAAAGCCCCAAATCTTTGGCAGAGACATAAATGGATAGATTATATTTTGGCTGCCTGCAGACACCACTAGAGGGAGCCGGCTGCATTCTGACCGTGCATCTATGCAGTTAGCTCCCTCCAGTGGCTGCAGTCGGTATGATAATTTCTATGCACATGATTAGGAGCTGTTCTGTGTGACTATGAATTAAAGGGGATCTATCAGTATAAAATGACTGTCTAAACCAGGCACAGATCCTTGATGTGGACAAACAGTTCAGTGCACTTTCCAACCCACTTCTTTTGAATCTATCCCCCCCCTTCTTTGATTGACAATGATAGCTTGGAAGGTACACTGAACTGCACAGCCACGCCAAGGGTGCACACCATGCTTGTGCTTGGTTTGAATAGTCATTTTGATCTGACAGGCTCCCTTAAAGAGGTTGTCCCCTACTTTTCCTTAGGATAGGTCATCAACATCAGATCGGCCAGAGTCCGACACTCCGCACCCCCGCAAATCAGTTGTTCATGGTGTCGGCGGCGGTAGTAGGCAGCCGGAAATGCTCAGTTCCAAAGCTGCTCCGTCTTCTGATAGCGGCCATGGCTGGGTGCTTCACATCCGCCTCCTATTCAAATGAATAGGAGGCGAATGTGCAGTACTCAGCCACGGCCGCTATCAGAAGACGGAGCAGCTCCGACACTGAGTATTTCCGGCTGCCTGCTACCGCCGCCGACACCATGAACAACTGATTGGCGGGGGTGCGGAGTGTCAGACCCCGGCTGATCAGACATTAATATCCTAAGGATAAGCCATCAATGTAAAAGTAGTGGACAACCCCTTTAAAGCTTCAATACACTTGCACGTTACTGCTCCATTCAATGTGGCACTGTTGGAGTTGTCCGACTGCTCTTTCCATTAGTTCGAGTGTGAGCATGTGTCACCACCTTCTATTTAAACCCCCCTTGAAATTGGGTCTCGGTGCTCCCGTTTTAGTGATTGGCTTGGGTCCAGGATGATGGATACCCAGCAATCATACAAAGGACACTTTTTATGGCCCAAGCTCTTTCGATCAACTGCGCTACATGCTCCCCTACAATCCCAGACCCCAAAAAAGCCATGGCTGCATTTTAAAACTTGTATTTATTAATAATAATCAATCTAAAATATTCGATTGCTCTGAATACCTATGTGTCTCCATGGTCACAGATTGCACGTCTTCCAGATTAGACTGTTAGGTTATGTGCACACACTGTGAATTGGGGCAGAAAATTTCTGCACCTTGTGGCAGAAAAATGCACCAAAATCCACCTGCAGTTTTTTTTGAGGTTTTTGATGCAATTTTTTTTTTTGGCATGCACCAAGGAAAAGACTGTCAATAAAGCTAGGTTAATAAAAAAAAGAAGGAAAAAAACCCAACCCTTTCTTGATGTCATTTCCTGTTCTGTTTACATTGTCCTGCTCCTGATGACATCACGTCCTGTTTTAGCCATGTGTTTTTTGTGTTAAAAAATGCTGCAAAACCGCACCAAAAACTCACTGTGTGAACACACCTGCGGATTTCGGTGATTTATTTTCTCATAACAACATTAAAGTCAATAGGTAAAAAAAAAAAAGCCGCAAATCCGGACCAATAATTGATGTGTCAAAATCTGCAAGGAAAAAAACAGAACATCGGCACAGCACTTCAGAAATCTCTTAGACTTCAGAAGAGGCATGCAGACTTTGGTGCAGATTTTTTTTGGGGAAAAAAAAAGCAGCACGTGCACAGGGCCTTAAAGGGAACCTGTCACCAGATTTGGTGACTATAAGCTGTGGCCACCACCAGTGGGCTCTTATATACAGCATTCTAACATGCTGTATATAAGAGCCCAGGCCACTGTGTAGAACGTAAGAATCACTTTATAATACTCACCTAAACGGTTGGTGCGGTGCAGACTGGTCAGATCTGGTCTCCGTTCTCCGGTGCCGGCGCCTCCTCTTTTTGCCATCTTTGTCCTCCTTCTTCTGTCATAACGCATCCACACTCGCCGTCATTGAGGTCCTGCGCAGGCGCACTTTGATCTGCCCTGAGCAGGGCAGATCAAAGTATTGTAGTGCGCATGCGCGGGACCGGCGAGGGTGTATGACATAGGACATGTCATGAACCCAGGCTTTAGAAGGAGGACGAAGATGGTCGAAAGAGGAGGCGCCGGCACCGGAGACGCCCATATGACCAGTCTGCACTGCTCCGCCCCTTAGGTGAGTATTATAAAGTGTTTTTTTATGTTCTACACAGCGGCCTGGGCTCTTATATACAGCATGTTAGAATGCTGTATATAAGAGCCCACTGGTGGTGACCACAGGTTATAGTCACCAAATCTGGTGACAGGTTCCCTTTAAGCTTATTTGTAGTCTATAATCATGGAGACACATAGCCTTGCACTGGAGCAGCATACACTTTACGGTAGGATATTAAAAACTTGCCATAAAAAATGCACAGTGTGTATAGTCATTAGGATAACTGATGGATTTAATAGACTAAATACAGAGGAGAAACAATGACACAAGGTGCTAAATACAATTCTGCTGGGTTCACTTCTGTACATGGCTTACACATGCCACATAGAGATAATGTTTACAGTAACACGCTGCATCAGTGGTGTATAATATGGTGCTAATATAACCTATATCCACTCACTTATAGCCAGACTTCAAGGAGACTTGTATAGGAATAAGTACGTGGAGTGAAGGCCTCTGTGTGCGCCTCCGAGATGGCAAATCCCATCCAGGGCTGTCACAGCGAACCGTTTTACTAGGAGATACCCATACTTTCCAATAACTTTTCAGAATGATCTCTCGTGTGTGTACATGAGGAATACACTATTTCTGGCCTCTATATGACTTGTAACCTGCATTTTCACCAGTTCTGTTCTCTGCAGGATGAGCTGCAATTGTCTCTGAGCTGGGGGGTAGAGACAGGCTGCTATCATCTGCCCCATACACTGCAGAGACAATGGATTTCCCGCTAGTCATTCCACAGACATTAACAGAAGTAATTAAAATATAGAAATCTTGCAATTTTAACTTTGGCCAATGGGGCTATTTTAGACTTTTATTTCCTGAGCTTTCGGGAAGACTTTTAAGAAGTCTCATTATCATCACAGGAAGGATTACAATGACTGATAACACCTCTATATACAGTAGATGACACAGGATCCACCATTCACAACAGATGACACAGCTCACCTCCTCCTCCTGTTCAAAGACTGATAACACCTCTATATAAAGTAACACAGGATCCACCATTCACAGTAGGTGATGTCACAGCTCACCTCCTCCCCCTGCACAATAACTGATAACACCTCTATATATGGTAGATAACACAGGATACACTATAGGTGATGTCACATCTCACCTTCTCCTCCTGTACAATGACTGATAACACCTTTATACACAGTAGATAACACAGGAGCCAACATTCACAGGTGATGTCACAGCTCACCTCCTCCTCCTGCACAATAACTGATAACACCTCTATATATAGTAGATACACAGGATACACCATTCCCAATAGGTGATATCACAGCTCACCATCTCCTCCTGTATAGTGTTTAATAACACCTCTATATACAGTAGCTAACACAGGATCCACCATTCACAATATGTGATGTCACAGCTCACCTCCTCCTGTACAATGGCTGATAACATCTCTATATACAGTGGATGACACAGGATCCACCATTCACAATAGGTGATATCACAGCTCACCTCCTCCTCCTCCTGCACGATAACTGATAACACCTCTATACAGTTAGGTCCAGAAATATTTGGACAGTGACACAATTTTCGCGAGTTGGGCTCTGCATGCCACCACATTGGATTTGAAATGAAACCTCTACAACAGAATTCAAGTGCAGATTGTAACGTTTAATTTGAAGGTTTGAACAAAAATATCTGATAGAAATTGTAGGAATTGTACACATTTCTTTACAAACACTCCACATTTTAGGAGGTCAAAAGTAATTGGACAAATAAACCAAACCCAAACAAAATATTTTTATTTTCAATATTTTGTTGCGAATCCTTTGGAGGCAATCACTGCCTTAAGTCTGGAACCCATGGACATCACCAAACGCTGGGTTTCCTCCTTCTTAATGCTTTGCCAGGCCTTTACAGCCGCAGCCTTCAGGTCTTGCTTGTTTGTGGGTCTTTCTGTCTTAAGTCTGGATTTGAGCAAGTGAAATGCATGCTCAATTGGGTTAAGATCTGGTGATTGACTTGGCCATTGCAGAATGTTCCACTTTTTTGCACTCATGAACTCCTGGGTAGCTTTGGCTGTATGCTTGGGGTCATTGTCCATCTGTACTATGAAGCGCCGTCCGATCAACTTTGCGGCATTTGGCTGAATCTGGGCTGAAAGTATATCCCGGTACACTTCAGAATTCATCCGGCTACTCTTGTCTGCTGTTATGTCATCAATAAACACAAGTGACCCAGTGCCATTGAAAGCCATGCATGCCCATGCCATCACGTTGCCTCCACCATGTTTTACAGAGGATGTGGTGTGCCTTGGATCATGTGCTGTTCCCTTTCTTCTCCAAACTTTTTTCTTCCCATCATTCTGGTACAGGTTGATCTTTGTCTCATCTGTCCATAGAATACTTTTCCAGAACTGAGCTGGCTTCATGAGGTGTTTTTCAGCAAATTTAACTCTGGCCTGTCTATTTTTGGAATTGATGAATGGTTTGCATCTAGATGTGAACCCTTTGTATTTACTTTCATGGAGTCTTCTCTTTACTGTTGACTTAGAGACAGATACACCTACTTCACTGAGAGTGTTCTGGACTTCAGTTGATGTTGTGAACGGGTTCTTCTTCACCAAAGAAAGTATGCGGCGATCATCCACCACTGTTGTCATCCGTGGACGCCCAGGCCTTTTTGAGTTCCCAAGCTCACCAGTCAATTCCTTTTTTCTCAGAATGTACCTGACTGTTGATTTTGCTACTCCAAGCATGTCTGCTATCTCTCTGATGGATTTTTTCTTTTTTTTCAGCCTCAGGATGTTCTGCTTCACCTCAATTGAGAGTTCCTTAGACCGCATGTTGTCTGGTCACAGCAACAGCTTCCAAATGCAAAACCACACACCTGTAATCAACCCCAGACCTTTTAGCTACTTCATTGATTACAGGTTAACGAGGGAGACGCCTTCAGAGTTAATTGCAGCCCTTAGAGTCCCTTGTCCAATTACTTTTGGTCCCTTGAAAAAGAGGAGGCTATGCATTACAGAGCTATGATTCCTAAACCCTTTCTCCGATTTGGATGTGAAAACTCTCATATTGCAGCTGGGAGTGTGCACTTTCAGCCCATATTATATATATAAATGTATTTCTGAACATGTTTTTGTAAACAGCTAAAATAACAAAACTTGTGTCACTGTCCAAATATTTCTGGCCCTAACTGTATATAGTAGATAACAAAGGATCCACCATACACAATAGGTGATGTCACAACTCACCTCCTCTACTTCCTCTACAATGACTGATAACACCTCAACAAATAGTAGATAAAACAAGATTCACCATTCACAATAGGTGATGTCACAGCTCACCTCCTCCTGTAGAATGACTGATAACACCTCTATATATAGTAGATAATAGGATCTATCATTCACAATAGATGATTTTCCAGATACCCCTAATCCACCTCCTGTACAATGATTGTCATATGCATACATAAAAATGTTAACTAAGTATTCACTATTCACATTATCACACTAGGTGATGGCACAGCTCACCTCCTTCCCTTCCTGCACATTCTCATTAGATGCTGTAATCTAAACAATAGGGTCTGATAGTCTCTTTATTGCTACTAATGTATATGTGAATTTCCTGAAACAAAAAGTATGATTGTAGAATGGCTCTAGACGGTCAGATCGAAAATTGCAAGATTTCTAATTTGTATTATTAACCCCTTCAGCCCCCAGCCTGTTTTCACCTTAAAGACCCGGCCATTTTTTGCAATTTTGACCAGTGTCACTTTGACAGGTTATAACTCTGGAACACTTCAACGGATCCTGGCGATTCTGAGATTGTTTTTTCGTGACATATTGTGCTTCATGTCAGTAGTAAATTTAGGCCGATATGTTTTGCGTTAATTTGTGAAAATTTCGGAAATTTGGCGAAAATTTTGAAAATTTCGCAATTTTCAAAATTTGAAATTTTATGCCCATAAATCTGAGAGATAGGTCACACAAAATAGTTACTAAATAACATTTCCCACTTGTCTGCTTTACACCAGCGCAATTTTTGAAAAAAAAAAAAATTCCGTTAGGAAGTTAGAAGGGTTCAAAGTTCATCAGCAATTTCTCATTTTTCCAACAAAATTTACATAAAAAAAAATTTTAGGTACCACATCACATTTGGAGTGATTTGAGAAACCTAGGCGACAGAAAATACCCAAAAGTGACCCCATTCTAAAATCTGCACCCCTCACTCTGCTCAAAACCACATCCAAGAAGTTTATTAACCCTTTAGGAGCTTCACAGCAACCAAAGCAATGTAGACGAAAAAATGAAAATTTTACTTTTTTAACACAAAAATGTTACTTTAGCCATAAAAATTAGTATTTTCACAAGGGTATCAGGAAAAATGCATCATAAAATGTATTGTGCATTTTCTCCTGAGTACGCAGATACCTCATATGTGGTGGAAATCAAATGTTTGGGCACACGGCAGGACTCGGAAGGCAAGGAGCACCATTTGAATTTTTGAACGCAAAATTAGCTGCACTCATTAGCGGACGCCATGTCGGGTTTGAAGACTCCCTGAGGTGCCTAAACAATGTAGCTCCCCCACAAGTGACCCCATTTTGGAAACTAGACCCCTCAAATATTTTTTCTAGATGTTTGATGTGCACTTTGAACCCCTGGGGGCTTCACAGAAGTTTATAACGTTGAGCCGTGAAAAGAAAAAAAATTTTTTTTACCACAAAACTGTTGCTTCAACCAGGTAGCTTTTTTTATCACAACGGTATCAGGAAAAAATGCACCATAAAATGTATTGTGCATTTTCTCCTGAGTACGCAGATACGCCATATGTGGTGGAAATCAAATGTTTGGGCACACGGCAGGACTCGGAAGGCAAGGAGCGCCATTTGAATTTTTGAGTGCAAAATTAGCTGCACTCATTAGCGGACGCCATGTCGGGTTTGAAGACTCCCTGAGGTGCCTAAACAATGGACCTCCCCCACAAGTGACCCCATTTTGGAAACTAGACCCCTCAAATATTTTTTCTAGATGTTTGATGTGCACTTTGATCCCCTGGGGGCTTCACAGAAGTTTATAACGTTGAGCCGTGAAAAGAAAAAAAATTTTTTTTACCACAAAACTGTTGCTTCAACCAGGTAGCTTTTTTTATCACAACGGTATCAGGAAAAAATGCACCATAAAATGTATTGTGCATTTTCTCCTGAGTACGCAGATACGCCATATGTGGTGGAAATCAAATGTTTGGGCACACGGCAGGACTCGGAAGGCAAGGAGCGCCATTTGAATTTTTGAGTGCAAAATTAGCTGCACTCATTAGCGGACGCCATGTCGGGTTTGAAGACTCCCTGAGGTGCCTAAACAATGGACCTCCCCCACAAGTGACCCCATTTTGGAAACTAGACCCCTCAAATATTTTTTCTAGATGTTTGATGTGCACTTTGATCCCCTGGGGGCTTCACAGAAGTTTATAACGTTGAGCCGTGAAAAGAAAAAAAATTTTTTTTACCACAAAACTGTTGCTTCAACCAGGTAGCTTTTTTTATCACAACGGTATCAGGAAAAAATGCACCATAAAATGTATTGTGCATTTTCTCCTGAGTACGCAGATACCCCATATGTGGTGGAAATCAAATGTTTGGGCACACAGCAGGACTCGGCAGGCAAGGAGCGCCATTTCACAGCAAAATTGGTTGGAATTATTAGCGGACGCCATGTTGCATTTGGAGACCCCCCTGAAGTGCCTAAACAATGGAGCTCCCCCACATGTGATCCCATTTTGGAAACTAGACCCCTCATGGAATTTATCTAGCTATTTAGTGAGCACTTTGAACCCCTGGAGGCTTCACAAACGTTTGTAATGTTCAGCCGTGAAAATATTTTATTATTTTTTTTACCACAAAATTGTTTTTTCAAACAGGTAGCTTTTTTTTCACAAGGGTATCAGGAAAAAATGCACCATAAAATGTATTGTGCAATTTCTCCTGAGTACACAGGTACCTCATATGTGGTGGAAATCAATTGTTTGGGCATACGGCGGGGCTCAGAAGAGAAGGAGCGCCATTTCACAGTAAAATTGGTTGGAATTATTAGCAGACGCCATGTTGCATTTGGAGACCCCCTGAGGTGCCTAAACAATGGAGCTCCCCCACATGTGATCCCATTTTGGAAACTAGACCCCCCCCCCCATACAAAAAAATTAGTTTGGCGAAATAAAAAATACAGACATCAGTAAAAAAAAAAAAAAAATGAATAAAAAAAAAAATATATGAGCGCCTGCCACTAAGACCAGTGCCAAACGTGAGAGCAATGCACGAGTCTCGCATCGCATCATCCACTCCAGTCTGGAAGCAAGCAACTGCGCTGGATAATGCGATGCGAGAGGGCGGGGCGGCAGATGAGAAAGGGCGCAGCGGATGGAAGATGAGAAAGTGCGCAGCGGATGGAGGAGCGGCAGAGGATGGGAAAGGGCGCAGCGGATGGAAGATGGAAAATGGCGCAGCGGATGGAGGAGCGGCAGAGGATGGGAAAGGGCGCAACGGATGGATGATGGGAAATGGCGCAGCGGGTGGAGGAGCGGCAGAGGATGGGGGGGGGGAGGTGAGATGGGGATACCTACCTTACAGGATGGATCTAGGCAGCAGGATCACAGCAGACAGAAGAGGCAGCAGATGAAGGAGGCAACAGATTGAGGAGGGTGAGAGGGGGCAGTAGATGAAGAGGATGGGAGAGAGCAGGCAGCAGATCGGGGAGGGGGGCAGAGTCTGATGGGAGAGAGAGATGGCTCATGGAGGAGGGGGGGCCCCAGAACATGGAGGGGGGAGGGGGGGAGGGTGGCTTGCAGCACATGTGGGGGGGGGAGGGTGGCTTGCAGCACATGTGGGGGGGGGGAGGGTGGCTTGCAGCACATGTGGGGGGGGAGGGTGGCTGCAAGCGGTGGATCGGAGCGGCGGCCGGGACAGCGGTGGATCGGAGCGGCGGCCGGGACAGCGGTGGATCGGAGCGGCGGCCGGGACAGCGGTGGATCGGAGCGGCGGCCGGGACAGCGGTGGATCGGAGCGGCGGCCGGGACAGCGGTGGATCGGAGCGGCGGCCGGGACAGCGGTGGATCGGAGCGGCGGCCGGGACAGCGGTGGATCGGAGCGGCGGCCGGGACAGCGGTGGATCGGAGCGGCGGCCGGGACAGCGGTGGATCGGAGCGGCGGCCGGGACAGCGGTGGATCGGAGCGGCGGCCGGGACAGCGGTGGATCGGAGCGGCGGCCGGGACAGCGGTGGATCGGAGCGGCGGCCGGGACAGCGGTGGATCGGAGCGGCGGCCGGGACAGCGGTGGATCGGAGCGGCGGCCGGGACAGCGGTGGATCGGAGCGGCGGCTGGGACAGCGGTGGATCGGAGCGGCGGCGGGGACAGCGGTAAATCGAGCGTGGCGGCGGGGCGATCGGAGACAGGGGCGAGCGGCTGGGACAGGGGCGGGCGAGCGGCTGGGACAGGGGCGGGCGAGCGGCTGGGACAGGGGCGGGCGAGCGGCTGGGACAGGGGCGGGCGAGCGGCTGGGACAGGGGCGGGCGAGCGGCTGGGACAGGGGCGGGCGAGCGGCTGGGACAGGGGCGGGCGGGCGAGCGGCTGGGACAGGGGCGGGCGAGCGGGGGCAGCAACTTACCGATGGGCACCCGCAGAGCTTCGGCTTCCAGGGACGGTCACAGGCCGCAGATCCACATTGATTGGAGAGAGCGGTCACAAGACCGGTCTCTCCAATCAGAGCTGGGGGCGGGTGAAGCATCGATCACCCAGCTCCAGCCAATGGCCAGTGCTACAGCAGCACTGATCAGGGCTGGATTTCAATGTTCCAGCCATTTTCAATGGCTGGAACATTACAGTGGCTGTAATTGGCTGAGCGGCGTTCGTCAGCCAATCACAGCCTCTGTAGGTTCGGGGAGGAGGCACCACCCCTCCTGACGTCAGGCAGAGGTCCCCTCCTTCCCGAATCCACCGTTTAAGTAAATAAATTTCACTCCCCGGGGCTCCGGGACCGCGATTTCGCCAGGACGTACTGAGTACGTCATGGGTCCTTTAGCACCATGTCACCATGACGTACTCAGTACGTCCAAGGTCGTTAAGGGGTTAATAGAGATTGTGATATGAAAAAACTAATTTTGCATGGAGTTTTTGTTGCAGAATCTATTTATTTCCATGCCCGCAAAACATGCCTTATGGTTTTAATTGGAAACGCGCATTGCCATTCATAGGACCATGGTTTTTTTTTTTACCAATGTAGTTTCCAAAATAGATTTTCTGTGTTAAAAGCCTGGAAAATCCCTCTAAGGATTTTGTGAAATTGTGCAAGAAAGAAATAACAGAATGATCCATTCCGTGCAATATTATAGTGGTATCCTAGGGAGGAAATGCACTATATGGCAGCACAAGGAGTACAACTTACTACATGTATGGACCAAATGTGGAGTTTTTCAGAACATGGGTGACAACCACTTATGGAAACTCCTCACATTCCAAGGTTTTGAAGCGAAAATCCCCTTGAATAATGGATACTATAATATTCCCGCCATTCTTTATCGATTGTCTCTTCAGGTTGTAGTCATGCAATATTTTTCACATTATTAATGATAATCTTATACATTACATTAATGGAGCTGTTACAGGTGGTCTCACCATTGTATCCAGAAGTCTTCAATGATGGTCCTTCTATGAAAGGTAGTGAAAGAGGCACCTTGTAGGAACTTAAAGGGACTGGACACTTTAGGTATAGGCCTATCAAACATTGATGACCTAACCTAAGGATATACCATGAATGTAAAAGTAGTGGACAACCCCTTTAAACAAGCTCTCTCATTAATCATTTTTTTTTTTTTCATTAAATCCGTGTATATGTATATAGTGTGTAGTGTCAGTGTATTAATATACTCACCTACTGCTGCTTTCTCCAGCATCCAGCGCCACCTCAGCTCCTTTTCTCAGTGACATCACCGTTCTGCAGACTTTACAGATCGCGCTGCACTCTGCGTGCCCTGGAAGTGGCTTTTACAATATAAGTCTATGGAGCCTCAGAATGAGGCTCTGTAGACTTTCATTGTGAAAGAGACTGAAGGGTGCTTTACATGCTGCGACATTGCTAGCGATCTCGTTAGCGATGTGACACGCCAGATCGCAGATGCGATCTTTCGAGATCGCACATAGGTCGGTTTTTATAGCACATGTCACATGTGCGATCTCGGTAGATCACATCTGCGATCTGGCGTGTCACATCACTAACGAGATCGCTAGCGATGTCGCAGCGTGTAAAGCACCCTTTACAGCTCACACATAGTGATTCGGAGAATCTGCTGTGCGGTAACGTCACTGAGAAGAGGAGCAGAATGTCACTGCATCACACACTCACACTACACACCATACACATAGACACATTTAATTTGAAAAAAACAATATTAATGGTAGGGCTTCATTTAACATTCATAGTATGGAAGTGCTTAAAGTGAATCTGTCACCAGGTTTTTGTCACCTAATCTGAGAGCAGTCTAATGTAGGGACAGAGATCCTGATTCCAGCGATGTGACACTTACTGGGCTGCTTAGTGTAGTTTTGATAAAATCACTGATTAATCAGCAGGAGATTATCATTACAGGACTACTTGGCGTGTTTCCAGGTAGTCCAGCATATGCATGAGTGCTGCAGCAGAGAAAACATTTTGTGAAAATGACAGCAAACAGCTCAGTAAGTGACGCATCACTGGAATCAGGATCTCAGCCTCTATATTATCCTCCTCTCAGATGAGGGAGCCAAAATCTGGTGACAAATTCCCTTTAAGGAACACATTCTGGCTTATCATACATTCAGAATAACATACAACATCAAAAAGTTTGAGAAACAGTAACACTGCATCATTATATGAAAGCTCTGTTTTTTTGACTATATATATTTTGGTTACCACTAGGGGGAGTATTCATGCTGAGCTGTATAAATATGTATGTAGTATGCTCCCCCTAGTGGTGGCTGCAGATAGCTGGTTTTACACCAAGCAAGTAGCTCAGAGACATACCCCGTTTATCCATAGGGCTGATAGCTATCACATGTCCTTTCTCCATGGTAGGTACTCCTCCATCATGGGGGCACCTCCGTTGGCAGTCATATTTTAATTTAAGGTGGAGATGTCTAGCCTCGCTCACAGTTACTCTATTATCACATGGCAAAAACTGTAGTGTCCTGCTTATCAAGAAGGGGGAGACATATTGGGGGCTAAAATGTGATTCAGACTATGGGTGCGGAGGCTAAGATTAGGCCTGAATGCGGAGCAGCTGCTGTGACCTGCAGATTGGTCCTCAGGTCACAGCAGCAGAGCTGCCTATTGCTCACGAAAAACCTGTTCTATTAATATTCTTTTCTTGGGGAACCCCTTTAAGGGGGATTCCAACCTTAGACATGTATGGCATACTCCTGGCTTATACTGATAAATGCTGATCCCACTTCTAGGATCCACACTCAGGGGGTCCTCAGTGAAGCGTCCACCACATGGAGGTGAGGAGTGATAGGAGCGGTGGCAGCGTACGTCTGCAGCTCCCCTTACTCACTTCTATGGGGGTCACACTTGCCGGGCAATGAATGAAACAGTAAAGTTACGATGAGAGTACGTGTAAGTAGTAATTGAACGTTTTTTCACTGATGTGTAGAGTATACAGATCTGTTGTTCTCAAAGTATGTGGGATTATGAAGGATGCCCGGATATAAGTGACCTATAAGCCAGGCTGAGCTGCAGTACCCAACACAGCCTACAGACAAGGGGGGCGCTGTTTCTGTTTTCTTTCAATCAGACACAACCCGTTAGGTTGTCAATGTCCGATTCTGTCATTGTGAATGTCTTGTTTCTACCGTATGATCCTTCAGACCAGTAATATCTCTTCAATGCAATTTTGTACTCCGAATGCAATCAATAAACCATGGATCACAATGCTGAGTGTGTTTGATTTTTATTTAGACAGTCCATGTAAAGTGCGCCCTAAATACTAACGCTATTAGTCGTTTGTACCTCGCTATGGCACGTGTAGCCGCATCTCGCAATGCATTCAGGAGGGAGGGTCACCTGAGCTAGAAAGCTACCGAAATGGATGGTTACCTACCTTCCATATGTGTGGAAATATGACGAAAACCAACTCGCTTGGGGATCCAATGGGCACCACACAACTAATTGAAGGCTAAAGGGGTTGTCTGGCCATCCAAAATTGTGTTGTAACCACTAAGAATGGTGTGAAATTAGTGAAGCATTACTTGCCTTACAATTCCCCTGACACTGCTAGTCTCTGTATTTTCAGCTTCATCTGGGTGGACATATGTCTCGGCACAGACTTGGGAAAGGTTCAGCATGGCCAAAACACACAAAAACAGGGGTACCACCACGACAAACAAGGGGTACATCAGGGACACTTTAACAACAGAGGGCCGTAGGACTAGTGAGAGGGAAGATGAACATCTCCTCCACTGACCTGCAACTGGACCCTGCACGCCTAGCCAGTCCTTATACAGGTTTTTCACCTGTTGCTGTGCAAGAGCCTAAAGCCCTTAGTGACCCTACAATAGTCCTGGCTAGTGAGTGGGCAGGTAAGGGACGCTAGCCCAACCACTGCATTGAAACAACACACCAGAGAAGGAAGACAGACGGGAGGAAACATAACAGACTGCTGCAGTCAGCACAGCAACTTCAACAGAGGGTTTCAGCAGCTCCTTCCACCTCCAGGCCAAGCATCCAAATGGCAAAGAGAATAACTGGCACGCTCTTCTGGTAGTGGAGGGTATATGAAGGGACCTGGAGTGGTCCCAAACTGGAAACACCTGAGCTGGTAATTGGTCTGCTTGCTGGCAAGGAATACTAACATTAACCCTACAACTGCCAAAGGAAAGAAACCACGTTTAATATTGAGAGTCAGAGTGGAAATGACTCTCAAGTTTTGAATCTGTCCCTAGTCTCATAATGCAGAGAGACAGACGTGACAGCATGTGAGCCAATCGCTGGCCATAGTGGTCGCATGTTCTCTACTGGTCTCTGTATTTCCTGTTTCAAGGATATCGCTGCAGCCAATCACTTTCTGCATTAATTAGCACATATTGGTCTTCATTGCGACTGGTATTGAACTGCTGCAGTCAAAACTGTGCCCAGATGAAACATTTTTAATTGAAGTGGCCTCACATTTTATCGTATGATCACTGATCGATCAGGTCGGGGCGGCCATAAATTTCCCCTGCAGGGGGCACTACAGGAGCGATGTGACATTACAGAGCATCCATCCAGTTTAACCGTTTGAATTTTTAATTGTTTCTATTTTGCTAATGTTGAAAAGAACAATAAAATGAGAGATGAGAAAAAATGTGTTTGTGGTCAGAAAGTAAATCCATTGTATGAAACGTATATGTCATATTTATTAGAAGCCTCAATCACAGGGACACAACCCTGCAGGGGCCTGAAAGCACCGGCCTGTGAATCAGCAGCAATGTATTTTAGGGTATGTCCACATGTGATGTAAGATCTTTTTTTTTTTTGTTTGTTTGTTTTCGACAGATTTCACCCAGAGGCAAAAAGAGAAACTTGCTGTGGAAGAAATTGACATGTTGCTAATTTAACATCTGCACCACAAGCCAATTTCTGCACCGGAACATTCTTCTGTAGCTTGTGAATGAGAGTTGTTAAAGGGTTTTTCCACTTTTAGCATTCTGCGTGTCATCGGCGTGCCTGGATAAAAAAATAAGTGGCCGTTGGTACTGACCCTCCCCGGGATACCCCTGTCTTGTGCTCACCAAAAATGTGCAAGGTTTACCAATAGAGAGTGGAACCATATAGAAGAAAGTCCAGCGGCACAACAAATCTCCGGTAAATTTGATTAAACGGTGCATATTAAAAAGGCAGTGAAGGAACCGGGTGCAGGATCCCTCACAGTCGACGGCCGTTTCGCGTTAAACACGCTTCCATGGGTCCTGGACCCGTGGAAGCGTGTTTAACGCGAAACAGCCGTCGTCTGAGAGGGATCCTGCACCCGGTTCCTTCACTGCCTTTTTAATATGCACCGTTTAATCAAATAAAAAAAGAAAAGTTTTTTACCGGAGATTCGGTGTGCCGCTGGACTTTCTTCTATATGGTTCCACACACCTACAGCTATCCTGTTTCATCAGCGAGCACCCAGGACCGGAGCCTTACTAAGGGAATACTGCTTCTAATCCACTCCTCCCCAGGATTGTAAACAGGTCGTACTGCGGTGGTGCAGAACCACATCTATTTGTTACCAATTCTCGTGTGTTCTCCATATAAGTAACCTGTCATCAAAAAATAGCACAGAATGTTGGTGCAAGTTGATGACTGCTCATAGGAGGTGTACATTTTACTTTATAATTTTTGGAAAGTGCATAATATACCAAATTTAATAAGTGATGAGCGCCTTTTTAATAAGTTTGATGCAATTTAATCCAAAAAGGATGTACTTTAGACTGTCTTAATAAATCGGCATCATTGCGCCTAGTGCAGGCTTAAGGGGACGCACTTCAAAAGATTACGGTATTTCCAAAATGTAAAGTTATTATCAATCCAAAATAATAGGTCATAACTTGCGGATCAATGGGGGTTCAAATATTGTGACTAATAACAGGACTTTGAAATGTGTCACCGCTCCATCCATCCTCAATGGCACTGATACATCAGATTATTGTGCAGTCTATAAAAGGGATGAGACTGCACTCTCCAATGTATGCCAAATGATCTTCTTTATTGAATTACAGGTGCATGGTAAAAAGCAGGAGAGGAGCTAGGTGCAGGCCCCCTCTAGGATGACGGCCGGTTACGCTTCGACAGGTCCATATATGTTATGGACCTGTCGAAGCGTAATTAGACGCGAAACGGCCGTCGCCCTGGAGGGGGCCTGCACCTAGCTCCTCTCCTGCTTTTTACTATGCAACTGTAATTCACTAAAGATCATTTGGCATACTTTGGAGAGTGCGGTCTCATCCCTTTTATGGACTGCATATGGAATTCTTTATCTGACCAGACGTGAACCTCTGAGCCGGGATCACTGAGTGCCTGAGCTGATACCCACGGTTGTGTGACACCCGCTCAAGGTAACGCTTGGTGGTGCGGGTCTTTTTCTTCCTTTTTTTTGTGCTGCATCAGATTATTGTACTGGACTATCTCCGGAAGAATGAATGAGCTGATGAGTGGGGAAGCATAGCCACAACTCCATTCCAGTGGGCCATTTAAAGGGAACCTGTCAGGTGCAATATGCATCCAAAACCACGAGCAGTTCTGGGTGTATATTGCTAATCCCTACCTAACTGTCCCTGTATCTTAGTAGCATACAAGAGATCTTCAGAAAATGTATTTCTAAAGAACATTTATGATATGCTAATGAGGCCAGTGACTAGTCGTGAGGATATTACTTCCCTTGGCTAGTTGGCCCCCTTAGCATGTTAGTACGCCCCTGTGGGCATACAAACATGCTAATGAATGCGCAGTGTCAGATGCATGGTCGCCCTCACCTCTCGCCTGCCACTGCACAGACGCTGGATTTCAGCTCAGTGTGCACGATCAGAACATCCCAGACTTCCAGTCAAGCGTACTATGAAGCCGGGTGTACGTGTCCCAGCTTCAAACTGGTGTAGTGCGCATGACTGGAAGTCCGGGGCCGTTCTGATCGTTCACACTGAGCTGAAATCCAGCGTCGGGTGAGGTGGAGGCAGAGAGCAGTGAGAGCGACCATGCCTCTGATGCTGCGCATTTATTAGCATGTTAGCACGCCCACAGGGGTGTACTAACATGCTAAAAGGGCCGATTAGCCAAGGGAAGTAGTGCCTTTGCGAATAGTCCATGTGCTCATTAGCATATCATAAAGGATCTTTAGAAATACTTTTTCTAAAGATCTCTTTATGTATGCTGCTAGATACAGGGACGGTTGAGCAGAGATTAGCAATATGCACCCAGAACTGCTCGTGGTTCTGGGTGTCTATTGCACCTGACAGGTTCCCATTAAGAGTCTATTTTTAAAGGGAACCAATCACCAGGATTTTCGTATATAAGTTACAGCCAGTGCTATACTGGCAATATCCGGCTGATTCTATACATACCTGTAGTGGTCAGCTCGGATGTTTAGGTTTTGAAAGCAAAGAAAGTAAAGTTTATAAAAATCGGCAGCTTTTTAAGTGACAGCAGCTGAGGATCAGATAATATCTGGGGGGTATTCAGAATTATCCCCTCCCCTTGTTAGAATTAGGATAAGTATTATAAAATCGATTTAATTTTTCACTAGCAGGACCTATGTGAGGTCATACCCATGTGACAAGAAGGAGCGGGGCCTCAGCCAACAAAGCTGATACCAGGAAGCAACATTTTCTGTTGGCTGAGGCCTCGCCCCTTCTGGTCACATGGGTATGACCTCACACAGGTCCTGCTAGTGAAAAATTAAATTAATTGTATAATACTTATGCTAATTCTAACAGGGGGAGGGGATAAGTATGAATACCCACCAGATATTATCTGATCCTCAGCTGCTGTCACTCAAGAAGCTGACGATTTTATAAACTTTACTTTCTTGGATTTCAAAACCTATACATCCGAGCTGCCCACTACAGGTATGTATAGAATCAGCCTGATAGCGCCAGTATAGCACTGGCTTTAGGTTATATACGAAAATCCTGGCGATTGGTTCATTTTAAGGGTTGGCCAATGGTTGGACCACCACTGATCTGCAAGTTATCACTTATTCTTAGCATAGGTGATAACTTGAAATGTTGGGAATAACCCTTTAAATGCTAGTAAAATTCACTGCCCCCTCAGGACCCTGTCCCAGGCGTGCCACACTATATACATTTTTACTAGACTGTGATATGAGATGATATCCTGGTTCCACGCGCAACCCGGGAAATTCGAGATCGTTATACTATATGATTGCAATTTTTCAACTATAAAAATGTACTTGACGATCCTTTCTTTTTTTAATACAAAAAGGGATGTGAAGAGAAGCGGCAGCGCGCGGGTATCCCTGTACAACCGCTGCGCTTTAATGTAATGTCATAGCAGAGGGCTCCACGTTTCGGCTGTCAGTATAATCAAAGGCGGGTTTAGACGGAGCGGCGGTGCGTCTCTTAAAGAATCTCCTTCTTCATGTCCTCTAATATCACCAGCATATTCTGTCAGGAAGATGAAAGGACGGGAGGGGGGTGAGGAAACCGTCTATTCAACATTTGATGGATTCTACAGCAAAAGCCATCATCTCCTTACCTGCCTGTTGAAAGCTTTAGCCATTTCTGAGATACCTATTCCGTACTGCGGGAAAAAAGAGAGAGAGAACCTTATCTTAACCTTTACGTCTGATAGCGGCCGCGCAGAATGCAATTTCTCCCAGCGCTTTTTAATACCTCATTTGTGATGCTGCAGTCTGCGCCTTTTTCTATTAGTAAACGGACCAAGCGTTCATGGTTATTTAATGTTGCAACCTGAAGAAAATTGCAGAATGTGAAAAAAAAATGAATTCCGGAGAAACCCTCCTGTGCGACGCAAACATTTGTACAACGGTGCCGTGCAAATACTAACGATACACGGCGGGAGCAGAAGAAAATCCAATCTAATAATACTATAATATAGGGTAGGGGGAGAAAAAGAAAGTGGGGAAAAAACAGTAAAAGAGAAAGGAAGGGAGAGACAGAAAGAAAGAGGGAGAAAGAGGGAAAAAGAACAAGAGAGAAAGAGAGGGAGAAATAGAACAGAGGAGAGAGAGGGAGAAAAAGAACAGAGAGGAGAGAGGGAGAAAAAGAACAGGAGAGAGAGAGAGCGAAAGAACAAAGGAGAGAGGGAGAGACGAAGAGATAAAGAAAGAAATGTAGAAAAAGAACAGAGGAGAGACAGAAAGAGAGAGGGAGAAAAAGAACAAGAGAGAAAGAGAGGGAGAAATAGAACAGAGGAGAGAGAGGGAGAAAAAGAACAGGAGAGAGAGCGAAAGAACAAAGGAGAGAGGGAGAGACGAAGAGATAAAGAAAGAAATGGAGAAAAAGAACAGAGGAGAGACAGAAAGAGAGAGGGAGAAAAAGAACAAGAGAGAAAGAGAGGGAGAGAGA
Organism: Anomaloglossus baeobatrachus; assembly: GCF_048569485.1. Taxonomy (NCBI): domain Eukaryota; kingdom Metazoa; phylum Chordata; class Amphibia; order Anura; family Aromobatidae; genus Anomaloglossus; species Anomaloglossus baeobatrachus. Next base: position 41,143,299 of record NC_134357.1, on the reverse strand, counting down.
GGGAAAAAGAACAAGAGTGAAAGAGAGGAGAGAAAAAGAACAGAGGAGAGAGAGAGGGAAAAAAAGAACATAGGAGAGAGAGAGAGGGAAAAAAAGAACAGAGGAGAGAGAGAGAAAAAGAACAGAGGAGAGAAAGAGAAAAAGAACAGAGTAGAGAGAGAGGGAGAAAAAGAACAGAGGAGAGAGAGAGGGTAAAAAAGAACAGAGGAGAGAGAGATCGAAAGAATAAAGGAGAGAGGGTGAGAGGAAGAGATAAAGAAAGAAATGGAGAAAAAGAACAGAGGAGAGACAGAGAAAGAGAGAGGGAGAAAACAGAGAGAGACAAATAAAGAACTGAGGAGAGAGAGAAAGGGAGAAAAAGAACAGAAAAGAGAAAGAGAAAAAAAGAACAGAGGAGAGAGAGGGAGAAAAAGAACAGAGGAGAGAGAAAAAGAACAGAGGAGAGAAAGAGAAAAAGAACACAGAAGAGAAAGAGAAAAAGAACAGAGGAGAGAGTGAGTGAGAAAGAAAGGACAGAGGAAAGAGAGCGAAAGAACAGAGGAAAGAGGGAGTGAGAGAGCGAAAGAACAGAGGAGAGAGGAAGAGAGAGAGAGAGAGAGAAAGAAAGGGAGAAAAAGAACAGAGGAGAGAGAGAAAGAGAAAGGGAGAAAAAGAACAGAGGAGAGAGAGAAAGAAAAAAACAGGAGAGAGAGAGAAAAAGAACAGAGGAGAGAGAGAGAGAAAGAGAAAGGGAGAAAAAGAACAGAGGAGAGAGAGAGAGAAAAAAACAGGAGAGAGAGAGAAAAAGAACAGAGGAGAGAGAGAGAAAGTGAAAAAGAACAGATAAGAGAGATAAAGAGAAGGAGGCCGGTATTGATTTGATTTGAGAGAAAGAGAAAAAAAGACCAGGAGAGAAAGACCCAAATTATGCCCCTAAAACCCCATCTCCACAACCCCAATCCACTCCCCTGTCACACTTCTTTTCTTGCTTTGGCAACAATGTATTGTATTTTGGTCCTGCCAATAAAGCCTATTTGATTTGATTTGATTTAATTTGAAAGAACAGAGGAGAGAGAAAGGGGGAAAAAATAAACAGAGGAGAGAGAGAGAAAAAAAGAGAGAAAAAAGGACAGAGGAGAGAGAGAGAAAAAGAGAAACAAAATAAACAGAGGAGTGAGGTAAGGAAAAGAGGAAAATAAAGAATAAGATAAAGTAAAAGTGATGGAGGGGTTAAAAAAAAGAGGAACTGATAGAGACAGAAAAAAAAGCAAGAGAGAACAAGAAGGAAGGAGAGAGAAAATGAGCAAGATATGCTATACTTAGAAAAGGACAGGGCCCGCTCATCCAGAAATCATTGATTAATTGCGGCTAAGCAAAAAGTTTACTAAACTGAACATGAGGTTCTTAATTTAACCTTCTGATCAGACTGTATAAAGACCGCTACCGTGTCATGGTGAACCTCTGAGTGGGTCTCTAACCTAAAAGGTGCGCTGCCGACCACCGGTTGAGCAACAGCGCACGAGCAGTGGGAGTGGCCTGCTGCCCCAAGGCACCCGTGCTGCAGTGCTGAGCCACCATTTCTCCAGCGCACACCATCCCACAGGCACAGCACCAACACCAAGTGAAAGATTACATTAGGAACCTGATGTTCATTTTTGTACATTTTTGATTAGCAGCAATAGATCAATGTATATGTATGCAGCATGGTGCTGCGGGTCACCAGGTGGCTCCCCCTGTTAGTGCATTGTGACTGTGATGGTGGTTGGTGCACGGTGTCACAATGTTTAGGGTCACCATGACGAAGTAGTGGGCTTTATACAGTCTATTCAGAAAGTTAAACTGAGAACCTCAAGTCCAGTTTTGTCAATTTTTGATAAGCCACAATGTATCAATGTATTATTTTTGGATGTGGGGTCCTTGTCTTTTTTCCTACAGTTAAGGCATCTTTAATATGCAAATTGTATCTTCAGACATGAAGAGGACTTGAACTCTAGCGCCACCTACTGGAAGTAGCAATCCTAAAAGCCAATTTCAACCTGTTAACAAGCCTTGGCACTTGACTTAGGATAAAAGCCAAACCAGAATATCAGTTTGCAAGCAAATGTTTCAGGGTGTTGCCCCTCCTCAGTGCAAAATAAGAGATCTGATTTGGCTGTATGAGATGCCTCTGTCTGGGGTATAAGGGGAAACATCTCTACTTGTGGAGAATGATATGCCAGTATAAAGAGATTTATAGGCCTTAGACCACAGTCAGAGGCCACTCATACAGCCTAATCAGATCTCCTACTTTGCACTGTGGAGGGCTCAACACCCTGAAACACGTGTCTGCAAACTGAGATTTTGGGTTGGCTTTTATCCTAAGTCATGAACAAGGCTAGTGAAAAGATCGATATTGACTATTGCTATTTGCATTGCTACTTCCAAAAGGTGGCACTAGAGTTCAAGTCCTCTTCTTCTCTGAAGAATCAAGTTGCATATTTAATTTCCAGAGGAGCACTGCATGGCCTATAAGTCTCCTTACACCGGCATCTCAGGCATGTTATTATTCACAAGGAGAGACGTTAATCTTTAATATCTTTAATCTGACAGCAATAGAACCCGCAAGTATATACATTGGAAAAAATACATCACACATACAGGAAAGAGAGGGGAAAAAGAGCCAATGAGGAACAAAAAAAATATATCTAAAGAGATGAAAAGAGAAGGAAAAAACTAAAATAAAAGAGAAGAAACGAAAAAAAAAAAAAGAGAAAAGAAAAAGAAAGAAGCAGAGAAAAAGAACAAAAACAACCTCAGAATGTCAATCTGGCAGTGAAACCTATTTCATTGAGACCCGCAACACACATTCGTTTAATTTGTACGTGTGCGGTACGTATTTGCATGTACCGGAGACACGTACACACGGAGACCCATGTTATTCAATGGTAGATGGCACACACATGTAAAATCACACGGAAAGTGTGTCCGTGTGGTAAGTACGTGTGTGCGCTTTTCTACACGGACGACATGTCCGTTTTTGGCCGGCAGCACGCAGGCACGGACCCGCTTTAGTCTATGGGTCCTTTACTGCACGTACCGCACATGGAGTATGTCCGTGTTCAGCACGTTTCGTGCGTGTGCGTTTTTACACTAGCGATCTTATTTTTTGTTTTTTTTAATTAATATCAGTATACTTACCTTTTTTTCTGCTGTTCTCAGTCATACTTACATTGGCGCTTGGTATTTTTCTTCCCCCGGCTCATACCGCTCCCCGATCACCAGCGCGGCGAGGAACAGCTGTGCAGAGAATACGCGGCAACAATTACTTTGAATATGCAGGCCGCTCATTAATCAATCTCGTATTCCCTGCTTTCCCCACCCACAGGCGCCTGTGATTGGTTGCAGTCAGACACGCCCCCCACGCTGAGTGACAGCTGTCTCACTTCACCCAATCACAGCAGCCGGTGGGCGGGTCTATACTGTGCAGTAAAATAAATAAATAAATTAAAAAAAACGGCGTGCGGTCCCCCCCAATTTTAATACCAGCCAGATAAAGCCATACGGCTGAAGGCTGGTATTCTCAGGATGGGGAGCTCCACGTTATGGGGAGCCCCCCAGCCTAACAATATCAGTCAGCAGCCGCCCAGAATTGCCGCATACATTATATGCGACAGTTCTGGGACTGTACCCGGCTCTTCCCGATTTGCCCTGGTGCGTTGGCAAATCGGGGTAATAAGAAGTTATTGGAAGCCCATAGCTGCCACTAAATCCTAGATTAATCATGTCATGCGTCTCCCCGAGATTCCTTCCATGATTAATCTGTAAGTGACAGTAAATAAACACACACACCCGAACAATCCTTTATTAGAAATAAGAAACACTAACAAATTGCCTTGTTCACCAATTTAATAAGCCCGAAAAAGCCCTCTCCAGGATGGTCCAGCGTCGCTTCCAGCTCTGCTGCATGGAGGTGACCGGAGCAGCAGAAGACACATCCGCTCCTGTCAGCTCCACGCAGCTAATGAAGAGAATAACCTCAGTGACAGCTCAGCTGATCGCGCTATTCCCTTCATTAGCTGCGTGGAGCTGTCAGGAGCGGCGGTGTCTTCTGCAGCTCTGGTCACCTTCATGCAGCAGAGCTGGAAGCGACGCTGGACCATCCTGGAGTACGCCGGACATGGAGGGCTTTTTCAGGCTTATTAAATTGGTGAACAAGGCAATTTGTTAGTGTTTTTTTTTCAATTAAAGGATTGTTCGGGTGTGTGTGTTTATTTACTGTAATTTACAGATTAATCATGGAAGGTATCTCGGGGAGACGCCTGACATGATTAATCTAGGACTTATTGGCAGCTATGGGCTGCCAATAACTCCTTATTACCCCAATTTGCCAACGCACCAGGGCAAATCGGGAAGAGCCGGGTACAGTCCCAGAACTGTCGCATATAATGTATGCGGCAATTCTGGGCGGCTGCTGACTGATATTGTTAGGCTGGGGGGCTCCCCATAATGTGGGGCTCCCCATCCTGAGAATGCCAGCCTTCAGCCGCATGGCTTTATCTGGCTGGTATTAAAATTGGGGGGGACCGCACGCCGTTTTTTTTAATTATTTATTTATTTTACTGCACAGTATAGACAGGCCCACCGGCTGCTGTGATTGGGTGCAGTGAGACAGCTGTCACTCAGCGTGGGGGGCGTGTCTGACTGCAACCAACCACAGGCGTCTGTGGGTGGGGAAAGCAGGGAATACGAGATTGATTATTGAGCGGCCGTCATATTCAAAGTAATTATTGCCGCGTATTCTCTGCACAGCTGTTCCTCGCCGCGCTGGTGATCGGGGAGCGGTAAGTTTGAGAGAGGGCTGCTCACTTCAGTCACTCGGGGGATTAGCGGTCACTGGTGAATCCTTCACAAGTGACTGCTAATCAGTACGCGGCACACAGACAGAGCCGAGGCATGACAATGAAGTCGGGTGAAGTTCACTCGAGTTTATTCTCATCGTGCTACTCTGTCTGCTGTCAGCTGACATGTATCAACGACATTGTGCAACACACAAACGGACATTCCACACGGACATTCCACGTACACATACACGGGCATTTTACACACAAACACGGACATTTTACACGTGCACACGGTCCACATACGTCATCACACGGATGCCATACGTACCGGAGAAACGCTAAAAAAAAACGGAACACGGACCCGAAAAACGGACCGTGTCACACGGACGTTTTTTTTGCGGAAGTGTGTTTTAGGCCTTATATATATATATATATATATGTATATATACACACATATACACACACACACACATATATATATATATATATATATATATATATATACACACACACACACACACACACACACACATACTAGTCACAAAACAAAAAGTTAAGTATATTTGGCTTTTGGGTAAAATTTATGTAATATGTAAAAAGTTCACATGACAGTGATATTTTATTGTGAAAGTCGGGCATCTAAGTAGAACATGCAATGGTGATTTCCTCATCTGAAACAATTAACTGAAACAAAAGCCAACACTAGTGGTGGGTATACCCCCAAAAATATCAATAATTTCTCATGTGGACTTAAGCATCATTTACAGCTGACAGTAACGCCTCCTGCTGGTCATAAATGGAGTTATTGTCTGCAGAGGCGGCATCTCACTCCTCTTGAAGGGAGGCCCGCAGGTCATTGAGGTTCTGGGGTACAGAGTTACGGCCTCTGCACAGCAACTCAATTCATCCTATAGGTTTTCTATGGGATTCAGGTCTGGAGAAAGTGCAGCTGCTCCATCTGAGGTTCCCCCAGCCTCCAGCAGTAGTTCCATAATCATGCGACCTCAATGAGCTGGAGCAATGTCATCCATGAAGATGAAATTAGGCCGGTGTTCATGCAGAGGCATAATGACTGGATTAATAATGTTATTCCAGTAGTAGGGGCTGTCACTGTACCATCCTCACAGTGTAGGGCTGTTCTGTACTGACTAGACACACCTGTCCACACTGTAACACCACCACCACTACCAAAGGCTCATCTGGTGACAACATTGGCTGATGCACAGCTCTCTCTATGACGTCTCCAAAATTGTTGGCAGCCATCATTTCTGCTCAGCTTCAATCGACTTTTATCAGTGAACAGCACGGAGGCCACTGGTCCCTCGTCCAGCGTAGATGACGCCTGTGCCTGGTGGTGTAGTCACGTACAGTACGTACATGATGCCTGTGTCTGGTGGTGTGGGCAGGTACGTAGATGACGTGTGTTCCTGGTGGTGTGGGCAGGTACCTTTCAGGTCAACTGGCCCGCAGACCACACTGATGTAAATGGTTTTGAATGATCTGATGTGACACTTGTATGCCTCTCACCCACCTTAAATGTGCCTGGAGTTGTGTGACATTCATCATCTGATTCCGAAGAGCATTGTTCACAATGAAGTGGTCATAAGTGTGGGATGTGGCCAAAGGACATCCACTTCTCTGCCTTACTGGGTCTCCTCCAGTCTCTCTGTATCTATGTAGAACCTGCTGGTGACACTCTGTGACGTTCTAAGCTCAGTGGCCACTTCCATCTGAGAATATCCTGCTTGAAGCCTCACAATGGTGCGGTACTGCTGATCAATTGTTAGATGCCATCTTGGTCTCGTCTTGATGTCAAAATGTGAACAGCATGATGAGGAGGACTGATTAATGCCAACTCTAATTGAACCCCGAAATGTATTGGGCGATTCTTGGATCGAACACCAATTGTGAATTTTGCCATTAAGTCCCTTGTTTGAGAACAGCAAGTTATTTAAAAAGTCCTGAAACATTGAATAGATGGACATGTGCATCCAAAAAATTATAGAGGGTCATATGAAGGTCACCGGAAAAGGGTAGATGGCATTTTAGGTTCATTCTGAAATTTCAACTGAAAGCCAAATATCTCTAACTTTTTGTGAGTAGTGTACAGTGGGGAAAATAAGTATTTGACATACTGCTGATTTTGCAGGTTTTCCCACTGACAAAGAATGGAGAGGTCTGTAATTTTTATCGTACGTAACTTCAACTGTGACAGAATAAAAAAAAATCACATTGTATGATTTTTAAATAATTAATTTGCATTTCATTGCATGACAGGAAATAAGTATTTGATCACCTCCCAACCAGCAACAATTCTGGCTCTCACAGACCTGTTATTTTTTCTTTAAGAAGCTTCTACTCTGCACTCATTACCTGTATTAACTGTACCTGTTCTCTTCAAAAGACACCTGTCCACACACTCAATCACAGTCTAACCTTTCCACCATGGCCAAGACCAAAGAGTTGTCTGAGGAGACCAGGGATAAAATTGTAGACCTGAACAAACTGACATGGAACACAAGACAATAGGCAAGCAGCTTGGTGAGAAGGCAACAACTGTTGGCACAATTATTAGAAAATGGAAGCAACACAAGATGACTGTCAATGTTACTCGGCCTAGGGCTCGAGGCAAAACCTCGCCTCGTGGAGTAATGATGGTTCTGAGAAAGGTCAGGAATCAAACCAAAACAACACTGGAGGACTGGGTGAATGACCTGACGAGAGCTGGGGCTAGTAGTGTCATAGATTATGGTTAGTAACACACTACACTGTCATTAATTAAAATTATGCAGGTCATGAAAGGTCCTCTTACTTATGACAGCACAAGTCCAAGCCCGTTTGAAGCTCGCCAATGATCATCTGGATCCAGAGGAGGCATGGAAGAAAATCATGTGGTCAGACGAGACCAAAATCAAACTTTTTGGTATCAACTTAACTCGCTGTGTTTAGAAAAAGAAGAAATCTTACAACCCCAAGAACATCATCCCAACCAAGAAGCATGGGGCTGGAAACATCATACTTTGGGGGTGCTTTTCTGCAAAGAGGACAGGACAACTGCACCATATTGAAGGGAGGATGGATGAGGTCTTGTATCATAAGAGTTTGGCAAACAACCTCCTTCCCTCAGTAAGAGCATGAAAGATGGGTTGTGCTGGGACTTCCAGCATGACAATGACCAGAAACACACAGCCAGGGCAACTAAGGAGCGGCTCTGTAAAAGGCATTTCAAGGTCCTGGAGTTACCTAGCCAGTTTCCAGACCTGAACCCAATAGAAAATCTTTGGAGGAGCTGAAACTAAATGTTGCCCAGTGACAGCCTCGAAACCTGAAAGATCTGGAGAAGATCTGTATGGAGGAGTCGCCGAAGTCCCTGCTGCAGTCTGGTCAAACCTGGTCATGAACTACAGGAAACGTCCGACCTCTGTAATTGCAAACAAAGGTTTCTACCCAATATTACGTTCTGTTTTTCGATTGTCTCAAATACTTATTTTTATGCAATAAAATGCAAAGTAATTACAATACAATGTGATTTTCTGGATTTTTTTTGGGAGGGATTCTGTCTGTCACAATTGAAGTCATCTACGATAAACATTACAGACCTCTCCATTCGTGAAGAATATATATATATATATATATATAAAAATATGATATTTTTATATATCTCTTACATACAGAGTCTTACACTAGATATACACATACACATCCCCCTCTCTCCCTTCCGTGACCCTCGTCGATCATCCCCGGATACAGAATGTCAGGGAGACGTCTGTGCCATTTACGTTCGGAGTTCTGGACAGATAAGACTGACGTCAGACATGTATATAATGTAATGATAATAACATGTAATTAAATGTCACCATCTATTACATTGCTCTATCTCCCGCTAGCTTTATCGCTATCAGTGCTGGCCAGTATACTATCACCGTATATACCATTCTGCGTGTTTTCCCCTTAATTGACCTCATTCAATCAGAACCAGCCATCTGGCAGTGGGGGAAGCTAAATAATATGTGCACCCTTCCCACAATGCTCCCTGTTCATTGTGAGATGACATACCATCAGGGGGGTCTTCCCGTCCTTATCCTTTACATTGACATTTGCTCCGGAGGCAATTAAAAGATGAGCGACGTCTGCGCTTCCGGATACCGCTGAAACTCGCATCAGTGGAGTCCATTGTGAACAGGAATCTTTCACATCGACCTAAAGGAAATCAATCAAGTGATGTATGATCCAGAAAGATTCACACACTGCCTGTTAGAGAATGCACACTAGGTCTTATGTAATAAATAAGACATATTAGGACAACCCCCAGGGGTCCCGCGAATACTACTGGATTTATAAGGAGACATGTAAGGTTTTTTTTGCCAGATTCCTTTTGCCAGCCTCCTTTGCTGCGTAATGGAGAGGTTTCCACCACCAAAGGTGTAGAAGTCTGTGCAAATCATTTCTTATCTAAAAATAAAGAAAGCTACCCCCTATTAAAGGGAATCTGTCAGTAGATTTTTGCTGTGGAATCTCAGAACTGCATGATGTAGGAACATGTGAGGTCACTGAGTTTACCAAGTTCATCTGAGGTCAGGTTACCTGCAGTCACAGGTGGAGGACCGTGAGAACCTCCATATGTGACCGCAAATAACCTGAGTGACGCCACCACTGATCGTGCGGTCATTGTTCTATGGCCGCACAAAGTATCTTCAGATGTAGCAGAGCTGGAATTGCCGTAAGACCTCGTGTGGATTTCGTCAGACCTGGGTATTTTGAGGCGTTAATAAATTGGTGAAACAGTGATTTTTTTATTTTATTTAAAATAAAGGATTTTTTGGGTGTTTGTGTTTTATTTCTTTTCACTTACAGATTAGTAATGGGGGGTCTCAGATGCCTCCCATTACTAATCTAGGGCTTAATGGCAGATGTGGACTGTTATTAACCCCTTATTACCCCGATTGCCACCGCACCAGGGCAATCGGGAACAGCCAGGTAAAGTTCCAGGATTGTCACATCTAATGGATGCGACAATCCTAGGCAGCTGCAGGCTGCTATTTGTAGGCTGGGGGGCGCTATAAGCATGGGTCTCCCCAGGCTGAGAATACCAGTCCCCAACTGTCAGCTTTATCATGGCTGGGTATCAAAATTGGGGGGAGACAGCACACCGTTTTTTAAAACTATTTATTCAAATTTATTTATTTTTTTAAAAAAAAGTCACATGCAGTTCTTATTTTGATACACAGCCAAGATAACCATAGGGCTGGGGGCTGCAGCCTGTAGCCGTGGGCTTTATTTGTGCTGGGTAAAATAATACGCCGGACCCTATGTCAAATTTTTTTAATTTATTTACTTTTATATCACAATAATGAGATAGGGTCTGTGGTTGGTTGCAGTCAGGCGCTGTCAGACAGGCTGGGGGCGTGTCTTACTGCAACCAACCAATCACTGTCCAACCAAAAGGATGCCAAAAAACTCCTCAAGCAAAAAAAAAAAAAAATCAAAACAACTTCAGAAAAACAAAAGCTCATCCAAAATTCCCCCCCTTTCCTGAAGAGATTTCTGCTTGGACATTTGTGGTTTTAAACTCCTAAAAATAAACTCAGTGTGAACACAGCCTAAGACTCTGTATACACTATAAGACTGTGAACACAGCCTAAGACTCTGTATACATTATAAGACTCTTCCCTGCTAAGTATATAATATGAGGAGGTAACTGTACAGTATGAGGTTATTTGCAGGAGGTTTCGCGGAATCTCCAAGACATTTCAGAGGAAAAGCCAATACTAAACTACAAAAGGCTGTGTTGCTTGCTGAAATAATCGCTAATAATAAAAGAATAAAACAAAAAAGACAAAAAGTTTGTTCCGTACCTTACACCCATCGTCAATCATCCATTCAATGAGTTTCGGATTGCCTCCGTCTACTGCCCAGTGCATGGCGGTGCACCCAGCCTTATCCCGGGTCTCCCAAGATGCTCCTTCTTTTCTTAAATTCTCTACAATATCCAGGTGTCCAGCAAAACAAGCCAGCATGAGACTGCAAAACAGAAGAACGGTCTCTGCTCAAAGGCTATAGAAGCTTCTCAGGTAAGTCACTAAACAATTCCAGCTTCTAAAAGGTTTATATAACCAAAGAGGGGTCAGAGAGGACAACGCAGACGCGTAAAGTGAATGTCCATACATACCAAAATTTTGTGCTGATTAAAGTCTTCATACATCTTTTATGATTAGCGCTTTAAATCACCTGAATAGCCAGTTACCAAATATTATAAGATCTTCACTGCCTGCAGCCACCACTAGGGGGAGCTTTGATACTTACTGCATACTTTTTCTGCATTAAACTTAAAGAGGAGCTGTCACTGGGTCAAAAGCGGACGAATGTTGTCCCATCGATTTGTTAGAAGTGTAAGAGGCTGAGTTTTTTAAACAGTAAAAAAACACAGCGTCAAAATTTCATGGTGGGAATGTAGCCTGAGGGTATGTGCGCACGTGTGCGTATTACATGCAGTTACGCTGCGTTCTGCACCGCAGCGTAACTGCATGCGTCCTGCGTCCCCTGCACAATCTATGCAGATTATGCAGGGGCCGTGCGCACGTGGCATGTTAGAACGCAGCGATTCGGCTGCTTGCCGAATCGCTGCGTTCTAAGAAATGACATGTCACTTCTTTCGTGCGTTCTGCATGCTGTCTATAGGGAGAAGCAGCATGCAGAGCGCACGAATCTGCCGGCACCATGCGCTTCAGAACGGAGCTTTTCAGCTGCGCTCTGAAGCGCACATTTTCGGTGCGGTGCAGAGCGCACACAGCCTTATAGTCTGAGACTACGCATACACCTGAGTTTTCATGTGATGTGTTGGTCCACATGAAAAAAATGAAAGCAAGTCTAATGCGGGCGTCACATGAGACGATCCATCGTGCGATATGTCGTAGGGGTCATGGTTTTCGTGACGCACATCCGGCATTGTTTGCGACGTTGTTGCGTGTGACGCCTACAAGCGACTCTGAACATTCACAAATCGATTGCAAATCATGTATCATTGACACGTTGCTCATTTTTAAAAAGTCGTTTATTCTTCTTTGTGCCGGTTTTTCATCGTACCCGGGGCAGCACACATCGCTCCGTGTGACACCCCGGGAACGATGAACACAGCTTACCTGCGTCCTGCCAGCAATGCGGAAGAAAGGAGGTGGGCAGGATGTTTTTACGTCCCGCTCATCTCCGCCCCTCCGCTTCTATTGGCCGGCCGCTGTGTGATGTCGCTGTGACGCCGAACGTCCCACCCCCTTCAGGAAGTGGATGTTCGCCGCCCACAGCGACGTCGCTCAGCAGGTAAGTGCGTGTGACGGGGTTTTAACAACTTTGTGCGCCACGGGCAACCAATTGCCCATGACTCACAAATGACGGGGGCGGGTGCGATCGCTCGTGTGATCGCACGATAGATCGTACCGTGTGACGCCCGCATTACTCTGGTCCAATTTGTTGGCTAAACTCAAGTGAATGTGCCAGTGAAAAAGATGAACAGCGATTGGATGACTTTGCCTATGTCGTACATGTATATACACAATTCTGAGATGAGATAAACCCTCACTAGAAAGCAGCTGCTCAATCTGTGAGTCTCTCACACTTCTTCCTGATGCCTCTGTAAATCTATCACAGGGGGGCGCTGGGACTCAGGTAGAGGAAGAACTCATGAGTGCAGTAAGACAGAGACCCACTAGATGACGCTAACACAAGCGCAGGGATAGTCAATCAGCCAAGGTCTATGCCGTGATGTCACGTCTGTACCAAAGGGTAGGCAAGCCAAAGTCAAAGAACAAAACCGAGGTCAGAGGCCGGGAGACCAAGTAAGTACAGGCGAGGGAGCGGTGGTCGGGACCAGGGTCTAGAGGACAGCGATAACAGACCGGGCAGGAGGGATGGCGGTCAGGGAGAACAGGTACGCACAGAGGAGGGAGTGGAGGTGAGGACATGAAACAGGACCGGAGTCAGGAGGGAAGGGAGGTCATGCCGGGCAGGAGGGACGGAGGTCAGGGAGAACGGTACTGGGTAGCGGGACTTGATCAGAGGACACCCATAGGAACCAGTTGCACACTGCAGAGCAGGAACTATTACTGGTGGCGTCCCGGAGGTAACAACACCAAGATATGGCAGCGTGACCTCCGGAACAAGGCCAGAACAAACAGGCCCCTTCCCTCGGGCCTAATCTTGGAAACAACATACATGCACTGGCTCTACAGAGTCAAAGCCATTGTAAAATCATGACACCTCACTGCTCTGTTTTGTTTTATTTTGACCAAGATGATTCAACAAATGTCATTGGGGGAAGTAGGTGAAAGAAGTGGCTCATAAGTGGAGAAAGCATTTACTTGAATTATTGGTTTATGCAAATTTTGCTGCAGTGGCTGTATAAATTATAGGAATAAGATTTACTAAAATATATTTTCAAGTGAATGAAACATCTTTTTATTTTCCTGGACGACCTCTTTCGATATAAAACAGCATTGAGCAACCTGGGAAGTCATAAGTTTTCCTCAATTTACAGATCCAAATTTAAAGTCGTTTTTCAATTTCGGGAAAACTCCTCTCTCCGGGTCCCACTATGACTTTACGCACTGTCCCCAGGACCACCGGTGAGTCTCCGCTGCCGCTCTCGATGTCAGTTATAGTCAATAAGTGAGCTCTGCGGCTCTGCCAGAGTAGCTGACACAAACCGACACAAACCGCTAAGAGGTGCTGAGCACACTGATTGGCTGCAGCCCTAATGATGTCACAACAGCGCTGCAGACAATAACAGACATGGGAGCGGCAATGGAGTCTGCTGGGTTTGGAGGAGGGTGAATAAAGCTGTTTTTTTTTTAAATAGGAGGGTTTAATGAAAACAAAAAACCCCTTTAGGCTATGCGCTCACGTTGCAGATTTGGTTGCAGAAATTTCTGCACTAATCTGCATCTCCTGGTAGAAAAATTGCCGAAATAAAAACGCATATTTTTTTTGCTACGATTTGCTACATTTTTTTATGCATTTTTTTTTTCTTTCAATGGTGAAATGCAGAAAGAATTGACATGATGCAGATTTTTTCAGCAACCGAATCTGAAAAGAAAAAAATCTGGAACATGCGCACAACACTTCAGGATTGTTATTGACTTTGCTGGCATTAGGATTTCTTTGCAGATCTGTAAAAAATCTGCAAGCAAAAGTGCAATAAAAATGCAACATTTGCACGCAGCTTTAGGCTATGTTCACACATTGCTTTATTGCTACTTTCTTTCTGCAGGCAAAACCTGCTCTCTTAGGCTACTTTCACACATCCGGTTTTTGCTCTGCGGCACAATACGGCGATCTGCAGAAAAACCGCAACCGTTTTTTTTTGCCGCCGGTTGCGTTTTTTTTTTGCATAAACTTACATTAGTGCCATATTGTGCCGCATGGGCTTGCGTTCGGTCCGGTTTTTGCCGCATGCGGCAGATTTAGCTGATGCCGCGGCCGGATGGAACGCTGCCTGCAACGTTTTTTGCTCCGGCAAAAAAAAACGCATCGCGCCACATCCTGCCACTGCGGCGCATTTTTCAATGCATGCCTAAGCACGCCGGATGCGGCGCGATGCGGAAAAAACGCATCCGGCCGCCGCATGCGGTTTCTTCCACTGCGCATGCTCAGTAGCGTGCCGCAACCGGAAAAAAAACGGACGGGCCGCATGTAAAAACTTATGCAAAGGATGCGGTGTTTTCATCGCACCTGTTGCATAGGTTTCACAGCCGGATTGAGCCGCACAGCTCAAACCGGATGTGTGAAAGTAGCCTTAGGCTAGGTTCACATTTCCGTTGTTTTAAATCCGTCAGGTCCGTCAGTGACAGATCCGTCGTTTTTTAGATGTCAACTGACGCAACGGATGTGTATTTCACAGGATTCCGTTTACAGGAATCCTGCAAAAAAAAACCTGATCCGTCGCATCCATTACATCCGCTGTGCGTCCGTTTTTGGACGGATCAGTCATGATCCGTTTGTGTTTGGGACAGCCCAGTGGATGTGCCAAACATGCTGGGCATGCTCAGTAGAGCATGAAGGAATCTAGCGCTGCATTTCGTCATAAGACGGATTACGACGGAATCCAGCACCATAGACATCCATTACAAGCTTGACGGATTGCGACGGATTCCTGCGCGGTGCGTTAATTTTGACGGTCCAAAAAAACGTTACATTCTGCGTTGTTTCTGCCCAACGGTCATTCGAAAGACAACAGATGCGCTGCGCAGTGGATGCAACGCAAGGTAATCAGTCGTAATCCGCCACTCATACCAGTCTATGGGAAACAACGGAATCTGCCATACGGATTCTGTTGTTTACCAGAGCCGCGGATTGTGACTGATCCTAAACAACGGAAATGTGAACCTGCTTTTAGTAGAAAAGAAGCTGCTTGCAAAAAGCAGTTTTGATCCAGTGTTTTTTTTGGTGGAGATTGTGTTATTTGTTTACAATACATGTTTAATAAACTTTGTTTTATTCACCAAAAACGCATGGTTGTGTTTTTTGTATCATTTTTGCCCTTCCTCTTTGCTTTTTATGGTGGAAAAATTCTGCAAAAAACGCTGAAAGAATCGACATCCAATTTTTAGTCAGGAAAAAAAAAAGCAATTGTGTGCATGAGATTTCTGGTTCTCTAAATTGCAGGTTTTTTATATGTATAGAAAAATATAGCAAAAAAAAACCACTGCAAAAATGCAACATGTGAACATAGCCTTAGGGGTACTTTGCACACTGCAACATCGCTAGCCGATTGTAGCGATGCCGAGCGCGATAGTACCCGCCCCCGTCGCACATGCGATATCATGGTGATAGCTGGCGTAGCGAACATTATCGCTACGGCAGCTTCACACGCACTTACCTGCCCTGCGACGTCGCTCTGGCCGGCGACCCGCCTCCTTCTTAAGGGGGCGGGTCGTGCGGCGTCACAGAGACGTCACACGGCAGGCGGCCAATAGAAGCGGAGGGGCGGAGAT
Organism: Anomaloglossus baeobatrachus; assembly: GCF_048569485.1. Lineage (NCBI taxonomy): Eukaryota > Metazoa > Chordata > Amphibia > Anura > Aromobatidae > Anomaloglossus > Anomaloglossus baeobatrachus. The sequence goes on along the minus strand of NC_134357.1, from coordinate 41,127,518 downwards.
GAGCAGGACGTAAACACCCCGCCCACCTCCTTCTTTCCTCATTGGCGGTGGAGACAGGTAAGGAGCTGTTCCTCGCTCCTGCGGCTTCATACACAGCGATGTCTGCTGCCGCAGGAACGAGGAACAACATCGTACCTGTCGCTGCAGCGAAATTATGGAAATGACCGACACTACACCGATCACCGATTTACGACGCTTTTGCGATCGTTTATCGGCACAACTAGGCTTTACACGTTGCGACATCGTTACCGGCGCCGGATGTGCGTCACTTTCGATCTGACCCCGACGATATCGCAGTAGCGATGTCGCGACGTGCAAAGTACCCCTTAATGTTAGCCCAGCATCTCTTCATGTCAGGCTCTTATTATTTTACTATTTTGGTGCTTTTTTTTGCTATGTTCTTTTTTTGTATTACATTAATGTACTGGTCACAGAGGAAAAAAAAAATAATCGAAAAAAAAAAAAAAGATCTTTCTGCCAGAAAGAAGAAGGCTTTACAAAAGCAAAAAACAAACATAAACATTAGTTTCCCGGTGACTTGTGAATAAAATAACAGGTTTGCATTGACTTTGACAGAGCATGAAGAGGAGAGAGCCGAGCGCTCCTTTTTTTTGGCCACCTTTTCTGTCACTTGTTTATAAAACACCTGATGGGGAATAATGAGTGAAGACACGGCCGGCCATTAATGGGAGCTAAACACACACTGCTGGCGGGACTGGGCTGCGCGCTCGGCTCGGTGCACGGTGTTCTGGACCAGCGCTCGCTCTGCAGATTAATTCAGACAGGTGAGCAGCAGCACAAGACATTATACACTGAGCAAAAATATACACGCAACACTTTTGTTTTGACTCCATGAGCTGAATTCATACAGCTAAGACTTTTTCTAGGTACAAAAAGGCCTTTTTCTCTGAAATATTGTTCACAAATTTGTCCAAATCTGTGTTAAGCCTGCTTTACACGAGTCGATCTATCGTGCACGAGCGATCGTACCAGCCCCCGTCGTTTTTGTGTCACAGGCAAATCGCTGCCCGTGGCGCACAAACTCGTTTACCCCCCGTCACACACATATACCTTCCGGGCGACCTCGCTGTGGGCGACGAACGTCCACTTCCTGAAGTGGGCGGGACGTTCGGCATCACAGCGACGTCACACAGCCGCCGGCCAATAGAAGCGGAAGGGCGGAGATGAGCGGGATGTAAACATCCCGCCCACCTCCTTCCTTCCGCATATCCGGCGGGTGCCGCGGGACGCGGGTAAGCTGCTGTTTATCGTTCCCGGGGTGTCACACGGAGCAACGTGTGGTGCCACGGAAATAATGAACAACTGACGCCATTTTAATTAAACAATTTTATGAAACCTAGCGACGAGTACACGACTCACGATTTGTGAGCGATTCTGTGTCGCTAGGAGGTGTCACACCAGGCGACATCGTGTACGATGCCGGATGTGCGTCACGAAAACCGTTACCCCGACGATGCATCGCACGATAGCTCGTCTCGTGTAAAGCAGCCTTTAGTCCAGTTTCAGACGTCCGTGTTTTAAGGTACAAGCCACACGCATGGGTTTAGTCATACGCGTGTCATACATGTGTCACACGTCATCTGTGTTTGCATACATGTGACACATACCGGAGAAAACATGTGTCTTTGAAATTAAAATATTTTCTAGATTCACCTGTATCCAGTGCTGCTGTCTTCGGCTCTGCTGCCTCCCGCTTCTGACCCCCGCTAATTATACTCATTGAATATTCACTGCACCCCAGAGCTGGAAGCAAGAGCATCGCAGGGGACAGGTGAGTATCCAGCAAACACTGTGTGCAGTGATGTCCAGGAGGTCATCGGAGTTCCCAATGAACTCTGATGACCTCCTGATTATACCACAGCAACATCCACACTACAGCGGGTGTCACGATGGTGACTCCATGAGTTCATCAGAGATCATTGGGAACTCCGAGGGCCTCCTGGATGTCACTGCAAACACAGTGTTTGCTGGATACTCTCCTTCTCATCGGCGATGCGGTCCCCAATACTGTCCCTGGTGATGCTCCGGCTTCCCGCTTCGAGGTGCAGTGAATATTCAATGAGCATAATTAGCGGGGGTCAGAAGCAGGAGGCAGCAGTACTGGATAAAGGTGAATATAGAAAATCTTTTAATTTCAAAGACCCATGTTTTCTCTGGTACATGTCACATTGATGTTACACGGATCACATCAGTGTGCAATCCAAGAAAAAATGGACATATCTCCGTGTGTACCTGCGGCGCCACGAGGGGGGGGTCACACGGTCCGTGTGAAAACACGAACATGTGAGTAAGTCCAGAGAATAAAATAGGTACATGTGGCATCCATGTTAAAAACGGACCACATACCTGAAACACGACGTCTGAAACTAGCCTTAGTGAGCACTTCTTCTGTGCCAAGATAATTCGTCCACCTCACAGGTGCGGTTTATCAAGATGTTGATTAGACAGCATGATTATTGCACAGGTGTGCCTTAGGCTGGCTCTCATAAAAGGCCTCTCTAAAATGTGCAGTTTTATCTCCCTCCTTGCTGCCACATCTTGCTTCTTTATAGAAACAATAAGCGAAAAACTGCAGCTGCATCCCCCTCCTTCCCCAAAAAGAAGTATTTTTGAGTGACTAAGGCACTTCTTAAACATTTGCAGGCAGGGAAAGAGGAAATACGTGCTGCTTGGAGGTATGAATATATACACTATTACAAACATTGATGTACTCACATGTACTGAATTTAATTGGCATACCAGTATTTTGGGACTGTAGCTCCATGATGGTACTAGGAGGGTGTTGTGGTTGGGCTCAGCAAACTAAGCAGGAGTTCAGTGGGGCAATAACAGCAGTACCGGCAAGGCCATTGCTAGAAATCATAGGAAGTGTAGTCTTCTGGAGTGTGGGAATGAGGCAAAGGCACATTATAGTCTATATGTGGTCTGCAATGCTCGGACTGAACAAGGGTCTCGTGACCCAAACTTACAGCCTTACATGTGTCTATGAGGCTGTAAGTTTGGGTCGAGACTCCTGCGGTCAGTCAGGGCATTGCATATTGACCGTGAAATACTCAGTGTGAACCTTGCCTTTAAGTTTTATTGCCAAATATGCAAACAGTAACCACAACATGTCCATTCAAAAGGGTCTACCAAAACACATCACGGTGCCATCCCTTCCCCACGTAAGTGACTCACATAGCTGTTCACAAAATTTAAAAGAAAATATCATATTTAGACCTGGCTACCATATTCCATTGGCCCGATTCTGAGGTTCTTCCATTCACATGGCCACTGTAGAAGCATTCAGCAGAAGATGGAGGTCGGCAAGGCTGCTCTGACAGCTCCGCAGGCAGATGGTCCCATCTACAGCGCGTCACCTTTTTACCATCACTTCTAGTGACGATTTTTCCTACGAAATCTCTTCTGCGTGATCGGACCGGACGAGTTAACGTTCACTCCTCGGGCACATCGGTGAGTCTTGTGCAGTCATTGCCCAGTCACGAGGTCACTGGTTGACCTTCTTTGGACCATTTTCAGGAGGAACTAACCCCTGCATACTCACATGGCCAGTGTAGGAGCCTTTGGCAGAAGACGGTGATCAGCAAGGCTGCTCTGACAGCTCCGCAGGCTGGAGGTCCCATCTGCAGCGAGTCTTTGTGATCAGCCACCTTTTTACCATCGCTTCTATCGAGAACTTGTCTTACGGAATCTCTTCGGTGTGATCGGACCAGAGGGATTAACATTCACTCCTCGGGCACATCAATCAGTGAGTCTTGAGCAGCCAAGGACCGGTCAACAGGCGACTGGTTGTCTTTCCTTGGACCATTTTTAGTAGGTACTAACCATTTCATACTCACACAGCCAGTGTAGGAGCATTTGGCAGAAGACTGTGGTCAGCAAGGCTGCTCTGACAACTCCGCAGGCAGGAGGTCCCATCTGCAGTGAGTCTTTGTGATCAGCCACCTTTTTACCATCCCTTCTATCGAAAACCTGTCTTACGAAATCTTTTCTACATGATCAGACCAAACGGGTTAACGTTCACTCCTCGGGCACATCAGTGAATCTTGTGCAGCCATGGCTTGGTCACGAGGTCACTGGTTGTCCTTCCTTGGACCATTTTCGGGAAGAACTAAGCCCTGGATACTCACAAGGCCTGTGTAGGAGATTCACAATACCAAAAGAAGGAAATGTTGGGCACTGCTGCACAATGCTGTTTGGCAATGCTGTACTCACGGAATCAGATGATCAGCTGTTACAAAGACTCATGTCTGTAGCCATTCCATGTGGTGCTCTGCTTACAGCGTGGCCAAAATCCAAAGTCTTGAACAGGAGAATGAAGCGGCAACTCGACCTGGTATTTGGCAAATCTTTAATCTGTATCTACAGATGACAACATAAACGGGGAGTGGAGGGGGAGTGCGGGGAGTCGTCCATCTGCCGTCCCCGCACTCCCCCTCCACTCCCCGTTTATGTTGTCATCTGTAGATACAGATTAAAGATTTGCCAACTACCAGGTCGAGTTGCCGCTTCATTCTCCTGTTCAAGACTTTTTTGGATTTTGGCCTGTGTAGGAGCATTCGGCAGAAGACAGTGGTCAGCAAGGCTGCTCTGACAGCTCCGCAGACAGGTAGCCCCATATACAGTGAGTCTTTGTGATTGGCCACCTTTTCATCATCCCTTCTATCGAAAACCTGTTTTACAGAATCTCTTCTACATGATCGGACCAGACGGATTAACGCTCACTCCTCGGGCACATCAGTGAGTCTTGAGCAGCCATGGACCCGTCACGAGGTCACTGGATGTCCTTCCTTGGACCATTTTCAGTAGGTACTAACAATGCATACCAGGAACACCCTACAAAATCTGACCTTGTCATCTAGACATCACAGTTTGGACCATCACTGAGAAACTCGCTTGCCCATTTTTCCCGCTTCCACCGCTGCCTAAAACTTCCCACTCCTGACAGGCTCCATAGAAACAATATAAATAGTGTTCTCCCTTTACCTGTCTGTGGTTATAATGCACCGGCTGATCGATGACCAATTTTTACATTTTGGGAGGACCCCTTTATAATTCCGTCACCTCTACAGCAGTCACATTACGGTAAAACTCTCCCGATGGCTCTTTTTTAGTGTTTTTTTTTTTTCTCCATTAAATACAGAAATACTTTCTCAGTATAATAATAGTCCCCGGCAAACACCATAAGTAATTAAATCTGCTGTTTACTGTAAGATTGTGTGTAATGATCTATTTAGGGAAATGCGCTGAATTATTGTACGATACATAGGTTATTTAAAGAAGACATATTCTGCTTCCTGCAAGCAAATTACGCTGATTGTTACGACTCTCACATTCCATCTGCTGCAAAAATCCACAATTACGTCGCCGTATAATTATTTTCTCAGAAGAGTCTGGAGCGTCGGTGGAAGAATCCTCAGAGTTTTATCTTTTCTTCTCATTTACCTTTATTGCATTTTTTTTTTCTATTTTGCCTCAATAAAACCATTAGTTCAATTTTATGCAGTTTGGGAGAAACAATTAAATCACTGACTATGAACCGGTGAAGAACCTGTCACTTGCCATAAATGTGGCATTTTTTTTACCTGATGCAAATGCTGCCATTCTCGTTTTTTCGTTATTTTATGTTGTTCTCGCGCCTCTCACCAGGAGACATGAATGGGATATAAATGGCCGTGTCCACTGAGCAATATACAGGCCTGCGGTGGATAATGTTAGCAATGTCCACCGCAGCCGTGTATATTGTTCATGTTACAAAATGTTGTAACATGTCACATTCTATAAAGAAATGAAGCAGCACAAAATGTTGGATTACCAGTGAGTGTGCAACTTTTTCTATCTATACTGGTAAAATTTTTGGACTTACCTGTTTTTTCCACTCCCGTTTTCCTGAGTGATATCGGCACCATGATCAATGAGTAGCTGTACAATCCTAGACACAGAAGAATAAAACACAGGATGGGCTGTCAGTGCGAGGATCCAGGTGGGCTGTCAGTGCAAGGATGCAGGTGGGCTGTCAGTGCAAGGATGCAGGTGGGCTGTCAGTGCGAGGATCCAGGTGGGCTGTCAGTGCGAGGATGCAGGTGGGCTGTCAGTGCGAGGATGCCGATGGGCTGTCAGTGCGAGGATGCAGGTGGACTGTCAGTGCGAGGATGCAGGTGGGCTGTCAGTGTGAGGATGCAGGTGGACTGTCAGTGAGAGGATGCATGTGGGCTATCAGTGCGAGGATGCCGATGGGCTGTCAGTGCGAGGATGCAGGTGGGCTGTCAGTGAGAGGAAGCAGGTGGGCTGTCAGTGAGAGGAAGCAGGTGGGCTGTCAGTGTGAGGATGCAGGTGGGCTGTCAGTGTGAGGATGCAGGTGGACTGTCAGTGAGAGGATGCATGTGGGCTGTCAGTGCGAGGATGCCGATGGGCTGTCAGTGCGAGGATGCAGGTGGGCTGTCAGTGAGAGGAAGCAGGTGGGCTGTCAGTGAGAGGATGCAGGTGGGCTGTCAGTGCGAGGATGCCGATGGGCTGTCAGTGTGAGGATGCAGGTGGGCTGTCAGTGCGAGGATGCAGGTGGGCTGTCAGTGAGAGGAAGCAGGTGGGCTGTCAGTGCGAGGATGCAGGTGGGCTGTCAGTGCGAGGATGCAGTTGGGCTGTCAGTGAGAGGAAGCAGGTGGGCTGTCAGTGAGAGGATGCAGGTGGGCTGTCAGTGCGAGGATGCAGATGGACTGTCAGTGCGAGGATGCAGATGGACTATCAGTGAGAGGATGCAGGTGGGTTGTCAGTACGAGGATACAGATGGTTCACGGCACACTCAGTAATTCATGCTAATGTGAAAAGGTTGATTGACGCAGCAAATATATCTTTGAAATGACATATTGGTGTTTCAAGCAACAAATATTACATATTGAGGTTTCAACGCTCCCGTATAACAAAAGATGAGTGGCCGCACCTCGCTCTGTAACCAGATGCATTCAGCCATACTACAGATCTTTCTTCCTCTATGCTGTGATTCTGTGATAAAGACTTGGGAGAGGCGAAACGTCGATATTAAATATTTGTTGCTTGAAACATCAATGTGTCAATTCCAAGTCATGAACGTGGTTCATCTGCTCCATGAGTACACCTCTTCACATTGGCGGAAATTACGGAGTGTGCCATGAAGCGTTATTACACCGAAGATAGAGGTCCCACCATGTGTACCGGCACCGGCCATCTTTCCGGTAGTGAGTGAACACCCAACGTCCTTTACGTTCTTATTAACCCAACAACTATTCCTCCCGTCCACCCATATACACGGAAGCGGCTCTGTGTATGAAGAGCAGCGGATGGAACCGCACCTCCCGCGCTGACAGCCGCTCAACATTAGACCCGGCTGTCAGTCAGTGCAGAGGGCGGTTACAGCCGACGCTCTCCATACATTGAGCAGTGACTAAACCCCGTTAAGTAGCCACCCCCATGACTTAAACCGGAATGCTACCAGGAGGAATCAAGTTACGGTAAGTTCCTCCCGGCAGTGAAGTTTAATGTGCAGGCGCTGGGCAGGTTCCAAATGCTTTTAACCTGCAGATTTAGCCCATATCTGCAGGTGAATAGCAATTTTCCACATGACAGGTTCCCTTTAAGATGCCATCATATATTAGATCAACATTGTCCTGATTTCAGCAGGACTATTCCAATTATCTAATACGTATGAATACTTGTCCTAAAAAAAGGATCGGCCGAAAATATCCCCGAAAATAAGCCCCAACAGGATTTTTGGTCCTTTTTAGAGAAGGCTTGAAATATAATCCCTACTCCAAAAATGAGCCCTAGTTGCGTACAACCCTATTTCAGGATAAATAACTTTTCTTGTCCCCTTGTTGCTCTAAGCCACAGCTAATTAAGTGAATGAATATTCACCCTCTTCCTGACACAGGATCCACCCACCAGTCTGAGTCCTGCATCTACACTGTCTGCTTGCTGTGCTATATCACTGAACTAGGATCACACCACAATCCTCGGTGGCTTTCTTGTGCTGAGAGTGACAGCTGCATATATAAGACCCCACCCCCCAAAATAAGCCCTAGCACAGAAAAGAATAGAAGCCCCTGTCTTATTTTCAAGGGAAACAAGGTACTGCACGTCCCCTATTGATGCGAATAGGCTGTGGATATCCAGTGTCTAGCCGCAGCCACTATACAACTGACAGAACTGCACTGCACATCTCAGCAACTATTTCTGCCCGCCGCTGGGAGCGGAAACAAGCTTTGTTTATGGTGTGTTTTTTTGCCATGCATTTTTCATAATGTAGCCAATGGGTGGAGAGGCTGAAAAACACAGGCAAAAATGCACCAAGAAGCGACATGTTCTGCAAACAAATCTGCAAAGAATGCAGTTTTGTGACAAAACTGCATGAAAAAACGCAGTGTGTGCACATGTCCTACAGGGTCTCTGTCTCTACATTCTGCTGCTCTCAGATTAGACCGCAAAAAGTTGATGACCAATTGCCTTAATAACCCATTGCACAGCGCATCTGCTGAGAAATGTATATACCGAGGAGCCATAAACTTTTTTTTTCCCAACGGCACAGAGTTGCGAATGTTTAGCATCACGATGTAAATGTGAGCCCAGCCTTCAATATCTATGTAGCTTCTCTGACACTCGCTGTCCCGAGGGTCCTTCCAGCAATTACCCCTTGTCCATACCTTCAGCTTAACGATCCCCCTTATCTCCCTCCTATATGTACAGGGATTTCACCTGGCGCTAATCAGTGCTGAAGTTTGGGACCAGAATATACTCATGCCACAATCCCTGACCTAGATATGAGAAGAGGAATTCACAATGAGGCAGAAGAGAAGGTGACAAATAAGAACTCTCACCTGACATATCCTTTTTGTGCAGCAATCATGAGAGGACTGAATCCTAGTTTGTCCGGAATATCGGCCTTCACGCTCCTATAATGGGAGAAGGAAAAAAAAAAAGTTAAGAAGAAGTTTCAAAGGGTCTTTCTCGTACAGGAACCTTTTACATTCAGATTAGGACTGGAGGTGTGAAATTAAAAGGGTTTATTCCAAAATGGGAGGGTTATCACCTTTCCACGGAAGAGTGATTGACCACTGTATGCCACTGCTCTACCAGAAACGGTGAGGGTCCCGGTGGTCAGTCCGCCAGCAATCAGTTATCACCTAATGTGACTAACGGGGTTTATTTGCACTAAAAACTGATGGCCTATGCTATCTCAGCAATATCAGTTTGGTTGGAGTCTGATTCTTGACACCTCTGACAATCAGCACCCTCTCACCATTTATCAGACACAGCAGCGTACTGTCACTAGTGTCGCGGCCTGATGTGATCTTGAAATCTGGGATCAGAAGGTCACATTCCTCCTGTTGGTGGCTGTTCACATTCAGCTGCCTCACCCTTTTCCACAGGCAATGCTAATTAAGCACCATACCTGGGTCTGGTCCGCCTTATTTTTAGTTGCTGATCTGGCACTGTGAAGGTCAGTTCTGATATTAAGGGGGCTTTACATGCTGCGACATCGCTAGCGATGTTGCGAGCGATTGCACCCGCCCCCGTCGTTGGTGCGATATGTGGTGATCGCTGCCGTAGCGAACATTATCGCTATAGCAGCGTCACACGCACATACCTGTTTAGCGACGTCGCTGTGACTGCCGAACACTCCCTCCTTTAAGGGGGAGGTGCATTCGGCGTCATAGCGACGTCACTGCGGCGTCACTAAGCGGCCACCCAATAGAAGCGGAGGGGCGGGGATGAGCGGGATGTAACATGCCGCCCACCTCCTTCCGCATTGCCGGTGGAGGCAGGTAAGGAGATGTTTGTCGTTCCTGTGGTGTCACACATAGCGATGTGTGCTGCCGCTGGAACGACGAACGACATCGTACCTGCAGCAGCAACAATATTAAGGAAATGAACGACGTGTCAACGAGCAACGATTTTTCACGTTTTTGCGCTCGTAGATCGTCGCTCCTTGGTGTCACACGTTGCGATGTCGCTACCGGCGCCGGATGTGCGTCACTAACGACATGACCCCGACAATATATCGTTAGCGATGTCGCAGCGGGTAAAGCATCCTTTTAGTCCTGGTGTGTGGTGTTTGCTGCACATGCTGGGACCTGGGCTGCCTTTTATCTGCAGTTGCCTCTTGCTGCGACATGGAAGCGGTCATATATAGGTTACAGGTATGTGTGCTCCAATATGGTTCTGCTTTTATTTTATTTTTTTTTATCTAGGAGGCCGCATGGCACATGAAATAAATAATATAGAGCAGGACCCCCCTATCGAGATTTGCCATGAAGTGGCAGGGGTGGCTCAAAGAATTGATCAATTATTTGCTAAAAAAATCTCAATTTGGATAATAGTACAGTTGGAATAAATCCGTGAATTTGCACTTTTATATGATGCATGCCACTTTCAGATCGTGCTGGCTCTTCTTTCTCTGTTATGATTGTAGTTATGGTACATTGGTCTGGTGGCTGACCACCACCATACTATGCACGCCTGACTTTGGTTTGCAATATATATTCCTCCTGTTGGTAGCTGTTCACATTCAGCTTCCTTGCTCTTTTTCACAGGCAATGCTAATTAGGCACCATACCTGGGTGTGGTCTGCCTTATTTTTGAGAAGGTCAGTTCTGATATTAGTCCTGGTGTGTGTGGCGTCTGCTGCACACGCTGGGACCTGGGCTGCCTTTTATCCGCAGTTGCCTCTTGCTGCAACATGGAAGCGGTTATATATAGGTGAAGTGGCAGGGGTGGCTCAAAGAACTGATCAATTATTTACTAAAAATCTTAATTTGTATTACCGTACAGTTGGAATAAATCTGTCAATTTGCACTTTTATACGATGCATGCCAGTGTCAGATCTTGCTGGCTCTTCTTTCACAGCGTATTGTGTATTGCAGGTACTCTTTAGTGTCCACTCGTTGTTTATCCTGAGTTGGAGCCTATTTAGATCCAACCAGCACTGAATGGGTTCAGGTCAATTTCTATCCTGCAGTGATCTAACAGGGAGCTATAACCTCAGCTGCAGTCACTCCCTTAGCTATAAATATCTGTTCCTCACTCCTCCCTATGCCGGCTATAGCTCATATCTATGATGTCCACTTTGAAAGAGTCAGTCTCTGGAGAAGCTGAAGTGTTGCTTCTATTGCAGCTGAGAAGTTCCTGTCGTGAAGTGTAATTTGTTGTGTCTTTCTCTATCTATTTATCTTACCTTCCTCGTGTTGTCTTATTGCAGTGGCACTAGTATCTTGCTGGCCTTCACTAGTCAGGGTGGGTTCAGGGCTGGCGAGGGCTTAGGCACGTGACGGCACACGAGGAAAGGACCGGTCTAGGGACATTAGGGATTACAGGGATCAGCCTCGGGTGAGTGTTAGGAGGTGACTTCTCTCTTCTGTGCCAGTGCCTTTGTTGTATTGTTTCACTGATTTTCTCATTGTGTTGCGTCGCTCGCCGGGAGTCCCCTCACATCCGGCATGACACATAGTCCCATTTACTTGAATGGGATGGAACTGCAATGATATGTACAGCAACTAATAACGAAACAGATGCTTATGGTGAACAATGAAAAGAACTGCTGCACCCTTCGATCAGCTGGTTGATGTAAGTGACAAAAATAAAGCCCCCACAAATCTGATATTGATAATCTATCCAAAGGAAATGCGACCCCTTTAAGATCTAAAGGCCCCGTTACATGCAAAGACGTATCTAACGATATATCGCCGGGGTCACGGATTCCGTGACACACACCCGGCATCGTTAGCGACGTCGTTGCGTGTGACACCAACGAGCGGCCGTTAACGATGGAAAATACTCCCCAAATCGTCCAACGTTGACACGTCGTTCATTTTCAAAAAATCTTTGATTGTTGAGGACGCAGGTTGTTCGTCGTTCCTGAGGCAGCTCACATCGCTACGTGTGACACCTCGGGAACGACGAACTACAGCTTACCTGTGTCCACCGGCAAGGAAGGAAGGAGGTGGGCGGGATGTTACGACCGCCCCTCCGCTTCTATTGGGCGGCCTCTTAGTGACGTCGCACAAACCGTCCCCTAAGAAAGGAGAAGGTTTGCCGGCCACAGCGACGTTGCTAGGTAGGTGAGTCCGTGTGACGGCTCCGAACAATATTGTGCGCCATGGGCAGTGATTTGCCCGTGACGCACAGACAACGGGGGTGGGTACGCTCGCTAACAATATTGCTGCGTGTAAAGCCCCCTTTAGCCCTGAGCTCCTTCATGGATCCATGCAATGGTACATGGCACGGCAACAGTCAGCTACGCCGACACAAGATCTATTGATGTAAGACTTCCGTCATCTTTACAGAACGGCGGAATATTTAAGTAATAACATAAAAAGTCGTCTAAACGTCCATGATTTGCTTGGCGTGCGCCCATTAACATGCTAACACACAAGATAACATTTCCTTCTTGCAGGCTTCTCGGGAAATGTTTGGCTTTTGATGAACATTTTCTGATGACCTTCCAACAAAGCGAAAAAATACAATGCCATAAATGAGAAATGGCTTGACATAAAACAGAATGGCAGACGCTATTTCTCGGAGGAATTTAAGTGGATGGAGAAGAGGGTGGAAAGCGCCACAAAAGTGCCCAATATATCACCGGGCCGGTTATAAGACTATTTCACCTGCTGTAGTTATAGGAAGCGCTCAGGGACATTTCTGCACACGGACGAAATGACAAGAGGAACGAACAGATACCCAACAACAGAGCCGGACGCAGAGGAAGAAAGAAATCCGGAATCATTTTTAAAGAACTGATGCATAAAAGTCTTCACAATATACAGAATATTGAAAGTCCGCAGGCGTAAAACATATTGTCAGCTGTGGCACGACTCCAGTCTCCTAAAACGGTAATATCTAGTGTTCCTTACATAGATACACTATATAAAAGGGTTCTAAAAGGACCTAGCTTAGAAGAAAGAATGAAAGACAGAAAAAAAAAAGAATGGGGAGACAGAAAAAAGAATGAAAGAATAAAAGAAACAAGAGCGAGAAAAAGAAAGAGAGAAAGAAAAGAAAGAAAAAGAAAGAAATAGACAAAGATAAACAAAGAAAAAGGAGAGAAAGTCTGTGCAGAAGACAATGAACGGCATAGGTGCGTGCACAGATTTTTTTTATATACACATCTGCGCACGCGCGCCTGTTGCTCAGGGTCTTCCCTGCAGTGTCTTCAATAAAATGGTGCCGGAGATCGCGGTATGCGCATGTGTAGCACCCAGGGGGCAGGTAGTCCAGGTCGGGTCTGGTACCTGTTTTACTCATCACCAGCCGGGCCGGTGCGGAGGGTCTGGGATGTTGCGGTGGCTTGACCGGTTTCGTGCCCCAAGGTGTACGTACACCAATAGAAGGGGATAGGATGGTGGATGATTGTCGTGACGCCACCTGTGGTACGCGGCCAGGGAATTAGCCGCCGCTGCTGTCGCTGTCCTCCGGGGCGGATGGAATAGCAGCCAAGATGGTATCGCTCCCCACAGGTGGAGCAAGTCCCGGGGAGGATGATGAGGAGAGTAGTAATGGCGGGCGCCGAAGCACGGGGGAGCGGCGCCGGTAAGAGCAGGCGGACTCAGTCTCTGCGGGTTCCAGGTATCTTTACTCACAGTTCTTTAAGAAGCTCGGTCGCTATCGCAGTAGCACTGATCACCGCTGTAATGGGCCCCGTCAAACCGGATCTCTTTGGTGGTCAGTCCGGTGTGGTGGTCGGTGGGCCCCTTCCTCCTAGCGCCGTGTAAGTTGGATCCCTGTGGCTTAAAGCTACTTGGGGACCCCAGTCCGTCTTGAGTGAAAACTCTTGTCCCTAATTCTAGGTGCCACGGCTCCGCAATGAGGCCTGACTCTGTTCAAGGCCCCGGATCCTATATGGCACTGTTCTTTCAGGCCAGGCCCTGTGTTGGCCAGGGAAGCATGCAACCTCCCCGACCCGGCATATTCTGGAAAGCCAACTTGTAGAATGATCTTCCCTAGGGTCCTGTACTCTGTATGGTGCCGGCTCCGAGGGAACAATGAATCTCTCCCCTCGGCAACCGTATGAACTCCTGTGTCCCACCAGAGCCACCAGTGAGACCATCTGCTCTTTTCCTCTCCTGCTGGAGAACTCTCTAACTGTAGTGTTGGATCCTAACTCCCCCTGCTGGCTGCTCCTCCCCCGGGTCCCTGTCACTAGTGGGTGGCTGCCCCCCATGTTTGAAGACTGCCTTAAGACCCTACCCTTGCCCGGGCACCATTGGGGAGGGCAACTTGGTTGTGTGTTTGAGTTGTGTAAGTGGTGAAACCGGTACTGACCTCCTCAGGATCCAGATTAGGCACTGAACCTTAAATGAGGTGCAGAACCCTGTGGCGACCGAAGCCTCAGGGGCGCCACACATGCATGGACTCCAGTGCTGTTTTAATGAAGACAATTACTGTGGCAGTGCACATGTGCCGCCAACAGCACTAATGGTGGCGCAATATTTAAATAAAGAAAATAGGGCATGCAATACAAGATGCAGGAAGAGGAATATGCACTGAGGACTTGGCCCACAAAGGCCCACCCCCATGCACACATCAATCAAAGTGCAGGGCATTTGTGCAACTTTGATTAAAGATATTTCTGCAACCAAGCATCTGATCTTTCAACAAAAGGTATGCCTGGATTCAGCATCATAATGCTAGCATGGTGCCGCCTTTACTTGATATAGGAAAATTCTGGTAGTTGGTTCCCTTTAAAGCAAATCTGTTAGCAGGATTTTGCAATGTAAGCTGAGGACAGCATGCTGCAAGGTTTAAAAAAGAAAAAACAACTGTGCCTCTCTGAGCCATTGTTTACCTAAGCTAAAGGATTTATTACCCTGCAATTAGCATTATATGACTAGGAAGATGTTGTTTGCACACCCCCTTCTGTGATTGACACCTCACAGTCAATGCACAATCTGTATTGAGAGCCTGGTGTGGGCAGGGACAACTCCCTGCTCTGCTAAACTCCATTCTTTGATAATGTCAGAACGGTTGCACCCAGTAATCTAAGTAAACATGGTTAGCTTCAGAATCTCTTTGCCTACAACATGCTACTCTCAGACGAATTAGCAAAAACCTGCTGACAGGTTTCCGTTAAAATCACAATTAAAATGATACATATTAGGGATTAAAACAATCGGTGATTGTCAGAGTGAAGTGTTGGGGCACATGCACAAGACATCTTTTAAACTGAGGCGTATCCGCCAAGGTCTTTAAGCAGAATTCGTTTCCGGAAACGCCAACGTTTTTTTGCAGCGGTTTTAAAACGCTACAAAACACACCAGACGTATTTCATCTATCTAGAAATGAGCGAACCTGAGGCTCGAGGTTCGAGTTTGGAAATCGAGCTCCAAAAAAAAACAAGGTTTGGGTTTGAGGTGCGAGCGAGTGACAAATACGAACCACTCAAGTGAGCAGCGCCGTGCTTGGGTATGAGTGAGGCTCAGCCCGGTGCGAGCCCTGTGCAGTGTTTGATCGGCTCACATTTGGAGTGAAATAAGAGTGATCAGATGTAGTGTACAGACACAACCCCCTCACCCCCCCAAAAAAATACATATATAAAACCCGCCTACCCTGCCCCGGAAGTGCTTTGCTAATGGCCCACCAGCAAAACACTTCCAGGGCAGAGTGGGTGGGGTTTCTAAAAAAAATTTTTGGGTGGGGTGTTTTGTGTGTGCACACTACACCTGATCACGCTGATTTTACCCCAAATGTTAGCCGATCAAACACTGTACGGGGCTCGCACCGGGCTGGGAATCCCTCATACCCAAGCACGGCGCTGCTCGCTTGAGTGGTTCGTACTCGTCACTCGCTCGAACCCGAACCTTGTTTTTTTGGAGCTCGGTTTCCCAACCCAAACCTTGAGCCTCAGGTTCTCTCATCTCTACATTTGTATTTATGGGCTCACCATAACCTTCCTAAAGACTGCTTTACACGCAGCGACATCGCTAGCGATAGCACCCGCCTCCGTCATTTGTGCGTTATGGGCAAATCGCTGCCCGTGGCGAACAATATCGCCGGTATGCGTCACACCAACTTACCTTCCTAACGACGTCGCTGTGGCCGCCGAACAACCTCTTTTTTAAGGGGGCGATTTGTGCGGCGTCACAGCGACGTCACTCAGCGGGCCACCAATAGAAGCGGAGGGGCGGAGAGCAGCCGCATGAACGTCACTCCCACCTCGTTGCCGGAGGACGCAGGTACGCAGTTGTTCGTCGTTCCCGGGGTGTCACACGTAGCGATGTGTGCTGCCTCGGGAACAACCTGCGTCCTGAACGAGCAACGATATTTTGAAAAAGAACGATGTGTCAACAATCAACGATTTGGTGAGTATTTCTGATCGTTAGCATTCGCTTGGAGGCATCACATGCAACGACGTCGCTAACGACGCCGGATGTGCGTCACGAATTCCATGACCCCACACGACATATCGTTAGCAATGTCGTTGCGTCTAACGGGGCCTTAAGTTAGTTTGTGGAGTCTCTCAAGTGGAAGACACAAGAAGAATGGTCGGTTACATTTTTTTTTAGCCGCTTCGCCTCTTTGGAAACCGTAAGTGGTTAAAAGACGATAAAAAAAAGACTGTGACATAAAAATGCATAGGTTCGTTAATCTGAGTGTTTTGGGGGAGCTTTTTCCGGGCAGGTTTGAGAGCGGATTGAATAAGACGTTGTGTGCACATCCCCACCTTTCCCTAGTAGATAAGGCAGATTTCCATCACACCGATAGTCCACTTACTCACCGTTCACCGGCCTAATTTAGAAACCCTTGAGTCCAAAATGATTTTGTGGCCAGACGTATAAAATTGTATTAGTCCTACTATATTTTGTCCGTAGCTGATAATTCATTGGTGTTGATATTAATAATTTACGTCGTCTTATCACCCGGCTCCTTGGAACATTTCCTCCGGCAATTCTAATTCAAATTATCAAGTCGGAATGTTTTATTTTATTTTTTTTTATACTTTTTTATTTAAATATGGGAACAGAACGTCTCCGAACTTTTCAAGAAGTTTTCCATGTAACCTTTTGTAATTTTCAGAATAACCCCTTCATGCCTTATCTCAGTCAAAGCTCTTATGAGTGCCCAGAAGTGACATTTTTATGGATTAAATGTAGATGAGTTTCTTTATAAAAGTCAGGTACTTTCCACTTTCTCGTTTAACTTTTTAGAATGATTTGAGTGAAATAGTAAAATCTTCCACAGTTAAAAAAAAATAATAAATAAATATATATATATATATATATAAAATGTATTGTATTTTTTGTGAAGTCAATCAGAGCCAGTTGATAATCTGGATTCAGCGGACGTTATCTAGGCTTTGTAGACTGAAGTGGAACTTCTGGTGGAAATATAAAACTTTCAGTATTTTCTTGCAATTGTAAAACTTTACAAAAACTTCTTAAATTTTGCAGTTTACTTATTAAAAATCATCAAGAAAGGAGAGAGTTTTAATTTTGTCTACTGCTCATTACTAGGTGTCACGGGTGACAGACAGTCCTGTGGTGTCCAGCAATAGAAGGTCACAGTGTTTGGCTGCACAAAATGCTCCCTGACTTTCTATTGTTCCTGCTGTTAGCATTCAGTGTGCTAGGTATCTCCTTTGTTGGTTTTTTCCTCCTTTTCCTTGTCCTCTTTCCTTCAGCTGCTAATCATCTGTATTTCCCCTGGGGTTTAGGCTATGTGCGCACGTAGCGTTCTGTCCCTGCAGAAATTTCTGCAGCGATTTGAACAGCACACGTGTGCTTCAAATCGCTGCAGAAAGAGTCCGTAATGGAAAAAAAAAAAGCCGATTCCATGCGCTCTGAGTGCAGTCCCTGCCATAGACAGAGCGGGAGTTGCATGCAGAGCGCACGGAATAAGTGACATGTCACTTCTTAGAACGCGCGCTTCGGGCAGGTGCGCATGGCTCCTGCATAATCTTCATAGATTATGCTGGGGACGCAGGACACATGCAGTTACGCTGCGGTGCAGATCGCAGCGTAACTGCATGAAATACGCACACGTGCGCACATAGCCTTAAATACTTTCATCTTCCCTGGACTTGTAGTGGTGATATTCAGTTCCTTCACAAGCTCTGATTGCAAACAGGTGGCTTGCACTCAACAGTAGGATTGTTGCTGCTCTTTGGTGAACTTTTTATTGAGTCGTCTAGAGATAAGTTGTTTGTTGTTTTCCCTTGTTTGTTATCCCGTGTGTGTCCTTTACCGCTTAGTGGGGTTGACAAAGAGCTCTTCCCATCTGTTCCCTATTTAGGGCCCAGCACTAGGGATACCTTGGGTCAGGAATCCGGCTTGGCGCATAGGTGCGGAACCTATCTAGGGCAGTGAGGGAACCCAACCCAGGGCCTAGCAGTAGGCTTGGACAGGGGCAACCATCTTCCCCTTCTCTAGACACAGAGTTTCCCTTCCCTTTCACCATTTGCTGGGTACTTCCTCGTACCTAGCGGGACGCTAGGTGACCGGTCACCTCTTCTAGGGAAGAAATGCAGCACTTGCAAGCACTTTTCTAAATAGCCTGGGAGCGCTGCTTTGAAGCTGTCCGAACTGCTGTGTCACTGAGAATCTCCGATGCTGGAGAGGCAAAAAATCGGGGACTTCAGGCCAATAGCGCAGCCATGGTGCTAGGGCAAAGTGTCAATCAATCAGTAGTGCACAGACCCCCACAAACAGAATGTAGGAGGCTGAGGAGTGGATCACTCCTGAAAACTACATTAGACAAGAACTTTACATGTCTTAAGGCCACTTTACACACAGAGATAAATCTGCGGCAGATCTGTGGTTGCAGTGAAATTGTGGACAATCAGTGGCAGGTTTGTGGCTGTGTACAAATGGAACAATATGTCCATGATTTCACTGCAACCACAGATCTGCCAAAGATTTATCTCTGTGTGTGACGGGGCCTTTAGTCACTTGTTCTTCAACCTACACACTAACACAAAAATTCATTTAATGGCTTTTATCAATTAATTGTTTAGCCCCGCAGAAAAATTTGGGCTGTATGTGTCTTCTCCCAAAAACAATATAAGACTATATTTGCATTCTGTGTTTTTTTTTACCATGGGAGCCAGAAGGCAATGAATGCCACTGTAAGCCCTATAATGGCGGATGTCCAAGCCATATCTATGGTGCATAAGTTGGTGGATTTCCTCACCACTAGAGATGAGCGGACTCGTGGAGGTTCGGTTTGGCGGGTTCATACAGGCTTTAGATAAAGTTCGGTTTGGGACCCGGACTTGTCCTGAACCCCATTAGAAGTCATTAATCGTTCAGTTTGGGTTTCCGCCCACATGCAGGCCGCCATATCCAGATCACTTCTGGGGTGGTGGGCAGGGTTTTTCCATCTTTTATCCTTGTACACACTACATCCGATCACGCTGTTGTTACCCCCGGTGTGAGCCATTCCAACACTGCAAGCAGCTCGCACTGGGCTGAGCACCGAGTGTACCCGAGCACAGCGATGCCCTCGCAAGTGGTTTGCATTCGTAAGGAACCAGAACCCTGTGTTTGTGTCTAGATTCTCAGGTATACATTTAATAACGACTTCCAAAAAGCTTCAAAAATGCTCCATGTAGACTTAAATTGTCGCTGTTGGCTCAACAACCATTCCCGAAATCAATAGTATAAATTCAGAAACTTTGCAACATATCCTATCAGAGAAATCTGATTCTTTCTCCCATTATGAGCCACTTCTAACATCCCCTACCTGCCCGTGCCTTCTGAACTCATCATTCACTGAAATGACACCTCAAATCCATCTTGCTCAACACAAGACAGACTATCAACTTACTAAAATATTGGATTATAGCGCCAATTAAAGACACTTGAGAGGGGGACGGGAGAGGAAGGAGGAGCACAGTGAGAAACGGGCTGATTGTGCTGCAGTTCTAAAAAATTTTTAACTTAACTTATCCCAGGGCTTGATTCACAGCTACACTGCTTAGTACTGCTATATAATATCCTGTATGCTTTTACAGATTCTGAATGTGTTCTACATATAGAAAGGAGAGCAGGATTCGCTGATGTCTGTGTGCACGGGAGACATCATAGCAGCCAGTATCTACTCACTAGCTCAGAGAGAGCTGAAAATAAGAGATAGGTGGAAATGTATACAAGTCTTAACTCCTGCTAAATAGAGACAGGAGTGTTATGATTCAGGGACAAAGGAGGATCAGAAAATGCGGAATCCCAAAAAGGTAACAGAGTGGCTGGAAACTTAACGAACTGCAGACCTAATCCTGACACACAACTAACAGTATCCGTGGAGCGGGCCTACGATGACCTGGACGCCTCGACAAAGCTGGAGAACTAAATAATCTCACAGAAATATAAGAAAGCTAAATTTGCCTCGGAGCAGTCCCCAAAGATAGATAGCCCCACACATGTAAAGGCTATGGTGATATAGAAAAATACAATACAAAGCCAAAAAGACAGATTCAGCAAAGGTGAGGCCCAAACTATCTTTATAGGAAAGGATAGGAAAGAGCAACTGTCTGCAGCCGTAAAAACGCTAATATATACCAGTACTACTGATATGGAAAAATCCTGAGGTCACACAACCTCTCCCCCACTATATCAGCACTCAGATGTTACTGGAATCCAAAAACACTAATACAGATGAGGGACTGAATTAATACCAAGCATGTCAAGCACAATACCTTGCAGAATCATGGAGCTAAGTATACAGACACTCCCAGCAGGGAATGATCTCATTCCACCATGAACTCAACACAGACAAAATAGGAATCAAGCAGAGTATCAAAGCAGAAAAAGCATCAAGAAAGTGGAAAACAAACAGCAGAGGTACAAAGACCACTTATCTGAGAGGAGTTCTAGAAGTGAGCAGAGCTGGTTATAGAATGTCCTTAACACACAGGAGCAATTGACCACCGGCAGGTAAGAGAAAGCTACTAAGTTAAATAGCTCAATCTGCTCCTGATTGCCAGTCCTCTGCAGGTGTGTCGCTTTCATTCCACACATCAACTGCACCGCCAGCACTGACCACAAGAGGGAGCCCCAAACTGTAAAACGTATTCACAACACAGGAGAGCAGTAATTCCTCATGTCTGTGTGTGTGTACGGGAGACAGCATAGCAGCTAGTATCCACCCACTAGTTCAGAGAGAACTGAAAATAAGAGATAGGTGGAAACGTATACAAGTCTTAACTCCTGCTAAATAGAGACAGGAGAGCAGTAATTCCTCATGTCTGTGTGTACTGTGTACGGGAGACTTCATAGCAGCCAGTATCCATCCACTAGCTCAGAGAGAACTGAAAATAAGAGGGGAAAATATCTACAAGTCTTAACATCTACTAAATAGAAACAAAAGAGCAGAAATCCCTCATCTGTGTGTGCTGTGTATGGAAGACATCATAGCAGCCGGTATCCACGCACTAGCTCAGAGACAACTGAAAATAAGGGATAGGTGGAAATGTATACAAGTCTTAACTTCTGCTAAATAGGACAGGCGAGCAGTAATTCCTTATGTCTGTGTGTGATGTGTATAGGAGACATCATAGCAGCCCATATCCACCCAGTACCTCAGAAACAACTGAAAATAAGGAATAGGTGGAAATGTATACAAGTGTTAACTTCTGCAAAATAGGACAGGCGAGCAGTTATTCCTCATGCCTGTGTGTACTGTGTACGGGAGACATCATAGCAGCCAGTATCCACTCACTAGCTCAGAGAGAACTGAAAATAAGAGGGGAAAATATATACAAGTCTTAACATCTGCTAAATAGAAACAAAAGAGCAGGAATCCCTCATCTGTGTGTGCTGTGTATGGAAGACATCGTAGCAGCTGGTATCTTCTCACTAGCTCAGAGAGAACTAAAAATAAGAGATAGGTGGAAATGTATACAAGTCTTAACTTCTGCTAAATAGAGACAGAAGAGCAGTAATTCCTCATGTCTGTGTGTACTGTGTATGGGAGACATCATAGCAGCCAGTATCCACCCACTACCTCAGAGACAACTGAAAAATTAGAGAAGGGCATGAAAAGGGGAAATTTTAAGAAGAATATAGGATACAAGGCATAAAATGGTGCATGTACATATAACAGCCTATTCTGAAAAGTCACATGGAAGTGCAAGTAAACGTTAAGAGGACCCGTCAGTGTTCCTGACAAATGTGTTTTAGTAAATACTATTTTTTTCTATGAAATAATGTTAGAATGTCTTTTTTTAACTCTGTTGTGATGTCCCTTTGTTATTTCTCCAGGAAAATAATGAATAACATCTGGGATTTTCTATTTCCTTTATCAATGGAGTGTGGCATGGTTAGTATCAGATAGTGTTGGGACACGAGTAATCCCCAAAAAATGGAATAAACATGTGAATGTGGAGAAGCAGGGCCAGGCTTCCTATATCCAACAGAGATCACGGCGCTGTAGTCCATTCGGTGCTAGTGTCCAGTTGGTATCTTATATCAATTGCCAAATCCTCTCCCGGCAGGTAACCTGGCATAGACTTAATACCAGATCATTTTTCTAATATAAATCAATAATGAGAAGAGGTTCAAAGAATTGTGCCCTGGGCTGTTATACTGATAACAAGCAGGACCTTACTTTTCTCTGATAATTTACTGTGCGTAATGTTATGCCGCTCGCCCACCCACCGGGCACAACGATCACACATTACTGTCCGGTCTGGACAAGACCCTGCAGAGTGATTAATGCAAAAATTGAATTTATCATCCTTTATAATCTGATTGATGCAGAGTATCGCTGGACATCAAAGTTTGCAAGAGTTAGTGCCTCTCTATGAGGGTAGCTTTAGAAGTGATCAAACTAATGACTAATTTAGAGAAACAAGTTCTTTCAAAGTTTAAGGGATTGTTCAGTTTAGTTGTATTTGCGATTCAATTACAGATATACTGTAATTTACGAATCTCCAATGACCCCATTTCACCGCTGGTCCTGACCGCTCAACTTCCAGCCCTTTGCTCGACATAGGACAGAGCAACCAGTACTGTGTATCTGTTCCCCGCGATCACATTGCAGGGGGACTGATGGTAGGCGGTGCGGATTCACCTGCGAGGAGTTAATTTACATTCCACTGTTAGATATTAATAGCAGCATCTAAATGGTTAACAGCAGCAATCGTCATTTAGCTCCGACCACTCCTGTTGGAGACAGATGGCGACTGTGTAACACAGCCAGCATTAAATGTATGTGGAGGCAATGCACATTCACCTGCGAGGATTCCATTTACATTCCGTGTTAGATATTAATAGCAGCATCTAAATGGCTAACAGCAGCAATCGGTGTCTAATACTGTTGAGCGGATCTGGATTTGAGTACCCGATCCGAGTCCGACCCGGAATTCCGGGTGCACGATCCGGATCCTTTTGTTTTGTTTTTGTTTTTTTTTTGTTTCTCTCTCTCTTTCTCTCTCTCTCCCTCTATTTTCTTTTTAAGATATGGTCGTGCTGATTGTTAGAGCTGCTCCTATGATCAATATAAAATTGGATATATATGCAAATGATAAGAAATATTGATAATAACATTATTTTATTTTAAGTCCAAAAGATATTATGGACTTTATATGACTGTTGATTGTTATGATCAATATCACTATTCATGTACTGATCTACTTTAACATTGCAAATGTCAGTTGTACCATGTTCGGAGTTATTAATAAAACGAAGTTAAAAAAAAAAAAATAATAATAATAATAGCTGTAACCACTCCTGTTATTAGAGACAGATGGCGACTGTATAACACAGCCAGCATTAAATGTGTGTGTGGAGATGGCAGGCGATGCACATTCATCTGCGAGCATTCCATTTAAATTCCACTGTTAGATATTAATAGCGGCATCTAAATGGCTAACAGCAGCAATCAGTATTTAGCTCCGACCACTCCTGTTAGAGACAGATGGCGACTGTGTAACACAGCCGGCATTAAATGTGTGTGTGGAGATGGCAGGCGATGCACATTCACCTGCAAGGATTCCATTTAAATTCCACTGTTAGATATTAATAGCGGCATCTAAATGGCTAACAGCAGCAATCGGTATTTAGCTCCGACCACTCCTGTTAAGAGACAGATGGCAACTGTGTAACACAGCCGGCATTAAATGTGTGTGTGGAGATGGCAGGCGATGCACATTCACCTGCAAGGATTCCATTTAAATTCCATTGTCAGATATTAACCCAAGAACGCATACCTGGGGCCTCGCAGGCCTGCTAGGTTACTTGTTTTCTATTTTAGATTTATATGGTTGCACATTTTAGGGTTAATAGTAGCATCTAAATGGTAACAGCAGCAATCGGTGTTCAATTCGACCACTCCTGTTAGAAACAGATGAGGACTGTATAACACAGCCGGCATTAAATGTGTGTGGAGATGGTAGGTGGTGCACATTCACCTGCGAGCATTTCATTTCAATTCCACTGTCAGATATTAATAGCGGCATCTAAATGGCTAACAGCAGCAATCGGTATTTAGCTCTGACCACTCCTGTTACAGACAGATGGAGACTGTGTAACACAGCCGGCATTAAATGTATGTGGAGGTGGTGCACATTCACCTGCGAGAATGCCAGTTATATTCCATTGTCAGATATTAATAGCAGCATCTAAATGGCTAACAGCAGCAATCGGTATTTAGCTCCGACCACTCCTGTTACAGACAGATGAAGACTGTGTAACACAGCCAGCATTAAATGTATGTGGAGGTGGTGCACATTCACCTGCGAGAATGCCAGCTATATTCCATTGTCAGATATTAATAGCAGCATCTAAATGGCTAACAGCAGCAATCGGTATTTAGCTCCAACCATTCGTGTTAGAGACAGATGGAGACTGTGTAACACAGTTGACATTTAATATGTGTGGAGATGGTAGGCGGTGCACATTCACCTGCGAGAATTCCATTTAAATTCTACTGTCAGATATTAGTAGCAGCATCTAAATGGTTAACAGCAGCAATCAGTGTTTAGCGACGCTGGAGGTCCGTGGATTACGCCGGACATGGAGGGCTTTGTCGGGGTTAATAAATTGGTGATGAGGGACTTTGTTAGTGTTTTTTATTTCTAATAAATTATTTTTTCGGGTGTGTGTGTTTATTTACTGTAATTTACAGATTAATCATGAAAGGAATCTCGGGGAGACGCCTGACATGATTAATCTAGGATTTAGTGGCAGCTATGGGCTGCCATTAACTCCTTATTACCCCGATTTGCCAACGCACCAGGGCAAATTGGGAAGAGCCGGGTACAGTCCCAGAACTGTCGCATCTAATGTATGCGGCAATTCTGGGCGGCTGCTGACTGATATTGTTAGGGTGGGGGGCTCCCCATAACGTGGAGCTCCCCATCCTGAGAATACCAGCCTTCAGCCGTATGGCTTTATCTGGCTGGCATTAAAATTGGGGGGGACCGCACGCCGTTTTTTTTAATTATTTATTTATTTTACTGCACAGTATAGACACGCCCACCGCTGCTGTGATTGGGTGCAGTGAGACACCTGTCACTCAGCGTGGGGGCGTGTCTCACTGCAACCAATCATAGGCGCCGGTGGGCGGGGAAAGCAGGGAATACGAGATTGTTTAATGAGCGGCCGGCTTTTTCAAAATAGTAAAAGCCGCCGTAGCAGTGTGAATGCCGTGCAGCGGGATCGGGGATCGGTGAGTATGAGAGAGGGGGGGAAACTTCAGTCACTCGGGGGATTAGCGGTCACCGGTGAATCCTTCACAGGTGACCGCTAATCAGTACTCGACACAGACAGAGCCGCGGTATGAGGATGAAGTCGGGTGAAGTTCACCCGAGTTCATTCTCATCGCGCAACTCTGTCTGCTGTCAGCCGACATTTATAAACGACATTGTGCATAACACACACGGACATTCCACACGGACATTCCATACGGACATTCCACACGGACATTCCACGTACACATACACGTTAATTCCACACGCACACACGGACGTTCTGCACACAAACACGGCTAGCATACGCAATTCACACAGATGCCACACGGACCATAAAAACGGACACAAAAACGGGATATGGACCCGAAAAACGGCCCGTAACACACATGCGTGTTTTTCACGGAAGTGTGAAGGGGGCCTTAGAGACAGATGGAGACTGTGTAACACAGCCGGCATTAAATGTGTGTGGAGATGGTAGGTGGTGCACATTCACCTGCGAGAATTCCATTTAAATTCTACTGTCAGATATTAATAGCAGCATCTAAATGGCTAACAGCAGCAATCGGTATTTAGCTCCCACCACTCCTGTTAGAGACAGATGGCGACTGTGTAACACAGCTGGCATTAAATGTGTGTGGAGTTGGTAGGTGGTGCACATTCACCTGCGAGCATTTCATTTCAATTCCAATTTCAGATATTAATAGCAGCATCTAAGTGGCTAACAGCAGCAATCGGTATTTAGCGCCCACCACTCATGTTAGAGACAGATGGCGACTGTGTAACACAGTTGGCATCAAATATGTGTGGAGAATACCCCGCTCCTGAGCAGTGTCCACACTTGCCTACCCCATTGTAGACATACCGCTACATCCAAACGCGCTAAGTGTCTAAAGGAAATATCCATATGTGAACTTTTGGGTTTTTTATTTACCTAAAATACTCCCAAAATGATGCACCATGTTCTGTTTTTCAGATATAGAGTTTCAAAAGCGCTGCATAATCATGAAGTTACATAATGACATTGTGTCCTAACACAGATAGTCCCGGGGGAAAGCTCATGATTTTACTGCACAGTGTTTATATGTAGAATTTGGTAATAAAGCAGTATGCAAAAAGCTCCCTAGCTCCCCCTACACTGCAGGGAGCGAGAATAATATTATTTATTTTTATGATTATGCAAAGAATTTGGAGCTTTGAGTAAAAAAAGAAAATAAAGAAAAATAATTTCCAACAGCTAAAAAGATATATACAGTGCATTGAAAAAGTATTCACACCCCATGAATTTTTCCACTTTTTTTTACATTACACCCACATAATTAAATGTATTTTACTGGGATTTTATGTAATGTGCCAACACACAGTGGCAAGTATTTGTGAAGTGTAAAACAAGTGATACATGGTTTTCAAAATATTTTAAAAACATAAATCTGAAAACTGTGACATGCATTTGTATTCAGCCCCCTTGAGTGGACACTGTGCAGAATCACCTTTTGCTGCAATTACTGCTTCAAGTCTTTTGGGGAGGTCTCTCCAGTTTTGCACATCTAGAGGCTCATTCTTCTTTGCACATGAGGTCTCGCTCAGTGAGATTGGATGGATGTCGGTAAACATCAATTTTCTGGACTGTGACTGGGCCGTTCACACACATGAATATACTTAAGTTTAAACCCTCCATTATAGTTCTGGCAGGATGTTTAGGGTTGTTGTCCTGCTAGAAGGTGAACCTACACTCCAGTCTCAAGTCTTTTGCAGCCTCTAACAGGTTTATCTCCAGAAGTGCCCTGTATTTAGTTCTATCCATCTTCCCATCAACTCTGAGCAGCTTCCCTGCCCCTGCTGAAGAAAAGCCTCCCCACAGCATGATGCTGCCACCACCATGTATGACTTTGGGGATGGTGTTTTCAGGGTGATGTGCAGTGTTAGTTTTCTGCCAAACATAGCATTTTGCCTAAAAATGTTTACTTTGGTTTCATCTGACAAGAGCATATTCTTCCACATGCTCACTGTGTCCCCTACATTGACTTTTTAAAAACTGCAAATGGGACTTCTTATGGACTGCTTTAAAAAATGTCTATCTACTTGCGACTTTTCCATAAAGGCAAGATTTGTGGAGTCTATGACTAATAGTCATCCTGTGGACAGATCCTCCCACTTGAGCTGTGGATCTCTGCAGCTGCTCCAGACTGACTATGGGCCTCTCGGCTGCTTCTCTAATTAGTACTCTCCTTACTTGAGATGTCTATTTGGTGGACGGCCATGTCGTGGTAGGTTACACTTTTGCCATACTCCTTCCAATTTTGGATGATGGATTGAACAGTGCTCCGTGATATGTTATTTTTTTAAAATCTAACCCTGCTTTACTCTTCTCCACAACTTTATCTTTGACCTGTCTGGTGTGTTCCTTGGTTTTCATGATGCTGTTTGATCCCTAATGTTCCCAAACAAACCTCTGAGGCCTTCACAGAACAGCTGTAGTTATACTGAGAATAAATTACACACAAGTGGACTCCATTTACCAACCAGCTGACCTCTGGAAGCAATTGGTCACTTAGGATTTTATTGAGGGGTATCAGACTACAGGGGGCTGAATACAAATGCACATCCCAAATTTTAGACTTATATTCTTTAAATATTAAGAAAACCAGGTATCATTTCCTTCATACTTCACAAATACTTGCTACTTTGTGTTGATATATCACATAAAATCTCAATAAAATACATTTAAAGGGGTTGTCCGCTTCTTTGACATTGATGGCCTATCGTTAGGATAAGTCATCTATGTCTGATCGGCTATGGTCTGACACTCCGTACCCCCACCAATGGGCTGTTCCCGGTTCTGGCGGTGGCAGCAGAAATGCTCAGTTCTGGAGCTGCCCCGTCTTTTGATATCGGCCGCGGCCTGGTACTGCACATCTGCCTTCTAATGATTAGAATGGGAGGAGGATGTGCAGTACTCGGCCACTATCAGAAGACAGGGCAGCTCCGGAACAGAGCATTTCTTGCCGCCTGCTGCCGCCACCGGGACCGAGATCAGCTGATCGGCGGGGGAGTGGCGTGACGGATCACGGCCGATCAGACATTGATGACCTATCCTAAGGAGAAGCCATCAATGTCAAAGTAGTGGACAACCACGACATTCATGACCTATCCTAAGGAGAGGCCATCAATGTCAAAGTAGTGGACAACCCCGACATTGATGACCTATCCTAAGGAGAGGCTATCAATGTCAAAGTAGTGGACAACCCCGACATTCATGACTTATCCTAAGTAGAGGACATCAATGTCAAAGGAGTGGACAACCCCGACATTCATGACTTATCCTAAGAAGAGGCCATCAATATCAAAGTAGTGGACAACCTCGACATTCATGACCTATCCTAAGGAGAGACAATCAATGTCAAAGTAGTGGACAACCCCGACATTCATGACCTAGCCTAAGGAGAGGCCATCAATGTCAAAGTAGTGGACAACCCCAACATTGATGACCTATCCTAAGGAGAGGCCATCAATGTCAAAGTAGTGGTCAACTCCAACATTCATGACCTATCCAAAGGAGAGGCCATCAATGTCAAAGTAGTGGACAACCCCGACATTGATGACCTATCCTAAGGGTGGCTTTGCACGTTGCGACATCGCACGTGCGATGTCGGTGGGGTCAAATCGAAAGTGACGCACATCCGGCGTCACTTTCGACATCGTACTGTGTAAATGCTAGATGATACGATGAACGAGCGCAAAAACGTCGTTATCGTATCATCGTTGCATTCACCGACATTTCCATAATGCCGGTGCCGCGACAGGTACGATGTTGTTCCTCGTTCCTGCGGCAGCACACATCGCTGTGTGTAAAGCTGCAGGAGCGAGGAACATCTCCTTACCTGCCGCAGGCGGCTATGCGGAAGGAAGGAGGTGGGCGGGATATTTACATCCTGCTCATCTCCGCCCCTCCGCCGCTATTGGCCGCCTGCCGTGTGACGTCGCTATGACGCCGCACGACCCGCCCCCTTAGGAAGGAGGCGGGTCGCCGGCCAGAGCGACGGTCGCAGGGCAGGTGAGTGCAAGTGAAGCTGGCGTAGCGATAATTTTCGCTACGCCAGCTATCACACGATATCGTACCTGCGATGGGGGCGGGGACTATCGCGTGCGACATCGCAGCATCGGCTTGCGATGTCGCAACGTGCAAAGCCCGCCTTAAGGAGAGGCCATCAATGTCAAAGTAGTGGACAACCCCGACATTAATGACGTATCCTAAGGAGAGGCCATCATTGTCAAAGTAGTGGACAACCCTGAAATTGATGACCTATCCTAAGGAGAGGCCATCAATGTCAAAGTAGTGGACAACCCCGACATTGATGACCTATCCAAAGGAGAGGCCATCAATGTCAAAGTAGTGGACAACCCCGACATTGATGACCTATCCTAAGGAGAGGCCATCAATGTCAAAGTAGTGGACAACCCCGACATTGATGACCTATCCTAAGGAGAGGCAATCATTGTCAAAGTAGTGGACAACCCCGACATTCATGACCTATCCTAAGGAGAGGCAATCATTGTCAAAGTAGTGGACAACTCCTTTAAGATTGAGGGTGTAACATGAGAAAATGTAGAAAAGTTCTTGGGGTATGAATACTTTTTCAAGGCACTATATATTAGGTATGTCAACTTATTACAGGCCAGATAGTCTAAAAAGTTTATGGCTCACTAACTGTATAGTAATGGAAATAGGGCGAAGAGCATGGATTCTATCTAGATGAATTCTATGGCCACATCGTTGATTCGTCTGAATCCTATTTTTAGGGGGATTCGGACAGAATCCACGAATGCACTGCGGAAACGCAGTGTGAACAGAGCCTGAGGATGACACTGACGATATCAGGATACTTCCGAGTTATACGTATTAGCCAATAACAAAGGCTATTAAAATATTACCGAATCACTGACCCAGATTGAAGGATTTTTAGGACTGTGGCTTCATCATTCATATTTACAGCTCGATGCAGATGTTCTCCAGTCATGGGCTCTCCTGAAAAAAAGAAAAGATGATGGAGTATTTCCGTGACACTGAGATTACCGACAACTATGGAATATGTCCTCACAACAAACCCCGACTGAATCTAACTAAGCTATGCCTCATACAGATCAACAGCAATTATCCATTATTTTCAGTCTTTGTTGTACACTATTTTTTGTTTTAAAATGCATGTATTATTACCTAAAAATCCTTTTTGCAATTGGGTTTCATTAACCATTTTGCCTTGTACCCAATCTATAGCCTCTGTGTTTCACAGACTGTTAATGACTGTGGAATGAGCTAACTGAGAATGTATCAGTGAGCTCTTTCTAACATATCTATATTTGTCTTTTTTTTCCTTAAAGGGAATTTGTCACCAGGTTTTTGCTCCACCATCTCAGCAGCATAATGTAGAGACAGAGTCCCTGATTCCAGCGATGTGTCACTTACTGAGTTATTTGCTGTCCTTTTGATAAAATCAATGTTTTCTCTTCTGCAGATCCAGCAGTTATACAGAGCTCAGGAATTTCCTGGACTACCTGCAGCACGCCAAGTAGTCCTGTAATGATAATCTGCTGCTGATTAAAGAGTGATTTTTATCAAAACTACACTAAGCAGCCCAGTAAGTGACACATCGCTGGAATCAGGATCTCTGCCCCTGCGTTATACTGCTCTCAGATTAGATAGCAACAGATGGTGACAGATTCCCTTTAAGCTCCTCTCAGCTGATTTATGACCACAGACCACATCAAAGTTGAATGTGTATGTACTTAAATAACCAAATTGCAATAAAAAAAATGACATTTTGCCCCAAATACATGCATTTAGGTAAACAAAAAATGTCCTCAGGGTGCTGTTCCTGGACTGTCATAGAAAACGCACCTAAAAGATGACACAAGGTAATAATGTAGCTACCTAGCTTACACTCCTCATCAAATTTAGCTTTCGATGTTAAGGTTATGCCGGTTGGGTGACAGATTATTGCTTCTTCATCAGACGCTTCACAATTAAAATGTCCAATGAAGACCGGCCATGGAGCGCTTTAAGAAAGTTTGACAAACGAAAAAAGTCAGCAAGCCAAAAGCATGAAAAGTTTATTTAGTCCAATGATACCTGTGTAATACTTCTTTTCTCCTGTGGAGGCGCTGCAGAGTAACTGAATGAGGGTTTCCAAGTCACCAGACAGATTATACTGTATAGTTGTTCAAAATCAGTTAAAGGGGATCTCTATATGGCCATGCAGGTCATAGAAAGTTGAGTAAAATGATACCTTGATATCTGAGATCCGTTGTCTTATTCAAGAGAAATCCATGTTTTTCTTAATATGTAAATGAGCTGTTAAGATCTATGGGCCGGACATACTGTAGATCTCTCGGAGACTCCGCCTCTGCCTGTTTAATAAATTAAAGGGGCGTTATAATGTGAGACATGTAGATCAGGAGAGCAGACTGTCAGTCATTACATGTCTCAGACTGTTTACGCCCCTTTTCATTTATTATACACTTAGGAGGCAGATTCCCGGGAAGATCTGTGTCCGGCCCATAGATCTTAACAGCTCATTTACATATTAAGAAAAATATGGATTTCTCTGGAATAAGACTTCAGATGAAAGGTATCATTTTATTCAGCCTTGTATGAACTAAATGCCCATAAAGACGGCTCAGAAGGGTTGATCCTAATAGATCCCCTTTACAGAATAAAGGGGGTGAGCTATATTTACTCACGCTGTTGGTCATGACTTCATATTAGGTCAGGGCCACACGGGGACAACTGCGATTCTCGCACGACACTCGGCTCCTGCTGGCAGCACAGCTGGAGCCGAGTGTCATGCGAGTGTCACTGCAACTGAGGTCCGATCATGCGATAGGACCACAGCTGCGGGGGGCGGGCCGGCACTGAGGAGGGGTGGGCCGGTGCAGAGGAGGGGTGGGCCGGTGCTGCGGAGGGGCGGGCCGGCAGTGAGGAGGGATAGGCCAGTACTGAGGAGGGGTGGGCTGGTGCTGAGGAGGGGTGGGCCGGTGCTGAGGAGGGGTGGGCTGGTGCTGAGGAGGGGTGGGTCGGTGCTGCGGAGGGGCGGGCCGGCAGTGAGGAGGGATAGGCCGGTGCTGAGGAGGGGTGGGCTGGTGCTGAGGAGGGGTGGGCCGGTGCTGAGGACGGGTGGGCCGGTGCTGAGGAGGGGTGGGCCGGTGCTGAGGAGGGGAGGCAGGGATTTCTCTCCCTCTCTCCTCCATAGCCGGCTATTGCCATTCTCGCCCTGCACTCGCGGTACACCGGTGTACTGTGAGTGCAGTGCGATTTTTCTCTCGCCCCATAGACTTGAATGGGTACAACAAAGAGTCTCGCATTACAGTTGCAGCATGCTGCGATTGTTTTCTCGGTCCGATTAGGACTGAGAAAATAATCGCTCATGTGCGCCGACACACAGGCTAATATTGGTCCGAGTGGAATGCGATGATTTATGCGATGATTTATCGCATTCCACTCGCTCCGATTTTCATGCCGTGTGTCTTAGGCCTTAGCCTGAAATTCCATTAACATGGCAGAACATCTCGCCCACTGTTGAGGCATAACCTTTAATATGTATCTGTCATTTCAGATAATTTTTTAGAATAAGCAGTCGCATACTCATATTAAGGACACCACCATTTATGCCCATTATATGACTTATCCTGCATTTTCACCAGTTTCTGTTTCTAATTATCAGTTACCGGGTGGAGGCTTTGTTACTCCAATATCTTCCATACATAATACACAGGCATAAGCGATACCTGCTATCCTTTCTCTGTAAAGTACATGTTCAGCAGCATGGAGGACAATACACAGCAGTACTGAGCAGTGTAGCTGTGAACCCAGCACCAGGGGGAGATACATCATTAGAAGCTTCAGCACATCTGTCCATTTTCTATCTTCCTTACAATGTAGACACAGACATAACCGATTCCTGCTCTCCAGCCTCAGTATAGCACATGTTCAGCAGCATGGAGGACAATATACAGAAGTACTGAGCAGTGTAGCTGTGAACGCAGTGTAGCGCCCCTGAGCCATCAGGAGCTACGGGGAACTGCATCCTGTCAGAGATGCAGGGCCTACCCCCAGGGACCCAGAAGACCAGTGCTGGTAACACCAAAACACTCATACATCCTGTTTTCCTCTCCCCCGCTACTGGTGACGGGCTAGAGTTGGACTCAATGGATAGCCACTTAGGGGTGGAACCGATGCAGTCCACTAGATGACAGTGAGGGAGGAGGGGCCAAGCAATCAGTAAGTGGAGGTGAAAGGAGACGGGCGTAACTGTACTGATGGGGAGAGTGTAGCAGTGACCTGTCAGGCTCAGGTGTGGTTGCCGGCGGAGTACGGTGAAGTAATCGCAGAACCATAGCACCGGCGGGGTACAGAGCCTTAAGGCTACTTTACACGCTGCAATATCGGTCCCGATATCGATATCGCTAGCGTGGGTACCCGCCCCCATCTGTTGTGCGACACGGGCAAATCGCTGCCCGTGCCGCACAACATCGCGCAGACCCGTCACACATACTTACCTGCCCGGCGACGTCGCTGTGACCGGCGAACCGCCTCCTTTCTAAGGGGGCGGTCCGTGCGGCATCACAGCGACGTCACTGAGCGGCCGCCCAATAGAAGCGGAGGGGCGGAGATGAGTGGCCGGAACATCCCGCCAACCTCCTTCCTTCCTCATAGCGGCCGGGAGGCAGGTAAGGAGAGGTTCCTCGTTCCTGCGGCATCACACATAGCGATGTGTGCTGCCGCAGGAGCGACGAACTACATCGTTACTGCTGCAGTAACGATAATCGAGAATGGACCCCCATGTCACCGATGAGCGATTTTGCCCGTTTTTGCAACGATGCAAAATCGCTCATCAGTGTCACACGCAGCAACATCGCTAATGCGGCCGGATGTGCGTCACCAATTCCGTGACCCCAACGACTCCGCATTAGCGATGTCGCAGCATGTAAAGCCCCCTTTATACGGACTAAAGGGGGCTTTACACGCTACGATATCGTTAATGAATTATCGTCGGGGTCACGTTGTTTGTGACGCACATCCAGCGTCATTAACGATATCGTAGCGTGTAGCAGTCACCTAAAATGATCGCAAAAGTGGCAAAAATCGTTTGCCACGGAGAGGTCGTCCTAAAACAAAAAATCGTTTCCTTTTAATTAGCGATGTTGTTCCTCGTTCCTGCGGCAGCACACATTACTATGTGTGACACCGCAGGAGCGAGGAACATCTCCTTACCTGCCTCCACCGGCTATGAGGAAGAAAGAAGGTGGGCGGGATGTTTAAGTCCCGCTCATCTCCGCCCCTCCGCTTCTATTGGACGGCTGCCGTGTGACGTCGCTGTGACGCCGCACAACCCACCCCCTTAGAAAGGAGGCGGTTCGCCGGCCAAAGCGACGTCGCAGGGCAGGTAAGTCCTATGACGGGGGTAAGCGAGGTTGTCCGCGACGGGCAGCGATTTGCCCGTGTCGCACAACCGACGGGGGCGGGTACAATCGCTTGCGATTTCGCTAGCGAGATCGCAGCATGTAAAGCCCACTTAAGACTGAAAGACAACCAGGAGGGGACTACAAGACGCTCCAAGCCACGGGGACCCGCCAATCAGAGACAGGTGCAGAAGAAGGAAGCCACCAGGTCACCACACCGGCACTGGAACTAAGGGGACCAGTGGTGAGGACCAGCCTCGAATGGGTTGCCAGCAACATCTCCGTGAGTAAAGAACCAGTTACATTGCAATCTCTTGTGTGGCCTACCTCTTTTCCACGCCCCAGTATTGTCAAATGACATAAACCACCACTACCATCATCTATCCCCTGGGGCCTGGCCCTACTTGCGGAGGGCCGCAACATCCAGGCTGCCATTAACATCAGCCCCAGCAGCGGGAGACTGTGCAGCGGCGGCTCCATCCCTATAGCCGCAACCCGCAAGTGGCGTGACAACAAAAACTTTATTGATAATCCCTGTAAATAATCCCCCTTTTAAAAGCGACCCCCCCCCCCACCCCGGGTCATGGAACCATGCAACAGCCATTACACACGTGACACTCCCTAGTAAAACCAGGCGCGAGACCGAGTACCCCATAACCAAGTGGCGCGATACCATCACCAGGGTAGCTTCAGCACATCTGTCCATTTTCTATCTAACTTACAAGATACACACAGACATAAGGGATTCCTGTCTCTGTATAGCACATGTTCAGCAGCATGGAGGACAATATACAGCAGTACTGAGCATTGTAGCTGTGAACCCAGCACCAGGGGAGATAAATCATTAGAAGCTTTGGTACATCTGCCCATTGTCTCAATGAACTGGGTGCTCCTGCCCTCTCCATAGACTTCAATAGACAGTTGTAATCTGATCTTTCATTAAGCTAGTGTGACGCCCTGACAAAATCAGAGTGTCACAGATGACTACATCCCTCTTCTAGGTGCAGGATCCCCTCCTCTTTGGTCCTCCAACACAATCCCCATCCTGGTACACACTATCAGCCAACAAAATACTAGTCACCCCCCCCATGACAATAGGGACACACCAGTGAGCGGGGCCAAGCGGATGGTGACGCCCACCTAGGGGTTCTGAGGTGTGATGGGAGGGGACAGTGTCAGTTTGTGCAGAGAGTGTGAAGAGACAGTGAACAGGATAGTCAGGAGTTGGAGCTCCTGTACTACCAGACAACTAGACAGCTGACTAGGTGGAAGTCGGTAGATAGGGCCACAGGCGACGGAGATCCGGTCGCGGGAGACCTTAAGTGCACCGGGGCAGGGTTGTAGCCCGCCGGTGCCGACAGCGGGAATTCGGTCCGGAGCCGTGCACAGACAGGGTAT
This sequence comes from Anomaloglossus baeobatrachus, assembly GCF_048569485.1. Lineage (NCBI taxonomy): Eukaryota > Metazoa > Chordata > Amphibia > Anura > Aromobatidae > Anomaloglossus > Anomaloglossus baeobatrachus. The sequence continues at coordinate 41,090,998 of NC_134357.1, read as the reverse complement.
CTGGACCCTAGGGCGAGGAGCAGCTTTAAGCCCCTTTCCAATTAACCAGCCGGGGACAGGATTTCAGGTCTTGTCCCACAGGATGCCCAAATAGAGCGAGACGGAAGCCCAACGAGGGGGATAGGGCTCTGCAATTGCCTGCTAAGATCCCATGGGTCAGTTCTCTCGGGCCACAGCTCCCAAAGGACAAAAACACCAGGAGTGGACTTCCCCGTTTCATGAGGAGTAGTTATACCAAGGACTTAAACATTACGTACATGAGGAAGGGCCCCTGTTCTACCGTACCGAGGTGCGGGATCCGAACACACCCTCCAGAGGCTGCTGGTCGTTTGGTTTACCATCTGGACTCTGTGTCAAGTTATTTCAGAACTGTGAGTACACCAGCACCATCCGGTCCAACCCTGCAGATTGCGCTCCGCAGCACCATGCCACCTGTATTGGGGCCCCGGGACAACACCTCCCCTACCCATGGAGGGGATAACATCCAGCTGCCCCACTCCATCGGTCCCGGGCATCACCTCCAGCGGCAGCGGCGGTGTCACCAACAATCACCGCACACTACGGGTGGCGTCACTGACAAAACCTCCCCTGTACATATAAACTTCCCCTTTTTCACTTGCGGCCTCCCCACAAGCCACCGCAGCGATCCCGGATCCAAGCGGCTCGAGCAGCCCCTACTCCCAGCCGCGGTCTGCCCCCCTTGGCCCGCAACACTAGCAATCCACCTTGCTTTGCAGAAAATGGAGTTGACTTGAAGATTTTTAGAGAAAGAGGCATATTTTTCTAATCAGATATATTACCATTCTGTAACGCTTGTCACTACCGTACGGGGTCGCATGAACAGAAGGGTAGTCAGGAGAGTCGGGGTCTGATAACAGGAGGTCACGTGCAATAATAAGGGGTAAACAGGGACGTAGTCAGGGCACAATCCGAGGGTCACAATACCAGAACAGCACGTAGCAGTAAAAGGCAGCGAGCAAAGACGAGGTCATATAACAGTCTGGAGTCTGAGACAGGGAACGGGCAGAGGGAAGTGCAATAACAGTCCGGGATCAGAATACAAGTAGACACACAAACTAGGCTGTAGAGAATATCCAAGGGCAAGATGCTCTGCACAAAGGAAGAGACACACTGCCAAATCTGTAAGTGCCACAGAGTATATCCAAGGGCAAGATGCTCTGCACAAAGGAAGAGACACACTGCCAGATCTGTAAGTGCCGCAGAGTATATCCAAGGGCAAGATGCTCTGCACAAAGGAAGAGACACACTGCCAGATGTGTAAGTGCGGCAGAGTATGTCCAAGGACAAGATGCTCTGCACAAAGGAATAGATACACTGCCGATCTGTAAGTGCGGCAGAGTATGTCCAAGGGCAAGATGCTCTGCACAAAGGAATAGATACACTGCCAGATCTGTAAGTACCACAGAGCATCTACAAGGGCAAGATGCTCTGCACAAAGGAATAGACACACTGCCAGATCTGTAAGTGCTGCAGAGCATCCACAAGGGCAAGATGCTCTGCACAAAGGAATAGACACAATGCCAGATCTGTAAGCGCTGCAGAGCATCTCTAGATCTGTGATATGCTCTGCACAGAGAATTGTGACAGATTCTTTTATATTCACTTATAATATTTAATAATACAAATGTTTGTTGCAACGATGGTGACCATTTAAGGTATAACCATCATTATATGACTTATATTTATATATTTATTTAGCAGACACAACAAATTGTTACCAATCTCTTGGGCCCGGTCCTGAGCCAACCACTAATCATCTAATACATGGCTCTGAAGTGAGCTGCTATTGTATATAACGAATGCACAAAGGGATGTGGTGGCTCAATGGTGAGTCTAGGCGTCTGCATGTACCGCCCCAGAAGCGGCTGAACCGCTCGGATCCGAGTGTCGCTACTCGTGACACTCTAAAATATAATGGGGGGATTATTTACAGGGGATTAGATAGTTTGTGACGCCACCCGCGGTGTGCGGTAACTGGGAGTACCGCCACTGCCATTAGGAGTACCCGAGGTGATGGATGGGGGCAGCCAGATGACGTTACCCTCCACAAGTATGGAAGGCCCCGGGACTCTGAATGATGGGGGTGTTTTGCAGGGGAGCGCGTAGCAGGGGGGTGATCAGGTACTCACTCAGAAGGAAAGCACACGCTGACAACGTAGTAAACCAAGTCTCTGGGTGCCGCTACCCTTTTCGGGGAGCTCTTCCGGGTCTCCGTCCCCTGCAGTACTGCCTGATGGTCCGGAGCCTGCCTCCGTGCACAAATTTTAGTAGTGTCCAAGTGGCCCGTAAGCTTGAAGCTGTCCAGGCCCTGCTCCCCACTTTTTGTGTGAAGGAGCTGTGCTCTCAGGAGCTCACGCTTGGGATTTCAGTGGGCTGCTTTGCTTGGAAAGCCCTATCCCCCACATTGCACTAGTGCCCTCCGATCTCTGAGCTTCGTGGAGAAAGTCCATAAAGGCCCTTTCATCCGCAGGTTAATTGCCAGGTTGCTTGAAACCTCTTCCCAACCTAGGGTCCAGTACCCCGACATGCTTTCGGTCCCGGACCGGCTATTGAACTCGAGCTGCTGATCGTCCACCGAGACTAAGCCAGGCACCCAGTCCCAATATCCCGCGACCGGGTCTCCGACTCCTCCGGATCCAGACCACCGACTGCAACCCAATCTTCTCCTCCCCGGGAGCCACACGATCCCTCCTAGCTCCTCACTGCTCGAGGGCTACCACTCAACTCACTTGTCACCTCCCACCTCCCTGCCTGACCCCTAGGTGGGCGGCCCTATTCCAGCTTAGCAGCCCACTGGGGTGCCTGACGGTGTGGTGCGAGGTGTGATTGGGATTTTTGGATGCCGATGGAGGCAGTACTGCAGGTTAGGAACCCAGAACCATGGGGGTTGAGTCGTGCACTAGAGATAAAGAGCGTGCAGTACCCTGTGACACCCTGACTAGTCCAGGGGCATCACATGTACACCAGGGGACACTTTTGACCTTGTGACTAGAGCTGAGCAGACCCGAGGATCTGCGTTCGTGCCAAACACAGACTTTACATAAAAACAGAGTTTGGGTTGGGAGATGCTTTACGTATGCTGACCTCGCTGTGCTCGGGTACACTCGGTGCTCAGCCCGGTGCGAGCCTCTTGCAGTGTTTGATCGGCTCGCACTGGGGGTAACAACAGGGTGATCGAATGTATGAAAGGTGACATCACCGCACAGAATAAATATCACAAAATAATACTACATACAAGGGGTTCACAAGTATCAACAGGACTCCATAAATGCGCCCCCCTTCTCCATGCCTCTGCGTTAGACCCTTTACTCCTCCTCTTGTATTTGACAGACGCATTGGAACACTTTTCTATAACTCATCTGACAATACAGAACATTTGATAATCCGGCAGCTATCAGGTCCTATTTTTCCTTTTTTATACTTATACCTATAGATTAATATTAGGTCACATATGATATTATTCATGTCATTTATTATTTACTTCTCAAAGTGCAATTTCACAATGGGGCAGATGTAGATTGCTTGGGTTTATTTTAGCCTACATAAGACGTTCAAAGACATTTATATTCAGAGACAAGATATTAGCCCCTGGGAAAGTGTAAAAACGTTAGTAAGTCAGCTACCCCCTGCAAGACAGGAGATGGAGCAATACTAATTAAGACGCCGGATGGCAAGGCCTGTCACCAAGCCATGGAAATCAAATTCCCAAAAGAAGGTACATGTCACAAAAATACAATGTTGAAAAGATGTGAAAACATGGACCTTCTAAAATATATAATGTATAGATATATTTTATATATATATATATATATATATATATATATATATATATATATTATATATTTATATATATTATATTTTTTTTATATATTTATATATATATAATAAATATATTATAACACTATATATTATACTATCTAAATATATTATACTATATAGATATATTATAACACTATATTTAAAAAATTATAAATATAGTGTGTGTGTATATAATTTGATTTCTTAAATAATCCCATTTCATCAGCTGGGTCTTTTGATAACTGATTTTGGGGGATCCCTGCAGGTTGGAAAATGTGACGATAGGCCACTAGGTGTCACTAGTAGCTACTAGAGACAGGGAAGTCAAACACGCCGGTGGTCAGAAGCCAGGAAGTCAAATAAGGTAGACAGGGAGCGAGCAGAGCTGAGGTCAGGGTGTTCTGTCCCCACTTAAAGGCGATGGAAGGTGCGTAGTTGTGAGAGGTTGTGAGAATCTTACCTTCGTTTTTCCTATAGGTGGGGCAGACAGGACCAGAGCGCTCCAGAGTGAAACATGCACATGCTGAGATGAAACAATGGTGGTTTATTTTCTCCAAAGGTTAGGACATGCAGAGTGCAGTAATCCAAGTACTTGGCATTGTAATTCTCCAGTGATGTTTGTCTCTGAAGCTACTACGTGGTCAGAAGACTTTGCTTCAGCCGCTCCAATAAGGGATGTGTTTCTCACAAAACTCTGGCTGAAATGAACATCCCAGGATGTGATGCAAGAGGGTCATCAGACACTCCCATGGGCTGGACAAAAGAAACAGAGGAGCCGAAAGGTCTGACCAGTAGATGGCAGCAGAGACAAGCATGAAAAACATTAAATAACAGTTTTAACTAAGACAAATAGAAACAGCACACAGGGTACAAAACAGAGGTCAGAAGCCAGGAAGTCAGATAAGGTACACAGGGAGCGAGCAGAGCTGAGGTCAGCGTACAAAACGGAGGTCAGAATCCAGGAAGTCAGATAAGGTACACAGGGAGCGAGCAGAGCTGAGGTCAGGGTACAAAACAGAGGTCAGTAGCCAGGAAGTCAGATAAGATACACAGGGAGCGAGCAGATCTGACGTCAGGGTACAACCCAGAGGTCAGAAGCCAGGAAGTCAGATAAGGTACACAGGGAACAAGCAGATCTGACGTCAGGGTACAAGCCAGAGGTCAGAAGCCAGGAAGTCAGATAAGGTACACAGGGAGTGAGCAGAGCTGAGGTCAGGGTACAAAATGGAGGTCAGAAGCCAGGAAGTCAGATAAGGTACACAGGGAGCGAGCAGATCTGATGTCAGGGTACAAGCCAGAGGTCAGAAGCCAGGAAGTCAGATAAGGTACACAGGGAACAAGCAGATCTGACGTCAGGGTACAAGCCAGAGGTCAGAAGCCAGGAAGTCAGATAAGGTACACAGGGAGTGAGCAGAGCTGAGGTCAGGGTACAAAATGGAGGTCAGAAGCCAGGAAGTCAGATAAGGTACACAGGGAGCGAGCAGATCTGATGTCAGGGTACAAGCCAGAGGTCAGAAGCCAATAAGTCAGTTAAGGTACACAGGGAATGAGGAGAGATGAGGTCAGGGTACAAAACAGAGGTCAGAAGCCAGGAAGTGAGATAAGGTACACAGGGAGCGAGCAAAGCTGAGGTCAGGGTACAAAACAGAGGTCAGAAGCCAGGAAGACAGATAAGGTACACAGGGAGCAAACAGATCTGACGTCAGGGTACAAGCCAGAGGTCAAAAGTCAGAGGGATAACGTCAGAGTAAGGGGAACGGGCAGAGAAGGATAACAAAGGTCCGGGGTAGGGAGACAAGATAAGAACAACAAAACGTACGGTAGCCAGAGAACTCACTGCAGAGCAGGAACTGGCAGCTTTCCAGGTGAAGTTGCTCTCTAATAAAGCCGAGCAGTCACCTGGAACGAGACGCCTGAACACAGGCCCATTCCCACACCAGCGCAGGACCCGAAGGCTGAGAAGAAACCCGTCACCTGGAGCATAATACAGAATACTGGCTCTACTGGAGAGCAGAGCACCGCAGATCATGACAGAAACCCTGCAATTTGAGAATAAAGGTATAAGACGTAGGGCTAAGTGACACAACATCACATGGTTTCTAAATAATGTCATCTTGCTCTTATTCTTACCTTTAAAGAGAACCTGAAAGTTTTCATAAATGTGATTTTTTTTTTTCTTTCCCCCTGGTGCAAATGCTGCTGTCCCAGAATCTGGTGATATTTGTTCTTTTATCCTCTTGCGCCTTTCCATCCGTATGATATGGCCTCTTTCTTTCCTTTTATTTCCAAAATCTACTCTTATTAACTAAGTGGGTGAGGTCTAGTATAAAAACACTCACAAAAATAAAAAAAATAGTTAATAGCCACACCGACTTGGCTAAAAAGACTAGATTTATATATAGGGAAGAAGGGGCCATATCTCAAGAACAGAGAGACACAGTAACTAAATACTTAGATCATGGGGTCATGCCTCCTGATTGAGCACTCCTTTGCATCAGCCTTAGGTGATTTTAATTCTTTATTATCGTGGCCGTATCTGCCCATAAATTGGAGGTTTTTAACTCAAAGAGATTAGAGTAGATATGGACCCAACATTAAGAGATACTCCTTGACGTTGGCTGTTGGGCTCACATATAACTGGCCTTTTTTATATGCCAAGTATCTCAATTTTATATGTATTTTCTTAGCAGTAATGTATATTCATATTCCGATATTCATTGTTAACATATCTTATAATTTCAGCATGCAACTGTCTCTTTATTTGTTAGTATATCTCATGTTCAGTATGCACCTGTTCACACTTGTGTGTTAGGAAGTGCTATTAGTCTTTTTACTTAGATTATGGGGTCATGCCTTTTGATTGAGCACTCCTTCTCATCAGCCTTAGGTGATTTTAACTCTTTTTATTAGCAGGTTCCTATCCGCCCAATTATTGGTGGGTTTTTTAACCCAAAGAGAAGCACTAGAGTAAATAGGGAACCAAGATTAATAGATACGCCTTGACATTGGCTGTTGGGCTCACATAAAACTGGCCTTCTTTATATACTAAGTATCTCAATTTTACATGTATTTTCTTAGCAGTAATACATGTTCATATTCCAATATTCATTGTTAACCTATCTTATTTCAGAGTGCAACTGTCTTTTTATTTGTTATAATATAGATATCATGTTGAGTATGCACCTGTTCACACTTGCGTGTTAGGAAGTGCCATCAGTCTTTTTACCTAGATTATGGGGTCATGCCTTCTGATTGAGCACTCCTTATCAGCCTTAGATGATTTTAACTCTTTATTAGCAGGTTCCTATCCACTCATAAATTGGAGGTTTTTTAACCCAAAGAGAGGTATTAGAGTAGATAGGAACCCAACAATTAGAGATATGCTTTGACGTTGGCTGTTGGGCTCTCATAAAACTGGCCTTTTTATCTGCTAAGTATCTCAATTTTTAAATGTATTTTCTCAGCATTTATACATGTTCATATTTATATATATACTGCTCAAAAAAAAAAAAAAAAGGAAACACTTAAACAAGGATGTGGTGTTTTGGTGTTCCCTTTATCTTTTTGAGCAGTATATATTGTTAACATATCTTAGTATTTCAGAGTGCAACTTTCTCTTTATTTGTTATAAATAAAAATCAAGTCACATTCAGGAGGAGAAGGGCAAAACTATAGATAATATGGCAAATGACGGGATCTCATTATTATACATGCAATTTGTATGCCCATTTGATGTACCCCTGAGTTAGACTGGTCCACTAATTTGCAGTGGCAAATTGCAAAAAGTGGACAGGAGAAATGGTTACCACAGTTAACAATAATGTTTTTTTTTTCCCAATAACATGTCGTGCATGGAGAGAGTCCATCTTGACACCAGTGAGAGCACAAAGATACCACAACCCTAAAGGCCGCTTTACACGCAACGACATCGCTAACGAGATGTCGTTGGGGGTCACGGAATTCGTGACGCACATCCGGCCTCGTTAGCGGCGTTGTTGCGTGTGAAACGCAGGAACGACGGTTAACGATCAAAATTACTTACCTAATCGTTGACGCTTCGTTCCATTCCCGATTACCGTTGCTGCTGCAGGTACGATGTAGTTCGTCGTTCCTGAGGCAGCGCACATCGCTATGTGTGACACCGCAGGAGCGAGGAACATCTCCTTACCTGCGTCCGCCCGTAATAAGGAAGGAAGGAGGTGGGTGGGATGTTACGTCCCGCTCATCTCCTCCCCTCCGCTTCTATAGGGCGGCCGCTTAGTGACGCCGCTGTGACGCTGCACAAAGCGCCCCCTTAGAAAGGAGGTGGTTTGTCGGCCACAGCGACAGCTAGGCAGGTAAGTACGTGTGACGGGTGTAAGCGATGTTGTGCGCCACGGGCAGCGATTTTCCCGTGACGCACAACTGACGGGGGCGGGTACGCTCGATAGCGATATCGCTGCGTGTAAAGTGCCCTTTAATGTAGAATTGGTCATACAGAAGTTAAGGAACCCATACACAATAGCGAAATATCAGCTGAAAGTTTGCAGGAATGGCTAAACATCTAATATGTTTCAGGTGGCCCCAACTTTGATCCCGTTGATGAAAAATTATGGGAAAGAAGGATCGGGCATGTTGGACTTCTATCTGCCCAGTCCTTGATCCTTCGTACTTAGAGGTATGTGGAGGTGGCCTAATCTCCTCCACCCATAGAGAATGTGCATGAGAATAGTTTGCCAGGAATAGATGTCAACTGCCCACTATCTAAGGCATATGCCAAGAGTGGCTTCCAACATTTGGAGATTATGATTGTTGGACTTCTTGATGTCATCTTCGCTTGATAAATTTTAAGAGCCACTACAGACCTCAAAGTCATTTTGGTATCGACAGAATATCAGTTTTCTCATCAGTTTCTAAGTAATTAAAGGAGTTTTCTGCAATTTATATATATTAAAAAAAACGTTAACTAAGAGCAGAAAAATGGTTAAGTAAAACAAGAAAAAAAAACCCCAAAAACTCAAAATCCCTTGATACTTATCACTTAAAGGGGTTATCCGGCTTCTTTTGACTTTTTTTTTTATTACCCTATTGGGCTACATTGGGGCAGGTAAGTAGATAGTGAGCACTTACCTGCCCTGCTGTCAGCCCCTCTCCCCCGGCTCAGAGTGGTCATGTGACCGCTCCTGCCGCGATTTTGCTGCTTCCGGTCATTGCATGTCAACATGGGCAGGGCCATGTTGACATGCAAATCTGGAACAGCATTTTGCCTCCCTGCTGGGCGACTACAGTGCAATGAGCCCCGCCCCCCTTCCCTGCACCCTCCCACACATTCCCCCGCACCTCTTTTACTCTCCAGTAACCTCCCCCTGCACTGCTGTGGGGTCCGTCACCTGGGGGAGTGGCCTGGCGGCGGCTGCCGTGGTGTCAGCACCAGCACCGGGCCCCTGCTCAGGATCGCACATTCAAATGTACCGGCATCACAGATCACAGATACCGGTACATTTGAAAGCGCTGATGAGAAGCAGCGCAGCGCTGCATCTCATCACTGTCCCGCTGTCTGTGCTCTGTTCAGCACGGCAGTGACGTCACTACTGTGCTGATATGGCCAGAGCACAGACAGCGTGCGAACGTGCAGGAGCGGCGGGGACCGAGGACGGGTGAGTATGTATTCCCTACATGTGTTCCCTATGGGGGTAGGGGGGGTCGGTACAGAGCCATATGTGTGTGTGTGTGTGTGCGTGCGGTGCAGAGCCATATGTGTGTGTGCGTGCGGTGCAGAGCCATATGTGTGTGTGTGTGTGTGCGGTGCAGAGCCCTGTGTGTGTGCGGTGCAGAGCCCTGTGTGTGTGCGGTGCAGAGCCCTGTGTGTGCGGTGCAGAGCCCTGTGTGTGCGGTGCAGAGCCCTGTGTGTGTGCGGTGCAGAGCCCTATGTGTGTGTGCGGTGCAGAGCCCTAAGTGTGTATGGGGAGCAGAGCCCTATGTGCGTGTGCGGTGCAGAGCCCTATGTGCGTGTGCGGTGCAGAGCCCTATGTGTGTGTGCGGTGCAGAGCCATATAAGCGTGTGTGGTGCAGAGCCATATATGCGTGTGCGATGCAGAGCCCTATGTGCATATGCGGTGCAGAGCCCGATGTGGTGTGGGGTGCACAGCCCGATGTGGTGTGGGGTGCAGAGCCCTATGTGCGTGTGCGGTGCAGAGCCCCATGTGCGTGTGGGGTGCAGAGCCCCATGTGCGTGTGGGGTGCAGAGCCCTGTGCGTGTGCGGTGCAGAGCCCGATGTGCGTGTGCGGTGCAGAGCCCAATGTGGTGTGGGGTGCAGAGCCCGATGTGGTGTGGGGTGCAGAGCCCGATGTGGTGCGCGGTGCAGAGCCCGATGTGGTGCGCGGTGCAGAGCCCGATGTGGTGCGGGGTGCAGAGCCCGATGTGGTGTGCGGTGCAGAGCCCGATGTGGTGTGGGGTGCAGAGCCCGATGTGTGTGTGTGCGGTGCAGAGCCCGATGTGGTGTGGGGTGCAGAGCCCGATGTGGTGTGGGGTGCAGAGCCCGATGTGGTGTGGGGTGCAGAGCCCGATGTGTGTGTGTGTGCGGTGCAGAGCCCGATGTGGTGTGGGGTGCAGAGCCTGATGTGGGGCTGTTATTTGCAATGCTGTAGTGATAACAGGTCAGGTGCTGGGGAAGAATACTGACGGGGAAGAATACTGACAGGGAATGTGTGTGCAGGGGGTGGGGCTGGACAGTGAGGCCGGGCGGTGCCAGCTCTGACTGAGGTTTTGCACAGGAAGTGGTCAGTTTGCTTGTGCTGAATGTAAACAGAGAGCTGCAGAGAATAAAGGGTGAATTTAAGAGGAACAAAAGTTAGAAAATAAAAAATAACAATGTAGGGGTGATTTATGACAATACAGCACAGATTAGCTTAAACTCAAACATTTTTGAGTTTATGTCGGACAACTCCTTTAAAGCCCCTCCGCAAAGGCACCAACACTCTGTTGGTCTCCAACGAACAGTGCTTAATTTGTATAGAATTAAGGGGGCTTTACACGCAGTGATATCGCTAGCGAAGTCGCTCGTGAAAGCACCCACCCCCATCGTTTGTGCGTCACGGGCAAATTGCTGCCCGTGGCGCAAAATATCGCTAATACCCATCACACGGACTTACCTTCCTAGCAACATCGCTGTGGCCGGCGAACTGCCTCTTTTCTAAGGGGGCGGTTCGTGCGGCGTCACAGCGACATCACACGGCAGGCGTCCAATAGAAGCGGAGAGGTGAAGAGTAGCAGCATGAAAGACACGCCCACCTCGTTGCCGGAGGACGCAGGTACGCTGTTGTTCGTCGTTCCTGGGGTGTCACACATAGCGATGTGTGCTGCCTCAGGAACAGGAACAAAGAACAACCTGCGTCCAAAAGCAGCAAGGACATTTGGGAAATGGACAACGTGTCAACAATCAATGATTTGGTATTTTGCATCGTTAGCGGTCGTTCGTACGTGTCACACGCAACGACGTCGCTAACGAGGCCAGATGTGCGTCACGAACTCCGTGACCCCCAACGACATCTCGTTAGCGATGTCGTTGCGTGTAACAGGGCCTTTAGGCAAAAAGATTTGCAACACCCCAGTTCAGAGTCCACTCTCTACTCTGTGGCAGAGTCAAGTGCTGGGCAAAACCTTTAACAGAACATTGGTCCAGATGTCAAGAAGAACTGAATTGGTTTCTGGTCACGGGTCCTGAGAGTCTCTTTGATCTCCTCTTGTTCCATCAACAATTATGGACAAAAGTGTTGGCACCCTTTAAAATTGTTCCAGAAAATGAAGTATTTCTCCCAAAAAAATTATTGCAATTACACGTTTTGTTATACACGTGTTTTTGTTTTTCCTTTGTGTGTATTGGAACAACACACAAAAAAAATTGAAAATTGCACATAATTTCACAAAAAAATTCAAAAAACGGGCCGGACAAAATTGTTGGCGCCTTCAACTTAATATTTAATTGCACAACCATTGGAATAAATAACTACATTCAATTGCTTCCTATAACCATCAAAAAGCTTCTTACTATCACGGTTCTCCGTGCAGAGCATCTCACAGACCTGGAGATGCTCTGCGGCACTTACAGATCTAGCAGCCTAGTGACTATACTGGAGTCCAGGTTGGTTCTGGGAGGTGCTGATTGCTCCGCTGTTCCACCTTCTGGGTAATTGCTCAGCTTCCTTACTGAGCATGCTCCTCCAGAACTCTGCCAGTTGTATTATTTTCTGGCTCTATTGCTGCAAGCAGCTGTCTTGGTATAGTGACTGATTTTGGTACTCGACCCTGAACTGACCTCCTAACTTGCCTCTGTCTACTCCCCTCTGACTTCTCCCTCCGTTGCCATCTGGCTCCTGACCCTGGCTTTCTCTCCTGACTACTCTGTTGTCTGCCCCTTGTGTTCATACTTTCTCTCCTGGTTACCCGACCTCCGGTTTGTCTTACAACTACTCTCTTATCTGCTCCCTGTGTCTCTCCGCGTCCTCTCGGTTCTGACCCCAACCTGCATGACTTCCCTCGGCCTCTATGTATCCCTAGTGCCACCCAGTGTACAGCCTTATTACTGTGTTTCTCACTCCTCTGTGAGAGGGATGTTATACTTACACCACTCACCTAGAATTCTGGACTTTTTTTTTTTTACAAACTGAAGCTTATAAGGAAAAGGACAACCTACCAACAGTTAATCATGGTGGAGGATCCATAATGCTGTGGGGTTGTTTTGCTGCGTATGATACAGGAAGCCTTGACCGTATCACAAGGATCATGAAATCAGAGAATTATCAAGAGATTTTACAGCAAAATGTCCTACCCAGTGTAAGAAAACTTGGTTTGAGTCGAAGATAATGGGTCTTCAAGCAAGACAATGACCCAAAGCACACATCCAAAAATATGCAGGAATGGTTGAAAAAGAAAAAAATGGACTGTTTTAAAATAGCCAGCAACAAGTCCAGACCTCATTTCCATTGAAACTTTTTGGGGTGAGCTGAAATCTGCCACTGGGAAAAAGATCCCTGCAAACATTCAAGAGCTTGAACAAACTGCAAAGCAAAATTAGGAGAAAATACCAGCGGAGAAGTGCAAGAAGCTTATAGATGGCTACAAGAAACGTGTGGAGGCTGTCATCACTGCCAGAGGGTGTGTAACCAAGTATTAATTAGAGGTGCCTTTATTGCTGCACACGCTGTTTATTCTGTTTCTTCTTTGAAATTGCAAAATATAAGTTGACAAACCATGTTTATTGTTGTTACTTTGGACCACTAATTAAAAAATCCTGAAGATATAACATTGGTACATTTTCATTTATTTCTGAAGATATTGTACAGTCTATGAAAAAATGAGGAGGTGCTAATAAGGCTGAGCAGCACTGTAAATAAAGGGAAAGTGCTAACAAAAACTATTCAAAAATATGTCCCCTTCTTGGTATATATGTCCTCCTTCTAGTATATATTTCCCCCTCCCGGGTCCTCCTGGAATATATGTCCCCATCCTGTTTTTTTTGTCCCCATCCTGGTATATATGTCCCCTTTCTGGGCCCCTCCTAGTATATATGTCCACTTTCTGGTCCCTCTCCAGGGACATATGACCCTTCCTGAGCCTCTCCTAGTATATATGTCCCCCTCTTGAGCCACTCCTAGAATATATGACCCCCCCCATGAAATATATGTCCCTCTACTGGGCCCCTCCTAGTATATAAAACCCCCTCCTGGTATATATGTCCCCTTTCTGGGCTCCTCCTCGTATATATGTCCACTTTCTGGTCCCTCTCCAGGGACATATGGCCCTTCCTGAGCCTCTCCTAGTATATATGTCCCCCTCTTGAGCCCCTCCTAGAATATATGACCCCAACCATGATATATATGTCCCCCTACTGGGCCCCTCCTAGTATATATGTACCCCTCCTGGCAAATATGTCTCTGTTCTGTCTCTAAGGCAAAAAACAAACAAATAATTTTACTCACTCTCCCTGGCTTTCTCGTTGCGTGGCATCCCTCTTTGCGCTCTGATGCATTTCAGCTGGATGTGCGCACTTGGATGCACATCCTGCTGAAGCAGGGGTTGGGGTTGGCAGCACCCCCACCCCCGGCCTCTACAATGATTCCACCTTTGTCTTCAGCTCCTCCATGGAGCACTTACTATTCCCCGCCATGTCCTCATCACCTCCGCGTTGCCCGCAGCAGTATGATGAGGTCGCAACGTGATGACCTCATCATGCTGCTGCACACTGGGGCCAGAGATGACGTGCCCTGCACTGCCCCTGGTGTTACAACATGGCTAATTTGCATGTGATGTTCTTGAAGCGCTTCAAATGCATATTAGCTATGTGTAGTGCGCACTCTTTTTAAGACCGGCTTCTCACTTGCGAGTTTCTCGCAGTAGTGCAATGCGAGAAAATCTCGCATTGCCTCGGACACATGTTAAACAATGAGGCAGCTCCCATCTGCTATTTTTTTTTCTCACTCCAAATCGGACTGAGAAAAAAATCACAACAAGCTGTGTTTTGGACAGTTTCTCGTGCGAGTCTCTCCAATGCAACTCTATGGGAGCATGAAAAGAATGCATGTCACACAGATCGGCACTCACACCATCCTAGTGACATTAGTTTTTCTAAATACATTAATCGAATGTTTCTCAAAACACTGGAAATGAGTGAGGTCTCACAATGTCGGTCAATCATAGAGATTGACCGACATTGTGAGACCTCACTCATTTCCAGTGTTTTGAGAAACATGTGATTAATGTCAGTCGGTCTCTCCCTCTCGGTCTCTATTCTCTCTCTGTCGGTCGGTCTGTCGGTCGGTCTCTCTCTCTCTCTGTCCATGTCGGTCTATCCCTCTCCCCCCGCTCTCATACTCACCGATCCCCGATCACCGGCGCGGCGCTGCACGGCGTTCATTCTGGTCCGGCAGCTTCTCCTCTTTTGAAAAAGCCGGATGCTCATTATTCAATCTCGTAGTCCCTGCTTTCCCCACCCACCGGCGCCTATGATTGGATGCAGTCAGACACGCCCCCACCTCTGAGTGACAGCTGTCTCACTGCAACCAATCACAGCTGCCGGTGGGCGGGTCTATATAATGCAGTAAAAAAAATACATAAATAATTTATAAAAAAAACGACGTGCAGTTCCCCCCAATTTTAATACCAGCCAGGGTAAAGCCACACGGCTGCAGGCTGGTATTCTCAGGATGGGGAGCCCCACGTTATGGGGAGCCCCCCACCCTAACAATATCAGCCAGCAGCCGCCCGGAATAGCCGCATCCATTAGATGCGACAGTCCCGGGACTGTACCCGGCCATCCCAAATTGCCCTGGTGTGGTGGCAATCGAGGTAATAAGGAGTTAATGGCAGCAGCCCATAGCTGCCACTAAGTCCTAGATTAATCATGGCAGGCGTCTCCCCGAGATACCTTCCATGATTAACCTGTAAGATTAAGAAAATGAAGACATACACCCAAAAATCCTTTATTTGAAATAAATAACAAAAAAAACAACCTCTTTCACCACTTTATTCAAGACCCCAAATACCCTTCCATGTCCGACGTAATCCACAGAGGTCCCTCAACGCTGTCAGCTCTGCTACATCGGAAGCTGACAGAGAGCGGTCACAGGCCACGACCGCTCTCTGTGAGCTCCCCGCAGCGACTGAAGTGAGTCGCGCTATCAGCGATGACATGACTCAAGTTACCCGTGGCCACAGATCTCAGCGGGAGGACTTCTGCTGTGGCCGCGGGTAACCTCAGTGACGGCACCGCTGATCGCGCGGCTCACTGCGGTCACTCAGGGGATTTGCGGTCACCGGTGAGACCTTCACCGGTGACCGAAAATCAGGCCATGCCACACAGTCAGAGCCGCGAGATGACAATGAAGTTGGGTGAGGTTCATCTGACTTCATTCTGATCGTGTGGCTCTGTCTGTGTCTGCTGTCAGCGGCCATTCAGCTCTGCTACATGGCTCTGTCTGTGGCTGCTGTCAGCGGCCATTCAGCTCTGCTACATGCCTCTGTCTGTGTCTGCTGTCAGCGGCCATGTAGCAGAGCTGAATGGCTGATGACAGCTGCTGAGAAAAAAAAAGGATCACACACGGATCAAACACGCATTGCACACGCTCTGCTAGTCATTAAATAATTTAAAAAGCATCGCACTTGCATTGCACACTGACCTAACGTGAACTAAAATCGGCCGAGTTTTTTTCAGTCCAAGTCGGACCAGTCTAAGGCTGGTTTCAGACGTCCGTGTTTAATCAGGTACCAGTCACACGCATGGTTATGGTCACACGCATGTCATATGTGTGTCATATGTGTGACATCCGTGTTTGCATACGTGTGACACGTACCGGGTAATACACGTGTCTCTGCAATGAAAAGATGTTCTCTATTCACCTGTATCCAGCGATGCTGTCTCCGACTCTGCTGCCTCCCGCTCCTGACCCCCGCTCATTATTTTCATTGATTATTCACTGCCCGAGGATCTGGAAGCCAGAGCATCGTGGGGATAGCACCGGACAGCACAGCCGAGGACAGCACCGTCAGGGACATCGCCAGGGACATCGCCGGTGACAGGTGAGTATACAGCAGTTTGTGCAGTGACATCCAGGGGGTCATCAGAGCTCCCAATGAACTCTCATGAACCCCTGGAAGTCACCATCGTGACACTCGCTGTAGCGCAGTTGTCACAGGGGTGTCATCAGGAGGTCATCAGAGTTCATTGGGAAATCCGATGACCTCCTGGATGTCCCTGCACACACAATGCTGGCAGGATACTCCTCTGTCACTAGCGATGTCCCAGCAATGCTGTCCTCGGTGGTGCTGTCTCCAGCGCTGTCCCCGCGATGCCCCTGCTCCCAGCTGCTCACTGCGGTGAATAATCAATGAAAATAATGAGCGGGGATCAGGAGCGGGAGGCAGCAGTGCCGGAGACAGCATCGCTGGATACAGGTAAATATAGAACATCGTTTATTTAAAATCACATGTTTTCTCTGGTCCGTGTGACACCCGTGCTGCCGGAGAAAGAACGGACACATGTCCGTGTGAAATAGTGGGGCCACATGGTCCGTGTGAGTACACAATAGGGTAACATGGGTATGTGTGACATCTGTGTTAAAAACGGATGTCACACGTACCTAAAACACGGACGTCTGAAACCAGACTAAGTGGCTGAAGCAACACAGCCGGCCAAATCTGCTGTGGCCATATTTTCTGCAGGCTGCAGCTCTGACTAAGGTCCGGCTCAGGGATTAATAAACCTAAGTAAGTACTCAGGGCTTTGGCTCCCCTCTTCACAGGGCCCCATACACCAGTAATGCCTTGATGGCAACCCTGCTGACGCATCTAATGAGTGTGTGCCAAGGGAGTGAGAGAAGATCACTTGTGTATAGAAAAGTTATCAGTCAGTGTAATCCTGCCTTTGATGATAATGAACCTGCTGAAAACGTTCGCTGAAAGGACAGGAAGTATGAGTCTGAAAAAAGCAGCAGCAGCGACAAGTGTGAAAATGGTAAAATTACTACTTTTGCTTTTAATAAAAATTTTGATGTAAAGAAGAAAACATTTTTTAAAAATATATGTAACACCACAAAAACTGATTTAAAAAATACGCTTTTCCGATGATCGCTTTTCACTCTGCTCCGTCTGTAGCCAGTATATTGTGAGCTTGGGGAATATTAGCCGTCTTCTGCGGGATTTGCTGATACAATGGACATTGTCCTGTAAAACATACTTTCTCCAGTTCGGAAGCATCATCTGTGTAAAGAAGACATTCCTGTATTCCGTCTTTAAACAGATTTGTAGCTTAGAAGTGGGAGAAGCGTAGAAAATTGAATGAGAGAGGATTTAGATAGCTGACATGATGGAAGTCTGGGCTGCAGCGGCCCCAGCACAATGCCTTCTCAGGAACTGCAGCAGATTGCTTAAAATGCTGCAGCGGCGAGATTACATTCCTTTCTAACAGACTGTACTATGGTAATGCTAGAAGCTGTCTGAGCGCAGGTATATGCCGCATGATACAGATTCACAGCGGAAAGCCTACAACAACCTTGTGTAAAACGGGCAAAAGAATCTGCGGAATGTGCCGTAAATATATATAAACACTGTGCGCCGAGAAATGTGCAACCATTGAATACGTGATTTATTTTTATTATGTTCCTTTTTTAAAACAAAATATATCGCCGAATATATCCAAAATTATTCAGTCCATACTTGTGAGCATAATGTAAAACTTCACGTAGTGGAGGTTTTTCTGCATGAAAATCGCAGGTGAGGGCCGGAAAACTGCAGCATAAACTGTGCACATTTTTTTATGCATTTTTTTCCTGTTTTTAAGCTCCTGCCAGTACATTATGTCCTTCTTAATAAGTATCCATAAGATCCATGTGAATCTGTACCCAGCAGAGCTCTAAAAATGATCTTTTTCACTGCTCTTCTGTATGGTACTCGATGCCGAGCGGACCAACCTTGCCGCCTGCAGTGAGTCCACTAACCTGACTCCTTGATGCCGAGTGGACCAACTTTGCCGTCTGAAGTGAGTCCACTCACCCAACTCCTCGATGCTGAGCGGACCAACTTTGCCGTCTGAAGTGAGTCCACTCACCCGACTCCTAGATGCCGAGCGGACCAACCTTGCCGCCTGCAGTGAGTCCACTAACCTGACTCCTTGATGCCGAGTGGACCAACTTTGCCGTCTGAAGTGAGTCCACTCACCCAACTCCTTGATGCCGAGTGGACCAACTTTGCCGTCTGAAGTGAGTCCACTCACCCAACTCCTCGATGCCGAGCGGACCAACCTTGCCGCCTTCAGTGAGTCCACCAACCTGACTCCTTGATGCCGAGTGGACCAACTTTGCCGTCTGAAGTGAGTCCACTCACCCGACTCCTAGATGCTGAGCGGACCAACTTTGCCGCCTTCAGTGAGTCCACCAACCTGACTCCTTGATGCCGAGTGGACCAACTTTGCCGTCTGAAGTGAGTCCACTCACCCAACTCCTCGATGCTGAGCGGACCAACTTTGCCGTCTGAAGTGAGTCCACTCACCCGACTCCTAGATGCTGAGCGGACCAACTTTTGCCACTTGCAGTGAGTCCACTCACCCAACTCCTCGATGCTGAGCGGACCAACTTTGCCGTCTGAAGTGAGTCCACTCACCCGACTCCTAGATGCTGAGCGGACCAACATTGTCACCTGCAGTGAGTCCACTAACCTGACTCCTCGATGCCGAGCGGACCAGCCTTGCCAACTGAAGTGAGTCCGTTAACCAGGCAGAGCCTTTGACTGATCGAGCCAGATTAGAGCTCTTGCAGCGGACACAGAGGTTGGTCAGTACACACCACCCATTGGGCCACTCAGAAAGTGGAGGAGGCGGAAAAATGTCAGCTTTCGAGAAGCCCGTGGACACCACCCTTAAAGTAGCCTAAATATGCTACCATGGCCTGCAGCGTCTACAAACTCGTCGCCTATTGGACACACCTGTTCTGCAACTGCAAAAGTAGTTGCCAGCAGCGGATGTTGATGATTTGCCACGTGAATTCAGCACATTAATAACCTCATTGAATGTAAGTGCTTGAATTCCTGCGAGATAAATTGAGATGATTTTTTTTAAGTTTTGTTTCTTTGTTTTCATTATTTGCAGATGTCTACAGTATCTATTATGTGATGTTAATTCCATTACTTTTTCTTTTTGGTGCTGAGGATTGTATTTCTATAGATGGGGATAACTTTTGATTATGGGAATACGTCTTTAAGTAACACGGTGTTGTCTAAAGTTCTATTAGTGGGTGAAGGGGTGGACGGTTTAGAGGATAAGAAAAAAAAATACAAAACAAATCTGCTCAGCGGCCATTGAAGATCTGCAGTGCTCATGTATCATCTGAGTGGGAGAAAACAGTTTCTTGATTTTCTTTCCGCTTAGATGAAGCATGACCACTGCAGCCAATCAGTGGCCACTGATTGGCTGCAATTTTCACTGGTACTTCCTCTGTTGGAAGATCAGAGGAGAAAGTCGGGAGACAAGTGTCAAGCACTAGCAGAAGGAAGGAGGAGCGAAGGGTCAGTAGGTGAGTTGGAGGGTTCAGCAGGTGAGTTGTCGGGTTCAGCAGGTGAGTTGGCGGCTTCAGCAGGTGAGTTGGCGGCTTCAGCAGGTGAGTTGGCGGGTCCAGTAGGTGAGTTGGAGGGTTCAGCAGGTTAGTTGTCGGGTTCAGCAGGTGAGTTGTCGGGTTCAGCAGGTGAGTTGTCGGGTTCAGCAGGTGAGTTGGCGGCTTCAGCAGGTGAGTTGGCGGCTTCAGCAGGTGAGTTGGCGGCTTCAGCAGGTGAGTTGGCGGCTTCAGCAGGTGAGTTGGCGGCTTCAGCAGGTGAGTTGGTGGGTCCAGTAGGTGAGTTGGAGGGTTCAGCAGGTTAGTTGTTGGGTTCAGCAGGTGAGTTGGCGGGTCCAGTAGGTGAGTTGTAGTGGACAACCCCTATAAAAAAAAAAATTCTGGAAGAGACCTGCTAGATATCGCGATGGTCACCCTACAATTTTATACACTTTTCTATGTCATAATCCACATCTGCTCATTTTTTTTCCACTGTTTTTACATACACATGAACAACATATCTCACCCAATATTATTTATGCGTCATTTATTATTTACTTCTCGGGGCGATTTAGTGATGGGGTAGATGCAGATTGCTTGTGCTTATGTTATCCTATATATCACGTTCAGAGACACGATATCTGACCTTGGGAAAGTGTTAAAAAAAACATTAGAAAATCAGATACTTCCTACAAGACAGCGGACGGCGGGATACCAATTAAGACGGCGGATGGCATGGCCTGTCACAGCGATGCAAGCGGTATTCCCAAAAGAAGGCGCTTGTCACAAAAACACAATGCTGAAAGGTAAGATGTGAAAAACATGGTCCGGCCACGGAAGAATAATAATAGTTAATAATAATAGTTTGGAAGACATTTTTTTTTTTTATTGCCAGGTCTTCCAATAATCAGATATTATTGGCAGGGGACCCTATGCACAAGGGACCTCAAAACTTTCCCCATCACCTCTCTGGATATTTCTGCTTCTGTAAACATTTATATATTCTGCAAATTCAAAAATTCTAGCGCATCTTCCCTTAGGGCTCTTTGTTGTGCTGATCCTCTGTTACTCCTAATAGAAATTTATAATGGGGGAGTGTCATACAGGGTTTGATTTATTGAGTTCTGATTGGATGAAGTGTAGGAATACACCCTCTTCTGATAAAGGGGGAGTGGTAACACCCAGTTGTCAACATCTAATATATAAAGCTCAGTGTATGTATGTGTGTATGTTTGTATGTATATATGTGTGTGTGTGTGTGTGTGTATGTGTCTGTGTCTGTGTCTGTGTGTGTGTGTGTGTGTGTGTGTGTGTGTGTGTGTGTGTGAGAGTGTGTGTGTGTGTGTGTGTGTATGTCGAATTTACAATCAAGAAATTTTGCACAGACACTGCATGTGACTCAGGGAACATCATAGACTATGTTTTGATGGGAAAATGTAACCCCGCGCTTTACAGTTACTCTCCAAAATCCTGCCTCCATTAAACTGAATGGAGGTAGGAGCTACAGGCTATTAATAGCAACTGTCAGTGGTTGCTATAGGAACAAAATAAATTGTTAGTATAAGAAGCTTCTGTGTTAGGTAATAAGATGTTGGTGGGGAGACGGATAGAGAGAGACAGAGAGAGACAGACAGAGAGAGAGAGAGAGAGACGAGGAATGAGACAGACGGGCAAAGAGACAGACCTGGAAACAGACAGACGGGGAAAGAGACAGACGGGGAAAGAGACAGACCTGGAAAGAGACAGACCTGGAAAGAGACATCCGGGGAAAGCAACAGACCTAGAAAGAGACATCCCTGGAAAGAGAAAGCCCTGAAAAGAGACAGATGGGCAAAGAGACAGACGGGCAAAGAGACAGACGGGCAAAGAGAGAGACGGGCAAAGAGAGAGACGGGCAAAGAGAGAGACCTAGAAAGAGACAGACCTAGAAAGAGACAGACGGGCAAGGAGACAGACGGGCAAGGAGACAGACTGGCAAGGAGACAGACTGGCAAGGAGACAGACAAAGGCAGACGGAGTAAGAGACAGATAGGGAAAGAGAGAGATAGACAGACACACACATAGAGACAGACAGAGATAGAGAGAGACAGACACAGAGATGGAGACAGATAGACTGATACAAATAGACAGAGAGAAACAGACAGACAGAGACATAGACACAGACAGACAAGGAAAGACACAGACAGACAGACAGCGACACACAGACAGAGACTGGGAGATAGACAGAGAGACAGTTACTATCCCGGGCAACGCCGGATACTACAGCTAGTATGCAATAAAATTTCCAGAAGGAATAACAAATGAATGGAGGAAAAATATTGACTATAACCAACAGGAGAGGTGATGGCTTCACTGGCCATGTGTTCTTATGTATTTCATTATCATAATCATCCTCGTATAATTAATTAGCATAATTGAGTGTTTGCTTCACACTATGTCAATGTGTAAAGTCACATTTTAGGGAACCGGTCATCAGGTTTGGGGGGCCACTACACCCCCAGTATGTCGTTATACAGGTGGGTTTAGTGCTCCATTCAGGTCTATGTCATCTTGTTTTAAAGGTCTTATATCTTAGAATGGAGCAGAGGTGAAGCTTGTTTGAACTCCGCTCCATTCATTGTCTATGGGACTGCAGAAAGAAATGGAGCACTATACTCAGCTTTCTCCAGCAGTCCCATAGACAATGACGGAAGTGGACGCCGAACATGTACACTCCCAATTCAAACAAATCTGCAGATCCTGGTTCTAGGGGTCCAACACTCCATTCTAGTGATGGCTAAATGTCTCAGCAGTCAATGGTTATTGTCAATGGTGTGCCGTGCTCTCGGGAGACCTCTGGCGAGTCTGGGACCAGGTCACAACGCCTTATTATATGCAGGCCTGCTTGTGTTTAAATGTATCTGCTTTTTTTTTGGTGCTGTAGGGATTAAGGACTCTTTCCTATCTGGCTGTCCTTTAGAACCTTAATGTCAGGTGCAGCTCTTCTGATCACTCCCCTTCGGTATATATAGTCACGTGACCTCATCTGATGCTGGTTATAGAAGCTCATCATACTTATGCTGACAAAGTTGGAAGGAGCAAGTCTCTGGGAGAAGCTAAGGAGTTGTGACTATTGCAGCTGTGGTGTTTAGCTGCACTGGAGGAGCTTAGAGTGTTTTCCTTTCTGTGTCTATTTTCACCCGGTCTGTCTCCCTTGAGTTGTATTATTGTAGTGGTTAGACTAGTGCTCCCACTGGACTTCTCACTAGCCAGGGTGAGTTCAGGGCAAGCAAGGGCCTCGGCGCGTGATTGGTGCTGTGGGACAGGACCTGTATAAT
The DNA here is from genome assembly GCF_048569485.1 of Anomaloglossus baeobatrachus. Lineage (NCBI taxonomy): Eukaryota > Metazoa > Chordata > Amphibia > Anura > Aromobatidae > Anomaloglossus > Anomaloglossus baeobatrachus. Next base: position 41,067,809 of record NC_134357.1, on the reverse strand, counting down.
GACTGACATTAGGGAGTGCAAGGATCAGCCTCAGGTGAGTGTAGGAGGTGACTTTGCTACCCTTTCCCTAGCACCAGGGCCCACTGTTGTATCATGTTCCTGATGTACCCTGTGTGTTGCAACGCTCACCGGGGATTCGCTTAGACCTGGTGGAATTCAGGTAGTCATTGTGTGCCAGTTTGCCCCTATCCAAATGTTAAATGATAACTTACTATTTTGACAATAGTGACCCCCAAAGCTATTGACTAGTTTTGGTTAAAGGTTCACATTACTAAAACATACTTTTTTTGAGAAAATGAATGCAATGCATTGTGTTGTATACCTACCTACATGATCCCCCTCTTTTATCTCTACACTATACAATCTTTTCTGAATATATACCTTTGTAATTATTTATTCTGCACTCTCTTAAAGGGAACCTGTAACCACTTTTTTGGCCTATAAGCTGCGGCCACCACCACCGGGCTCTTATATACAGAATTCTAACATACTGTATATAAGAGCCCAGACCGGGAGTATAACATAAAAAACACTTTATAATACTTACCTAACGGTCACGCGGTGGGCCTAATGGGCATCTCTGTTGTCTGGTTCCCGGCGCAGCATCTTTCGGCCATCTTTGATCTCCTTCTCTAGCCGTGGTGCATGACGAGTCCGACGTCATCCACACCCACCGGCATTCAGATCCTGAGCAGGTGCACGTTGATCTGCCCTGAGCAGGGCAAATGAAAGTATTGTAGTGCGCCTGCGCAGGACCGGCGAGTGTGTATGACGCAGCCGCATCATGCTCCCAGGCTTCAGAAAGAGGACGAAGATGGCCGAAAGGCGGAGACGCCCGCAGCGGGGAACAGAGAAGCCCATATGGCCAACAGCGCGACCGTTAGGTAAGTATTATAAAGTGTTTTTTATGTTATACTCCCGGCCTGGGCTCTTATATACAGCATGTTAGAATGCTGTATATAAGAGCCCGGTGGTGGCCGCAGCTTATAGGCCAAAAAAGTGGTAACAGGTTCCCTTTAAAGAGGGGTGAGGACTAAACAAAAACTTGGATGTAGTAGAAATGTCAACCTAAGCTGTACTCGCTTGCTTTCACTCCCATAGATCCCAGAAAAGGCCGGTCTGGTGGTCTTCTTCGGCACCGGACATGAAGAGGTCTCCATTCTTATATCACATGACCATCGAGTCCGGTGATTTGGTGATTGGGACCAGAGAAACATCTGATTAGTCGCCTATCTAGTCACCTGGTCATTGCAGCAAATCTCAGGCCTTAGAGGTCATGTCGACACACCACCGGTGACCTCAGTACTTGAGGTGCTGACAAAACCACCAAAAATGGGTGCGCGGAATTCAGGGTGGTGGTAAAAATGCCTCTGTTTATTTTCCCTACTTCTACACCCCTGGTAAAGTTTTTATTTAGCTTGGACAACCTCTGTAAAGAGACTACCGTCCTTTTGAGAGGATATAAGTTCCCTGGAAACTTACTTGTAGTTGATACCATGACCACTGGACTGTACGCATACTCTCCATTATGTCCCGTGACTTTGAGCCTGAACCTGTAGCCGGAGCTGGGCTCTAAACCTTCCACGACATGTTGCTTGGAGTAGCCACTATAATAGAAGGAAATGTGGATCAGTGAGACATAAAATCCTTAGGACCAGATTCACCTTTTCCATTTTCTAAGTCATTTTATTTTTTTACTTGAGGTTTTCGGTAACATTTTTGAACCAAATTGGCATGATTAAACTGCAAAGCCCCAAATAATCCTTCTCTTTCACTTTTTTTTTTTTTTTTTTTAAACTCGTCTTATTGAATATTATAAAATATAAAGTTACGTCATAGCGTAAAAGATTTTTTTTTCATCTTTAACTGATTTTGCAACTATTTAGTGGGGAAAACATTTTGCAAAATGTCACAAAAACTGTTGAAAAAAACCCAAAAACCTGGCACACACAAAAATCGCTCCATGGAAACTGACATAGAGTTGCGCCAAACTGTGTGACTGTAAAAAAAGAGTGGTATTTCATGAATCTGCACAAAACATCTGGAAAAGCCGCATTGACGTGAAATTCGGAAAACTGACTGTACACACAAGACGTTTTTTCAGCGCTTTATTCCTGACCTAAACCTGATCTTGACGCAGGAAATCTACTTGATATCATCTGCGGTTCTGGTGCGTTTTTGTAATGGTTTTTAGTGGTGTTTTTGCAGCGTTTTTTTTTTTACAAAGTGGGTTGTTTCAATGCAAAACCGTTGCAAAAATGCTGCAAAGAATTGACATTTTAATTCTTTTAAAAATTTGCAGGTGTTTGTGTGTGCATGCGATTTCAGAAGTCTCATAGACTGTGCTGGGACTGTAAAAAGCAGCGTTTTAATTAGCATGGATTTTCATAAAACCAAGGCAAATCTGCAGCTAAAAAAATGCTGCAAAAACGCCCTGTGTGAACAGAGTCTAAAGTTATGTGCACACGGTAGGAAAATTGGTGCAGAAATTTTCTGCATAAAATCTGCATCTTTTGGTAGAAAAATGTACCCAAAAAAAAGCTCCAAAAATGTATGCTTTTTTGGTGTGGCTTTTTGGTGCACTTTTTTCATGAAATCAATGGCTGAAAGGACTAAAAAAACGCATGAAAAAAGACCCCAACAATTGCAATACTGCAGATTTTTTCTGCACCAAATCTGGAAGGGAAAAAAAGAAGAACATGCGCACAGCTCTTCAGAAATCTCATAAACGACGTTGGATTCAGGAAAGGGAAGCAGATTTTGGTACAGATTTGTAAAAAAAAAAAAAAAAAAAAAAAAATGCATAAAAAAAATGCACTGTGTGCACACAGCCTAAACCACAAAAGTCAACCTGAAAAAAAAGGTGTAAATTGATTGATACTGCTTTTGCAAATCAAAAATTTGCTGAAAAAAAAATGTCTGAAATGCAATGATGAATTGGGCCCTTAAAGAGTAACCATTATTTTTAATTTTTTCCCCATACATCAATAGGACACATGAGAATATGCAACTGTGTTACATATCAGAGAGATTCTGCTTCTTTCTCCTCCTAAATAATCACTCCCAATTTCTGGGTAAAACGTGTAAAATCTCAGGACAGACTTTCCCATTATTGAGGAGATGACAGTTGGTGATACCATGTTTCCCCGAAAATAACACAGGGTTTCAGATTAGATTTTTTTTGCTCCAAAATGTGCGTTAGGGCTTATTTTCAGAGGATGTCTTATATTTTGCCATGAACAACAATCCACATTTATTTATTTCACAAAAAAAAAATTAAAAAAAAAAAATCAACATTTATTCAAATATCACATTCACATTCAAATATCACATTCTGGAACATCAACATTTTGTGTTACTCCTACAGTATTGTCCACGTTGCTTTTTACCTGCTTTTTACCTGCTTTTTTGCTGCTTTTTCAAATGCAGCGTTTAATGCCAAAATAGATGTGTTCTGCTTTTCAAGCAAAGTCTATGGGAATTTGGGTTTCTTGTCCGCACTATGCAGTTCAAACTGCAGCCTTTTTCTGGCAGAACTTTGGACAAAAACTCAGCTTTGCAGTGCAAAACCCAAATGGCAAAAACAATTGACATGTCAATTGTTTTTGCCATTTGCGTTTTGAACTGCAAAGCAGAGTTTTTGCCCACATTTCTGCCAGAAAAAGGCTGCAGTTTGAACTGCATAGTGGGCACAAGAAACCCAAATTCCCATAGACTTTGCTTGAAAAGCAGAACACATCCATTTTGGCATTAAACGCTGCAGTTGAAAAAGCAGCAAAAAGGCAGGTAAAAAGCAGGTAAAAAGCAATGTGGACACATAGCCTTACTGGCTCAGAAGCACATTTTCTTATCTGAGCTGCAATTCTCAAGGCCCATGTCAAGCTGCCACCAGGGGGAGCCGGAGCTCTGCAGCAGAAGACACTACACAGAGCAACAAGAACCAGGAAGTAGATACACAGTGTGTGCTCGCACACTGGATCACAGCACAGCTGGGGAGCAGAGCTGCAGGGCGTGCGAGGAATGGTCAGGCAGGCCGGGTCAAGCACAGTACGAGCAGAAGGAGGACCGGAAGAAAGAGCAGAAGCAGAGTCGAGGTCAGTACCAGAGGAAGGAACCGAGTGGGGAGGTAGGAGAGGGGACAGAGGAATGGAGGGACAACTAAGGGACGGAACACAGACAGGGCACGGGGGCACAGAAGCAGACGGATCAGGATAACACTTACAGGACCAGCAATCACAGGCAATGCAGCTCTAAGCTTATAGCTGGCGCTGGTTCACTGGAGATGTCAGTTTTTAAAGCATCCAAGCTTTGGAAGGGAGGCCCGGGAGAAGGCTCCGCCCCCTAGCCATGTGTTCGGGGAGGCGAAACCGTGACAGCCCAGTCCTATAGTGGTGGGCACATACCATATTTACAATGGGATAAATTACCTGCTTAAATGTATTATTCTCTATGTACTGCTAAGTTTACCTCCAAAAGAAAGCAGACACCCTGTAAAAGAATCGCACTTACCAGACCCCAAGCAATTAGAGTTGGCAAGTGAATGGGCTCTCACATACAGATCTGCGTGCGTCACTGTCAGGTCTCCCTGTGTTCTACAGCAGCTGTCTCCCCCTATTCTTTACCTTTTTTAGCTGCTTGGACACTTCCTTATGGAAGTGCAAAACTAGGGCTTATTTTTGGAGTAGGGCTTATATTTTAAGCATACTCAAAAATCCTTCCTAGAGTTTATTGTTGGGGAAACATGTATTAAAATTGTATGCAGGAGGGAGGAGCTACTTCACATTCCATAGAACCTTATAGGCACCAACTGTCATCCCCTATCTCAGTAATGGGAAAATCTGTATTAATTCAAAACAGATTGAATTGAATTGAGACTTTTGACAGTGAAAGATCCCTCCAGGGGGAGAAAGAAGCAGATTTCGCTAATCCAATATATTGCACAATTCCTTATTTTTATGTGCGTACTATAAAGCTAACATCAGATGGCTATTTTCTGTAATTAGCATTCACCTGACTGGCTCACGGTTTGCAACCTACGGAAAATAAATGCTCTCATGTAATATTTATGGAGCTTGCAGGGACTGCCACCAGTCTTATGTCACCGACCGAGAAAAGAAAAAACATATCAGCAGGCTTGTTTGCAGCTTCATCATCTTTAATCAAAAATTACTTTCCAACAATAGTCCAGGCTTTTTATCCCCCTTCATGTATTAAAACCTGTAATATATAAATCAAGCAGTCTCCAGAGACGGATAGCAGCACAGTACTGTATATATATAGGGTCATTCTGCCACCTAGTGGCCACCTGGAGGTCACTGCGCATCCTCCTGGGCTGCGATTCGTGAAATATTGGGGGTGAACTAAGCAGAAGAATAATCAAACAATAGGGAATAATCACGCAGCGTAATAATAGACATACGGATGGGGACTCTTAATGGGGTGAAGCCATGAGGATCCACATAGCGGGCCCCGTTTTCGGGGAGGGTCATTTGAAGTTCATAGAGAAAGTGGAATATGCTGGGAATGTGATGACAGCGCACAACGGTTTATTGCCATTTTCTCTGCAACATGCACAGCTGTCAATAGGATATATGTATCAATATTGTATCAAGATGTAGGAATCGCTGCGTACGCTCGGCAATATAGCGAGACGTCAGATCTTGTTACAGAAGCCATAGAATATTCCGCCAGGCTTTCATCCGAGGTCTGGGTGCAAGTAGCTGAGCTTATATATAGCAAGGAAGCGCCTATTGTGTGCCATGTCCTAATTAAATGGGTTATCCAATGAATACATTTCATGTAAAAAATCCAAATAATATGAAAATATCCATTCCAAAGTGTTTCTAGCAAACAAAATAAAAATTTTCAATCATTTTCTTGCTTCTATGGTTCCCCATTAGTGCTGCTGGAGGCTCATTCTGCTCTGAAACAGTCTCCTTTCTCTGGCATCTGCTAATCTGTGTTACTGGGACTTGATTCTTGAAAAAAAATCAGTCTCCTTTCCCTTCTGGCAGCTCAGAGCGAATTTTAGACCGAATCAGTCTCCTTACTCCTCTGGCAGCTGGTATTGGACTCTTGTTACAATCAGTTAGTTTGCTCTTCTGGTAGCTGGGAGCGAACGCTATGAAGAATTAGTCTACTTTCCCTTATAGGAGTGGACTCTAAACAGAATCAGTCTCCTTCGTCCTCTGGCAGCTAACTGCTGCAAATCTGTGCTTGTGGGGGAAGATTCCAGAGACAATCAGTCTCCAATCCGCTATGCCAGCTGGAAGCACACTTAGCTAGGTGCTGGTAATTCCAGAGAGAATCAGTCTCCTCTCCCCAATGTCAGCTGGGAGCACACCCAGATGATTGCTGCTAATCTGTGATATTTGCAGTGGACTTTAGAATTAGTCTTCTTTTGCTTCTGGCAGCTTGGAGCGGACTCTAGACAGACGCAGTCTCCTTTCTCCTCTGGCAGCTGACTAGACAGAATCAGTCTCCTTACTCCTCTGGCATCTAACTGCTGCAAATCTGTGCTTGTGGGGGAAGATTCAAGAGACAATCAGTCTCCAATCCGCTATGCCAGCTGGAAGCACACTTAGCTAGGTGCTGGTAATCTGTGTTACTGACAGCAGAGTTTTGAAAGAATTAGTCTTCTTTTTCCTCTGGCAGCTTGGAGCAGACTCTAGACAGAAGCAGTCTCCTTTCCCCCCTGGCAGCTGACTCTAGAAAGAATCTGACTTATTACTCCACTGGAAGTTGACTGCTATGAATCTGTGTTGGGGGAAGCAAACTCTACACAGAATAAGTCTCCTTACTCTTCTGGCAGCTAACTGCTGCAAATCTGTGCCGGTGAGGAAGATCACAAGAGAATCAGTCTCCTATCCCCTATTGCAGCTAGGAGCATACCCATCTGATGGATGCTAATCTGTGTTACTGGAAGCAGATTTTAGAAAGAAAAATTATTTTTCCTTTGCCTCTGGCAGCTCAGAGCGGACTCTAGACAGAAATAGTGTCCTTTACCATCTGGCAGCTAATTCTAAAGTCCTTACTCCACTGGAAGTTGACTGCTATGGATCTGTGCTGGGGGAACAAACCCTAGACAGAATCAGTTTCCTTTTCTCTATGCCAGCTGGGAGGTCTCTAGACAGAATCAGTCTCCTTCTTCTCCTGGAGGCTGACTGCTGCAACTCTGTATGTGTTGGGAGGAGGGGTAAGCACACTCTAGACAAAGTAAGTCTCTTTTTGCCTTGGGCAACTACTTGCTGCTAATCTGTGTTGAGCGGGCTCAAGCTAGAATCATCCACGTTGCCTTGTGGCAGCAGACAATATGGTCCCTACCTACTTCCTCTGCAGGGGATATCTCAGCTATACTGGCATGCTTCTTCAGGGGCTCTGCTGCATCCCTGACAAGCAGGTCGAAAAGCTATTTTTAATCAGCGGTTCTGCAGTGAACAGAGGGTCATTATACTATGACTGAGCATAAGTGACCACCAACACTCAGCTCAGAAGGTGGATGTGCAGATTAAAGGGATTGTCCACTATTTTTCATTGTGCCCCTCATCTGCCACTGGTTTGCAAATGCTTTATATTACCAATTTTTGTTCTGGACTCCAGTCCCTGCTGCAGGTCACATAACTCTGCAACTTCCCATAAAATCCATTCCTTTGTGAACTATTGATTCAAATGGAACAGCACTGCTAGCTGACTATCCTTGGGCAGCCAGGGGGCGCTCTCCGCTTGCCTTGGAAGGTGCACTACAGATGCCTCAATGGTGCTTGGAGTTGGTGAAAAAAGGGGAGACTAAAGCCGGCGTCACACGGTACGATCTATCGTGCAATCGCACGAGCGATCGTACCCTCCCCCGTCGTTTGTGCGTGACGGGCAATTAGTTGCCCGTGGCGCACAAAGTCGTTAACCCCCGTCACACGTAATTACCTCCCGGACGACCTCGCTGTGGGCGGTGAACATTCACTTCCTGAAGGGGGAGGGACGTTCGGCGTCACAGCGACGTCACACAGCGGCCGCCCAATAGAAGCGGATGGGCGGAGATGAGTGGGACTTAAGCCCTGTGCGCACACTGCGTTTTTACCAGCGGTTTTACCCTCGGTTTTGCTGCAGAAATTTCTTGAGAAATGTTTGTAATCTTTCTGCAGACATTTCCCAGCAAAACCTATGGGAAAAAAATAGCTGTGCGCACGCTGCGGGTTTTTTTCAAGAAAATTCTTTCTGCAGAATTTCTTGAGAAAATTTCTTGAGAAAATGTGCATGTCACTTCTTTTCCGCAGGTAGTTGCGGTATTTCACTCCATTCACTGTAATGTAATCGCGAAATACCGCGGGTAGCAAATGATGTGCGGTATACCCTCGGTATAGCCGCGATTTACCTGCGGTAATGTTCATCACTGCCTGCGGTTTGCAAGGAAGTGATGTCATTATGACAGAAGAGGAAGCGGAGCAGAGAGTAAACACACACATCACAGACATAAAGTACACACACACATCACACTCACACACAGACATATAGAATACACATACAAATCAAACGGACATATAAAAAAAACAACAACACGTGGGCTCCGCTGTATTTTTACCGTCCAGCCGAGGTAAACACACAGCGGCGGCCCGGTATTCTCAGGCTGGGGAGGGAGAGGGCCAGGGTTAATGTCCCCCTCCCTCCAGTAGCCGAGAATATCAGCCGCAGCTGACCCGGGACTGTCGCATCCATTATGCGGCAGTCCCGGAGTCTCACGGCTCTTCTTGTTGCCGTGATGCGGTGGCAATCCAGGGTAATAATGAGTTAAATGGCGGCGGATCGCTGCCATTTAAGTCCGAGTTTAATCATGGCAGCGTCTATGAGACAGCTTTCATGATAAAGACCCGTAAGTAAAGTGAATAAACACACACACCGAAAAATCCTTTATTTTAAATAAAAGACAAAAAGTTCCTCTTTCACCCCTTTATTAACCCCCCCAAAAACACAGCTCCGGCGTAATTCTTGAGAAAAATCACTTGTCTAGTGCGCACTTAGCCTTAAACATCCCGCCCACCTCCTTCCTTCCGCATTGCCGGCGGGACGCAGGTAAGCTGTGTTCATCGTTCCCGGGGTGTCACACGGAGCGATGTGTCCTGCCTCGGGAACTATGAACAACTGATGCAGAGAAGAAGAAACTACTTTTTGAAAATGAGCGACGTGTCAACGAGCAGCGATAAGGTGAGTATTTTTGCTCGCTCACTGTCGCTCGTAGCTTTCATACGCTACGATATCTCTAACGATGCCGGATGTGCATCACTAAACACGTGACCCCGCCGACATATCGTATGATATATCGTACCATGTGACGCCGGCATGACAGTCAGGGATACAACTGCTGGACTGGATGCAGGACTAGTGGTAATCGGAAATGTAGGCTGGAAAACAGAAACTGGAACAGATGTGTGGGATCAAAACAAGGACCAGTGTAAAAAATGCATATAAAAGGTAACTAAGGACACAAAAGGGGCAATTGATGCATGTTCAGAATATTGATTCTAGTTCTGGGAAAGCCCTTTACAAATGATAATGGTGAAAAGACTGCAGTGATTATCTAATATATAAAGCTGAGTGTATGTGTGTTTGTATGTATATGTATGTATGTGTGTGTATGTATGTATGTATATGTGTGTGTATGTGTGCATGTATATGTATGTGTGTATGTATGTATATGTGTACGTATATGTGTGTGTGTGTGTATATATGTGTGTGTGTGTATATATGTATGTGTGTATGTATATGTATGTATGTATGTGTGTATATGTGTGTGTATATATGTATGTGTATATGTATGTATGTATGTGTGTGTGTGTGTGTGTGTGTGTGTGTGTGTGTGTATCCACTAAAAGAATATGCACTGTTGCATTTACAATCACAAAATTTTGCACAGACATCTCATTCGACTCAGGGAATGTCATAGACTATATTTTGAGGGGCAAATTTAAAACCGCGCTTTAGTTAATTGTCAAAAAGCCTGCTTACATTAAAGTCAATAGAGCTGAGAGCTACAGGTCATTAATAGGAGCTGTGAATATGTGAACATGGACCTGCATTACTGCTAAGGAAAATCTGAGAAAAATGAGATATTTAGCATATATAAATGGCCATTTGTATATCTGCCCAGTTGCCCCTTCACGGCATGTCTCGTAACTGGGTCCCTGACGCTATGCTGAAGCCTCTCTCTAGGTTAAAAACCTCCTGTGTATGGGCAAGTAGGAACCTGCTATATAGGATAAGATTACCTGTGGCAACTGGGGGGGAAGGGTGCACGGTCAGAAGGTATGACCCTCTTCATATAGACAAAAAAGACTGACTGCACTCCTCGACCTGACGTGTGAACAGGTGCATAACTGAACATGACAGTTGCCACAGGTAATCTTATCCTATATAGCAGGTTCCTACTTGCCCATACACAGGAGGTTTTTAACCTAGAGAGAGGCTTCAGCATAGCGTCAGGGACCCAGTTACGAGATATGCCGTGAAGGGGCAACTGGGCAGATATACAAATGGCCATTTATATATGCTAAATATCTCATTTTTCTCAGATTTTCCTTAGCAGTAATGCAGGTCCATGTTCACATATTCATGGTTTCCATACTTTAGCATTATCAGAGTGCAAACTGTTTTTTTGTATTTTATGTCATGTTCAGTTATGCACCTGTTCACACGTCAGGTCGAGGAGTGCAGTCAGTCTTTTTTGTCTATTAATAGGAGCTGTGACTGGTTGCTATAGGCAACGAAGGACATTCATAATATAAGAAGCTTATGTGTGAGGTAATATGATATCGGTGGAGAGACAGATAAAGAAAGAGACAGACACGAACAGAGACAGACAGGGAAAGAGACAGACCGGCAGACAGAGATGCAGACAGACAGAGACAGAGATACAGACAGACAGAGACCAGAGAGACAGAGACAGGCAGACAGAAAGAGACAGAGAGAGATAGACAGAGAGACAGACCAAGACGTATAGAGAGACAGAGAGACAGAGAGATAGAGATAGATAGGCAGACAGGGAGAAAGACAGATAGAGAGAAACAGAGAGACAGGCAGAGAGAGGCAGACAAGGAGAGAGACAGAGAGACAGATAGAGAGATAGACAGTGATATAGGGAGACCGAGAGAGACAGAATGAGAAACAGAGATAGAAAGAGACAGAGAGAGAGGAACAGACAGAGAAACAGACAGACACAGATAGAGGGACAGAAACAGACTGAGCGACAGACAGGGAGACGGAGAGATGGATAGAGAGAGAGACCGAGGGAGAGAGACAGACAGAGAGACAGAGAGAGACAGAGAGGGAGAGTGAGAGAGTGGGGGTAAGAGAGAGTGGGAGAGAGACAGACAGAGAGACACTTAGGTACAATCCCGGGTACTACAGCTAGTAATTTATATAACATAAAATGCCTTAGTGGAACTAACACCATTGAAGTGAATGGGAGCAGAGCTGCAGTACCCAAAAATGCCCACTACACAGAGTCTACAGCTGACTGGTGTCGCACCCCCACCGATTTGATATTGAAGACCTATCCTAATTATATAGTCCATAAATATCAAAGTCCTGGAATCCCTTTGTAATAAATCGTGATGTAATGGTGATACAATACAGTAATCTAGCACAGGATTGCTTTGGCTACCGCTCCATTCAATCTCTTCTATTAGTGCCGGTCTGCAGGAATGAATCTTTACAATATATAACGGCTGTAGACCCATGTTTTATTAAACGGGCTATGACCCTGAGATCGCTCTTCCACCGCCGAGCCTTTTCTGCTACACAATCCTCATTTTAATAGGGGATGTCAGCAGCGATACTGATAAATGTGCTGCCCCTATATGGCTGAGCGTGTGGCTGTGAAGGCATTTCATATGCACATGTGAAATGAGGAGAACGAGTCGATTCTGGCGCAGAGACCCTTACAGCTGCAGGTTTCCTCGGTCTCCTGCAGTAAAGTAAGTGGCCCATGGAAAGTGCTTCATAGGAAAAGTGTTACTAATGTAGTATTTTAGGTTCTGTGAGAGGAGGCATGGACGGAAAGCGTGCAGATGATTTTAGGCAGAATAGGGGGAAGGGATGTCATGCAGGTAATGCTATAAAATAACAACATACGTGTAATGCCCTTAGCGAAGTCTCCGCTCTGTCCTGCCCCCTTCCAGGGGCACACTCCCATTCTCGGCCACTCTGCGGTAGCTGATCAATCCCGGTCCCTGCCTGACGCAGTCTCCTGTGGCCTGGTCACGCCACACAGGACTCTTTGGAGTGCTCCTAGGGTGCACAAACCTTTTCTTAAAGGACCACTACGTCCTAACCCAGAAGTGCCTCTCAGCCTATGGCTGTGATGCATCAGGTATTTAAGGTGCTTGGGCAACATGGCCTATTCCTAGAGACGTGGTGCTAGGTGTTCAGGTGCTACGGCTGTGTTATTTACACTTGTCTGTTTCATAGACCCAGACTGCTGCTGCCAAATTGTTCCATATTGGCCAAGCCTGCTGTACCGGCCGCTGCTTCATCGTACTCCATTGGCCAAGCCTGCTATACCGGCCACTGCTGCATCATATCCCATTGGCCAAGCCTTCTGTACTGGCCGCTGCTGCATCGTACTCCATCGGCCAACCCTGCTATACCAGCCACTGCTGCATCATACTCCATAGGCCAAGCCTGCTATACTGCCCATTGTTGCATTGTACTCTATCGACAAGGCTGCGATACTGGTCGCTGCTTCATCATATCCCATCAGCCAAGCCTACAATATCGGCCGCTGCTGCAACGTACCCCATCGGCCAAGCCTGCTGTACCGGCCGCTACTGCATTGTACTCCATCAGGGAGGTGCTTGGGCAATATGGCCTATTCCTAGAGACGTGGTGCTAGGTGTTCAGGTGCTGCTGCTGTGTTATTTACACTTGTCTGTTTCATAGACCCAGACTGCTGCTGCCAAATTGTTCTATATTGGCCAAGCCTGCTGTACCGGCCGCTGCTGCATCATACATATTCCATCGGCCAAGCCTGCTGTACCGGCTGCTGCTGCATCATATTCCATCGGCCAAGCCAGCTTTACCGGCCGCTGCTGCATCATACATATTCCATCGGCCAAGCCTGCTGTACCGGCCGCTGCTGCATCATACATATTCCATCGGCCAAGCCTGCTGTACCGGCCGCTGCTGCATCATATTCCATCAGCCAAGCCTGTGTACTGGCTGTTGCTGCATCGTACCCCATCAGCTAAGCCTGCTGTGTCAGTCGTCCAGGCTGCACCTGCCTCATTAGAGACTCTCCGTGTTCATACCTCTGGGGTCAGCTGTCGCAGCACCAGTCTCCCTGTGTGGCACCTGGTTACTATCTGCAGCATAAGACCCTCACAATCAGAGGCTCTGGTGAAAACCTGGTGTAAACCATAGTCCAGCCCCTCAGGTATTCTGTGTCCTGCGGCCCAGAGGGTCCATTCCCCGCTTGCTCCCGTGATCATTACAATAAGGGTACGGTTTCACTTGCGTATGACTTGTGCGAGTCTCGCACCGGTATCACATTACACGGCACGGCCTGACGCTCTCCGGAGCATGAGCTTGCAGCTGCATAGAAATACATGCAGCCGACCTGCCCTGCTGCTGTCAGGAAAATGTGCAGCCGTGCAGGGTGATACTGATGCGAGACTCACACGAGTCATACGCAAGTGGAACCGTACCCTAAGCATCACTTACTGCAGCTCCAGCATTATTTGTCCGCTCTTTTTTTTTCACGAAATACTTGCCTGTGTTCATGGTACCAACCCACAAGTGCACCCAATACTGTTTTCATACAGGGTTGCAAATTTAGGAAGTGCAGAGGTAGCAGATGAACCCCGGCTCTGCCCAAAGCGCTTTTTGCCATACATGAAGACATTAAAAAAAAAAGATGAAAAACTGATCCATTTATTGGTAACATTGTAGCCAGACGTCAAATCTGTTTTTTCATCCATTTTTGGTCCCTGAAATCACAAGAGATTTTGACACCCGGCCTCCGCATGTCATTTATAAAAAAAAAAAAAGATCCCTTAAAAACCGGATACAATGTACAGAAAGCAGAGATACGGTACTTTATTAAAAAAAAAAGTAGCATGTGATATTGTATTTATACCCCTTATATAAGATCCTGCTCTTATTACATTGTGTGAGTATGTGATGTTAATTACCGGTACAGTGTATGATGTTGTTTTTATGACATTTTTGGTGATGTTCTTTATTTTATTGGCGTGTGATATTCTTTGGTATGTGATATTGTTATTTTTCCATTAGACTGTGTGATATACTGTGCACTGGGCACTGTGCAAAAGTTTTCGGCAGGTGTGCAAAAAATGCTGCAAAAGTAAGAAGCTTCCAGAAATAGAATTATTGTATTTTGATTGATTAATAAAATGGAATCTGAATGAACAAAAGAAAAATGTAAATCAAATCAATATTTGGTGAACGCCCGTCGCCTTCATTACTTTTTTTTTTTTTTTAGGTACACTGCACAGAGTTTTTGAAGGAACTCAGAAGGAGGTTTTTCCAAACATCTTGGAGAACTGACCTCAGATCTTCTATGTATGAGGCTTGTGCGGATCCTTCTGTCTCTTAATATGATCCCAGACAGACTGGATGATGTGAGATCGGGGCTCTGTGGGGGCCGGATCATTCCCTCCAGGACTCCTCGTTCTTAAAGGGAACCTGTCACCAGATTTGTCCCTTATAAACTGCGGCCACCACCAGTGAGCCCTTAAATACAGCATTCTAGAATACTGTATATAAAAGCCCAAGCAAATCTGTATAACTCTTATAATAAAATCTTTGATTGTACTCACGTGCGGGACGGTCTGGTCAGATGGGTGTTGCTGGTCTCGGTCCGGCGCCTCCTCTCTTCCTTCCATCGCCGTCCTCCTTCCCAGCCCCGTGTGGATGACTCGTCCTACGTCATCCACACAGAGTCCAACATTGTGCTCCGGCGCATGCACACTTTTCTCTGACCTGCTGAGAGCAAAGTACTATAATGCGCAGGAGCAAGGAAAAGTCAAAGAATGTTGACGCATGTGCACTACAATACTTTGCTCTGCCCTCAGCAGACTAGAGTAGTAGAAATGGGTAGGAAAATGGGTAATTTACATACCGCGCCAACAACCACTCATGAAGATGATGAAATTAATGTAACTTTATTTCATGCTCAGGTCTGGTCTACGCGTTTCAGGAGGCTCTGCTCCCTTCCTCATGACAATACAAGCACAAGACACAACAAAATTTGAGATTTTGATGTGTCTTGTGCTTGTATTGTCCTGAGGAAGGGAGCAGAGCCTCCTGAAACGCGTAGACCAGACCTGAGCATGAAAAAAAAGTTACATTAATTTCATCATCTTCATGAGTGGTCGTTGGCGCGGTATTTAAATTAGCCGTTTTCCTACCCATTTCTACTACTATTGAGGGGTAACTGCTGCCGCTGACTTATTGTCTATGCCTATACAGTTGTTGTGACTTTCACAACTCTACTTGGTAACCTACGTGCATTTCACCCTATATATTTTTGGGGTAAGACCCTATTGCGCTCTCTTTCCACAGTTTGTCTCCTCAGCAGGCTAGAGAGAAGTGCGCATGTGCAGAAGTGCGATGGAGGCCTCTGTGTGGATGATGTAGGACGAGTCAGCCACAATAAGCAGGGAAGGAGGGTGGCGATGGAAGGAAGAGAGATGGCGCCGGACCGAGACCAGTGACGCCCATCGGACAGGATCGCCCCCCCAGGTGAGTATAAAGACCAGCCTGGGCTCTTATATACAGCAGAACAAGTCAGCGTTCCGCATCAACTTCCTTGAAGGAGGAAAGATAAAATCAAAGTCTTTATTATAAATCCAGAAAATCATGCAGATATTAAACAGGGGCAGACATGGTACGTGTTTCAGACAATCAATCCTTATTTCTAGTAGGACTATAGATAAGGACTGATTGTCCGAAACGTGTACCATGTCTGCCCTTGTTTAATATCTGCACTATTTTATGGATTTATAATAAAGACTTTGATTTTATCTTTCCTCCTTCCTGGACGTTGATGCAGAACACCGACCTTTTCTACTGATCATTGCCGACATATGAGCTTCTCCTGCACCGTACGTGGATTGCTGCCTCCGTTTCAGTGACCTGGATATTTATTTTTTTTTACTTTTTGCACTTATATACAGTATTCTAGTATAGTGTATATAACAGCTTACTGGTGGTGGCTGCAGCTTATAGGGGACAAATATGATGACAGCTTCCCTTTAATAATATTGGCTGGATTTTTGGAGTCGTTCTGCTGCAGAATGATTTTGGAGCCAATCAGACGCCTCCCTGATGGCATTACCTGATGGATAAATATCTGCCTGTGTTTCTTAGCATTGATGCCATTATTAATCCTGACCAAATCTCCAAATCCATTAACTGAAATGCAGCCCCACATTTAGAAGAACTCTCCTCCATGCTTCACTACCCTACAGGTCCTCATAATTAGGCTGCACTACATCCCTTCGGAGAATAAACTGCCTTTTGTTATAGCTAAATATTTCACATTTTGACTCATCAGTCCACATCACCTGCTACACCGATGTTTCTATGTCTTGGTGTATAGTTGAGTCAGAAGACCTTGTTTTCATCTTGACGATATGGTCAATTCTTCCATGAAGACCACTTTTGACCAGACTTCTCCGAACAGTAGGTGAGTGCAGCTGGTCTCATGGGTTGCTGCCAATTCTGAGTTGATGGAACTGCTGCACATCTTCCGATTTCAAAGGTAAGTAAACGTGATGTGTCTTTCATCTGCTCCAATAAGTTTCCTTGGCCGACCAATTGTCTATGGTCCTCAATATTGCCAAAAGAGCCTGAACAGCACGACTTGAAACTCCAGTCTGCTTTTAAGTCTTTGCCCGGGAGATACCTTAATGATGCACTATAAGTACCTTGTATACCTTCTATTTTTTTTAAAGCAAATATACTTTGAAGAATTTTTTCCACACCTACCTAAAACATTTGCACAGGAGTGTATATGGCATTGTTCTGATTACATTGGGTTGGTGGTTGTGTCTTATTTTTAACATATTGGTATGTGCAATATTCTACAGAAAGGCTAATGTTATAGAAAACTGTTCAACATACCAAGAGCTAATATTATATGAAGCAGGTACAATATATACTTACGAGTAAACAGTGCCGTACATATGGGTTTTAACATCTTCTTCCTCAATGGAAAACTTGAACCATTTGCTCGGAGGCCCGACGCGCTTGTAGTCATTATTGATGTCCCAGTATAATTCAATGCTGTAGTGATTTACCTTTCCCACCACAGGAGGATCAGGACGCTGGATAACAATTTCCCCTGGAAAGAAACATTTTTATTTTCCCCGGGATACTCAAAATTAAAACGGAGTAATAGAACGTTCGAGGAATTGTCAGATATAGACAAGAGAAATGGGAATTGTTAATGTTCAGTAATTAGTTTGGATATCCTTACATAATGCCGGGTCTTGCATTTGTCTGAAATAATTAAAAAGTGTATATTGATTTATATAGGTTTAGCTTGGGAGCGTAAATTAGCATTCATAAGACTTTGACAGCTAATTACATTAGAGATCATGAAGTTGTACTGGAGCAGTGAATCAACCCAACTGCGTAAGAGGAATACGAAATGCGTGGAGACGCGGCAGGAGCGAGATCCTCGCACTGCAGCCACAATCTTCTGCTATCTGCCACATAATGAGAAGAAGTCTGGAACATTCACAACCATCGGAGAAACCTTACAATATGCAGAGAGCTGGGAAGGTCAAGTAAACACAATGGAAGATGATGTCAGCTCGCGAAGAGCCCGCGATGAGTTATCTAACTAATGCGTATAGTGTATATGGCCAGGCAGAGAAGATGCCCATCTAGTGCGCCCCCGGGCGTCCATTATACAATAAAGAAAATCAATGTATCTACGTACAAGGGGGAGTCAAAAAGTATCCGCACTCTGGCCGTACAATATATTATCATTGACTTATGCATCCATCTTCACACCTTCTCCATACTGTGAACAAAGTCTTCGATAAATATCAACACCAGACACCCTCTAACCACAAAAAAAATTAATCAGTGCACGCTGCTCTTCTTTCGTGCAAACCACAAGTGGGGCGGCCATTGTTTCTTGCAGTCACCGAGTACCTGACGTTGCATGTGCACACCTGCGCAGCAGTGACCGGAGGGGACAGCGAGCTCCTTCACAGAACACTGTTAAGACTGTGAGGCCAACAAAAATTTTAACATAACCGGAGCGCAGATATTTTTTTTTTTTTGTATACTCCTTCTTGTAATAATTTTTGTATCATTGTATCTGTATTTTGATGGCTCTATCCATTTATTTAATATCAATGCATCTATCTTTGTATTTATGGATCTATTTATCTATGCATCTTTGTATCTATCCATGTAAATATCTACAACAAATATATATCTATTCTAATATATCAGCTATGTATCTGATCTGTCGATCACCTATACATCTAATCTATCTATCTATCCTAATATCTATCTATCCCTCTTTCTATCCATTATCTACCTGTCTGTCAGTCTATCTATATTAATATCTATCTATCTTAACCTTTTCTTATCCTGAGTCCTCCCGGGGGGACATTCCAAAAATTCAACTGCAACTAAGGAAATCCCAAACTCATGGCTTGTTTATCATTCACATGTGAATAAATTGATTGCATGTTGATTTATTTTACTAAGATTCATTCATATTGCAAAATTCTGTTTTGACGTTTTTTTCCCAATTATAATAGGATTTCAATGGCCAGAACAGGAAATTTTATTGGATAGGAAAAGGTTAATATCTATCTATCTACAGTCATATGAAAAAGTTTGGGCACCCCTATTAATGTTAACCTTTTTTCTTTATAACAATTTGGGTTTTTGCAACAGCTATTTCAGTTTCATATATCTAATAACTGATGGACTGAGTAATATTTCTGGATTGAAATGAGGTTTATTGTACTAACAGAAAATGTGCAATCCGCATTTAAACAAAATTTGACCAGTGCAAAAGTATTGGCACCCTTATGAATTTCTTGATTTGAACACTCCTAACTACTTTTTACTGACTTACTAAAGCACTAAATTGGTTTTGTAACCTCATTGAGCTTTGAACTTCATAGGTAGTGGTATCCAATCATGAGAAAAGGTATTTAAGGTGGCCACTTGCAAGTTGTTCTCCTATTTGAATCTCCTATGAAGAGTGGCATCATGGGCTCCTCAAAACAACTCTCAAATGATCTGAAAACAAAGATTATTCAACATAGTTGCTCAGGGGAAGGATACAAAAGGTTGTCTCAGAGATTTAAACTGTCAGATTCCACTGTGAGGAACATAGTAAGGAAATGGAAGAACACAGGTACAGTTCTTGTTAAGCCCAGAAGTGGCAGGCCAAGAAAAATATCAGAAAGGCAGAGAAGACGAATGGTGAAAACAGTCAAGAACAATCCACAGACCACCTCCAAAGACCTGCAGCATCATCTTGCTGCAGATGGTGTCAATGTGCATCGGTCAACAATACAGCGCACGTTACACAAGGAGAAGCTGTATGGGAGAGTGATGCGAAAGAAGCCGTTTCTGCAAGCACGCCACAAACAGAGTCGCCTGAGGTATGCAAAAGCACATTTGGACAAGCCAGTTAAATTTTGGAAGAAGGTCCTGTGGACTGATGAAATAAAGATTGAGTTGTTTGGTCATACAAAAAGGCGTTATGCATGGAGGCAAAAACACACCATGGCATTCCAAGAAAAGCACTTGCTACCCATAGTAAAATTTGGCGGAGGTTCCATCATGCTTTGGGGCTGTGTGGCCAATGCCAGCACCAAGAATCTTGTTAAAGTTGAGGGTCGCATGGATTCAACTCAGTATCAGCAGATTCTTGACAATTATGTGCAAGAATCAGTGACGAAGTTGAAGTTACGCAGGGGATGGATATTTCAGCAAGACAATGATCCAAAACACCGCTCCAAATCTACTCAGGCATTCATGCAGAGGAACAATTACAATGTTCTGGAATGGCCATCCCAGTCCCCAGACCTGAATATCATTGAACATCTGTGGGATGATGTGAAGCGGCTGTCCATGCTCAGCGACCATCAAACTTAACTGAGCTGGAATTGTTTTGTAAACAGGAATGGTCAAATATTCCTTCATCCAGGATCCAGGAAGTCATTAAAAGCTACATGAAGCGACTAGAGGCTGTGATTTTTGCAAAAGGAGGATCTACAAAATATTAATGTCACTTTTATGTTGAGGTGCCCATACTTTTGCACCGGTCAAATTTTGTTTAAATGCGGATTGCACATTTTCTGTTAGTACAATAAATCTCATTTCAATCCAGAAATATTACTCAGTCCATCAGTTATTAGATATATGAAACTGAAATAGCTGTTGCAAAAACCCAAATTGCTATAAAGAAAAAAGGTTAACATTAATAGGGGTGCCCAAACTTTTTCATATGACTGTATCTATCTATCTATCTATCTATCTATCCTAAATTCTAGTTATTAAAGTCCACTTTTTTCTATTTTTTTCTGGAGTGCTGCCTGTTATTTTTTTCTAATATCCTAATTTTTATCTATCCATGCTAATATCTATTTATTATCTATGCATCCTAAAATGTATCTATCCTAATATATGTCTTTCAATCTATCCATCTGTCTGTCTATATATCTATTCAGCATAATATCGGTCTATCTATCTATCTCTATCTATCTATATTCTCTATTTATCCCTCTATCTATTTATCCCTCTATCTATCTATCCCTCTATCTATCTATCTATCTCTCTATCTATCTATCCCTCTATCTATCCCTCTATCTATCTATCCCTCTATCTATCTATCTATCTATCCCTCTATCTATCTATCCCTCTATCTATCTATCCCTCTATCTATCTATCTATCTATCTATCCCTCTATCTATCTATCTATCCCTCTATCTATCCCTCTATCTCTATCCCTCTAGGGTGGGAGCTATGGAAGTCCATGGCTTATGATGGGGCACATCCAGGGTGAGGACTGTAGGAAGGATGGATGGGGCATATCCAGGGTGGGGATTGGGGGGCCACATCTGGGATGGGGGGCTATGGAAGTCCATGGCTTATCATAGTTCTCTTTCTCGAAGTCTATGACATTCGCTCACATACCGCGCTGCTATCTCCACTGCGCTCTCTTCTTCCCCCAGCAGGATATATATTTTCTCTTCCTCCTTCATGGAGCTGATATCTATCTATCTATCCCTCTATCTATCTATCTATATATCCCTCTATCTATCTATCCATCTATCTATCTATCTATCTATCCCTCTATCCATCCATCTATCTATCTATCTCTCTATCTATCTCTCTATCTATCTATCTATCCCTCTATCTATCTATCTATATATCCCTCTATCTATCTATCTATCCATCCATCCATCCATCCATCCATCTATCTATCTATCTATCTCTCTATCTATCTATCCCTCTATCTATCTATCTATCTATCTATCTATCTATCCATCCCTCTATCTATCTATCTATCCCTCTATCTATCTATCCCTCTATCTATCTATCCCTCTATCCATCCATCTATCTATCTATCTCTCTATCTATCTCTCTATCTATCTATCCCTCTATCTATCTATCTATATATCCCTCTATCTATCTATCCATCCATCCATCCATCTATCTCTCTATCTATCTATCCCTCTATCTATCTATCTATCTATCTATCTATCCATCCCTCTATCTATCTATCTATCCCTCTATCTATCTATCCCTCTATCTATCTATCCCTCTATCTATCTATCCCTCTATCTATCTATCTATCTATCCCTCTATCTATCTATCCCTCTATCTATCTATCCCTCTATCTATCTATCTATCCCTCTATCTATCTATCCCTCTATCTATCTATCTATCTATCTATCTATCTATCTATCCCTCTATCTATCTATCTATCTATCCCTCTACCTATCCCTCTATCCCTCTATCTATCCCTCTATCTATCTATCTATCTATCTATCTATCTATCTATCCATCCCTCTATCAGGTTTCCATACATGTCAGTGGACAGGACACCCTTGAATACAAGAGCTTTATGTGATCTCTTTTTCATTAAAAAAAAAGGAAAAACAATATACAGGGTAACATTTCTCATTGTTTTTGTATCCACATTTTTGCACAATTTGTGACATGTAAATTGTTGTAAATTCCATGCGCAATTTCAATTTTGGAATCATTTTTTTTTTCTAACATTGAGAAGTGAGCAAATTAATATTCAAGTTGCATTTTGCCCCCAGGCCCTTATGTGCAGTGCACCCCAGACCATTTATGAGGTCAGCACTTGATAAATACGGAGTGATGGGCATGAAGTCCACTACAGCAAGCCATTCTTGATAAATGTGGGCCTCGGTGCTTTAATGGCGGAGCACGAGGCAGAATTTATAAACACGTCTCTATAATATTTCACCGTCAGTCCAAGGACGGAGCAGCCAGAAACACGGGAGGCTTTAGTGCGAATAATATAAAATGCATATGAACTCCGGTGATGACTTTCTCAGTTACAATCAATATTCGTTTATGATCTAAATGTTACTAAGTAAAGTTATTAAGAAATATTGAGAAACAAATCAACGTGAGCAAAGGCGGCATTACAGAGGATAATGCATGAATAAGAATATATACCGCGCAGATAACAGAGAACTCACTTAAAGGGGTTTTTCTGGATTTTACATCAGTGACTTATCTTAGTAGGACCCTCATTCATCAGTGGAACGAGTGCCCCTTTAATACATCCATACTAGGGGTGCCCAACATATCTTATTTTTCGGATTATAAGACGCACAAAAATTTGGGAGGAAAATGAGGGGTGCGTCTGGAAATCCGAATATAGCTTACCGGGGGTGGTGGAGAGGGGTCACAGGAGGCAAGGGCAGTGCTGTGCGCTGTGCTGCAGGTGCTGCTCTGTGCCGGGGCTGAGGGTGCTGCTCTATCCGGCAGGCGGCGCTGCTCTGTGCTGGGGCTGCGGGCGGTGAGGCACAGGCCATTCTGAAGAGGTCAGTGGTGTGGGCTTCAAATAATGGGACCCAGAGTCGGCAAATGGGCAGATGGAGCTCTCGATTCATGCTCTCATCTGCGCAAGCGCCGCCCATTGATCTCTCAGCAGTGGACTTAAAGACAATGGCACCCAGAGGCGGCGCATGCGCAGATGAGATCTCGACTTGTCATTGAGCTGATAACTAAATCTCCGGGTGCCATTTCTTTGAAGCACGCACCGCCAACATCTTCGGAATGGCCTGTGCCTCAATGCCCGCAGCGAGCACCAGCACAGAGCAGTGTCCGCTGCCCCAGGAGACAGCGGCGCCCACAGCCCCAAGAGAGAGAGCGGCGCTCACAGCCCCAGGAGAGAGCGGCGCCCACAGCCCCAGGAGAGAGCGGCGCCCACAGCCCCAGGAAAGAGCGGCCACCCACAGCCCCAGGAGTGAGCGGCGCCCCGCAACCCCAGGAAAGAACGGCCACCCACAGCCCCAGGGGAGAGCGGCGCCCGCAGCCCCAGGAAAGAGCGGCCACCCACAGCCCCAGGAGAGAGAGCAGTGCCCCGCAGCCCCAGGAGAGAGCAGCTCCCGCAGCCCCAGGAGAGAGCGGCGCCCGCAGCCCCAGGAGAGAGCGGCGCCCACAGCCCCAGGAGAGAGCGGCACCCGCAGCCCCAGGAGAGAGAGGCGCCTGCAGCCCATGGAGAAAGCGGCACCCGCAGCCCCAGGAGAGCGCGCCGCCCGCAGCCCCAGGAGAGAGCGGCGCCCGCAGCCCCAGGAGAGAGCGGCGCCCGCAGCCCCAGGAGAGAGCGGCGCCCGCAGCCCCAGGAGAGAATGGCGCCCGCAACCCCAGCACAGCGCCACCACCTGCAGTGAGCATCTGGGTCTCCTTCTGCACTGCCCGCAGCATCACCGTACTCCAGCACCGCCCCCGCCTCCTGTGACCCCTGCTCCACCACCGCTGCCGCCCCCATCTCCAGCAAGGCACCACCAGATTATAAAACGGACCCCATATTTTTTTCTACCTTTTTTTTTTTTACTAAATTTGCGCGTCTTATAATCCGAAAAATATGTCTTGACCATCCATCTCCTAATCCTGCAGCCAGTGGACTCACGAGATCGGTAAGTGATGGATAAGGCGTCATGATTTCCAGTTCCTGCACAGACTTGCGGAGCAAGGGGCATAGCAAGTAACACGTTATTTCTTTACTTTATAATGATTCCTTCTCCCTCCCAAAACTTTGAAAACCTATGTAAGGCCCCCTTCACACGTCCGTGATACACGTGCGTGTTTGGTCCGTTTCCGTATATACCGGAGACACGGCCAAACGTGCACCAATGTTAATCTATGATTGTGGTCACACGTCCGTTATTTCATTATGTCCGTGTGTGCGTGTCCGTCATCCGTATGTGTTTGCGTTTTGCACGGATGCATGTCCGTTATCTGCACGGAGCACGCACACGTGGACACAATGAAAGTCTATGGGTATGTGCACACACGTTAGTAAACACGTATGCATCTACCTATAGTCCGTGTCCGTTTGGTGTTTTTATTTCTAGTGATGTCGGCTATTCTTTCTATTTCTGTGTATGTCGGTCAATCTCCCTGAGTCCGTCGGTCGGTCTCTCTGTCGGTCTCTCTGTCTGTCTGTCCCTCTCTCACAGTCTGTCGGTCAGTTTCCCCCCCTCTCTCATACTTACCGTTCCCCGATCTCCGGCGCAGCGCTGCACGGCAGTCACACTGCTGCGGCGGCTTTTACTATTTTGAAAAAGCCGGCCGCTCATTAAACAATCTCCTATTCCCTGCTTTCCCCGCCCACCGGCGCCTATGATTGGTTGCAGTGAGACACGCCCCCACGCTGAGTGACAGGTGTCACACTGCACCCAATCACAGCAGCCGGTGGGCGTGTCTATACTGTGCAGTAAAATAAATAAATAAATAATTAAAAAAAAACGACGTGCGGTCCCCCCCAATTTTAATGCCAGCCAGATAAAGCCATACGGCTGAAGGCTGGTATTCTCAGGATGGGGAGCTCCACGTTATGGGGAGCTCCCCACCCTAACAATATCAGTCAGCAGCCGCCCAGAATTGCCGCATACATTATATGCGGCAGTTCTGGGACTGTACCCGGCTCTTCCCGATTTGCCCTGGTGCTTTGGCAAATCGGGATAAAAAGGAGTTATTGGCAGCCCATAGCTGCCAATAAGTCCTAGATTAATCATGTCAGGCGTCTATGAGACACCCTCCATGATTAATCTGTAAATTACAGTAAATAAACACACACACACCAGAAAAAATCATTTATTAGAAATAAAAAACACAAACATATACCCTGGTTCACCACTTTAATCAGCCCCAAAAAGCCCTCCATGTCCGGCGTAATCCTGGATGGTCCAGCGTCGCTTCCAGCGCAGCTGCATGGAGGTGACCGGAGCAGCAGATGACACATCCGCTCCTGTCACCTCCACGCAGCTAATGAAGACAGCCGTGCGATCAGCTGAGCTGTCACTGAGGTTACCCGCTGTCACTGGATCCAGTGACAGCGGGTAACCTCAGTGACAGCTGAGCTGATCGCGCGGCTGTCTTCATTAGCTGTGTGGAGGTGACCGGAGTGGCGGTGTCTGCTGCAGCTCCTGTCACCTCCATGCAGCAGCGCTGGATGCGACGCTGGAGCATCCTGGAGTACGCCGGACATGGAGGGCTTTTTGGGGCTGATTAAAGTGGTGAACCAGGGTATATGTGTGTGTTTTTTATTTCTAATAAAGGATTTTTTCTGGTGTGTGTGTGTTTATTTACTGTAATTTACAGATTAATCATGGAGGGTGTCTCATAGACGCATGACATGATTAATCTAGGACTTATTGGCAGCTATGGGCTGCCAATAACTCCTTATTACCCCGATTTGCCAAAGCACCAGGGCAAATCGGGAAGAGCCGGGTACAGCCCCAGAACTGTCGCATATAATGTATGCGGCAATTCTGGGCGGCGGCTGACTGATATTATTAGGCTGGGGGGCTCCCCATAACGTGGGGCTCCCTATCCTGAGAATACCAGCCTGCAGCCGTATGGCTTTATCTGGCTGGCATTAAAATTGGGGGGGACCGCACGCCGTTTTTTTTTAATTATTTATTTATTTATTTTACTGCACAGTATAGACACGCCCACCGGCTGCTGTGATTGGGTGCAGTGAGGCACCTGTCACTCAGCGTGGGGGCGTGTCTCACTGCAACCAATCATAGGCGCCGGTGGGCGGGGAAAGCAGGGAATAGGAGATTGTTTAATGAGCGGCCGGCTTTTTCAAAATAGTAAAAGCCGCCGCAGCAGTGTGAACGCCGTGCAGGGCCGCGCCGGGGATCGAGGAACGGTGAGTATGAGAGAGGGGGGGGAAACTTCAGTCACTCGGGGGATTAGCGGTCACCGGTGAATCCTTCACAGGTGACCGCTAATCAGTACTCGACACAGACAGAGCCGCGGTATGAGGATGAAGTCGGGTGAAGTTCACCCGAGTTCATTCTCATCGCGCAACTCTGTCTGCTGTCAGCCGACATTTATAAACGACATTGTGCATAACACACATGGACATTCCACATGGACATTCCACGTACACATACACGTTAATTCCACACGCACACACGGACGTTCTGCACACAAACACGGCTAGCATACGCAATTCACACAGGTGCCACACGGACCATAAAAACGGACACAAAAACGGGACACGGACCCGAAAAACGGCCCGTAACACACGTGCGTGTTTTTCACGGACGTGTGAAGGGGGCCTAAGGGATTATTTCAAAAATAAAATTAAAGTGGTTGTGCTCTGCTAGAGGAACGGTCATCAATACCAGATCACTGAGGCTCAGGTGTCCTGAGCTCCAGCAGCGGGCGGAAGTAAAATAGCATAAGGCGCCACAACACCACAGCTCTTGACACCACGTAGTGGCCGTTCTGCGGTACTTCAGCACAGCTACTACTGGTATTGATTTAAAGAGCCCCCAAGAGCCCCCACTACACAGCATACTACTAGAAGGTGCAGAGGATGAGCATATTCCAATAATACAATATTTATAAAACCGATCTTAATGTCTCAAGGAGTTTTGCACAAACTTCACCAACTGTCATAGCGGCATTGGACTCTGTTCAGATTGCAGATTCTGACACTCCGCCCAATGGTTTCTCTGGAATTAACACAGGCAAATTCGGCGTTGACCTGCTGTATGCTGATTCATAGACAGGCTAGCAAGAGTTAATCTCTCCTGGTCTGCTTGCCCCTTTAATCACATGTTGTGGGGAAACCTATCACATCTGCTCCCCTCCTATTTATGCTGTTGGAATCCTTCTACTCATGCCAGCTATAGTTTATTCTATGTTGGTCTCTGAGGTGTGGTGTTCCAGACTCTGGTAAAAGCTGTGCTTTAGTTGTGATTATTGCATGGAGTGGTTGTGGAGTATACCCCGTTGTTGCTTCCTCCCTGCTCTTGTTTTTCCTCCTGAATCGCTTACTGTGTGCACTGTGTGACAGAGTTTTGTTTTTTTCCATTGTCTGTTCAACACATTCTTGTCCCGTTTCTCCCTGGGGGGATCAGGACTGATCAGAGCAGGGCCAGGGAGGAGACTCAAGCCTCTCCACCATCAGGAGTATCCCTGAGATTAGGGAAAGCATACGGTCCCCTTGCTCAAGGAACAGCCTAGGAGCCCCAATTCCCTGCTATCCCAAAGTGATCGTGACACTTAAAGGGTTAGTATTCCCATCATTATAAATGTCTAAATAATCAATTCCATTGGAATGATGTTACCAAAGAGCCCGGTACTAACGATGTCTACTGCTGACTCACCAGACTGTCTGCAGGTTGTCAGCAGGAATCACAAAGACGGTGGTCATGCATGTGAGCTCCAGCCCAAATCTGCTATCATTTTGCTGTCCTGTACATTAAAGAGGGAGCGAATGAGCACCCGCCAGGTAGCCGGTCTTATGAGAGTCGCAACTCTCAGCAAATAGCTGCTTTTATCACCGAGGGTAAGATACAGCTGGCAGCTCATTTCTACCAATGGTGGCCCCAGCACAGGAAACATTGTATTACATGGCAGTCTCTGGATATCGCCAGAGTGGGATCTGCTGCTTTCTGTTATAGATGCTCATCATAGGACATTAGTATAAATTCATAGAAAAAACTCACCAAAAATAAAGCCAAACCATAAACTGGTCAGATAGTAGCAAAAGCACATGCAAGATGCATACGGTCCCCCCATGATAAAGGTTGAAAGATCACAGTTGTTTTAAAGGCATTCTGCACCTGTGATCTTTCAACCTTTATCATGGGGGGACCGTATGCATCTTGCATGTGCTTTTGCTACTATCTGACCAGTTTATGGTTTGGGTTTATTTTTGGTGAGTTTTTTCTATGAATTTCTGTTATAGATGCCTACAGATCCATGACTTATGTCTGAAACGCATAGAATAACTTATTTTGAAGGGAATCTGTCATCAGGTGTTAGATACCTTATCTGAGACCAGCATAATGTAGGAAAAGAGACAAAGAATCCAACAATGTATCACTTAGGCTATGTGCGCACTTTGCTTTTTACCTGCTTTTTACCTGCTTTTTACCTGCTTTTTCAACTGCAGCGTTTAATGCCAAAATGGTTGTGTTCTGCTTTTCAAGCAAAGTCTATGGGAATTTGGGTTTCTTGTCCGCACTTTGCAGTTCAAACTGCAGCCTTTTTGTTGCAGAACTTTGGTCAAAAACTCAGCTTTGCAGGGCAAAACCCAAATGGCAAAAACAATTGTCCTGTTTTTGTTTTTGCCATTTGGGTTTTGCACTGCAAAGCTGAGTTTTTGACCAAAGTTCTGCAACAAAAAGGCTGCAGTTTGAACTGCAAAGTGCGGACAAGAAACCCAAATTCCCATAGACTTTGCTTGAAAAGCACAACACAACCATTTTGGCATTAAACGCTGCAGTTGAAAAAGCAGGTAAAAAGCAGGTAAAAAAAAGCAGGTAAAAAGCAAAGTGCGCACATAGCCTTAAGGCCCCGTCACACACAGAGATAAATCTTTGGCAGATCTGTGGTTGCAGTGAAATCATGGACATATTGTTCCATTTGTACACAGCCACAAACCTGGCACTGATTGTCCACAATTTCACTGCAACCACAGATCTACCACAGATCTACCACAGATCTACCACAGATCTACCACAGATCTACCACAGATTTATCTCTGTGTGTGACAGGGCCTTTAGTTTACTGGGAGCAACAGTTGTGACACAATCAGAGTTCTTACATGTAGCAATTCAGCAGAGCTCAGAAAGCTAACCCCGCCCATACCACAATTTTATGTACATTGTCTATTGACAGTGAGGTTCTTATCACATGTGATTGTACAGCTACTCAGGAGACCTGTAGTCCAGCAGTGATAAGCACCTGGTGATAAAACCCTTATTGTAAGTAAATAACAACACATAAGGTGGCTTTACACGTTACGAGATCGCTAATCTCGTTGGGGTCACGGAATTTGTGATGCACATCCGGCCGCTTTAGCGATGTCGTTGTGTGTGACACCTATGAGCTATTTTGAATAGTCGCAAAAACATTCAAAATCGCTAATCGGTGACATGCCCCCCTATTCCCAATTATCGTTGCTGCTGCAGTAACGATGTTGTTTGTCGTTCCTGCGGCAGCACACATCGCTATGTGTGATGCCGCTGGAACGACAAACATCTCCTTACCTCCGTCCACCGGAAAAGGAGGAAGAAAGGTGGGCGGGATGTTCCGGCAGCTCATCTCCTCCTCTCCTTTTCTATTGGGCGGCGGTTCAGTGACGCTGCTGTGACGTCGCTGAACGAAAAGCCTCCTTAGAAAGGAGGCGGTTCGCCGGTCACAGCGACGTCACTGCACAGGTATGTGCGTGTGACGCTGCCATAGCGATAATGTCCGCTACGGCAGCGATCACCACATATCGTGCCACCGACGGGGGCCGGTGCTATCGCATGCGACATCGCTAGCCGATGCTAGCGATGTCGCAGCGTGTAAAGTGGCCTATAGCCTAAATAGTGACATATTGCTGAATTCAGTGTTTTAACCCCTACCCCATGCTGTCATCAGATTACATAGCAAAAACCTGCTGACAAATTCTCTTTGATATGCAAAAAATAAAGTTATTGGAGTTGGTTTTTTTCATGTGAACTGGCTGGAGAATGCAAGTTGATTTCTTTCGCTCTCTGTTAAAGTTCATAGATGAGCAAGGCAATTTCCTTTATTATCTATAGTGTGTTCACCCATATCCTGTCCACCGTCATTAACTTGAGAACGGCGGCAGCTATAGGCATAGAAGTGGTGTCTAGGTATAGTAAAATAGCCATGCACTACGCAATGAGACCACCTATAGCGCCACCTGGTGGAAAATAACGGAGTTAGCATTTTTATCTCGAAAACGGAACGAGATAGAGAAAAAAAGTGAGTTAAAAATTTTTAGGGCATCATCAATTCAATACAAATCGACACCTTGCATACAGAAATGCTATGATATGAAATCCATGACCCCTTCAAAACATTGAATGCTGGTCACGCATATGGCGCTCATTTAACTTTGATGCTAAAGTGGCCCCCGTCAGCTGCAATGCACATCTGGACTCTGCACAGCATACTGTATCTTGCTGCACGGTGTGCAATATGGTAGGTGACACGTTTGCACAAGCATCTGTGATACGTCGTCGTAGGTCCTGCAATGTTGGTGGAGGGGTCGCATACACCTGCTGTTTGATGTGACCTCACAGAAAGAAGTCCAATGGGGTCAGGTCAGGTGAGTGTGGAGGCCACTCCACACAGCCACCATACCCAATGACTTGTAGAAAGGTCTCCATGAGGTATCACTTCACGTCCGCAGCCTTGTGAGTTTTACACGTTGTAATCATTGCATTTCTGTATGCAAGGTGTCTATTCGTATTGAATTTATGATGCCCTACAATTTTTTAATTCACTTTTTTCTCTAACTCGTTCCGTTTTCGAGATAAATATGCTAACTCCGTTGTTTTCCACCAGGTGGTGCTATAGGTGGAACCTTGGTTAACGAGAACAATCCGTTCTGGGACTGTGCTTGTTAACCAAGTTACTCGTTCAGCAAAGCAAGATTTCCCATAGGAAATCATTGCAATGCAGACAATTCGTTCCACAACTTGTTAAATGTCCCATCCTGGTGCCCTATTGTGTCATTCTACACATGCACAAGCGCGCACAAACACACACGCACAAACACACACGTACAAACACAGATTATTCTCACCTTACCTTCCATTCCCTCGCCGGTCTCCTGGAACTTGCAGTTCACCCGTACAAGCAGTGTATCGGGTAACTAAGGCAACCGATGCCGGACCTTCCGCACTCAGCGCGCTGACGTCAAAGGCAGGAGCCGCTTGCCTCTGATTGGCCAGCGTGCTGCCTTTGAGTAGCGCCTGACAGGGGAAGTTCCTCCCTCGTCGCGATGGTTACCGGATACACATCCTGTGGAAGGAGGACCTTCCCCTGTCAGGCGCTACTCAAAGGCAGCGCGCTGGCCAATCAGCAGCAAGCGGCTCCTGCCTTTGACATCAGCGTGCTGGGAGCTGAAGGTCCGGCATTGGTCGCCTTGGTTACCCAATACATGCAAGTTCCAGGAAGTCGGCGAGGGAACAGAAGGTAAGGTGAGCATAATATGTGTGCATGCGTGTTTGTTTGTGTGTGTTTGTGCGTGCTTGTGTGTGTTTGTGTGGACTGCAAGAGCGGGTTAGAGCGCGGTGTATGTACGGAACCGGAAGTGTGTGCGGTGAGTATTTTGCTCGTACAGCAAGGCTTTCTCGTAAACCGAGTTACAAATTTACAGAAAGCCTTGCTCGTTAGGCGAAATACTCGATAACTGCATTATTTGTTAAGCGAGGTTCCACTGTATGTGGTTTCATTGCGTAGCGCATGGCTACTTTACTATACCTAGACACCACTTCTATTCCTATAGCTGCTGCCGTTCTCAAGTTAATGGCGGTGGACAGGATATGGGTGGACACACTGTATATCCCAAAAGATGGGTGATGAACATCTCTGTCTTAGTGGACAATATTCTTAAAAATTTTATTACTGAGATATCCACATTAAGTTCTGTAACTCACACGTTACTGAAACAGCACAGCTCCCTATTTCCGTGGTTGATACTTTAACAGCGCAGCTTATTTCTGTGGTGCTTACCACTTGAGAGACATGGCAAAGATAACAAAGCCCCTTTCAAAATGTTTTTTTTGGGTGGACATTATATAGATGGTGTCACTTGCAGCTTCCTTACCCTACTTCCCCTATAATGACACAGAACCAGGTTGCAAAACTTTTCGGTCCTGAATTCACCTGAGCACTCCTATCCAAATGAAGCACACAGAGCTAAATATGTGATAGATAATAGTCTTGTTCTTATATCCTCATTGTATTACTGGCCATGAGATATTACTGTCACGGGGACTGGATAACAGGACTGGGACACCTAGGCTGACCCGCAGACTGGGGACCCTGTGCTGTCCCTTTGCTCAGGGGTACGCTTGATGGTAGCGAAGTCAGAGTCGCCAGCGTGACCCTAACTCCTATCTAAGCCCTGATTAATTTCCCTCCACCTCCTCCACACAAGGAATAAGCTGGGACTGTAGTCACAAACAACACAACACTAACAGGGGAAAAACCAAAACTCGTACACATGGAATACAAACAAAGGAGCAACTATACCTGCACATGAGAAAATAACATAAAGGGAGGAAGTAAAACAGACAAAACGGGAAACTTCCACACCACAGAATAAGCACACCACAGACTGCTTATGTACCGCCCCCGTAGCAGCAGCCGAGCCGCTCTGATCCGGAGCCGCTGTGGCTCGAGGGGTCTCCGGACCTGGGGAGTCCACGCGGACATTCGAATTAAAAAGGAGTGGTGGAGTATATACACGGGATTAGGAAAGTTTGTGATGCCACCCACGGTGTGTGGTAAGATGGTGTACCACCGCTACTGTTGGTGGGGGAGCCCGGTGGCGGTGGTATAGCAGCAAGGTGTTTAACCCCTCCGTGAGTAGGTGGTTGTGCCCCGGGGCCCGGTGATGGTGGAGAAGGGGAGCCGTGGGCTGTAGGCCTGGGAGACAGGGAGCAGATGTTTGCTGATGTGTGAGGTCAATGAACACACAGGTAGTGATTCAACCAAACGTTCTGCCGTACCACTGCCACTGAGGAGGAGGAGCACGTCCAGGTGACCGTTCCCAGTGATGTTACTAGTGTGCTTTGGTCTAGTCCGACCCTCCGGGAGCCTCCACTTCCACAGCCCCTCACTCTCTGAGGCTACTCTCTCACGCTGTCTGGGAGCTCCAACTCCCCAGCCTGCTCTTCTCACTGAGAGCTACTTGAGAGCCCTCTGCTCTCTTTGTTCCCCTGCCGACGACTGACTAGTCACCTCCCACCCAGTCTGCCTGACTCTAAGGTGGGCGGCCCCTTCTCTCCTGGACCTCCCCACTGGTGTGTGTGTGACTGAGATTTGTATTCTGGTCTTAGCACATCACTGGGTGACACCTGGAACCAAGGGAGAGATGGATGCCGCACGGAAAGGAAAATTGTGCAACACCCTGTGTTGACCTGATAGGCCAGGGCGTCACATTTACAAAGGATATTTCCAGACGGCACTCAGGTTCCGGTGTACGAGTCCAGGGAAGGCACTCCCAATAGCATATAGAACAAACTCCAGCACTCCAACGTATTCAAATAAAATAGGATTTATTCCATATGACGGTACAAACAGTCTAGCCGAAACACGTCATGTACCGTTTGTTCTATATGCTACAGAGTGCTTACAGCACCAGGACTGCAGACAACACAGCAACTTGCAGAGAGGGCTCCACCAGCTCCTTCCACCTCCAGGCCAAGCATCCGAATGAGATCAGAGTATCACCGACACCCTCTAGTGGGAGCAGAGGGTATATATAGGGACTGGGAGTGGTCCAAACTGGACTGGAAACACCTAAAAAGGTGATGAGAATGCTGCTGGCAGGGAAAAACTGATATTAACCCTCTCCTTCCCTAAGGAAAGGGAGTCTCAGAGCAAAGAGACTCTGGCGCAGAACCTGTCACTAGTCTCTACAGCAGAGAGACGACCGTGACAATTATCTAAATTGTTGGCTGCGAAAGGGTTAAATATGACATATAAGTAGGAGGGTGCCATTATTTTTACATGTAAGTTTTTGTTGCTATCGAAGAAACACCCCAAATATTTCCGAACTGGACCCAAACGCCATTAGTGAGGGAGGAGATGGTGATATAAAGTGTAATAAAATATCAATTTACCTTTCTTTATCGTGCGTTTATTCCGCAGTAAATAACATTTGCTTAGACAATTTCCCATTTCCATGCTAATTACATGAGTTGATTAAAAGAGCGCTGATATACCTTTTTATACGCGGATAATGGACAAATACCAAAGCGGTTTGGCAAAGTTACAACTATGTACATTAATAGGAGACATTGCTATCTTGTGAGAACTAAGTAACAATATGATATGCTAATGTTACATTTCTCTGTAATAATAGGATACTCTGGGGTATTGAAATATTCATATCCGTATATATTTCTTCACACACGCGAAAACGAAGTTATGAAAAAGACAAGAGTCAACACGGCGGTGCGGGAACAGAACCAATTACGATGCTGAATAGTTGTATGGGGATTGAATGTATCTCTCTTTTCTAAACTGATGTTCATTAAATTGTACCTGTCGCCTACTCACAATGGGGGAGAGTGACAGACAAAAATGACCACTGGCAGCTACTTCTGTATTCTCCCACTTTCTTGTATTCCACTTTCACCACGTTCTACATTTTTCTACGTCTACTGCCTCTATAAAATTCTCGGCGTTACGTCCCTGCGCTTCGAAAATTGCTTAAAGAATTCAATATTTGTCTTTATGCATAATGGATGATAATTGGAAAGGGCCCACGGGAGGAACGGATATCCATTGCAGAGATCCAACTTTTGGGGGGGATTTATAGGGTAATGCTTCCTCGGAAAAAAATATGCAAAAAAGCTCCTCCATGTCACGATTCTTCTGTGCGGAGCATCTTGCACTCAGATGATGCTCTGCCAAACTACAGAGCTAGCAATGACATTATTCCTCTGTGCAGAGCATTTTGCATATTTGGAGATGCTCTGCTGTGTTTCTCTGAGCACTTGCTGGCAGGTTGTTTGGCAGTGCAGGATTCCATGCTGGTTCTGGGAGGTGCTGATTACTCAGGCGTTCCACCTTCCTGGTAATTGCTCTGCTTCTTTACTGAGCATGCTCTCCCAGAACTTCGCCAGTTGTACTTCCTGGTTCTGCAGTTGTGCTCTTGGCTTGTGTTTGTGCTTGTTCTGATTAGTGTTGAGCAGACCCGGACTTGAAAAATCCAAGATCCAAGTCCGACTCGGACGCGGGATTCCGGGTGCACGATCCGGATTCGTTTTATTTTATTATTTTTTTTATATATATATGTATATATATCTTTTTCTCTCTCTCCCGACACTGATCTGCCGGACCCAGATTATTAGCAATCCGCTCAACTCTAGTTCTGATCTGAGTTTCTTGACCTTGGACCATTCTCTGACTACATCTCTGCCTGCTCCCTGTTTTCCTGTTTTTGTCATTACTTCCTGGCTTTAGACCTTGCACTGCTCCCTGACCACGTCTCTGTCTGCTCCCTGAATCTATGCGTACTGTCCTTTAATTCTGAACTTGACTGTGAGGTACAACTCTCAGGTACTAGTAGTAGTTGGGGGGATAAAAAGCATTGTGATGATCAGATTAAAGAACACTGTCCAAATATGAAAATCCCATCCGTAGACTGTACAGTTTGAGAGTTGTAGCTCCTCGTCAGTGCAGGGTTGGGTTCTGGTTGCCTTTATGAGATGCCGATTCCCCCAAAACTCTGTCTGGCTCAGAACACAAGTAATTTTAAAAAAAAATCCAATTAAATACAGTATGTGCTTTCAATGATACTTATGCTTTTGTTCTCTCGTAAAACACTCTTATGATTCCGATATCTAAAGTAGCCGTCGCACCCAGGTCTCCTTGCCTAAAAAGGGTTGCAAACACTCCCCTGGCTACACCAGGCAGAAGCAGCAATGCAGTTACTTTGTATTTCAGTCTAATACACAACCTTCTACCAAGAATTGTTCTCAGGCTCGTCCATAAAGGCCCCGTTACACGCAACGACGTATCTAACGATATATCGCCGGATCACGGATTCCGTGACGCACATCCGGCATCGTTAACAACGTCGTTGCGCGTGACAGCAAGGAGTGACCGTTAACGATGGAAAATACTCACCAAATCGTCCATCGTTGACACGTCGTTCATTTCCAAAAAATCGTTGATTGTTGAGCACGCAGGTTGTTCGTCGTTCCCGAGGCAGCACATATCGGTACGTGTGACACCCCGGGAACGATGAACAACAGCTTATCTGCGGCCGCCGGCAATGAGGAAGGAAGGAGGTGGGCGGGATGTTACGTCCCGCTCATCTCCGCCCCTACGCTTCTATTGGGCGGCCGCTTAGTGACGCCGCTGTGACGCCGCTAGAACCGCCCCCTTAGAAAGGAGGCAGTTCGCCGGCAACAGCGACGTCGCTAGGCAGGTAAGTACGTGTGACGGCTCCTAACGATTTTGTGCGCCAAGGGCAGCGATTTGCCCGTGACACACAAATGACAGGGACGGGTGCTTTCACCAGCGATATCACAAGCGATATCGCTAAGTGTAAAGCCCCCTTAAAGGTCGTCCTACACCTCAGAATGTTTTGTTCAGCTGACAGCTATTCTTTGTGCCACCCTCCTATATATACATATATTTTCGGATAATGACTCTGCATAACTTTGCTAAATAGAATACGCCAGTTTTTGCAGGAACAGACAGTATATAGGCCCCTTGCTCTCCAATAACTAAACATAGATCCCCTCCCATTTGTCTATACATCTTGCCCGATATCCCAAGCACACTAATCAATATCAAGGAGGCCGGCAGGCAGGAGGGCTCTGGCATGGTGGCAGTGGACTACCAGTCTGACTACTGGACCGGGTTCCTGAAAATGTATTTAACTAACTTTATTTACCTAACAATATCAAGCCAATTACCAGTGTAGCCAATCACAGGGCTCAGTGGTCACACTTAAAGATTGGCTGCAGCATGGTCTACAAACATCACTGGTAATTAGCAGAAAGCTGGTGATGGAGCAGAAAGGACAGCTGTAACGCCATAGCGTACAGACGCTCAGCATGCAGCGCAACACAAAGGTGACAATGGGGATGGTATAGAAGGAAGGTGGGCGATAGGAGGAGGGGACACCTCCTGCAACTCATCTGGGTCTGTACCTTAAGCTCCCTAACATCCCTATACAGGTCCTTCCCCCAGTCACTGTCACGTGTCTAGGCCCTTGCTTGCCCTGAACTCATCCTGACTAGTGAGAAGGCCGGCAAAGACACTAGTCTTACCACTGCAATAATACAACAGGAGGTAAGGAATACAGACAGAGGGAATAAGACACAAAATAAGACATAGCTTCTGTCAGAGACTGGCTCCTTTCAAAGTGGCCAGCATAAATGGGGCTTTACACGCAGCGACATCGCTAGCGATGTCGCTAGTGAAAGCATCCGCCCTCGTTGGTTGTGCGTCACGGGCAAATCGCTGCCCGTGGCGCACAATATGATTAGGAGCCGTCACATGGACTTACCTGCCTAGCGACGTCGCTGTGGCCGGCGAACCGCCTCCTTTCTAAGGGGGCGGTCCGTGCGGCGTCACAGCGGCGTCACTAAGCGGCCGCCCAATAGAAGCGGAGAGAAGAGATGAGCGGCCGTAACAACCCGCCCACCTCCTTCCTTCCTCATTGCCGGCGGCCGCAGGTAAGCTGTAGTTCGTCGTTCCCGAGGTGTCACACGTAGCGATGTGTGCTGCCTCGGGAACGACGAACAACCTACGTCCTCAACAAGCAACGATTTTATGAAAAGAAACGACGTGTCAACGATGGACGATTTGGTGAGCATTTTCCTTCATTAACAGCCGTTCATTGGTGTCACACGCAACGACGTCGCTAACGATGCCGGATGTGCGTCACGGAATCCGTGACCCCGGCGATATATCGTTAGATACGTCGTTGCGTGTAACAGGGCCTTAAGAATGATATTCTAAATCGGCGTCAGATGGTAAGACACGTGACTTTTTATAGCGAAAGGAAGTGGTCACAAAACAGCCGCACCTGAGATTAAGGCTACAAAGAACAACCAGGTAGGAAAGAGTTCTTAAAGAAGAGTTCTTAAAGCACTAAAAGAAAGCAATACATCCAAATACCAGTTATAGACCTGCAAACAATAAGTTTGTCACCCCAGATCAGGACACACTCATAACTGTACTGCTTTTTTTTTTTTATTATACTGTTAAAACCAGTCAAGCTCCTTGCTCTAATACATGGGCCACCAATCTAATTTTATCTATCGGTATCAATAAGTATTACAAAATGGTGCCCTAAAGATCAGTGCAAAGCTTTACAGGACAGGACATGGCTGTAGGGTCTTGATTATGAAGTCACATTTCGTTGGGAGATCCTTTTTTCTTTCGAATCACCATTAGGAATTTTGATATATTTTTTTATTTTTTTTTTAATTTGCTTATGTCAGTCACTACTACTAGATGTAGACTTGTGAATAATAAGCCATTATGACCTTCTGGTCCCAGACGCCTCCCCAGAGCAAGAGACATCGATGACACTACTGCTCATATTTATTATTGTATTAAAGCCAGTTAACCTCTTTGATCTAATATGTGGGGCACAATATCATTTTAACTAACGGTATCAATAAGTATTACTAAAATGGTTCCCTAAAGATCACCACAAAGCTTTACAGGACAGGACATGGCCGCAGGGTCTTGTTTATGAAGTCACATTTAATTGTGAGATCCCTTTTTCTTCCGAATCACGGGTAGGAATTTTAATATTTATTTTTTTTTTATTTTTATTTGCTTATGTCAGTCACTACTACTAGTTGTAGATCTGTGAACAATAAGGCATTGTGACCATCTGGTCCCAAACTTACCAGACGTCTCCCCAGAGCAGGACACACTCATGACACTACTGCTCATTTTTTTTAGTCTATTTAAACCAGTCAACCTCTTTAATCTAATATGTTGGCCACCAATATAATTTTATTTATCGGTATCAATAAGTATTACTAAAAAGGTGCCCTAAAGATCATCACAAAGCTTTACAGGAAAGGACATGGCCGTAGAGTCTTGTTTATGAAGTCACATTTCGTTGTGAGATTTTTTTCTTCTTCTAAATCACCGGTAGGAATTTTAATATTTATATTTATTTTTTTTATTTGGTTATATCAGTCACTGCTACTAATTGTAGACCTGTGAACAATACGCCATTGTGACCATCTGGTCCTAGACGCCTCCCCAGAGCGAGACACACTGATGTCACTACAGCTCATTTTTATTATTGTATTAAAGCCAGTTAACCTCTTTGATCTAATATGTTGGCCACCAATATAATTTTATTTATCGGTATCAATAAGTATTACTAAAAAGGTGCCCTAAAGATCATCACAAAGCTTTACAGGAAAGGACATGGCCGTAGGGTCTTGTTTATGAAGTCACATTTCGTTGTGAGATTTTTTTCTTCTTCCAAATCACCGGTAGGAATTTTAATATTTATTAAATTAAATTAAATTTATTATTTAATATTTTGCTTATGTCAGTCACTGCTACTAGTTGTAGACCTGTGAACAATACGCCATTGTGACCATCTGGTCCTAGACGCCTCCCCAGAGCGAGACACACTGATGTCACTACAGCTCATTTTTATTATTTTATTACAGCCAAACAACCTCTTTGATCTAATATAAAGGCCACCAATATAATTTTATATATCGGTAGAAT
The DNA here is from genome assembly GCF_048569485.1 of Anomaloglossus baeobatrachus. Taxonomy (NCBI): domain Eukaryota; kingdom Metazoa; phylum Chordata; class Amphibia; order Anura; family Aromobatidae; genus Anomaloglossus; species Anomaloglossus baeobatrachus. The sequence continues at coordinate 41,027,813 of NC_134357.1, read as the reverse complement.
AAGTATTACTAAAATTGTGCACTAAAGATCATCACAAAGCTTTACAGGACAGGACATGGCCGCAGGGTCTTTTTTATAAAGTCACATTTCATTATGAGATCCCTTTTTTCTTCCATTTTGATATTTGTTTTCTCATTTGCTTACATTTTACTAAGATTGCACATGCAAAGGCCGCAATTTAAAAAATAAAAATGTCAGGCATCTTATATTTTCAACAGGTGAAAAGCCAAAACTGCAGAATAACTGGTTATGGGAACAGCGGCACAAGCCAGATGCCTTGTAGGACTAATATTGCAGAATGCCATTATCCCGCCAGTAATTGTACAATCTGGAATCCGCGTTCGGCAGCAGAAGAAAAGATTTTTGCTTTATTTGACCGCGGTTACTCACTTGAAATACCTTTAATAAAGAAGCTGTGAGAATAATCTAAGCAAATGTTTGGGGATATAACAAATACATTTTCATACACAATGAACTGCTACTTGCCAAGGGCAGCAAGATACTTGCTTGTGTTATTATAAGGAACAGAATGTAAAATGGGATAAAACTGGCAATACATAAGAAAAAAAAAAAAGAAAAATAATAGGCCGCCTTCGTGGCACGCGCGAAATGCAAGCCTGTAAGCAAGACGGAATTAGAATATAATCAGTGCCGCTTTTTACTTAGAGTTATTTTATTTATTTTTTCTCCTGTTCCTTGACCCGGAAAATATTAAATTGATGCGACTCCTCGTAGAAATAGATCTCATTTCTCGGAGACTGTAAATAAGGCTATTTTACATTGCATGTATAATGTATAGAGATGGTATTAATGTGCATTGAGAGAACGTTTCAAATAACCTCATGTCTCTCCAGCCGTCTTGCTTTGCTGCTCCTTATAAGATTGGCAAGATGAGACTGCGGGGTATCGATTGCGGGAGTGCAATAATCCATCCGTCGTACTAGGGCTGTTTTTTATGGGGTAACTTACTCAGTGCCGCGTGGCCTGGGGTTCGGGTGACTTTTTTCATGCCGTGAGTTTGACAGTAGTTGCAAATTTTAGGAAGTAACAGTGAGCTCCAGGCGATCCCGTCCAACTTCAGCGCAGCACTAACAAGCTCATTAAGCTTTCAAGCGCTCCTTGTGTTTGACACTGCTGCTACACAGGAGCGGAGGCTGATACTATTAGCAACGATCAGTAATCAATAACAAAAAGAAAAGTAAATTTTCATAAAACCTGAAACAGATTTTAGGAAGTAACAGTGAGCTCCAAGTGATCCTGTCCAACTTCAGAGCAGCACTAACAAGCTCATTAAGAAAGAGCTCGCAAACGCTCCATGTGTTTGACACTGCTGCTAAACAGGAGTGGAGCCTGATACCATTAGCAACAATCAGTAATCAATAACAAAAAGAAAAGCACATGTTCATAAAACCTGAAACAGATTTTAGGAAGTAACAGTGAGTTCCAAGTGATCCTGTCCAACTTCAGCGCAGCACTAACAAGCTCATTATGAAGGGGCTTGCAACACTCCATGTGTTTGACACTGTTGCTAAACAGGAGTGGAGACCGATACTATTAGCACCGATCAGTAATCAATAACAAAAAAAAAAGCAAATTTTCATAAAACCTGAAACAGATTTTAGGAAGTAACAGTGAGCTCCAGGCGATCCTGTCCAACTTCAGAGCAGCACTAACAAACTCATAAAGAAAGAGCTTTCAAGCGCTCCACATGTTTGATACTGCTGCTAAACAAGAGTGGAGACCGATACTACTAGCACTGATCAGTGATCAATAACAAAAAGAAAAGCAAATTTTCATAAAACCTGAAACAGATTTTAGGAAGTAACAGTGAGCTCCAGGCGATCCTGTCCAATTTCAGTGCAGCACTAACAAGCTCATTAAGAGCTTGCAAGCGCTCCATGTGTTTGACACTGCTGCTAAACAGGAGCGGAGGCTGATACTGTTAGTAACGATCAGTGATCAATAACAAAAAAAAGAAAAGAACATTTTCAGACAACCTGAAACAAATTTTAGGAAGTAACAGTGAGCTCCAGGCGATCCTGTCCAACTTCAGAGCAGCACTAACAAGCTCATTAAGAAAGAGCTCTCAAATGCTCCACGTGTTTGACACTGCTGCTAAAACAGGAGCGGAGGGTGATACTATTAGCAACGATCAGTGATCGATAACAAAAAAAAGATAATTTTCATAAAACCTGAAACAAATTTTAGGAAGTAAAGGCGGCATTACACACGTCGATTTATTGTGCGATCGCACCCGCCCCCATCATTTGTGCATCACGGGCAATTTGTTGAACGTGTCGCACAAAGTTGATAACCCCCGTCACACGTACATACCTCCCGAACGACCTCACTGTGGGCGGCGAACATCCACTTCCTGAAGGGGGAGGGACGTTCAGCATCACAGCGTCGTCACACAGTGGCCGGCCAATAGAAGCGGAGGGGCGGAGATGAGCGGGACGTAAACATACGCCCACCTCCTTCTTTCCGCATAGCCGGCAGGACGCAGGTAAGCTGTGTTCGTCGTTCCCGGGGTGTCACACGGAGCGATGTGTGCTGCATCAGGAACGACGAACAACCTGCGTCCAGGAATGTGACCGATATTATGAAAATAAACGACGTGTCAATGAGCAACGATAAGGTGAGTATTTTTGCTCGTTCACAGTCGATCCTAGCTGTCACACGCTATGATATTTCTAACGATGCCGGATGTGCGTCACGGAATCCGTGACTTCAACGACATATCGCACGATATATCATAGCGTGTGACGCCGCCTTAACAGTGAGCTCCAAGTGATCCTGTCCAACTTCAGAGCAGCACAAACAGGAGTGGATACCAATACTATTAGCAATGATCAGTGATCAATAACAAAAAAAGAAAAGTAAATTTTCATAAAACCTGATAAACAAATTTTAGGAGGTAACAGTGAGCTCCAAGTGACAACATCCAACTTCAGAGCAGCACTAACAAGCTCATTAAGAAAGAGCTTGCAAGCACTCCTTGTGTTTGACACTTCCTAACAGGAGTGGAGGCTGATACTATTAGCAACGATCAGTGATCAATAACAAAAAAAAGATAATTTTCATAAAACCTGAAACAAATTTTAGATAGTAACAGTGAGCTCCAGGTGATCCTGTTAAACTTCAGCGCAGCACTTACAAGCTTACTAAGAAAGAGCTTGCAAACGCTCCATGTGTTTGATGTAGGAAAGAACTCCGGCACTCTGAATACCCCAGTAAGAGACTTAAACGAATATAATGTTCAAAATGATTTTTTATTCAAAGAAAAAGAGTCCATAAATAAACGTTTTCGACCTAATTCGGTCTTCTTCTGAAAGGACTTATCTATATTCAAGATACAAACAGGAAAATAAAATGACAATTATCCTATACAGAGAAATTATCATATGATGAAATAAAATGCAAAACCTTTATAACCATTTGGTGAAGGAGAATAGTACTGTGCAGGAATGTGGAGAATTGTGCAAATAGACATCGCAAACCAAAGGGATAAGTGACTGGATAGGTCAATATAAATGATTACCCTATGTACCGATGGAGATGCAGAAAAAACAACGATCCTCCTGTATGAAAACCTCCTTTATGAATCCACCGTATCAAAACGGACCTGATATCGCAGAAGAAAATCCTTGTCTGTACAGGGAATATTTTATACAAGAAAGACTTTGGTTCCTCATAGAAGATTAACAAAAAAGGTATAAGACATTACGCCCCTAATATAGGTAATTTACCTGCTATGCTGAAAAAATTTTTTTGAAAAATTTTTTTTCTTTGATTGAGGGTGTTTACTAATAATATCCTAATAGCCTGACGGGGAAATGACTTTACCACGTGTTTAAGTCAATCAGCTCTTCTATTAAAAAGAAGAAAAATTATAATATAGAAATGTCCAATGACTATTGCCAAAATAACGAAAAAAACCTACCACCACGGTATCATCAAAGATATAAAGATCAATTGCCTTTGGGACTATTCAATGACACAAATTCAGAATGCCGTCCTATGATTATCCAAAATTGGATGTCTATAAAGGGACAAATACGGGAAAAACACTGTTACAAAAAAACTCACCAATGTCTATAAGTGTAAAACACTTCAAAGTTATTGCCTACCTTAAATGAGGTTGGTTTAGGCAATACTAGGCAAATAGAGGAAATCCCTCACGATTATATTGCTGCATATAAAAGAGAAGAAAATACGATTCAAAGTCTATGAAACTCCAGTTAACTAGCTGCATCTCCAAAGGTACTTACCAAAGTAGACATATGTGTGTAGGGAAATGCTCCGTGGACTGCACTGAGAGCATATGGCTGCAAGGGGGGTTTATAACAACCGGCCAATTACATAGGTACCGCCCTAATTAAAGGTAGGAAATACATCATTGGAGTGACGTCCCTATTATCCAACGATAAGCAAGGGGATATCCCACGTAACGTCACTTCCTGTGAGCGTCACAGGAACAGAGGAAGTGACGTTTTTAGAATGACAACCATGTTACGTAGCTTATGGGAAGATCCCCGTCTGGATGTCATGTGACCGCAAGTGTGCGCAACAACATAAGGCCGTGACACCACCTCCAACCATCACAGAAACACAGCCACGCGAGAGGAACACAATTCCTATATCAGTGCTTTTGATATATATCAGAGAATAAATAGTGGATTGCTATTCCAGTGATATTCCAGTGATTCTCGTAATTCCTGAATAAGTGATAGTGCTCAAGTGATCTATGTATTCAGTAGTTCTGAAAAAGAAGGAAAATAGAGTAATCAGTAATATGTTAATGATTGAAACCATGTAATTAAAATCTATTTAGGTCTATATCACTTATCCCAAAAGTGATATATTGAGTATATGTAATAAAGATAGTTGGTTAAAACCACCGACAGACGGTTATCCAGATAGCCTGTAGCATTCCATAAGAAGTATCAAAAGAAATCAAAAGGTAATATAGCATGTTACAGAGGCAAAGACGATGGTTTAAAATAGAAAAACACTAAGGATACCCATCGGTTGATGAGGGGTGTCATCACGAGTTTTACAAAAGGATTAATTTAATTTTTTAGACAGGTCTTTTCAAAATAAGTAAATACTACATCATAATCACTCCTAGTACCGTCCTTATCGTTGGATAATAGGGACGTCACTCCAATGATGTATTTCCTACCTTTAATTAGGGCGGTACCTATGTAATTGGCCGGTTGTTATAAACCCCCCTTGCAGCCATATGCTCTCAGTGCAGTCCACGGAGCATTTCCCTACACACATATGTCTACTTTGGTAAGTACCTTTGGAGATGCAGCTAGTTAACTGGAGTTTCATAGACTTTGAATCGTATTTTCTTCTCTTTTATATGCAGCAATATAATCGTGAGGGATTTCCTCTATTTGCCTAGTATTGCCTAAACCAACCTCATTTAAGGTAGGCAATAACTTTGAAGTGTTTTACACTTATAGACATTGGTGAGTTTTTTTGTAACAGTGTTTTTCCCGTATTTGTCCCTTTATAGACATCCAATTTTGGATAATCATAGGACGGCATTCTGAATTTGTGTCATTGAATAGTCCCAAAGGCAATTGATCTTTATATCTTTGATGATACCGTGGTGGTAGGTTTTTTTCGTTATTTTGGCAATAGTCATTGGACATTTCTATATTATAATTTTTCTTCTTTTTAATAGAACAGCTGATTGACTTAAACACGTGGTAAAGTCATTTCCCTGTCAGGCTATTAGGATATTATTAGTAAACACCCTCAATCAAAGAAAAAATTTTTTTCAAAAAAATTTTTTCAGCATAGCAGGTAAATTACCTATATTAGGGGCGTAATGTCTTATACCTTTTTTGTTAATCTTCTATGAGGAACCAAAGTCTTTCTTGTATAAAATATTCCCTGTACAGACAAGGATTTTCTTCTGCGATATCAGGTCCGTTTTGATACGGTGGATTCATAAAGGAGGTTTTCATACAGGAGGATCGTTGTTTTTTCTGCATCTCCATCGGTACATAGGGTAATCATTTATATTGACCTATCCAGTCACTTATCCCTTTGGTTTGCGATGTCTATTTGCACAATTCTCCACATTCCTGCACAGTACTATTCTCCTTCACCAAATGGTTATAAAGGTTTTGCATTTTATTTCATCATATGATAATTTCTCTGTATAGGATAATTGTCATTTTATTTTCCTGTTTGTATCTTGAATATAGATAAGTCCTTTCAGAAGAAGACCGAATTAGGTCGAAAACGTTTATTTATGGACTCTTTTTCTTTGAATAAAAAATCATTTTGAACATTATATTCGTTTAAGTCTCTTACTGGGGTATTCAGAGTGCCGGAGTTCTTTCCTACATATAACTATTTTTCTCCAGAGCACCGATTTGGTGTAGCAGGGTCCTAACTTATTTGACTCCATGTGTTTGATACTGCTGCTAAACAGGAGTGGAGGTCGATCCTATTAGCAATGAGCAGCGACAGATAAAAAAAAAAAGGAAAGAAAACCCCAGAAAGGGAGCAAATTTAAACAGGAGCAGAGACCAATCCTATTAGCAACGAGCAGTGATCGAAAAACAAGAAAAGCAAAGCAAAGAAATCTCTCCCTTGTATACAGGGGTCTGTCTGCACTGAGCTCACTCTGCATACATAGGGAAATAGGGCAGATGGGATCAAATCTAGCCCTTGCTTCAGTTTACAGTTGGTTTAATCCATTAAATTGATTTCATCCCCCCCCCAATTAATCCTCTGATTCTCCTAAGTATAGTAATACTAAATAAGTGTACATCAGGCTGTAAGCTCATGCCGCTCGCTGTGCGCTCTCCTATGGCGTCTGTTACTGGCATTACATCTGCTTTTGCTTATCTGCCCTTTCTATATTGTATTTGTGCATTTAAAGTATTCATCCCCTTGAGGTCACATAACACAGCTCAGGGAACCCGGGAAGAAGTGATTTATATGGATCAGAAGTAACATACTGAGAGTGAGGAGTGAAGAGAAATATGGCGCCTCCTCAGTGTCCCTCCATTCTAAGGCCTCTTGTGGTGCTCGGAAAGACTTCTGCAATTTCGGACATTACAAGCCCAGACAGGAGTAGGAATGGTATTTGTGTCAGACTATATACACAAATATACACAGCTGAAAGCAGACGTTTCCATCCACTCCCTATGAAGACACATCTGCAGGTTTTTCCCTCCGCTTTCTATAAAGACACATCTGTGTGACCAGGGTGCTCGGATGGATCCGAGGTGGTCGTGGCTCGAGAGGTCTGGACCTGGGCTCGGCACTCGCTCTGATCCTTGAAAGGGGGATAATTTACAGGGGTTCGTGACGCCACCTGCGGGTTGCGGCAATGGGAGTACCGCCGCTGCTGGAAGGAGTACCAGGGCAGATGGTGGGGAGCAACAAGATGTCAAACCCTCCGTAGGTAGGGAAGGCCCCGGCCTCTGGGGATTTTGGTGAGATGTTTGGGAGCGCAGGGTGCAGGGGAGCCAGGTTACTTACTGCGGGTAGTCGTGGTGCAGGATGAGGATTATAAAGCAGACATTCACACTGAAGATAAACCAAAGTCTCTGTGCATCACAGTCTCTACAGGGGAGGCCTTCCAGGTGTCCGCTCCCACCGGTGTCACTGGGTTATCCGGAGCCGCCTCCGTGCACAAGTTAGTTCTCTGTTGTGGCCCCTTGGCTTGAAGCTGTTGGGACCCCGCTCACTACATTTAGGCTATGTGCGCACTTACCGGATTTTGCCGCGGATTTTCCGCGGATTTGCTGCATGTTTCGCTGCAGAAAATGTTCATAACATCTCTGCAGTGAATCACCAGCAAATCCTATGGAGAAAAAAAATCCTGTGCGCACTGGGCGGAATTTGACAGCTGCATGTTTTGCTGCGGGAATCCCGCAGCAAAAACAAGTGCATGTCACTTCTTTTCCGCACATCGCTGCGGGATTTCACTCCATTGACTCAATGTTAATCATGAAATCCCGCAGGGAATAACGCAGGCAGCAAATTCTGTGCGGTTCACTGCGTTTTCCTGCGTTATTCCCTGCGGTATTTTGCGGTTTACCTCCGGTAATGTGCATCACTTGCTTGCGGTTTTGCAGGGAAGTGATGTCATTACAGGAAGAGGAAGCCGTGCAGAGAGTAAACACACACACATCACAGACACACACACATCACACACACAGATAGACATCACAGACATAGATCACATAGACACAGACACATAGAACACACATAGAAAGAAAACGGAAATATAGGAAAAAAAGAACGTGGGCTCCGCTGCATATTTACCTTCCAGCCGAGGTAAGCACACAGCGGCGGCCCGCTATTCTCAGGCTGGGGAGGGAGAGGGGCAGGGTAATGTCCCCCGCCTCACTCCCCCTCCGGCAGCCGAGAATATCAGCCGCAGCTGCCCCGGGACTGTCGCATGCATTATGCGGCAATACCGGAGTGTCCTCGGCTCTTCTTGCCACCGTGTAGCAGTGGTGACAAGGTAATACAAGGGGTTAATGGTGATGGGGGATCACCGCCATTAACCCCAGGCTTGATCATGGCAGCGTCTATGAGACAGCTGACATGATCAACCCGTAAGTAAAGTGAAAAAAACACAGACACCAAAAATCCTTTATTTTAAATAAAACCAACAAGCCTCGTTCACCATTTTATTAACCCCCCCCAAACAAAGCTCCGGCGTAATCCACACAGCTCCGGCTCCTGCGTCCTGCACTGCTGACATCCAGCCGCGACTGTCACAGACACAGGCTGAATGCAGCAGACAGCAGAGGTAATTACTGGTCATTTCCCACGGCCGGTAATGTGAACTCACTGCCGACCGTGGGAAATGCAGCGATCTGTCCTCTATCTATCCCTCTATCTGTCTGTCTGTCTATCTATCTATCCCTCTATCTATTCTTCTGTCTATCTACTATCAGAATTAAATGTATTTTTTTTTTTTCTTTTTCTTCAATGTGCTTTATTGCATTGAATGCAATAAAGCACATCCCAACCCGCACGCGGCAAAACCGCGGCAATACCGCGAATAATACCGCGGTAAAACCGCAGCAAACCGCATGCGGTTTTCGGGTGCGGTTTCCCGCGGTTTTTTACCGCGGGTGCGGTAATCTTTGAGGGCATGCGGAATTTTCTCAAGAAAATTCCATTTCCCAGTGCGCACAGAGCCTTAGTCTAGCTGTGCTCTTGATGGCTGGCACTTGGGATCTTAGTGGGCCGCTTTACTGGAAAGCCCTATCCCCCGCAGTGTGCTGTCGCCTTCAATCTCTGAGCTCCTAGGGAAGTTCATAAAGAGACTCTCCCTCCCAGGTTAAGTATCAGAACGTTGAAACGGCTCCTGACCTAGGGTCTTGTACCTCGTTGTACTCCGTACCGGTCAGTTCTTTTCGGTTTCTGATGTCGACAGCCCTCCTAGACTATGTCCGTCGTACCCTTCCAATGTCACTGCAACCGGTCCCCGACTCCTATGGTCTCGGACCACCATCTGCAACCCAACCTCGGTCTAGCTCCCCGGGAGTTACTACTCCCCAGCTCCTCACTTTTTGAGGGCTCTCACTCAACTCCTCTACTTCCCTCCCACCAGTCTGCCTGACCCCTAGGTGGGTGGCCCTATTCCGCTTAACCAACCCACTGGTGTGTCTGACAGGTCATGATGTGAGGTGTGATTGGGATTTGTGCTGATGTTAGTGACACCGGTTTCTTAGGAACCTGGAACCATGGGGGGGTAGGCCCTGCACCCTGAGTAAGGATTGCAGTACCCTGGGGCACCCTAATATATTCAGGGGTGCCACATTTATACTTTTTCCCTCCGCTCTCTATAAAGACACATCTGCAGGTTTTCCCCTCCGCTCTCTATAAAGACACTTCTGCAGGTTTTCCCCTCCGCTCTCTATAAAGACACTTCTGCAGGTTTTCCCCTCCGTTCTCTATAAAGACACTTCTGCAGGTTTTCCCCTCCGTTCTCTATAAAGACACTTCTGCAGGTTTTCCCCTCCGTTCTCTATAAAGACACTTCTGCAGGTTTTCCCCTCCGCTCTCTATAAAGACACTTCTGCAGGTTTTCTCACTATCTGACATGAAATCAGAATAAATCTTTCCCATTTTAGGTCAATTAGGAACCAAAATTATTTATATTTGCCAAATGCCAGAATAATGAGGGAGAGAATGTTTTAAGGCATTTTTATTACTTTTTGCAAAGTCAAAAGTTTCCCTCCATGTCATTAGTATTCGGTGCCACTGCCCTTACACTGTATGAATTGGGTGAAATGTTTTGGATCTTCTTCCACAGCTTCTCACTATAGTTGGTGGAATTTGGGCCGATTCCTCCTGACTGATCTGGCGTAGCTGAGCCATGTTTGTAGGTCGCCTTGCTCGCTCCGGCCTCTTCAGTTTGCGCATAAATTAATGGCTGCAGAGGCAGCACGCACAGATGGAGATCTCAGAGAGCCAATCTGCGTGTACACCGCCTTCGCAAGCATTTTCAAGAAGTCCATCACATCGGAAGCAACGCACGTGCAGATTCGGATCTCAACTTTCTGATATCCCAATCTGCACATGCGCTGTCTCTGCAGCCATTATCCTGAGCCCATCTCATCCACTGACCGGAGATCAATGGCGCCCATATCACACCACCACGATATCCCCTACTCCCCGCCTCGGGCCCACAGCATGCCGTGCCACCGCTGATGTCTTTGAGCTGCAATTCTGCCTCCTGTGACTTCGCTCCACATCCCCAGTAAGCTATATCTGGAGTATAAGAGGCACCACAATTTTCCTGTCAATTTGGGGAGGGAGAGGGGGAAAGTGTGTCTTATAATCTGAAAAATACAGTATTATTTGGGAGCAAATAGTGTCTCCTACATACAGTGCCTTGCGAAAGTATTCGGCCCCCTTGAATTTTTCAACCTTTTCCCACATTTCAGGCTTCAAACAGAGATAAAAATGTTAATGTTCTGGTGAAGAATCAACAACAAGTGGACACAATTGTGAAGATGAATGATATTTATTGCTTATTATAAACTTTTTTAAAAAATAGATAACTGAAAATTGGGGCGTGCAATATTATTCATCCCCTATAAGTTAATACTTTGTAGCGCCACCTTTTGCTGTGATTACAGCTGCAGTTGCTTGGGGTATGTGTCTATCAGTTTTGCACATGGAGAGGCTGAGATTCTCGCCCATTCTTCCTTTGTAAACAGCTGGAGCTGAGTGAGGTTGGATGGAGAGCGTTTGTGAACAGCAGTTTTCAGCTCTTTCCACAGATTCTCGATTGGGTTCAGGTCTGGCCTGTGACTTGGCCATTCTAACACCTGGATACGTTTATTTGTGAACCATTCCATTGTAGATGTTGCTTTATGTTTGGGATCATTGTCTTGTTGGAAGACAAATCTCCGTCCCAGTCTCAGGTCTTTTGCAGACTCCAACAGGTTTTCTTCAACAATGGTCCTGTATTTGGCTTCATCCATCTTCCCATCAATTTTAACCATCTTCCCTGTCCCTGCTGAAGAAAAGCAGGCCCAAACCATGATGCTGCCACCACCATGTTTGACAGTGAGGATGGTGTGTTCAGGGTGATGAGCTGTGTTGCTTTTACGCCAAATATATAGTTTGATATTGTGCCCAAAAAGTTCGATTTTGGTTTCATCTGACCAGAGCACCTTCTTCCACATGTTTGGTGTCTCCAGGTGGCTTGTGGCAAACTCTAAACAACACTTTTTATGGATATCTTTGAGAAATGGCTTTCTCCTTGCCACTCTTCCATAAAGGCCAGATTTGTGCAGTGTACGACTGATTGTTGTCCTATGGACAGACTCTCCCACCTCAGCTGTAGATCTCTGCAGTCCATCCAGAGTGATCATGGGCGTCTTGGCTGGATCTCTGATCAGTCTTCTCCTTGTTTGAGATGAAAGTTTGGATGGACGGCCGGGTCTTGGTAGATTTGCAGTGGTATACTCCTTCCATTTCAATATGATCGCTTGCACAGTGCTTCTTGGGATGTTTAAAGTTTTGGAATTTTTTTTGTAACCAAGTCAGGCTTTAAACTTCTCCACAACAGTATCACGGACCTGCCTGTTGTGTTCCTTGGTCTTCATGATGCTCTCTGTGCTTTAAACAGAACACGGAGACTATCACAGAGCAGGTGCATTTATACGGAGACTTGATTACACACAGGTGGATTATATTTATCATCATCAGTCATTTAGGACAACATTGGATCATTCAGAGATCCTAAGTGAACTTCTGGAGTGAGTTTGCTGCGCTGAAAGTAAAGGGAATGAATAATATTGCACACCCCAATTTTCAGTTAATTCTTTCTTATAAAAGTTTAAAATAAGCAATACATTTTGTTCACCTTCACAATTGTGTCGCACTTGTTGTTGATTCTTCACCAGAATATTAACATTTTTATCTCTATGTTTGAAGCCTGAAATATGGGAAAAGGTTGAAAAATTCAAGGGGCCTGAATACTTTCGCAAGGCACTGTAAATGGATAGGTCATGAAGCCAAAAATGTTGGGCAAATTGCACCCCTTGACATGTCCTTTCTCAAAAGTCAGCATTTCTGTTTTCACACTCTGAGCGCGATATCCAGGTGTCCACGTACTTTTGCGCCGTGTAGTAATTTTCAGGATTCATTCTCTCGCTCCATCTGCGTCGGTGTTAAGAACAGACGCGGTCGTCATTTTGCTGCAGATCGAGATGTATTTCTAAAAGTTCAAAGTCTGCCCCAAGGCCGTGCGTAAAAAGAAAAAAAAAAATCAAAAGCAAGAACAAAACAGATGAAATAATTTAGGGGAATAGATTGTACAACAGCTAGAGAATAATAGAATAATAATATCGGGCGTCGTGGGAAGGTGACATTTTCGGAGGCAAGCTGCTGCGGGTACACAGGAACGAGGACGCTTAAATTGAGACATTTTATAGAAACGAGCCGTCTGGGTGAATTTCATGTAATAGGTGATAGTGATGAGCCAGAAACGCGTGGTTGGGACGGGAAAGTCTGCAGCCTGGAGGTACGGGACTCAAATTAGACTTCCTTTACATGGGAATACAGCAAGTATGATATTAATGCTGAGATGTATTATCTGCCATTGTAACAGGCCAGACGCGGGGTAGGGCTGAGTCTGGCAGGGGACTGGTGTAAAGGAACAGCAAACCTAAGAAGTAATGATTAAATTAAATGAGTGATATAGTCATCTTCACTGTGGATTATTCCAATACTAGTAAAACACCGGCGGCTTCACTAGCGGCAAATGGTATATTAAATTATTGGTTAAATTTTCCGTTTCGAAATTGACATCTTCAGGGTTTAAAATTAGTTTTTTTAAATTCTTCATTTTTTCTTACTTTGGCGTTAACAGTTGTTTATTTTTACAAATTTGTCGTAACGTTGAGGAGAACAAAAAAAAACCCCAAACAGTCCTTTGTATTATGACAATGAGTAATCACATCACATTGATTAGAGGTCTAATAGGTGAATCTATATACTGTATATATAAAGCAGAAAATGTGTCCTGAAGGATCTCAAATCTCAGGTATGAAAACTGCCGCCTCACAGTCAGACTGTTCTAGTTGTCCAGCTGCACTGTGGTTGTTCTAGGCAAACAGAACGATCTTACAGTGAGGCAATTCTCATAAATGAGGCCCCAGTTACTTCTGCAGTGGCTGTAGGTAGCAAGAACCATCTTACTGTGAGGCAATTCTCATAAATGAGGCCCCAGTTACTTCTGTAGTGGCTGTAAGTAGCCAGAACAATCTTACCGTGAGGCAATTTTTCATAACTGAGGCCCTAGTTACTTCTGTAGTGGCTGTAGGCAACCAGAACGATCTTACTGTGAGGAAAATTCTCATAAATGAGACCCCAGTTACTTCTGTAGTGGCTGTAAGTAGCCAGAACAATCTTACCGTAAGGCAATTTTTCATAACTGAGGCCCTAGTTACTTCTGTAGTGGCTGTAGGCAACCAGAACGATCTTACTGTGAGGAAAATTCTCATAAATGAGGCCTCAGTTACTTCTGCAGTGGCTATAGGCCACCAAAACGATCTTACTGTGAGGCAACTTCACAAATGTGGCTCTTGTTACTTCTTGCAGTGGATAAAGGCAACCAGAAAGATCTTACTGAGAGACAATTTTCATAAATGAGGCCCCAGTTACTTCTGCAGTGGCTATAGGCAACTAGAATGATCTTAATGTGAGGCAATTTTCCTAACTGAGGCTCCAGTTACTTCTGTGGTGGCTATAGGCAACCAGAATGATCTTACTGTGACGCAATGCTCATAAATGCGGCCTCAGTTACTTCTGCAGTGACTAAAGGCCACCAAAACGATCTTACTGTGAGGCAATTCTCATGAATGAGGCATCAGTTACTTCTGCAGTGGCTATAGGCAACCAAAACAATCTTACTGTGAGGCAATCTTCATAAATGTTGCTATAGTTACTTCTTGCATTGGGTAAAGGCAACAAGAATGATCTTATTGTGAGACAATTTTCAAAGTTACTTCTGCACTGGTAGTTGATAGCCATTGCTATAATTTCAGGGTTTGCAGAGACATATCAGGTTGCCCCACCATAGCGACTTTATGGCTGCTGCCCCCTTTAAGAGCGACTCTTTGGATGAAAACTGTGTCAGCTGCTTCAATGCTGAAAGCTGCAAACTAGTTTCTATAGGTAACCAGAACGATCTTACTGTAAGGCAGTCTTCATAAATGAGGCCCTAGTTACTCCTGCAGTGCACAGAACAATTATTCTGTATGGAAGACAATATGGGGCCCATTATTCTGTATGGAGGGCTATGTGGGGCCCATTATTCTGTATGGAGGACTATGTGAGGCCCATTATTCTGTATGGAGGGCTATGTGGGGCCCATTATTCTGTATGGAGGACTATGTGGGGCCCATTATTCTGTATCGAGGGCTATGTGGGGCCCATTATTCTGTATGGAGGACTATGTGAGGCCCATTATTCTGTATGGAGGGCTATGTGGGGCCCATTATTCTGTATGGAGGGCTATGTGGGGCCCATTATTATTCAGTATGGAGGGCTATGTGGGGCCCATTATTCTGTATGGAGGGCTATGTGGGGCACATTATTCTGTATGGAGGGCTATGTGGGGCCCATTATTATTCAGTATGGAGGGTTATGTGGGGCCCATTATTATTCTGTATGGAGGGCTATGTGGGGCACATTATTCTGTATGGAGGACTATGTGGGGCCCATTATTCTGTATGGAGGGCTATGTGGGGCCCATTATTCTGTATGGAGGGCTATGTGGGGCCCATTATTCTGTATGGAGGGCTATGTGGTGCCCATTATTCTGTATGGAGGGCTATGTGGGGCCCATTATTCTGTATGGAGGGCTATGTGGGGCCCATTATTCTGTATGGAGGGCTATGTGGGGCCCATTATTCTGTATGGAGAGCTATGTGGGGCCCATTATTCTGTATGGAGGACTATGTGGGCCCCATTATTCTGTATGGAGGGCTATGTGGGGACATTATTCTGTATGGAGGGCTATGTGGGGACATTATTCTGTATGAAGGGCTATGTGGGGACATTATTCTGTATGGAGGGCTATGTGGGGCCCATTATTCTGTATGAAGGACTATGTGGGGCCCATTATTCTGTATGAAGGACTATGTGGGGCCCATTATTCTGTATGGAGGGCTATGTGGGGCCCATTATTCTGTATGGAGGACTATGTGGGGCCCATTATTCTGTATGGAGGGCTATGTGGGCCCATTATTCTGTATGAAGGGCTATGTGGGGACATTATTCTGTATGAAGGGCTATGTGGGGACATTATTCTGTATGGAGGGCTATGTGGTGCCCATTATTCTGTATGGAGGGCTATGTGGGGCCCATTATTCTGTATGAAGGACTATGTGGGGCCCATTATTCTGTATGGAGGGCTATGTGGGGCCCATTATTCTGTATGGAGGACTATGTGGGGCCCATTATTCTGTATGGAGGGCTATGTGGGCCCATTATTCTGTATGGAGGGCTATGTGGGGCCCATTATTCTGTATGGAGGGCTATGTGGGGCCCATTATTATTCTGTATGGAGGGCTATGTGGGGCCCATTATTCTGTATGGAGGGTTATGTGGGTCCCATTATTCTGTATGGAGGGCTATGTGGAGCCCATTATTCTGTATGAAGGGCTATGTGGGGCACATTATTCTGTATGGAGGGCTATATGGGGCCCATTATTCTGTATGGAGGGATATGTGGGGCCCATTATTCTGTATGGAGGGTTATGTGGGGCCCATTATTCTGTATGGAGGGCTAAGTGGGGCCCATTATTCTGTATGGAGGGCTATGTGGGGCCCATTATTCTGTATGAAGGACTATGTGGAGCCCATTATTCTGTATGGAGGGCTATGTGGGGCACATTATTCTGTATGGAGGGCTATGTGGGGCACATTATTCTCTATGGAGGGCTATGTGGGGCACATTATTCTGTATGGAGGGCTATGTGGGACCCATTATTCTGTATGGAGGGCTATGTGGGGCCCATTATTCTGTATGGAGGGCTATGTGGGGCCCATTATTCTGTATGGAGGGCTATGTGGGGCCCATTATTCTGTATGGAGGGCTATGTGGGGCACATTATTCTGTATGGAGGGCTATGTGGGGCACATTATTCTGTATGGAGGGCTATGTGGGGCCCATTATTCTGTATGGAGGGCTATGTGGGGCACATTATTCTGTATGGAGGGTTATGTGGGGCACATTATTCTGTATGGAGGGCTATATGGGGCCCATTATTCTGTATGGAGGGATATGTGGGGCCCATTATTCTGTATGGAGGGTTATGTGGGGCCCATTATTCTGTATGGAGGGCTAAGTGGGGCCCATTATTCTGTATGGAGGGCTATGTGGGGCCCATTATTCTGTATGAAGGACTATGTGGAGCCCATTATTCTGTATGGAGGGCTATGTGGGGCACATTATTCTGTATGGAGGGCTATGTGGGGCACATTATTCTCTATGGAGGGCTATGTGGGGCACATTATTCTGTATGGAGGGCTATGTGGGACCCATTATTCTGTATGGAGGGCTATGTGGGGCCCATTATTCTGTATGGAGGGCTATGTGGGGCCCATTATTCTGTATGGAGGGCTATGTGGGGCCCATTATTCTGTATGGAGGGCTATGTGGGGCACATTATTCTGTATGGAGGGCTATGTGGGGCACATTATTCTGTATGGAGGGCTATATGGGGCCCATTATTCTGTATGGAGGGCTATGTGGGGCACATTATTCTGTATGGAGGGTTATGTGGGGCACATTATTCTGTATGGAGGGCTATGTGGGCCTCATTATTCTGTATGGAGGACTATGTGGGGCACATTATTCTGTAGGAGGACTATGTGGGGCACATTATTCTGTAGGAGTACTATGTGGGGCACATTATTCAGTATGGAGGGCTATGTGGGACCCAATTATGCCTCGGCCCTGTGGATACAATATAGACTAATTATTATTATTTTTATTTTTTTTTTAATGACTAATAGAGAAGGGAAATGATTATCACACATACGAAAAATTTGAGACTATACTGCAGCGTTTGCTGGTGATAAGTATCGGGGTGCAGTTCTCTCTCATGAAAGGCAATTAAGGAATAACATGAACGCTGGTGGCAGAGGTCACAACGTGAACTTCTTACGCTGAATAGAAAGCCGTCGCAGAGATCTTTTTTCTTTATTTTATCTTTTTTTCTTCAAGATTAAACTAGTTTTTAGCTCATCAAACAAAAAAAAAGGTTGTAAGACGTTATCCATGTCAGAAATTCCTAAGCTGGGAAGAAACAGAGTAGTTCAGCAGGGGGGCATCAAGTATTGAAGAGGGTCCGCCACCAGGTGCATGTCAGACAGGGTGGTATATGGGAAGTCAGGGGGTCAGGTGTAGAAGTGACGTGCACTTAAAAGTGCAAAGGAACTGGACAATGTGTGACCCTCTATAGATCGGTGTCCTGGATGTGCACCTGTACAATAAAGATCATCTGCTTAGTAACAATCATTGGCATTTTTGTGAAACCTATAATAAACAAGTGTGCATTATAGGGTTTTTCTAGGACATGATATTGATACTCTACCTGTAGGACAGGCCATCGATATCAGATCAGTGGGCATCTGACTTCTACCACTGTTATCGGCTGAAG
Organism: Anomaloglossus baeobatrachus; assembly: GCF_048569485.1. Classification (NCBI taxonomy): domain Eukaryota; kingdom Metazoa; phylum Chordata; class Amphibia; order Anura; family Aromobatidae; genus Anomaloglossus; species Anomaloglossus baeobatrachus. The sequence goes on along the minus strand of NC_134357.1, from coordinate 41,009,628 downwards.
GGGTGACAATGCTCCAATATCTTCCTAATTTACCAGCACATACATACTGTAGTGGTATTGAACCATTTTAACTACCGTAAGTCCTACTCACTGGCGGACACAGAAGGAAGGGGGCCTCTGTGCAAGAACAGTAATTTGGCCCTTTGCAGTCCAATAGCTTGTCATAATGCACAATTATACCTACTTTAGAGGTGGTAATGGGCCCCCTTACCTCTTGGGCCCTTGTGCGGCTGCACAGGTTGCACCAATGATATGTCTTCCCCTGATCCTACTGACTTGAATGGGACTGAGTTGCATAGAGCTGCAGTACCAGGCACAGTCACTATAAAGCATATGGTTCTGTGCCTGGCAAGCAGTAAGGGCTCATGCAGATGTCCATCAAAATCAGTCTGCCTATGGACTGCAATGAACTGATTGTCTGCAGGTCTCCTGACCCCAACTTAGCAGCCCAATATGTGCTTATGACGCTGCGGACTTTGGGTCAGGAGACCCTCGGCCAGTCTGTGCAGTACGGCCTGTGCAGAGACCAATTTTGATGGACATCTGCTATAAGGCTGTGACTACTTGCCAACATGCATCGCGCAATAGCAATTCTCTGAAAGGTCACGGGACAAAAATATTTGTACAACTTGTCTGTGACTTGGTGTCGTGTGACTCTTTTAGGGCTCTGATTTGCTGTATATAAAAAATCCAAGTCGCATGCAAGTTGATCGTATTAAAGGGGTTGTCCAAGCTTGTGATTAAAGTCTACAGTTCCTCTATGTGACTGCAGACATATAAATCCTCACAGTGTGGTGCACACCACACACTGTCAGGATTCTACAGTGCCAGTATAGGTGATTTGCATACATGTGGTCACATGCCAACTATACGTGCGTGCCCTCACTCAACTCACTTGCACTCAGTGAGGCTTCAAAAGTCTAGTCGGAATGTAACCAAAACGATGCAAATCTCATACTTCCAGACACGTAATGGCCTGCTCTCGCCGCTGGCACAGGAGAATGCTGACAGCGAGCAGTGTGTGCACTGTAAGGATTCAGAAGTCTGCAGTGATGTAGAGTGACAGCGAACTTTTATCATAAGCTTAGACAACCCCTCTAAAGGGAATCAGTCACCAGGTTTTTGCTTCCCCATCGGAGTTCAGCATAATGTGGAAACAGAGACCCTGATTCCAGCGATCTGTCACTTACTGAGCTGTTTGTTGTCATTTTGATAAAATCACTGTTTGCTGCAGATCTGCAGGTTATTTGAATGTGGATCTCTATAACCTCACCCTCATCACTGATTGGCAGCTTTCTGACCATTTACGGTGTACACAGAAAGCTTTCAGTCAGTGGTGGGGGCGGGGGTTTTACAGCGCTCATTAATATGCTGGACTACCTGTTGCACACCAAGTATTCCTGTAATAATAATCTACTGCTGATTAAACAGTGATTTTATCAAAGCTACACTAAGCAGCCCAGTAACTGAAACACCGCTGGAATCAGGATCTCTGCCCCTATGTTATGCTGCTCTCAGATTAGGTGGAAAAAACCTTTTGACAGATTCCCTATAAGTCTCAACTTGCCTGCAGCTTGGCTGTTTTATTTTGCTTCGACAACCAATTTAAGACTATGGCGATTTTCTCAAGTCCGACTCGCGGCCAGCGACAAAAAATCCAACACATCTGCAAACATTTACGACTTTATGTCGCAGCATGTTCAGGTCACAGGACATAACTAAATGCAATGTTGCAATGTAGTCCTAGCCGAAAAGGGACTCAAAGCTCATCAAAGTGGTGTGGGCCATTTTTACGGAATATCCTGTGCCTATCATTTCTCTTTTCGATCCTATTAACTAAGATGCCTGCACGATAGCTGACAGCAGCTGCAGCTCCTCTCCAAGTCCCAGAGCAGCACCATCGGGAACATCTGCCCAACCAGAAGAAGAGGTCCAAATCCAGTGCAGCAGCCTTTAGACACCTCCACCCAAGCTTACCCCACTACCCAGCAGAAACAGGAGTAGGAGGAAGCTGACCAGCCCCATGGGCAATAATGGTGAAATCATCAATCCATCATACACGGGTCATGGTGAAAGAGATGCGGCTTTTAGCTGTTGCCTATTCAGTTTTATGAGAGACATTGCCCGTTCTGTCAGGGCAGAACTCAATATAGTTGTGGCCACTTTTACAGCTCCAAATGACCCCAAGATGGTTTATGAATATCAATAAATGTGTCAGTTGTCAACATTGAACCACCTATGTATGCTGCTACCTCAGGATCACCAGCCACCAGCTGAGAATCCAACATCACCCCCTCTGCACCCACCATCAACACCACAAGATGCAGGCCCACACCGAACACCAGGCAGCCAGTCAGGTCAACAGAATATCCCATCAGTTTGCGACAGAAGTAGCACTACCTCCTTCATCCATGGTTCCACTGTGGGACAATTTCACCACCCTTGGGACAGACATCAAGAACAAGTGCCACCGTATAATGGTAGCTATGATGGGCCATACCATGTCCACCCTCCATCTCAAGCTATGCTCCCCTCATAAAACCCTCTTCCCTCCACCTCTTACTATGTCACACTAGCACATGAAGCAAACCAACCTCCATCTTCCCCCAACCTTGACTCTCAGCCCAGATCTCCCCAAACAAATTATAATTTGTAATGTAGTACCAGGACGTTGCCCGGGATAGTAACTGTCTCTCTGTCTCTCTCCCAGTCTTTGTCTGTCTGTGTCTGTATCAGCCTGTCTGTCTCTCTCTTTCCAGGTCTCTCTCGTTCTAGGTCTGCTTCGTTCCCAATCTTTCTCTTTCCCCGTCTGTCTCCTTCCCCGTCTGTCTCCTTCCCCGTCTGTCTCCTTCCCCGTCTGTCTCCTTCCCCGTTTGTCTCCTTCCCTGTCTGTCTCCTTCCCCGTCTGTCTCCTTCCCCGTCTGTCTCTGTCTCTTTCCCTGTCTCTGTCTCTTTCCCTGTCTCTGTCTCTTTCCCCGTCTGTCTCTTTCCCCGTCTGTCTCTTTCCCCGTCTGTCTCTTTCCCCGTCTGTCTCTTTACCTGTCTCTGCTTCTAACTGTCTCCCCATCAACATCACATTACCTCACACAGAAGCTTCTTATACTATGAATGTCCTTTGCTCCTATAGCAACCAATTACAGCTCCTATTAATAGCCTAATAGCTCGCAGCTCCATTCACTTTAATGCAGGCAGGTTTTTTGGAGAGTAACTGTAAAGCTCGGGGTTAAATTTTCCTGTCAAAACATAGTCTATGATGTTCCCTGAGTCACCTGGGGTGTCTGTGCAAAATTTTGTGATTGTAAATGCGACGGTGCGGATTCCTTTAGCAGACATACACACATATACACTCACACACACACACATACATACATTCAGCTTTATATATTAGATTTTTGCTAAGTGTATACCACTATTTGTTTGCGGATTTTTTGGTTTTCACATTATTGTATATTAGGCGTTGGTGGTCCATATTGCACCATGGAAAGGGCCTCCAAACCTGTAGTGTAAGCTGGAAGGCCTCATACCCAACCACTACATAAGGTGGAGTTACAAGAGTGGAACGAGGCAGGAGATGTGGCGAAGGAACATCCAAGGCATTCTTATGGGGAAGAAGCCCAGAGTTTTGAATGTCCAGATCTTCCATAGGCCACACGAGCAACAATTTCAAACCGAGATGTGCAGTCAAGACCACCACCAATTGGATATTGATGGCATGGACCTGGAGGTATACAAATTTTGATGGCAACCTTAACACGACTCCATATAAAACGGAGTAGTAACATGGCATTGTGCTCGAACCGTTGCTTTTTCACATCTAAGCAAATACGACCTGAAGGCAGAAGCAGGGCTGTGGAGTCGGAGTCGGAGTCGGAGCTCATTTTGGTGGAGTCGGAGTCGGAGTCGGTATAAAATGCACCGACTCCGACTCCTAAAATATATAATAAATTGGGGACAGGAGTGCAATGCAGAATGTGCTGAATATTTTACTAAATAATAACATTTAGTATAATGCTTATATTTAAGTGAAAAATTTATTGTAGTACAATGTGAACATCAGACATTTAATTGTTTTTATGATACAATAATCAAGATATTTGGATAGAACATAAAATATTTATTGGAATACAACTTTAGAACACAAAAAACTAATAAATTGTAAATATGTAATATATATATATATATATATATATATATATATACAGTGTATATACACACACAAGATATATATGTAATCTACTGTATATTACATAGTGTATTACATATTTACAATTTATTACAGTTTGTGTTCTAAAGTTGTATTCCAATAAATATATTTTTTATGTTCTATCCAAATATCTTGATTATTGTATCATAAAAATTATTAAATATCTGATGTTCACATACACATATTCATGTACTACAATAAATTTTTCACCTAACTATAAGCAATATATGTAGGAGTCGGAGTCGGAGCCGGAGTCGGAGCCGGAGTCGGAGCCGGAGTCGGAGTCGGAGCCGGAGTCGGAGTCGGTGCAAGAGAATTTGAGGAGTCGGAGTCGGAGTCGGAGTCGAAGGTTTGGCTTACCGACTCCACAGCCCTGGGCAGAAGAGTGTAGAACGCGCTCATTTCGTACCAGGTGGCGAACACCATTAAATGGTTGATTGTCATATTATTGTATATTATGCATCGGTGGTCCATACCGCACCGTGGAAAGGGCCTCCAAACATGTAGTGTACCGTAAGCTGGAAGGCCTCATACCCAACCACTACATAAGGTGGAGTTACAACAGAGGAACGAGGCAGGAGATGTGGGGAAGGAACGGTATTCTTTATGGGGAAGAAGCCCAGAGTTTTGAATGTCCAGATCTTCCATAGGCCACGCGAGCAACAATTTCAAACCGAGATGTGCAGTCAACCAGACCACCAACAATCGGAAATTGATGGCATGGACCTGGAGGTATACAGATTTTGATGGCAACCTTAACATGTCTCCATACAAAATGGAGTAGTAACATGGCCTTGTGCATGAGCCCTTGCTTTTTCACATCTAAGCAAGTACGACCTGAAGGCAGAAGAGTGTAGAACACGCTCATCTCGTACCAGGTGGCGAACACCATTAAATGGTCGAAAATATGATTAAAATGAAGAACATGTGAGATGTCAGTAATTAAATTGCCTTTTAATTGAGAGCACAGAAGAAATGCGGCTGGAGTCACAGCTGTGATTATGATTGGCAATTGAAAAGCCCGACGTGCGGCATCTCTGGATTATCACACCAGATTATCACAAGAGCTAAGACCGAGCCAGAACCTGACATTTCACCGAGCCGTGCAAAGCAAACAAAAGAGAAGGCCTCCATTAATGCTGATGTAGAAGAGCCACCGACAATTACAGAGGAGGCAGCTGCAGCAGAGCTGCGTACAGCACAGGGGAAAGCTGCACCTACCGGCTCCTCACATCTGTATACAAGATAATGTACTGGAGGAGGCTCACACACCGGGCTTACAGCTCCTATCGGCTCCACCATTCATTACATACAATGTAAGTGCAGAATGGGCACGAGAAAAGCAGTTATTCATTGTTGTCACAGCATCTTTATCTTACCTGCATTATAACGCGATATACCAATATCTCTAGTATCTGCATTTATTCCACTTAGTGAGGATCTGAACTCTGGGACCCATATTGATCCAAAGAATTAAAGTTATAGCCCTATTATACTCCAGAGCTGCACTCACTATTCTGCTCGTGGAATCACTGTTTACATACATTACATTACTTATCCTGTACTGATCCTGAGTTACCTCCTGTATTATACTCCAGAGCTGCACTCACTATTCTGCGAGAACAGTCACTGTGTACATATATTACTGATCCTAAGTTACCTCCTGTACTACCGTATACTACAGAGATGCACTCACTATTCTGCTGGTGCAGTCACAGTATACATATCTTGCACTGATCCTGAGTTATAGCCTGTATAATACTCCAGAGCTGCACTCACTTTTCTGCTAGTGGAGTTACTGTGTACATACATTACATTACTGATCCTGAGTAAACTCCTGTATTATACTCCAGAGCTGCACTCACGATTCTGCTGGTGCAGTCACTGTGTACATACAATACTGCTCTGGAGTTACCTCCAGAGCTGTAATCACTATTCTGCTGGTGCAGTCACTGTGTACATTAATTACATTACTGATCCTGAGTTACTTCCTGGATTATACTCCAGAGCTGCACTCACTATTCTTCTGGTGGAGTCACTATGTACATACATTACTGATTATGTACTGATCCCGAGTTACCTCCTGTATTATACTCCAGAGCTGCACTCACTATTCTGCTAGAGCAGTCACTGTCTACATACATTACTGATCCTAAGTTACCTCCTGTATTGTACTCTAGAGATGCACTCACTATTCTGCTGGTGCAGTCACAGTATACATATCTTGCACTGATCCTGAGTTATAGCATGTATAATACTCCAGAGCTGCACTCACTATTCGGCTAGTGAAGTTACTGTGTACATACATTACATTACTGATCCTGAGTAAACTCTTTTATTATACTCCAGAGCTGCAATCACTATTCTGCTGGAGCAGTAACTGTGTACATACATTACTGATCCTGAGTTACATCCTATATTATACTCCAGAGCTGCAATCACTTCTGCTAGTGCAGTTTCTGTGCACATACATTACATTACTAATCCTGTAATGATCCTGAGTTACATCCTGTATTATACTCCAGAGCTGCACTCACTATTCTGCTGGTGCAGTCACTGTGTACATACATTACTGAATCTGATCCAGAGTTAACTCCAGAGCTGCACTCGCTACTCTGCTGGTGCAGTCACTGTAAACATACTTTACATTACTAATCCTGTACTGATCCTGAGTTACCTCCTGTATTATACTCCAGAGCTGCACTCACTATTCTGCTGGTGCAGTCACTGTGTACATACTTTACATTACTAATCCTGTACTGATCCTGAGTTACATCCTGTATTATCCTCGAGAGCTGCACTCACTATTCTGCTGGAGCAGTCACTGTGTATATACATTACTGATCCAGTTACCTCCAGAGCTGCACTCACTATTCTGCTGGAGCAGTCACTGTGTATATACATTACTGATCCAGAGTTACCTCCAGAGCTGCACTCACTATTCTGCTGGTGCAGTCACTGTCTACATACATTACTGATCCTAAGTTACCTCCTGTATTGTACTCTAGAGATGCACTCACTATTCTGCTGGTGCAGTCACAGTATACATATCTTGCACTGATCCTGAGTTATAGCCTGTATAATACTCCAGAGCTGCACTCACTATTCGGCTAGTGAAGTTACTATGTACATACATTACATTACTGATCCTGAGTAAACTCCTGTATTATACTCCAGAGCTGCAATCACTATTCTGCTGGTGCAGTAACTGTGTACATACATTACTGATCCTGAGTTACATCCTATATTATACTCCAGAGCTGCAATCACTTCTGCTAGTGCAGTTTCTGTGCACATACATTACATTACTAATCCTGTAATGATCCTGAGTTACATCCTGTATTATCCTCCAGAGCTGCACTCACTATTCTGCTGGTGCAGTCACTGTGTACATACATTACTGATCCAGAGTTAACTCCAGAGCTGCACTCGCTATTCTGCTGGTGCAGTCACTGTAAACATACTTTACATTACTAATCCTGTACTGATCCTGAGTTACCTCCTGTATTATACTCCAGTGCTGCACTCACTATTCTGCTGGTGCAGTCACTGTGTACATACTTTACATTACTAATCCTGTACTGATCCTGAGTTACATCCTGTATTATCCTCCAGAGCTGCACTCACTATTCTGCTGGGGCAGTCACTGTGTATATACATTACTGATCCAGAGTTACCTCCAGAGCTGCACTCACTATTCTGCTGGTGCAGTCACTGTGTACATACTTTATATTACTGATTCTGTACTGATCCTGAGTTACCTCCTGAATTATACTCCAGAGCTGCACTCACTATTCTGCGATTTTTAGAGTTGTGATCTATGAAAGAAACCAGCATCAGTTCTTCTACAGCGCCTCTACAGGAGAAATGAGGTATAGCACAGCTCTTAATATAATTATTGGGTTTTCTGTGTAATGCAGGGATATACTGGTCCTCTAGAAAGACACCCTGCCTCTTTGCAGTTGCTTTCTGCTCTGACTGATAGGTCAGAATTACCAAATGGGGGTAAGAGAAAAGGATTTGCCCCTTGAAAACACAAATAAGAAAGCTTCCTGGTACCAAACATGGGCTACGTTGTGTAGCAGAGGAGGGGCGTACAGTACAGTATGTGAATCCGCTCATGTTTCCCAATCTTGGAATTATTGGCAATTCATCCCCAGCCAGATAAAACCTGCAGGAGGCGAGTGACACGATGTAATAATTTCCCGGCTCCTTCCTCTATAGTTGTGCCTTCTGTAATATAATATCATCCTGAGGCAGCTGCGGCACAGCACGGCACAGCAAATCATGACTTAGTTAATAGACCCCGGGGACGATCACCGCCTGAAATAGCAATATTGCTGCAAACAAGTGAATCAGAAGAGAGAATAACTCCCAGCAGACGATCTCTGAGGGGGAGAGCTGAGATGTGTGCGCTTGGGTTGTAGTGTACGATGCTGAGCGGACACCGTGCGCAGGGTAACGCGCTTCACATACACAATTAAAGTTAGAATGACCGGAAACCGTCTGCAGAGGTGATCCCCGAATCCTGTCTCAGGGAGCCCCTGCTACTAACCACTGGATCATGAATTCTTTTATATTTGATACAGTGAAGTCAAATGATGAGCTTTAGCCTGCTTGCAGCCACCACTAGGGGGAGCTCACTGCACATTGTTTATACATTACACACAGTAGTACACAAGCTGCATAAATCTAATATATAAAGCTGAGTGTGTGTGTGTGTGTGTGTGTGTGTGTGTGTGTGTGTGTGTGTGTGTGTGTGTGTGTGTGTGTGTGTGTGTGTGTGTGTCCGGGATTGGCATCTGCACCGTCGCAGCTACAGCCACAAAATTTTGCACACTCACACGTCTGGACCCCGAGAGCGTCATATACTATGTTGTGAGGCGAAATTTTAACCCCGCGCGTTCCAATTTACCAATCAATTTTGCCCCTATCTACATAATGGGGAAAAAGTGAAACGAAAAGTGTATCCGCACCGTCGCATTTACAATCACAAAATTTTGCACAGACACCTCATGTGACCCAGGGAACGCCGTAGACTATGTTTTGACAGAAAAATGTAACCCCGCGCTTTACAGTTACTCTCCAAAAAACATGGCTCCATTAAAGTAAATGGAGCCTGGAACTACAGGTTATTAGTAGCAGCTGTGATTGGTTGCTATAGGAACAAAAGACATTCATAGTATAAGAAGCTTATATGTGAGGCAATACGATGTCGGTGGGGAGACGGATAGAGACAGACAGAGAGACAAACAGAGAGAGTCAGACAGAGAGACAGACAGAGAGACAGACAGGGAAAGAGACAGAGAGATAGAGACAGACAGTGAAAGAGACAGACAGTGAAAGAGACAGAGACAGACAGTGAAAGAGACAGACAGAGACAGACGGGGAAAGAGACAGACAGAAACAGACCTGGAAAGAGACAGACAGAGACAGACCTGGAAAGAGACAGACCTGGAAAGAGACAGACCTGGAAAGAGACAGACCTGGAAAGAGACAGACCTGGAAAGAGACAGACCTGGAAAGAGACAGACCTGGAAAGAGACAGACGGGGAAAGAGACAGACAGACATGCAGACAGGGACAGAGACAGGCAGACAGGGAAGGAGGAGACAGCCAGAGAGACAGACAAAGATAGATGGGGAAAGACACAGACATTGATAGAGACAGACGGTGAAAGAGACAGGGAAATAGAGACAGACAAGGAAAGAGACAGACAGAGACAGGCATACAGGGAAAGAGACAGACAGGAAAAGACACAGACAAAGATGGGGAGACAGACTGGGAAAGAGACAGACCTAGAAAGAGACAGATGAGGAAAGAAACGGAGAGATAGAGACAGACAAAAAAAGAGACAGATAGATGGGGAAAGAGACAGACAGGGAAAGAGACAGACGGAGCACATTACTTTGCCAATTTAGTAAATCTGTGTGGAATATCTGTGGTGTTGAAATATATGTTGTGAAATGCTTCTATTAGCCTAATTTTTACCTTTTAATAATTACATTTATATCTATTTGTTTTGTGGTTTTGTGTGCAGAATACATATTTGTTAATACATTCTATTTTGTTAACAGCAGTTATTAACCCGGGTGAAGCCGGGTAGTACAGCTAGTGTAATGATTAAACCCATTAAAGGGTTTGACAAGCTAGTTTTCAGGTTATCAGTATCAGATGGGGGAGGTCTAACAGCCGACACCCACACAGATAAAAAAAAAAAAGTCACCTGCTAGCCTCTGATTGGCGGGCGGCTACCATTGCAGAGAGTTCCACTGCGCGGCAAAAATCATCTGAAGTAAAGCGCAGATGGCTGCAGCCCCCGGTATAGGGCCGCGATCGTCAGGGGGCACCGAGGGAATGAAGGACAGGTGAGATTTTTTTAACATGTTTGTATGTGAAAACGGCATAATGTGGCATAAACAGGGGACATTATTACAGGATAGGACATTGCTAAAAGAAGGGGACAAGGATGGACACATTTCTACAAGGGTGACAATATGGGCACATTACTATAAGATTGGGCACATTACTATAAAATTGGGCACATTACTACAGGATGGGGCACATTACTACAGAGGACAAGGATGGGGCACATTACTACAAAGGACAGGGATGGGCACATTACTACAGAGGACAAGGATAGGGCACATTGCTACAGAGGACAAGGATAGGGCACATTGCTACAGAGGACAAGGATGAGGCACATTACTACAGAGGACAAGGATGAGGCACATTGCTACAGAGGACAAGCATGGGGCACATTGCTACAGAGGACAAGCATGGGGCACATTACTACAGAGGACAAGGATAGGGCACATTACTACAGAGGACAGGGATGGGCACATTGCTACAGAGGAGAAGGATGAGGCACATTACTACAGAGGACAAGGATGAGGCACATTGCTACAGAGGACAAGCATGGGGCACATTACTACAGAGGACAAGGATGGGGCACATTACTACAGAGGACAGGGATGGGCACATTACTACAGAGCACAAGGACAGGGCACATTGCTACAGAGGACAAGGATAGGGCACATTGCTACAGAGGACAAGGATGAGGCACATTACTACAGCGGACAAGGATGGGGCACATTGCTACAGAGGACAAGGATGGGGCACATTACTACAGAGGACAAGGATGGGGCACATTACTACAGAGGACAAGGATGGGGCACATTACTACAGAGGACAAGGATGGGGCACATTGCTACAGAGGACAAGGATGGGGCACATTACTACAGAGGACAAGGATGGGGCACATTACTACAGAGGACAAGGATGGGGCACATTACTACAGAGGACAAGGATGGGGCACATTGCTACAGAGGACAAGGATGGGGCACATTGCTACAGAGGACAAGGATGGGGCACATTACTACAGAGGACAAGGATGGGGCACATTACTACAGAGGACAAGGATGGGGCACATTACTAATTACTACAGAGGACAAGGATGGGGCACATTACTACAGAGGACAAGGATGGGGCACATTACTACAGAGGACAAGGATGGGGCACATTACTACAGAGGACAAGGATGGGGCACATTACTACAGAGGACAAGGATGGGCACATTACTACAGAGGACAAGGATGGGGCACATTACTACAGGATGAGGACATTGCTAAAAGAAGGGGACAAGGATGGGCACATTACTACAGAGGAAAAGAATGGCACTACAAGGAACATGGATGGGCACATTACTACAGGATGGGGACAAGATGGGCAAATTACTTCAGAGGACAAGGATGGGCACGTTAATACAAGATGGGTCATTGCTAAAAGAAGGGGATAAGGATGGGCACATTACTACAAGGGGACATAGATGGGCTCATTACTACAGGATGGGGACAAGATGTGCACATTACTACAAGAAGGGGATAAAGACGGGGACACTACCACAGGATTGGGACAAGATGGACACATTACTACAGGAGACATGGATGGGTACATTACTACAAAAAGGAGATAAGGATGAGGACATTACCACAGGATGGGACAAGATGGGCACATTACTACAGGCGACAAGATGGGCACATTATCATGACTGTTGGGGGGAGAGGATATAATGATTAACCTCTCTCCCCAGCAGTCATTATCTACTCTCCCATACCCCCCAGCAGTCATGATAATGACTAATGGGGAGGGGGAGAGGAGATAATCATTATCTCTCTCCCCCTCCCCTCTAGCAGTCATTATTGGATAACTTTTTGTTATTAGAGCTACAAATATCACAAAATTATGGCTTTTTCGAGAAGTGACACACCACCCGAGTTATGCTTGTTTTCTTTATATGAATTTTGACACACCAAGCTCAAAAGGTTAGCCATCACTGGTGTAGTATGAAGCCCAGCCTGTGACCTTAATCCAGATGCTCAGATATACTGGTAACAACCAAGTGTCCAACAGTATGCGGGAGCCTAATATCAAAGGAAACCACCAGCAGGATTTTCCCATATACAGTGCAGGCAGTACCATACTGGCACTACGATGCTGAATCCAACCATATGCTAATGAGCGCAGGGACTAGTCACAAGGGCGTTACTTCCTGCCCTCATTCCACCCTCTTAGCGTGGTAGCACATCCACAGTGGTGTATTAACATGCTATTTAATGTAGCATCACCAGCGGTGACGCGCATACCTGTGTCCGCTGATCTGAATGCATGGCACTTCCGGTCATGCACACTAGACCTCTCTGAAGCCGGAACGCGTACACGCGGCTTAATACTGTGCATGACTGGACGTGCCCGGCATTCAGATCAGTGGTCATAGGTAGGCGCTGCACCGCTGGTGATGATGCATTGAATAGCATGTTAGTACGCCCCTGTGAGCATGCTTACATGCTAAGGCTATGTGCGCACGTAGCGTTCTGTCCAGCTTCAAATCGCTGCAGAAACAGTCCGTAATGAAAAAAAAAAGCCGATTCCATGTGCTCTGACTGCAGCCCCTCCCATAGACAGAGCAGGAGCTGCCGGCAAAGCGCAGGAAAGAAGTGACATGTCACTTCTTAGAACGCGCGCTTCGGGCAGCAGCCGAAGCGCTGCGCTCTAATACGCCACGTGCGCATGGCTCCTGCACAATCTCCATAGATTGTGCTGGGGACGCAGGACGCATGCAATTACACAACGTGCGCACATAGCCTAAAGCCCACTTTACACGTTGCAATTAGTTGTACAATCGCATTTGCGATGTGACACGCCCAGGTTGCATACGGGATCTATGAGATTTCACGTTGGTCGTTCATTTGCTGTCACACGTGCGTTAGTAGTCTATGTTAAATTGATCAATGTTATGTGCGATCCTTTAGATCATGTGTTCTGTGACGTATGCATTGGGCACCTTTTTTTTTTTTTTATTTATTGACTTGCCAAGCGTGTGTAATGTGTAGGGATGTGTTTTTACTATGTCATCTGCCATTCAGCTCTGCTACATGGCCGCTAACAGCAGACACAGACAGCCATGTAGCAGAGCTGAATGGCCGCTGACAGCAGACACAGACAGCCATGTAGCAGAGCTGAATGGCAGATGACACAGACAGAGCCGCACTGTCAGAATGAACTCGGGTGAACCTCACCCGACTTCATGGTCATGCTGCGGCTCTGTCTGTGTCGCGTCCTGATTAGCGGTCACCTGTGAAGGACTCACCGGTGACCGCTAATCTCCTAAATTACAGAAGTTAGCAGCCCTCTCTCATACTCACCGATCCCTGTTCCCCGGCGCTGCACGGCGTTCACACTGCTCCGGCGGCTTTTACTGTTTTGAAAAAGCCGGCCGCCCATTAAACAATTTCGTATTCCCTGCTTTCCCCGCCCATCGGCGCCTATGATTGGTTACAGTGAGACACGCCCCCACGCTGAGTGACAGGTGTCACACTGCACCCAATCACAGCAGCCGGTGGGCGGGTCTATACTGTGTAGTGAAATAAATAAATAAATAATTAAAAAAATGGCGTGCGGTTCCCCCCAATTTTAAAACCAGCCAGATAAAGCCATACGGCTGAAGGCTGGTATTCTCAGGATGGGGAGCTCCACGTTATGGGGAGCCCCCCAGCCTAACAATATCAGCCAACAGCCGCCCAGAATTGCCGCATACATTATATGCGACAGTTCTGGGACTGTACCCGGCTCTTCCCGATTTGCCCTGGTGCGTTGGCAAATCGGGGTAATAAGGAGTTATTGGCAGCCCATAGCTGCCAATAAGTCCTAGATTAATCATGTCAGGCGTCTATGAGACACCCTCCTTGATTAATCTGTAAATTACAGTAAATAAACACACACCCGAAAAAATCCTTTATTAGAAATAAAAAACACAAACATATACCCTGGTTAACCACTTTAATCAGCCCCAAAAAGCCCTCCATGTCCGGCGTAATCCAGGATGCTCCAGCGTCGCTTCCAGCGCTGCTGCATGGAGGTGACCGGAGCTGCAGAATACACCGCCGCTCCGGTCACCTCCACGCAGGTAATGAAGACAGCCGGCGATCAGCTGCTGTCACTGAGGTTACCCGCTGTCACTGGATCCAGCGGTGGCCGCGGGTAACCTCAGTGACAGCTCAGCTGATCGCGCTACTCACCTCAGTTGCTGCGTGGAGGTGATAGGAGCGGCGGTGAGTAGCGCGATCAGCTGAGCTGTCACTGAGGTTACCCGCGGCCACCGCTGGATCCAGTGACAGCGGGTAACCTCAGTGACAGCAGCTGATCGCCGGCTGTCTTCATTACCTGCGTGGAGGTGACAGGAGCGGCGGTGTCTTCTGCAGCTCCGGTCACCTCCATGCAGCTGCGCTGGAAGCGACGCTGGACCATCCTGGATTACGCCGGACATGGAGGGCTTTTTGGGGCTGATTAAAGTGGTTAACCAGGGTATATGTTTGTGTTTTTTATTTCTAATAAAGGATTTTTTCGGGTGTGTGTTTATTTACTGTAATTTACAGATTAATCATGGAGGGTGTCTCATAGACGCCTGGCATGATTAATCTAGGACTTATTGGCAGCTATGGGCTGCCAATAACTCCTTATTACCCCGATTTGCCAACGCACCAGGGCAAATCGGGAAGAGCCGGGTACAGTCCCAGAACTGTCGCATATAATGTATGCGGCAATTCTGGGCGGCTGTTGGCTGATATTGTTAGGCTGGGGGGCTCCCCATAACGTGGAGCTCCCCATCCTGAAAATACCAGCCTTCAGCCGTATGGCTTTATCTGGCTGGTTTTAAAATTGGGGGGAACCGCACGCCGTTTTTTTTAATTATTTAATTATTTATTTCACTGCACAGTATAGACCCGCCCACCGGCTGCTGTGATTGGGTGCAGTGTGACACCTGTCACTCAGCGTGGGGGCGGGTCTCACTGCAACCAATCATAGGCGCCGGTGGGCGGGTAAAGCAGGGAATACGAGATTGTTTAATGGGCGGCCGGCTTTTTCAAAACAGTAAAAGCCGCCGGAGCAGTGTGAACGCCGTGCAGCGCCGGGGATCGGGGATCGGTGAGTATATGAGAGAGGGGGATAGACTGACATGGACAGAGAGTGAGGGACAGAGATAGTGACCGACTGACAGAGATTAGTGAATGACAGACATTGTGAGGCGCTTCAGAACGCAGCTTTTCAGCTGCGCTCTGAAGCGGACCTTTTTTAAGCTGCGGTGCAGAGCGCACACCTGCGCACATAGCCTCAGACACCAAAATCGTATGAGGGATGTCACACGTTACAATTGACTAGGTTCATACAACAAAACGCTCAATTCTAGAGAATGATACGATGTGTTTGCGATCAACGGTTTTGCGTTCAATCCTGATCGCAAGTAGATGTCACACGCAGATACCTCACAAACGATGCCGGATGTGCGTCACTTACAACTTGACCCCAACGACGGATTGTGAGATATATTGAAGCGTGTAAAGTGGGCTTAAGAGTGAGGAATAAAAGCAGGAACTAACGCCCTTGTGACTAGTCCCCCGCCTCATTAGCATATCATAAAGGATCTTTAGAAATACTTTTTCTAAAGATCTCTTTATCTATGCGAGTGTATACAGGGACAGTTAGGCAGGGATTAGCAATATGCACCCAGAACTGCTCGTGGATCTGGGTGCATA
Source organism: Anomaloglossus baeobatrachus (assembly GCF_048569485.1). Taxonomy (NCBI): domain Eukaryota; kingdom Metazoa; phylum Chordata; class Amphibia; order Anura; family Aromobatidae; genus Anomaloglossus; species Anomaloglossus baeobatrachus. Next base: position 40,993,333 of record NC_134357.1, on the reverse strand, counting down.
TTGCACCTGACAGGTTCCCTTTAAGGAAAAGTGTCCATAGTGCAAATTATAAGGACAGACAAAAAATGAAAAAGTTATCAAAGAGTATTTGAAAAATAGATTTAACATAAAAACAATAGGTAATTTTCTGATGACACATTCCTTTTGAAAACAAGCAGAGCGGGGAGACTCGTCACCTGGTGACTCCGCTGCTTTATAGGCCGCTCGGCTTGACTGACAGGTCACACACTATTTATGTATAGGGAGAGACCTGTCAATCATCCTGAGGCGCACAGGGAGATCTGGTGGGGATCCGCCCGGTGATGAATCTCATTGTTCGCCATATTTTCGCTCAGGTCATAAAACATGTCGCTGATTCATGTCACTCATGGCTTAGCCAGAAGAATGACTGACAGGCTCCATTACCGTGGTCCTGCCATCATAGTGGTTTCAGTGTGTGGCACTATGCCTTTGTGATTGGTGCAGGTCTGACCCTTGTGGCTCGCTCTTTTCGTGGCTCATTGTTTTTCAGGAAGGGATTCTTTTGCCTTTTCTACCAATCATTGTACCTGTACAGCTTTGGATCAACCCCCGTTTAAGGGCTATACCCCTCTCCTAAATTGATGCCATACTGGTAGGGTATGCCCCTTATTAATGGTGGGTGGTCCAGAACTCCCACAGATCCGTAAAGCCGCTTTACACGCTGCGACATTGCTAAAGCGATGTCGTTAGGGGTCACGGAATTCGTGACGCACATCCGGCCTCGTTAGCGATGTCGTTGCGTGTGACACCTACGTGCGATTGAAACTCATCGCAAACACGTGCAAAATCGCTAATTGTTGACATGCCCCCCTATTCCCAATTATCATTGCTGCTGCAGGTACAATGTTACTCGTCGTTGCTGCGGCAGCACACATCGCTATGTGTGACACCGCAGGAACGAGGAACATCACCGTACCTGCGGCCGCCGACAATGCGGAAGGAAGGAGGTGGGCGGGATGTTATGGCCGCTCATCTCCGTCCCTCCGCTTCTATTGGGTGGCCGCTTACTGACATCGCTGTGATGCTGAACGAACCGCCCCCTTAGAAAGGAGGCGGTTCGCCGGTCACAGCGACGTCGCTAGGTAGGTAAGTAGTGTGACGGGTCAGTGCGATTTTGTGCACCAGGGGCAGCGATTTGCCCATGACGCACAAACGATGGGGGACGGGTACGCACGCTAGTGATATCGCTTGCGTGTAAAGCGGCCTTTAGAATGAAGGGGCTGCAGGGCTGATTTTCCTCTGCACAGTGGCGCCCCCAGCTGTGGCTGCTTTCACACATCCGGCATGAGCTGTGCGGCTCAATCCGGCTGTGCAAGCTATGCACGGATGCGGTGAAAACACTGCATCCTTTGCATAAGTTTTTCCCATGCGGCCCATCCGGTTTTTGCCGCTTCCGGCATGCTACTGAGCATGCGCAGTGGCAAAAACCGCATGCGGCGGCCGGATGCGGTGTTTGCAGCATCGCAAAAAAATGCGCCGCATCGGTAGGATGCGGCGCGATGCGGGTTTTTTTGCCGCCCGAAAAAACGTGCCAGGCAACGTTCCATCCGGCCGCCGCATCGGCTAAATCTGCCGCATGCGGCAAAAACCGGATGAACGCAAGGCCATGCGGCACAATGCGGCACTAATTAAAGTCTATGCAGGGAAAACGCAACCGGCAGCAAAAAAAACGGTTGCGATTTTCCTGCAAAGTGCCGGATTGTGCCGCATAGGAAGGAGAACTGCCGCATAGCTCTGTGCAGCTGCTACTTGTGAACACGGCCCGAGCACTGGATCCACTCTGCAGGGGATACACTGTCCCTTTAAGAGATGGGATGAATACCACTTTAAGTGCAGAAAGCCATTTCCCTGCTCGTTTTTTTTGGCCTGGAATATTTGCATTCACTGACAGCAAGCAGAGATCTTCCTTGTCCTGACGGCTGCAGCCTGTCACTGTAGAACTACACCTCCCAGCATGCACTGAGTGAGCGCAGGAAGCAGAGCCTGCTGGGAGTTGTGGTTCTGCCCCCGGTTGTTTTCCGTACAGGACAAGTCTCTGCCTGTTTATAAGTGGAGGAGGCGGCGGCTCCCGGCAGTCATCAGCTGCACACTCCTCCTCCCCCGCTGCAGAGACCGGGGACACTGCGGGCGGACACGGCCTCCTCTGCCATCATGCACCGGATCATGTATGTACAGCTTCACTTATCACTGTAGTATCAGTAGTAGCACTGCCATCCTCACCCGCCGCCTCCATGCTGCTCTGTGCCGGCTCCTCTTAGTCCCCCTGTGTTTTGCTTCTGTTGTCATAGTAACGGCGGCCGACCCGGAGCGGAGTACGGAAGCCTGCGGGTCCCAAAAAGCGTAAACAACATTACGCGAGGCCCCATTGGCAGGGTTACACGTGGCAGGCAGCCCAGGCGTAATGTGTGTCCATGGACCAATGCCAGTTATTGCGGCAGTGCACATTTCTGCCCACAGACTGATGGCTGAATGTAAAAAAATCAAGTGCGTTACTTTGACCCGTATTTCAGATCAATTCGCCTATTATAAATCAATGGGTGCGCAAAACACGGATAACATACGGGCGACCATCCAGATGTGGTACCACAGGCACAGATCAGAGCAGTTATTAATGTATGATGCAGAAAAAATCTATACAAAATCAATATATGGGGCCTTATCAGCCCATAACGCCTCAGAACGCACAATTCCACCTGCCCTGGACGTGATAATCGCCCCCGACCTCTTTGGCTCCGGTGGCACCAATATGGCCGCCCCTCGTATTTGGCTTTTTATTACTTATTGAATTGTTGATGTAAAAACCGGATGCCCCATGGGTGGGAAAAAAATGGTTTATTTTTGAGGACGAAAAATAGGATTTTGCATGTCGGCGCCTGAATGCGGCCATCGGTCATCCATTTTACACTGATCAAACACATAAATCAATCTGTCTATGGGTCTACTCACATGTCCGCGGTTTGTTTTTTTTGTTTGTAATGTATACTGGGGGTGTTGCTTTTTACCAGTGTGCTGTATCTGTTTTATCGTCAGTGTTTCGTCCATTTTTCTTCTCAGCGGTAAAAAGAAAATGAAGCGTCTCTCACCTATTAGGGCGCATTTGGACATCCGATCAAGAATCGCAACGCACGGACTCAGCAGCCTAAGGCTAGGTTCACATTTCCGTTAAATTGTATCAGTCACAATCCGCGGCTCTGGTAAACAACGGAATCCGTTTAGTGGATTCCGTTGTGTCCCATAGACTTGTATTAGTGGCGGATTGCGACTGATTACCTTGCGTTGCATCCGCTGCGCTCAGTCGTTTTTGGACTGAGCGCTGGGCGGAAACAACGCAGAATGTAACGTTTTTCGGGCTGTCAAAATTAACACACCGCGCAGGAATCCGTCAAGCTTGTAATCTTTGTCTAGTGCTGGATTCCGTCTTACGACAGAAGCCAGCGCTGGATTCCGTCATGCTCTACTGAGCATGCCCAGCATGTTTGGCACACCCACTGGGCTGTCCCAAACACAAACGGATCATGACTCATGTCCAAAAACGGACGCACAGCGGATGTAACGGATCAGGTTTTTTTTCACAGGATTCCTGTGAAAGGAACTCTGTGAAAAACACATCCGTCGCGTCAGTTGACATCTAAAAAACGACTGATCCGTCGCTGACGGACCTAACGGATTTACAACGGAAATGTGAATCTAGCCTAATAAGCATGGGTTTGGCTCAGGCGTGTGTTGCAGTCCACGATTGCAAGGATGTCTGTATGCGACCTCATGGGGAATGTGGTGCCAGGTTTTTGCTCCCCCATCTGAGAGCAGCATAATACAGAGATCCTGATTCCAGGGATGTGTCACTTACTGAGCTGTTTTGCTGTCATTTTGATAAAATCAATGTTTTCTCTGCTGCAGATCCAGCCGTTAGGGCTCTTTTCCACTTGCGATTTTGTGGTGCGAGTGCAACCCGATAAAACATCGCACCAGTGTTAATCAATGAGGCAGTTTTCTCTTTCATGTTATTTCACGATACGAATCGTGCTCTCAGTGCAATCGCAGCATGCTGTATTTTGCAGCGAGTCTCGGCTCACACAACCCCATGCAAGTCAATGGGAGCGCATGAAACATCGCACTGCACTCACATGTCATCCGACCGCAGTGCAATGTTTCAGCAGAGACAGACAGCGGAGGAGATGAGGATGAATAAATATCAATCTACAAAATGCCTGGATTAATACATTAAAAAAAATATATTGCATCAATACACTGTAATTAAGATTAAATATATTGCACCAAAAATCTATATTGCACCGATAAAACTATACTACAGCAAAAAATAGGGCCTATTGCAGATATAGAGATTGTACTAATAAGGATATATTGCAGCAAAATTAATGCCAACTGCACAAAGAGAGGACAATATTGCACTGATAAAATTATAGCACCAAATGTAGTCTATTGCACATATATAGATCAATATTGCACTAATAGGAAATATTGCAGCACAATTAAGGACTATTGCACATAGGTCAATATTACACTAACAGAAATATACTGCACCAAGTTTAGGGCTTATAACCTATACAAAGGTCAGTATTGCACATGTGGAACTATAATACAAAAGTTATAATATATTGCATATATATAAATCTATATTGTGCCAATAGGACTAGTACCATATAGTCCACACACTACCACTGCACCCAGCTTATAGTACAGAAAAGTAAAATGTTAGAACATCTTGTGTGCATGCAAAAGATCCCTGTGCGAGATAAACAATAAGACCAAAACAACAATAAACAGTGAGCAGAAGGATACACCTGGGAATGGAGTCACACATGTACGACCATGCTGGACACCAACCCCTACGTACGTTTCGGTTTTCCTTCTTTATGGGGTGGAGCACATCAAGTTGTCCTGTAATGATAATCTACTGCTGATTAATGTAGTTTTGATAAAATTACTGTTTAATCAGCCTAGTAAGTGACATCACAGGAATCAGAGTCTCTGCCGCTACATTATGCTGCTCTCAGATTACGTGGCAAAAACCTGGTGTTAGATTCTCTTTAAACTGTATTAAAAAAACAGCATGGATAGCCTCTGCGCTGTTTTTTGTTTTTGTTTTTTTTTTCCTCTATTGATAGATTTACTGTACCTGCTCTTCCTCCCGTTCTACAGCAGAAAACAAAACCACAACTTACCCAAAAATCTAACTTAAAGGGGTATTCCCATCTCCAAGATCCTATTTTAAAATGTAATAGGTGTAATAATAACAAGAATATTAGCAAATATCTTACCTAATGTGCAGGGAGTTTCAGGACCTTAGGCATCCATGGTTACATCCAGGCATATGGTTGCTGGTGGCCATAACCATGGATGCCTAAGTTTGCAATGCCCTGCACATGAGGTAAGAGACATGGCTATACTAAGAAAACTATACTACGTTTTTAATTGGAGGCATTTGCGAATATTCTTGTGATTACACCTACTACGTATTGGGATAGGAGCTCGGAGATGGGAATACCCCTTTAAACCAATGTGTATCCCCTGATAAATACTATAGTCCCCCGACCTCCGCAGAACCAGTATGCAATGGAAAAAGTTCTCTCATCTTTCTGCCTTTTTAAAATTCAATTTAAATTGATGCATGGATAATAGGAAATGACGGCTTTAATAAATCCAGGCCCATTTACATTTGTGAGAGTGTGTGGTATATCGGGAAGTGCTGAAGCTTTTTACAGGCCGCCATTCGCCATCCTAAAGTTAATGAGACAACGTGAAATATGCAGAAGTCTGAAATCTGGGAGCGACTCTGATGAAGGAGAATAGTTCATGCCCTCGATTATACCTTCCCGGACTGTCAGTCAGTGATTCAGACCTTTATAAGACTTGTAACCCCTTGTAATAAAAAAAAATATATAAAAAGGGGCAAATTTTATATTAAAAATCACTTTTTTTGTCTTTTAATGGCCCGGTAAGACCGGCAGTACAACAAAACCCAAACAAACCATAAACGGCCATGTCAGATATCATGACTCCACAGAACCAGGAATCGCTTTCTTTTGAGACCTCATACTTTGTTTAGAACAGGTCAACTTTATTTTTTTTCCCCAAAGGGCCATATTGTTAGATTGTACCACTCCAAGGGCCATAAAAATCTGATACGCTCATTGTAGTCTGAGATTAAAGGCCACTTTACACGCTGCAATATCTGTACCAATATCGCTAGCGAGCGTACCCGCCCCTGTCGGTTGTGCGTCACGGGCAAATCGCTGTCCGTGGCGCGCAACATCGCTTACACCCGTCACACGGATTTACCTTCCCTGCGACGTCGCTGTGGCCGGAAAACCGCCTCCTTTCTAAGGGGGCGGTTCGTGCGACGTCACACAGCAGCCGTTCAATAGAAGCGGAGGGGCGGCGCTGGGCAGGCGGAACATGCCGCCCACATCCTTCCTTCCTCATTGCCGGCGGCCGCAGGTACGATGTAGTTCCTCGTTCCTGCAGTGTCGCACATAGCGATGTGTGCTGCCGCAGTAACGAGGAACAACCTGCAACAGCAACGATATTCGGGAAAGGAACGACGCATCAACGATAAGGTGAGTAATTGTGATCGTTAACAGTCGTTCCTGCGTTTCACACGCAACAACGTCGCTAACGAGGCCGGATGTGCGTCACGAATTCCGTGACCCCCAACGACATCTCGTTAGCGATGTCGTTGCGTGTAAAGCGGCCTTTATGGAAGCAGACAACCTGGAAAGGGCCACGTGGCGGCACAGACTGTGACGGGGTGTACAGCAGAGCAAGGAGGGACAACGGGCCAAGGAACAATCCAAAGGGCTTTATTGGAACCACAAAGATAAAGCACCAAACATAAATATAGATACTTAAAGTCTGCAAGGAGTCCACAACAAAACAAAAGATCCAGGGGCACCGCCTGGTATTCTGATGCCAGGGAAAATAGGGCAATGGTCCTTATGAGTTCCTTGAGTCCAACCCACGTGGCCACTGATCTCTAGTCTGTAACTGTCCATACACCGGCTCTAGGATCCAGCCTCAGCTATTCCCTCCCAGAGGATCAATCTTCTTTCTTCAAGTTTCACACAGACTGACTGAATCTCCCAGGTAAGCAGAGAGTTTACACTAGTTGGACTCTAGGCCCTCCTCCCCCTACTCCCAGGAATGGAAGTGCCTCAAGAGGATACAACCTTGCACTATAGGGGGTGATTACCTACAACAATAGAAATGTACACAGAAGTAGTTCAAATAAGACAATGAACCAAGCTTGAAATAGGAATCTGTTCAGCAAGATACACCTCCCCCATATCCCACCATCACAACCTGTCCCCCCTTTTTAATAAGTGAGTATGCCATGAGGTCTACACAGACCTCTGGCCATCTCACTTACGTCCATGTTGCTCAGCTGTGAATAGTCTATGGTTCTTCTTGCTGGGACAGTCCATCAGCATTCTGGTGTTGGCTTCCACACTTGTATTGGATGGAAAAGCTGTAGGTAATCCCTTGTAGAGTGATAGGGTTGGAAGGACAAGCTTCCTTTTTGTGTCCTCCCTCACTCAAACTCTGCTTCCTGCACCCACAAATTGGCATTGTATATCTCCCACATCATTGCCTAGGAGAATGTCTGCAGGAAGGCTGCTCATCACACCGATTATGCATTGTTTTGCCCCAAAGCCATAATCCAGGGTCACTCTCGCTCTTGGAATATACCTCCGAGTACCTCCAGCCAATTCAATGACAATTCCTGGTCCCTTTTGAATTGCTTCTGGTTGAATTACTCGGGGATCTGCGATGGTGAGAAAAGCCCCAGTGTCACGAAAGCCAACAACTTTTTGGCCATCCAGCACAACCTCCTGTAGATGTTTATGCCGAAGATCATAAGAACTGGTGGCTGTGGCTCGCACTCCATAGACTCCTGGTAGGGAAGTCAACATATCAGAGTCACTTGGCAAATCATCAGGGCCAGAATCCAGCTCTTCTCCTGTTGAGGGTGTCTGTAGATAATGGACAGGCAAAGGTGGTCTGCAGCTGTTCTGCCTCTGAACACCTGGACAGTGAGCTTGCAGATGACCAGGCTGCCCACATTGATAACATCTGCGCTGCGTCTCACTCCTTCCAGTTTGCCTTCTGGAGAAGTAGGTAGGAGACCTTGGTGACTGATAGGGAGGTGCAGGTGCTGGAGGTGGTTGTTGATTTGGAGGATGACTCCACGGGATAGATGGGCATGTGGCCCGCAGATGCCCGGGATGCCCACAGCTATAACATCTTCGCTCTTCTACTTTCTCTCCTCGTTGCATTCCAGAAAATGTGGTAGAAACAACTTGAGGCACATACACACGGGTATCCACATGAGGTGGTGATCTGGGAGGTCGAGGAACATTGGGCACTGAAGGACAAGGAACCTCTGGGGTTGGGGAGCTGGTCATTTTTGCTCCCTCTGCTAGCAGCTTCTTCCACTGAGGCTTGATAGTGAGCACCTCATCAGCTAGAGCTGCAGCTTCCTCCACAGTGGCTGGTCTCCTTTCACGCACCCATTCCCGGATCTCAGCGGGGCACTTGAAGTAAAACTGCTCTTTTAGGAGGACCTGGAGGACGGTCTCCAAGGTTAAGGCCTCCTCTGCCTCCAGCCAACGATGCCACAGATGTTTGAGTTTGTGGGCATACATCTTGAAAGACACTTCCTCATCACATGCTAAAGTACGGAACTGAGTCCTGTAAGTGTCTGGTGTTACAGCATAATGTTCTAGAATAGTCTGTTTAATATCCGCATACTCACAGTTCCACCGAGGGTCCATAGCTCTATAGGCTGCGGCAGCTCCACCCTCTAAGAGCCCAACCAGATGCCGGACGTGCTCCCTTTCTGGGACTTCCATTAATCGACACTGATGCTCAAAAGTCCTGGAAGAAGCCCTCAATGTCACCAGCAGCCTCATTAAACTGCTTGAAGTCTTTGCGGGACACTCTGGGAAGTTCCCTCATGGTGGGTGCTGGGGTTACAGTCTGTCTGGAACCTCTCGCGGCTTCCACAGCGAGCTGCTTATCCAGCAATGCCATCTCCTCCATCCTGCGCTCCTTCTCTTTAGCTCCACGCATGACCTCCATCTTATATTCTATGGTGGTCTCCTCTCCCAGCAAGGCCATCTCCTCCTCGTACCACACAACCCACTGACTTTTTTGGGTATTTACCTCCGGCTGCCGTCTTTCTTCCGTTTGCTGTGGGGATCCTTCCTCCACGTCATTTTGCGCGCAGACTCCTTCTAGCGCCTCAATCAGCTGCTCCTTGGAGAGTCCTTTGAAACGAACTCCTACTTCACGGGCCTTTTGATTGCAGGCTCCCCAAAGTCCAGGTCTTGTACTCTGCAGTGCTGGTTCCTGATGTTGAGCCATTGTCCTCCATTCCTTCTGCTCTGATCCCAGCGCTGCCAACCAGTTTGTGACGGGGTGTACAGCAGAGCAAGGAGGGACAACGGGCCAAGGAACAATCCAAAGGGCTTTATTGGAACCACAAAGATAAAGCACCAAACATAAATATAGATACTTAAAGTCTGCAAGGAGTCCACAACAAAACAAAAGATCCAGGAGCACCGCCTGGTATTCCGATGCCAGGGAAAATAGGGCAATGGTCCTTATATGAGTTCCTTGAGTCCAACCCACGTGGCCACTGATCTCCAGTCTGTAACTGTCCATACACCGGCTCTAGGATCCAGCCTCAGCTATTGCCTCCCAGAGGATCAATCTTCTTTCTTCAAGTTTCACACAGACTGACTGAATCTCCTAGGTAAGCAGAGAGTTTACACTAGTTGGACTCTAGGCCCTCCTCCAGGCCCGGACTGACAGGCGGGACTTCTCCCGGTGGGCTGGCCGGTGGAGGGGTGAGGGGGCCGCCCCCCGCCTCTCCTGCACTCAGGGACGGCGTCAGCAGTGCACGCGGCATACCTGGGCAAATGCCGGGGCCCTGGAGAGCCGGGGGGCCCACTCGCCCTCGTCAGTTCTGGTGGCCACCTCGCCTTAGTTCTGCTGCCCCCGGGCTCTCCGGCGCTGTGTGGGCCCCCTCTCCACCGTGACCTGAGCGGTATGTGCCCTCCCCGTCCCCCCCCTCCCGGTGTTGTATGTGCTGGCCCCTGGAGCTGTGTGTGGGCCCCCCAGAGCCGCGTGTGTGGGCCCCTCAGAGCCACGTGTGCATCTGTATGTAGCAGAGCTATGTGTATGTATGTAGCAGATTCATGTATGTATGTAGCAGAGCTATGTGTGTATGTATGTAGCAGAGCTATGCGTGTATGTAGCAGAGCTATGTGTGTATGTATGTATCAGATTCATGTATGTATGTAGCAGAGCTATGTGTGCATGTATGTAGCAGAGCTATGTGTGCATGTATGTAGCAGAGCTATGTGTGCATGTATGTAGCAGAGCTATGTGTGCATGTATGTAGCAGAGCTATGTGTGCATGTATGTAGCAGAGCTATGTGTGCATGTATGTAGCAGAGCTATGTGTGTATGTATGCAGCAGAGCTATGTGTGTATGTATGTAGCAGAGCTATGCGTGTATGTAGCAGAGCTATGTGTGTATGTATGTAGCAGAGCTATGTGTGTATGTAGCAGAGCTATGTAGCAGAGCTATGTATGTAGCAGAGCTATGTATGTAGCAGAGCTATGTGTGTATGTATGTAGCAGAGCTATGTGTGTATGTATGTAGCAGAGCTATGTGTGTATGTGTGCAGCAGATCTATGTGTGTATGTGTGCAGCAGAGCTATGTGTGTATGTATGCAGCAGAGCTATGTGTGTCTGTATGCAGCAGAGCTATGTGTGTATGTATGTAGCAGAGCTATGTGTGTATGTATGTAGCAGAGCTATGTGTGTATGTGTGCAGCAGATCTATGTGTGTATGTGTGCAGCAGAGCTATGTGTGTATGTATGCAGCAGAGCTATGTGTGTCTGTATGCAGCAGAGCTATGTGTGTATGTATGCAGCAGAGCTATGTGTATTTTTGTGTTTGTCTTTAAATATGTATATGTATGTGTACGTATGTGTGTGTCTGCGTGTGGATGGGGCCCACTGGGACTCTTCCGCCCGGGGCCCACAAAAACCTGGAGCCGGCCCTGCCCGCACTGCCTGCTGTTTAAAATTATTTTGTGGCTGCCGCCACCCGCCGGCCGGCACTATAGCGGCGGGGTCCGGTGAGCGGCCCCCGCCGCCAATTTTCAATGCTGCTGGCCGCCGCCGGTATTATACCGCCAGTGCGCATGTGGGCTGCTTTGGTTTGAGTTCCAGGGCTGAATTTCAGTCCCAGTCTGGCCCTGCCCTTCTCCCCCTACTCCCAGGAATGGAAGTGCCTCAAGAGAATACAACCTTGCACTATAGGGGGTGATTACCTACAACAATAGAAATGTACACAGAAGTAGTTCAAATAAGACAATGAACCAAGCTTGAAATAGGAATCTGTTCAGCAAGATACACCTCCCCCATATCCCACCATCACACAGACATCTCACTCTCTAGAGTCCTGAACAGAGAGAAGTCCAAAATATCGACAGTCATAAATGGCTGTGGGCCATGCAGAATGGCATCATCTTCTAGACGGGGCCGCGAGCCACATCCAGCATCTTGTTTATGTTCTTCACTTGTTGTCCTGATGAAGGGGGCTGCGACCCCTGAAATGCGTTGACCTGAGCATACAGAAAAAAACATAAATTATTAACGTTCCAATGTGGTGATAGCGCAGCTGAAATACCCGTTTCCTCTCTGCAATAGACTATGTTTTGAGAGGAAATTTTAACCCCGCTCTTTAGTTATTCACCAAAAAACCTGCTTACATTAAAGTCAATAGAGCTGGGAGCTACAGGTCATGAATAGGAACTGTGATCAGTTGCTATCGGCAACGAAGGACATTCTTAGTATAAGTAGCTTATGTGTGAGGCAGTACGATATCAGGAGAGAGAGGGCTCTTCTCCACTTGTGTTTTCAATGTGCGAGTGCGATCCGATAAAAAATCAGATCGCACCAGTGGTAATCAATGAGGCCGTGTCCTCTTGCTAAATTCACGACTCGTACTCTCGGTGAAATCGCAGCATGCTGCGATTTCACAGAGTCTCAGCTCTCGCACCCCCACGCAATCCTATGGGAGCGAGAAAAAAAAAATACAGATGGCATACGCATGTCACACGGATCCTTGACATTTGCATACAGCGTAGGACTAGCTACCGGAGGAATCTCCAGTAAAACCAGTCCTGGCCGCGGTAACATGCACTGAGCTCCAGAGTGCAGCCTGAACAGCGAGCGCAGAGCGATTGATTCCCCGGCGATTGCTGTTCAGTTCAGCACAGCTGCGGACACACCAGGGAGAACTCTGGAGCTCAGGTGACACCTCCGGAGTGCAGTGCAGGTAACCGTGGCCAGGCCTAGTATTAGGCCGGGGCCACACGGGGACTACTGCGATCAACTTGCATGACACTCGGCTCGTGCTGGCAGTACAGCAGAGCCGAGTGTCATGCGTGTGTCCTTGCAACTGAGGTCCGTTAGTGCGAGCAGACCTCAGCTGCGGGGGGCGGGCTGGCACTCAGGAGGGGAGGGAGGGATTTCTCCCTCTCTCCTCCGTAGTCGGCTATTGCAATTCTCGCACTGCACTGGCGGTACACCGGTGTACCGCGAGTGCAGTGCGATTTTTTTTTTTTTTTTTTTTTTTTTTTTTTTTTTCTCGCCCCATTCACTTGAATGGGTGCGAGAGAGAGTCTTGCATTACAATCGCAGCATGCTGCGATTGTTTTCTGGGTCCGATTAGGGCTGAGAAAATAATCGCTCATGTGTGCTGACACACAGGCTAGAATTGGTCCGAGGGGAATGCGATGTTTTATCGCACTCCACTCGCACTGTTTTTCTCGCCGTGTGGCTTAGGCCTAACTGGAGATTCCTCCGGTAGCCAGTCTGATGCTGCTTGCATAAACACTCATAGCACTCGCATGACTCTCGCATGTCATACGGATGCTATGTGAGAGAAAAAAAAACACCGTACACAAACCACATGCAGATCATACACAGGACACTCGACTCACATTTTGAGCCGAGTATCCCTGTGATATTATTTTTTTTTTTTTTAATTTATTTATTTATTTATTTATTTATTTTAAACGCAATTGGAGAAGAGCCCAAACAGAGAGAGGAGGAGACAGGGAGAGAGACAGACGGCTAGAGCTAGACAGACAGAGAGAGGGACAAATACAGAGAGGGTGGGAGAGAGACAGAGGCTGGGGTCACATGGGGATTACTGCGATCCCCTCGCATGGTCTCGGCTCGCGCTGGCAGTACAGCAGAGCCGAGTGTCATGCGAGTGTCCCTGCGACTGAGGTGCAACTGTGCGAGCAGACCTCAGCTGGGGGGGCGGGCCGGCACTGAGGAGGGGAGGGAGGGATTTATCTTCCTCGTGCCTCCGTAGCTGGCTATTGCCATTCTCGCCCTGCACTCGCGGCACACTGGTGTACCACCAGTGCAGTGCGATCTTTCTCTCGCCCCATAGACTTGAATGGGTGCGAGAGAAAGAGGCTCTCATTACAGTCGCAGCATGCAGTGATTGCTTTCTCGGTCCGATTAGAGCTGAGAAAATAATAGATCATGGGTGTTGACACACAGGCTAATATTGGTCCGAGTGTTTTATCGCACACCACTCGCACATTTTTTCTCGCCATGTGGCTTAGGCCAGAAAGTTACTATACCAGGCAACGCTGGGTAGTACAGCTAGTGTATGTGTGTGTGTAATAAATATATATATATATATATATATATATATATATATATATATATATATATACCGTATATATTTTCTTCTTCTTTTTTTTTTCTTTTGTCTGTTTGAAAACTGGAAAGCCGACAGACCGGGAGCAAAACGAGGGCACTTCTTCTTCCCTTTTTTTTTTTTTTTTTTTTTTCTTTTCAAGTGAATCACAAAACCGGAAATACAAAAGAACCTAAAAGAAAAGTTTAAACACAAAAGTCTCCTGTAAATTTGCCCTTTTTACCTCCTTCCATAGAAGCCCAGGCGCTTTCAGTGCACTTGCTTAGTTGCATGTCACTGGGACCACATTGCATTAGAAGACAGCTGGTAATGAAGCCGCTTCTGTCTTTGATGGAATCTCCCTTATATTTTTACGTGGAACAAAGCAACACAGACATTGACATCTGCCGGGAACTCTGTACAGTGTCAGCTCCCTGCCCATCCCTGCAAATTGACCTTTCACTCGCATAAGCCAAATTACCTCTGAGATGGATTAGATAAAGCAGTCAGGTCAGCGTCTGCGAGATGTGAGCTGCAAACTGCTAGAAGTCTGAACAGCGCCGTACAGTGTGTATGGGGCCAAGAAAGTGAAGGGTCATGTACAGTGGGGAAAATAAGTATATGATCCTCTGCCGATTTTGCAAGTTTTCTCTTCTTCAAAGAATGAATAGGTCTGTAATTTTTAATGTAGGTACACTGCAACTGACACAGAACCCCCAAAAAATCCAGAAAATAACAACATTATAGGATTTTTAAATAATTAATTAATTTGCATTTTATTGCATGAAATAAGTATTTTATATAATAGAAAAATAGAACTTAATATTTGGTAGAAACCTTTGTTTGCAGTTACAGAGGTCGGATGTTTCCGGTAGTTCTTGACCAGGTTTGCACACACTGCAGCAGTTATTGTGGTGATTCCTCCATAAAGATCTTCTCTAGATCTCTCAGGTTTCGGGGCTGTCACTGAGAAACATTGAGTTTCAGCTTTCTACAAAGATTTTCTATTGGGTTCTGGTCTGGAGGAAATATAGGGTGGTGTAGATTTTTGTGGGTGAGAGTGATAAGTTTATGTTGTACTCTGTAGCGAATGGGCAACCACTGGCACAAGGTGGAGGCATCGGTGTAACTGTTGGACAGAAATACAACCCTGGCTGCTGCTTTCAGGATAGATTGGATTGGAAAGGGTTTAGTAAGAGGGTGATCGATGAGTAGAGAGTTGCAGTCATCAAGATCAGAATGAATCTGAGCAACAGTGTTTTGTAGTCTCAAAGATAAGAGTAGGTCGTATTCTGGAGATGTCTTTAAGGGGAAGGTGACATGAGCAGGCGAGTAATTGTAAATAGGAAGTGAAGGAAAGTTCTGAGTCCAATATAACCCCAAGACAGCGAGTGTGCTTTTTGGGAATAATGGTTGAAATGGAAATATTAGGCTTAAGAAGGTTAGTAGAAGGTGAAAACACAAGACATTCAGTTTTGGTAATTTTCAGTTTCATAGAAGGAGGACCTGATGTAAGAGACAACAGACAGACAATCACCATTATTTGGCTAGTGATGTTGTGAGAAGATGCGTATAATTGAGTGCAATCAACATAGAGATGACACTAAGGGGTACTTTACACGCTGCGACATCGCTCAAGCGATGTCGTTGGGGTCACGGTGTTTGTGACGCACATCCAGCGCTGTTAGCGACGTCGCAGCGTGTGACAGGCTGGAGCGACCTAAAACAATCTGAAAAAAGACAAATCGTTTGTTTTGGAGAGGTCGTTTAATAACAAAAAATCGTTGTCTGGTCAGTAGCGATGTTGTTTGTTGTTCCTGCGGCAGCACACATCGCTATGTGTGACACCGCAGGAGCGACGAACATCTCCTTACCTCCGTCCACCGGCAATGAGGAAGGAAGGAGGTGGGCGGGATGTTACATCCCGCTCATCTCCGCCCCTTCGCTTCTATTGGGCGGCCGCTTAGTGACGTCGCGGTGACGCCGAACGCACCTCCCCCTTGAGGGAGGGATTGTTAGGCGGTCACAGCGACGTCGCTGAACAGGTATGTGCGTGTGACGCTGCCGTAGCGATAATGTTCGCTACGGCAGCGATCACCACATATCGGCCGTACGACGGGGGCGGGTACTATCGCGCTCGACATCGCTAGCAATTGCTAGCGATGTCGCAGCGTGTAAAGTACCCCTAAATCTGGTGATGGCTTGTCCAATAGTGTATAGAGAGAAGAGGAGGAGGCCTGAACCTTGAGGAACCCCAACAGTAAGGGAAAGGGGAAAGGAGAGCCAGCAAAATATACAGTAAAGGAGCGGTTAGAGAGGAGAGATCGGTGTCCGTGAGCCCTATAGAGCCGAGTATAGTGAGAAGAACCTAATGTCCAATTATCCAATTATTTAAGGAAAAAAGTATAGTACTCTGTATGTTTCTTTAAATATGAACTTTACTATGGAATATTTTAGTCTTCTACACTTTAATTTTGTAGTGTAGTGCATTTTATAGCCTACTTCCTGACCACTAATATATATTTGGTTGTCCAAACTCTTCCCAACAGAATATATTGAGTGGAATGGAGGGTTAGATCAAGCATGTTCCATTTTTAACACTTCCAATCCTTTGTTCCTAAAAGGATATCTGTTGTGTTTCCACGAAAATCAGCCCTACCCCAAAAATCTGCCCTTGCAGGAATTTTCCGCCTTTTCGGAGTAAAGCTTAAATATCGGCCCTTCCCTTAAAATTAAGCCCTGGTTGCGGTTTAATAATGAATTGTCCATGCAGCTAAAAAGTTAAAGATGCTTACTGCAGAACACTTCATCATAGAAAGCCGAGACCCCCAAAAGAGAGAAGAAAGAAGTCAGAAGACCCCGCAATCACACTCACCAGACCGCAAATGGGGGACCCATGGTGGAACATACGTAGAACGAATATATATATATATATATATATATATATATATATCACACACACACACACACACACTGATATCGCACTGCTTCGGAGAACTGGGACACGGTGGAATGCGAAGACCTGTGGTGGAACACATAGACACATAAAGGACCTGCGGTGGAATGCATCGATGCGTTCCACCCCAGGTCCTCGATGTGTTCCATCGCAGTGTCCTTGTGCTCCACTGCACTGCTTCCCAGGTCCCCCTGCCGCCAGGAAGCAATACAGTATTACTGGATGTTGAGTGTGTTTGTCAACCGGAAGCAGGGGAGGACCGCTGTGGATCATACCTGCTGGAAGCGCCTGTCGAGGATTGCGGGAGGACCTAGGAGCGACCAACACGTCCAGAGTCTGGTAAGTATGATCCTCCTGAGTGGTTCTGCCTTTTTGAGGGGTAAACTTACACCAAACCCATGTTTCCCTTGAAATAATCCCTACCCAGAAAATAAGCCCTAGCGCATATTTCAGGACAAAAAAATAATATAAAACAGTGTCTTATTTTCGGGGAAACACTGCATTACTGTCAGAAGCGTCTTGCAGCAGCTTATCCCCCTTTCCGCATATATAACACATGCATGCTTGGCTGTGCTGAGCAGGTCTACAGGAGGAGAGCAACCATAAAGAATAGCTGCCGGCCCTCACCATGTAACAGGCGAACCCGCCCATGCTTCCTTATGAAAAGAAGCACAACAGTACAGCCTATTTTCTCTGCATTTTTGCAAAATGGGAACATACCCTAAAAAAAGAGCTATTCCTGATGATCCATCCCCTTTAGGAAGAGGTGACATTTCTCTCCTTCTTCCTTACACATATGTTTTCCCAAATTGTAATCTTCAGCAATTATCTGGATTATGGGCGTTCTTCAGGGAGATTATATAGTCAGCAGAATCTGCACAAGTAATTATAAGACGACGCTTAATTAACTTTTTAGACTTATTATATAATATCTAGAATAAATGTTACTATTATTGTTTTTTTATCACTGGTATTCTAATATTCTGTTGCTATTATTATACTTTTATATTCTATTTTATACCTCATCCACCATTAGCTCCGTTTATTATGTTTTTTTTTATTTATTTTCTTTGTTTGGTGAAGTTATTATACTCGACATTATAATTTATACACTCCTTTTTAGCTTTTGTTTGATGTCCTCATTTGTGGTTTATAGGACTCGTATAATAATATTGATGTTTTCATACTTTTACGTTCTACTTTATCCTCTTCTTTTGACTTTATTTTTTGTTTTCTTTATGGCTTGCATTCTAATGTTCTGTTGATATACTTTATCCGCTCTTTTGTGTGCATTGCATACTTGTTCCGTGTGTATATGTAGGTCAACCTCACGTTTCAAATACCAGAAGCCTTTATTTAGCTTACACTCCAGTTGCACCGAGCTGTCACATCAGCCTCGTTTCTGTAGCCGTTGTCACATATAATACTTATTATTTAGTTTCTTTTTTTTTATTCTTTGGCCCTTTATGTGGCAGCTGCATCGTGGTGACCGGTAAAACTCCAGTGCTCCGTCAGCTTCTTTTTTTTTCATTCCCATAGTTGCTGGTCGAGGGCTATTGTTTTGGGATTAGGTCACCACATGACCATCTCCAGGATCACAATCACTTCTCTGCTGTTGCTTTTGTATTCACAGTCAATCAGGATCCAGACACGTGTAACAGAGGGTTGGCCTGGCCGGTCTTTTGCTTAATCATTCCCTACACAGTCTTTCCGTACAATGAGGACACTAGGGAAGTGCTTTTAGAAGCTTCTGCTTATATTCTGCAGGTGTGACAGTCTTCTACAAATCTAACCTCTTCCAAAACTCCTACCAACAGTTATAGAAGTCGTTCCAAACCTCGTGAAATGTCTTAAGGAATCAGATGGTGCAACTTTTTGATTGAAGGAGTCCTTGGATTAATGGGAAGGACTCTTCCTTCCCTCCGATGATGGCTCTTCTGCTAGGATCTCCAGAAGAAGCCAAGGATTTACTACCGGTGTCTACGGAGAAAAGCTGCTTCTTGGATGAGTCCGACGTGAGCGACGTTGACGAAGGGCTACTCGATGACTTAGAGTTAAATCCTTTTGATGGTTTACCGTACTCCTCCCGGTTTTATGAACTCCTCAAACAAAGGGAAAGTCTTCCAATTTGGAAATCGAAATATGTCTTCTTGGAGAGTTTGCTTGATAACCAGATTGTGGTGGTCTCCGGAAGGGCCAAGAGCGGGAAGAGCTCTCAAGTAAGTGATTGACATCTGTTGCTTAGGTAAAATTTGCATTAATCACTATTCTTTTGACTGATTTGCAGTTTTACATAATTATTTGTTATTGTTTCTCGGGTGGAAGTGTTGACATCCCGACCATTAACCTGACTTGCGAGGACACCGATTGGCTTCAGGGTCAGATGACTGGTGGTCGAGACATCATCACTTCCAATCTGTCAGAGCGGAAGCCTGGAAAAAGGGACAGAATCTGATGGTAGGTTTTGCACCTTGATTCCATCTTTTTAAGTATCGATACCCTCTAGTCACATTATTGGGGGTTCCTACTTTTTTCTATTAAGAAACTTGTACTTTTCTGTATTGAGAATGATCCATACCAACTGTATCAGAGTAGGTCAAAGTGTCTTCCATTGAGTCAGTGCTTATGCATCCCTGGTGTCCCCAGTTCCAAAGCTCACCACTGTCAGTACGGTGTATGACCCCATGTGCCCTGTGGTCCTTGCTGTTGCTTCCTTCGGGTCATTTGCAGGATCCGAATGCTGCTTTCATACCAGTATAATGCCAACACCATTTTGCATCCATGTTACGCCTTTTATTCCGACCCCCGTTTCTAATGGCCAGAACTAACCGTATCTGAATTGGATCCGCAGTCGGGCCAAGATTTGCAGTCTCAGTTTTCAACAATGTCAGCTTTTGATCCATTTATAAAGGGTTCGAGCGATCATCTGGGAGAAATCAAAGGAGATTCAGTGACCACACGCTGAGATTTTGAAAGCCATGAGAAACAGAATGAATACGCTTTATTTGCCGAAACTGGAATATCCATAGAATTGTCCTTTTGATCCTCCTCCAATATCTGTAGGTCAACAAGAAAAGTGTGAAGAGGGAGTACAGGCCCCCAAACTCCATATAGAAAAGTCCAGAGCGGCCGACTATCTAATGTATGTGGCGGCCTCTTGACTGACCCCCGATATATTATGTCAGGGGATATAATAATCGGCTGGTTGGATTTCAATCATCTGATCTTTTTGTTTTTTCGGGGTTTTTTTGGTAGAACACAGGGCCATTTGGCTGAGTGTTCCTGTGTATGGGGGAGTCGGGAGATACTTGATGCCTGCTATTCCTCCACACTGCTGCTTACGTCCCCCACCTGTCTGCTGGCCTCCTCCTTATTGGGACATGACATGTCCACTGCAAGCAGACAGTGACTACTGAGTGGCTATAGCGGTAACACTCAGTCAGAACCGGAAGAGGGAGCAAGGAGATTTTTGGGAGCTAAGAATGTTACCGCTGCAGCCAATCAGGAAGGCTGGGGCCACACAAGCGTACGCCATCCGATGCGAGAGCGATGTGATATGCTAATGACCCTCGGCTCCTGCTCTGCTGCGAGCGTGGTCTGAGTGTCATGCCACTGGGACTCCATCCTGCAATCGGATCACAGCTGCGGAGGAGAGGGATGGTTTAAGGATATATGTCACCCGAATGCATTCCGATGTTTCACTTGCACCCATAGACTTGTATGGGTGCGAGTGAATACGGATTAGATTACAGCCGTAGGATGGTGTAACTGTTTTCTTGGTCCGATTAGGTAACATGAGTCCGAGTGGAGTGCAAAATACATATGTATGTATGTATGTATGTATGTATGTATATCTATGTGTGTGTGTGTATATATATATTATATTATATTATATTATATTATATATATGTATGTGTGTGAGAGAGAGATATATAATCTCTCACTCACACACACACACACACACACACACACATATATGTGTGTGTATATGTATATCTGTGTATATATATATATATATATATATATATATATATATATATATATATATATATATATATATATATATATATATATATATATATATATATATTATAATATATTCTCATATATATATCTCATAAATAAATAAAAATTTATAATCGCACTTCACTCGGGCCGTTTTACTTGCCGTGTGTTCTAGCCCTAATAGTTGAAGTTTGGGCCATAGGGAGCAGTGAGGTAGGTAAGTGTCTAATAAGGTATAAGGATAAGGGTCGTCTACAAACAGACAGCATGTTTAATTCATACCAACTTTCAATCTGTCTTGGTACGGCGCTCCTGCACATGGCGGCAAAATTACAGTGGACCCACACCACACAAGGAGAGTATCGTATAGGAGGCCAAGTAACGAGAATGGCGTGGTTCAACCTTCCTGCACACTGCGGCACAATTGCTTTGGACCCATACCACACCAGGAGAGTATGGTTTACGGGGCCAAGTAAGGAGTATGGCATGGTGCAACGTTCCTGAAAAGTGGACTATGCAGTTACCACTCCAGGACGGAATCTTGCAAGGATCCAATTTATTAGCGTTCTCATCTATGAAGGGGGGAACAAAATGCTGCTTAAACTGCGTGCAGGAG
Source organism: Anomaloglossus baeobatrachus (assembly GCF_048569485.1). Taxonomy (NCBI): domain Eukaryota; kingdom Metazoa; phylum Chordata; class Amphibia; order Anura; family Aromobatidae; genus Anomaloglossus; species Anomaloglossus baeobatrachus. The sequence continues at coordinate 40,971,975 of NC_134357.1, read as the reverse complement.
CGTCGCGCCTCGTCACAAGATCAAACCACACTAGAAAACAAGAGTAAGTGTGTTTTTAAATCTGTACTGCTCACACATCTATAAAAACTATATTATGGTCGTGCTGGTGACTCTTTACCTGGAAATTCTGTCCTCCGGCTACATACTTTATATAATGGATATTATGGTTTATTGGTGGTTTTATAAAGCTACAAGCAAATATTCCAAAAAACCCACTGCCAGAGCCGGGCTGATTGCACATAACTGGTGGGAAATAATGATATACGGGGGAATCTGGGGCTAAGAGCTCAGGAGTCTGTAGGCCCTGGATTACTCGGACGGGTTCGGTTGTGCAGTAAAACTTTGCCCGGTCGCTGTAGCTGCAGTCAGGTCTGTCTTTATCTTCACCCACTTGCGTATATTTAACAATGGTCATAAACAGCAAGATCTCATATGTTTTGCTGCAGTGAGTTTCAGTGAACTCTGCCCCGTCATTTACACATCACACGTCATGGTCAGGTGCACACCGCGCGTTTCGGGGCCGGACATTCCTGGGTTGTTGCTGTCACGTGTAGTGTCTACTGTGGCAGGTCGTTAATAAAAAAAAAAAAAAAAAAAAAACACAAGGGCTGTTTCGTAAGGCCCTGGTACAAGCTGGGAACTTTTGTAAAATACAAAAAAAAAAAGCTAATTAATGAGAATAAACATATATGTTTGTGTATTTATATATAATATATATTGTGTGTTGTGTGTGTGTGTGTGTGTGTGTGTATGTATATGTGTGTAATATATATATATATATATTATATTTATTATACAATTTCTTCGGATGGGTGTAAAATATCCTGATCCATTGCCAATGCTGCAAACTAGTCAATGTATAAATCTGCTGAAAATCTGAGATCCGCATAGCATAAAAGAAATCTAAAACTTATTGGCGCAAATCTGGCCTCTTTTAGCCACATGTGGATCTGCTGCTCGAATATGGTGAATCTGCTTACGAATCCGCTGCTCGAATATGGTGAATCTGCATACGAATCCATCTGCAAAAATGCTCTAATCAAACCTTATAACGCCGTGAATACCAGGTGTATGCCCAGATAACCTTTCATCGCTTTGTGTGTTTTGGCACATACACACAGCTACAGCACAGGAGGATAAGACGTCTCCAGGATGACTGTACCGGGATCCTTGCAGCTATAAGACGCCTTCCTCTGTGTGGGAGAGCGAGCTGCGCAGCTGCCTGTCTACCTTCCCAGCGTGAGGTGACATCTCCTATCACTACACGAGGCATTCTGCACAGCGGCCGCTGCAATCGTATTGTCATTTTTCCCTTTCCTGGGATTACATTGCAGAATTTACACTATGTAGTGAGCGGTGTGTACCCAGCTCCATGACATCTGCGCCACAACAATAGTTTAATGTAAATTGGCCAAATCATTGTGTAATGCTAATTTAGACCCATATTTGGATCATAGATATCTATGAAAGATACGTTTTGCAGTATTTTTCATCCAGTCATGTAAATGGAGAAAAAAAAAATGCAATAAAAAAAAACAAAAAAACGCATGTACTTTAGTGTTTTTACTTCTGCCAACACTAGTTTTTGCAGCAGAAAATCTGTGTGATATCCGGATAGCACACGAACAGCATGAGCTAATATACTTACCTGGCGCTGCTGTTACTTCCGGGTCCACGGTGAGGGCAGTGAATATGTAATGAGCTTGATGAGCGAGACCTGGAAGCAACAGCAGCACCGATGACTGCAGCACTAGAGACTAGAAAATATAAAAATTCGCTATTTTCATGTGACACTTGTTTTCTCCGGTACGTGTCACACGGATCACATTAGTGTGCGTTCCGTGTAACACCCGTGCTGCCAGAGAAAATTGGACATGTCGCCGTCTAGAGCACTTGAACACACAATCTGTATAAAAAGACGGCCGTGTGCGCAGAGCCATTGATTTTTAAATTGTTTACGTGTGTCCGTGTCTCCGGTACGTGTGAAAATGGACATCGCTTGTACCAGAGATATGGATGTGTGAAGGAGGCCTTAGAGGGTATTGATGACCTGTCAATCAGTGCCAGATCAGGGTGTGTATGAGGTGGGGGCTGGGAAGGGTTTGACTTTTGGCAGGCAAAAAACATAATGGTCTTTAGCCTCTTGTAGGGCAGAGCTTGAGATAACTAGTAGGATAAAGGGAAGCCTTACATCATTGTTTTTCCAGATCACTTTATATACTCTACAAACATTGTCAGGGTTGTAAACATTGGGGGTGCACTGGCGAGGAGGGCAAAATGATACTTTGAACCATATGAGAAGAATAGAATTAGAACACTAGTGATGAGCGGCACTACCATGCTCGGGTGCTCAGTACTCGTAACTAGTGATGAGTGGGCACTACCATGCTCGAGTGCTCAGTACTGGTAACTAGTGATGAGTGAGCACTACCATGCTCAGGTGCTCAGTACTGGTAACTAGTGATGAGTGAGCACTACCATGCTCAGGTGCTCAGTACTCGTAATTAGTGATGAGCGGACACTACCATGCTCAGGTGCTCAGTACTCGTAATTAGTGATGAGCGGGCACTACCATGCTCAGGTGCTCAGTACTCGTAATTAGTGATGAGCGGGCACTACCATGCTCGGGTGCTCAGTACTCGTAACTAGTGATGAGTGGGCACTACCATGCTCAGGTGCTCAGTACTAGTAACTAGTGATGAGCGGGCACTACCATGCTCGGGTGCTCAGTACTCGTAACTAGTGATGAGCGGGCACTACCATGCTCAGGTGCTCAGTACTCGTAACTAGTGATGAGCGGGCACTACCATGCTCGGGTGCTCAGTACTGGTAACTACTGATGAGCGTGCACTACCATGCTCGGGTGCTCAGTACTGGTAACTAGTGATGAACCGGCACTACCATGCTCGGGTGCTTGGTACTTGTAACTAGTGATGAGCGGGCACTACCATGCTCGGGTGCTCAGTACTCGTAACTAGTGATGAGTGGGCACTACCATGCTCAGGTGCTCAGTACTAGTAACTAGTGATGAGTGGGCACTACCATGCTCAGGTGCTCAGTACTAGTAACTAGTGATGAGCGGGCACTACCATGCTCGGGTGCTCAGTACTGGTAACTAGTGATGAGCGAGCACTACCATGCTCGGGTGCTTGGTACTCGTAACTAGTGATGAGCGGGCACTACCATGCTCGGGTGCTCAGTACTGGTAACTAGTGATGAGCGGGCACTACCATGCTCGGGTGCTCGGTACTCGTAACTAGAGATTTTGCTTTGGGGTCCAGAAGCTTCAAGTTAGGCCATAGACAATAGTCATGATGATTTTAGCAGGTCAGACAATTTGTATATTTGTTCCATTGAAATCTATTTAATCTGCTAAATAACGAGCACAGAGTAGCCAATCAGGAGGCAGCTTTCATCTTTCGGGGAGCAGGTAAAGAATAAAATGCTGTGCTCTAGTTGATTGATATGGAAAATGCTGTCAGTAAGGCGGCCATACGCTTTAGCTGGAAGTCAACGTCCCCCCCCACCTCCCCCCTTACATCCCTTTATACTTTTGGTGTCCGGCCGCCTTTACGGTGCCTGAAGACGAGACATCAATGGGTGAGTCTCATCCGAAACTCAGAAGAAGGTAGTACACGCTGCAACTTTATTTTCACGAACATTTGGACCGAAAAAAAAAATGAAAAGGGTTCATCTGCGCAGCGTTATTGGATAACATGGGTGAGTGCACTGTCAGCCCACCTCCAGTTTATACTCCCATCTGCACGAGCCCTAAGGCTAGGTTCGCACACTGCGTCTTTTTGACGCTGCGTTTTTGTGCGTTTTTGGCCGCTAAAAACGCACAAAAACGCACCTGCGTCGAAAAAACTCACCAAAAAATGCATGCGTTTTTGCCGCGATTTGGCGCGTTTTTGGCTGCGTTTTGCTGCGTTTTTGATCTCAGCGTTTTGCTGCGTTTTTCCAATGCATTGCATGGGGGGGGAAACGCAGAAAAACGCAGGAAAGAACTGACATGTCCATTTTTTTTTTTTTTTTTTTAACTCAAAAACGCAGGTAAAAAAACCAGATGTGTGCGGACAGCAAAAATGAAAACTAATAGACTTTGCTGGGGAAGCAAAGTCCTGCAGTTTTGAGGCCAAAAACGCACGCGAAAAACGCGCAAAAACGCCGCGAAAAACGCACTGTGCGCACATAGCCTAAATGTGAGCATTCTGCTTTTCCTTTCTGTGGGTGTGCGACGTCTTCAGAATCCATATTTGCCAATGTTTGTCTGTGCAGCCCAATACAAACACACCGGGAGCCGGATGAAACTCAAACACAAGGCAGACAAACTGTGGTGAGCACGGCTTGTAATATATTACCTACAGTGCTATCAGCCCCTAAAGAAAAAAATAGGAACCAAATTTGAGTTTAGTAGAACAAGATTACAAATACAGATCTGCATTCTTTCAGAAACAGCACCACCTCTGACCATGGGATGTGCATGGTATTGCAGCACAACTCCATTCACTCCAAATGAAGAAGAGTTGCAGTGATTGGCTGCAGTGGTCACATGCCATATAGTGGTGATGTCACCACTGCATCCTGTCCAAAAAGACAGTAATTGTGCAACACAATGGCAATCAAATAATAGGCCCATACATACAGTCATCAGTAACAACGCCATACTATACAATTATTGTAGAGATTTGTGGCAGGCACAGGCGACCCAAAAGTGCTCCAATGGCGTCTTCTTCACTATTCGCAGATGAAATGACACTTCTAAGGGTAAGTGCGCACTAGGCGTTTTTTGCGCGTTTTTCGGGTGTGTTTTTGTTCAGAAAACTGCACGACTTTGCTTCACCAGCAAAGTGTATGAGTTTTAATTTCTGCTGTCTGCACACAGCGTAAGGCTATGTGCCCACGCTGCGGATTTTGCGCGGATTTTGCCGCGGATTTTCCGAAAATCTGCAGCAGCAGCACTTCCCAGCCATTTCTATGGCATTTTGGAAATGCTGTGTCCATGCTGCGGATTTTTCCGCGGCGGATTTCCCGTGGATTTTGATCCGGAAAAATCTGCAGCATGTCAATTATTGTTGCGGATTTTGGGTATAGAATGGGGAAAAAAAATAAAAAATAAAAAAAAAATCCGCGGCAAAAATAAGGTGCGGATTTGCCGCGAAAGTCGCGGATTTTCATGCAGAAAAATCCGCAGGTACATTCTACCGTGGACACATAGCCTTAGGGTTAGAGGACACGACAGTTTCCTCTCCTTCTGAGAAAACCAGTCCGATTTATTTGGATCAGAGTGGAATCCGTTTTTTGTTTTTTTTTGTTTTGTTTTTTTTCTCAGTGCAGCGCTGTGATTGTTGTTGGCGCTATATAAATAACTATTTGTAAATTCACCTCTCAATAACCAATACAGTAAGCAGATTTTTCACCACCGAAAACTGCATTTCTTGTCAGAAAAAAACGCAAGTTGGTGGGGGGGGGGGGGGGGGGGGTTGCTGCACCTTTTGAGCTTTTTGATGTTTTGTGGTGTGTGTGTGTGTGTGTGTGTGTGTGTGTGTGTTTTTTTTTTTTTGTTTTTTGTTTTTTTTTATGCAATGTGATAGAAGAAACGCTGGGGAAAAAATGCAGAAACAATTGACATGATGATTTTATGGTGCAGTTTTTTTCCGCAGTGTGTGCACAGCACTGCAGGATTCTCATAGACTTTGCTGGGATGCATCTTTCCATACAGATAGATTTTAAAATCTGCAAGAAAAAAAAAAAATCACAAGACTTATTCACCGAGCGGAAGTAATGATCCAGGGCAAAATAAATATGAAAATTTACTCCCATCCAACAAAAATCATAGTCTTTATTAAAAATAAAATAAAATAAAATTTGAAAGCTTGCAATTAGGACCTTTTTTTTATTTTTTAGACTTTTTTTTTTATTTTCTGCTTCAGAAAATTCACATGAACAGCAATGGAGAAACTGAGCCTATTCCTTTATATTGAATTATCTACTGAGCATGTGCAAAGGTCAATGTCAAGGAAGGAGGTGATGTGACGTCCTCTATTGTGAATGGGGGATCTTGTGTTATCAGTCATTGTAGAGAAGGAGGTGAGCTGTGACATCACATCACATATTGTGAATTGCGGATCCTGTGTTATCAGTCATTGCACAGGAGAAGTAGGTGAGCTGTGCCATCACCTATTGTTAATGGGGGTATCCTATGTTATTTGTTGTATATAGAAGTGTTATCAATCAATATACAGAGGAGGAGGTGAGCTGTGGTGGACCCTGTATTATCAGCTGTAGAGGTGTTTGGTGTACAGGAGGGGGAAGAGGTGAGCTGTGACATCAACTAATGCGAATGGTGGATCCTGTGTCATCAGCTGTATATGGAGGTGTAATTAGTGATTTCTACATGAGGGGGAGGAGGTGAGCTGTGACACCACTTAACACAGGATCCACCAATTATAAGTGATGTCACAGCTCACCTCCTCCCCCTCATGTAGAAATCACTAATTACACCTCCATATACAGCTGATAACACAGGATCCACCAATTATATCAGCTGTATATAAAGATGTTACCTGTTATTGTAATCCTGCCTTTGGTGATAAGGAAACTGCTTTACACTCTTCCTGAAAGGATAGGAAGTAGGAGGCTATAAAAGACCCAGATTACGATTTTATTTATTTTTTTAATGTATTTATTATTTTAAAATGGGGGGAGGAAAATGTAACACAAACCATATTTACACAATCAGGTCATTTATTGATGACACATTGTCCTTAAATTCATAATAGAGACCATCCAAATGAGAAATGCCTGCCTCTTGGAAACAATGAACATAAGTGGTGTGTGTGTGTATGTATATATGTGTATGTATACAGTTAGGTCCAGAAATATTTGGACAGTGGCACAAGTTTTGTTATTTTGGCTGTTTACAAAAACATGTTCAGAAATACAATTATATATATAATATGGGCTGAAAGTGCACACTCCCAGCTGCAATATGAGAGTTTTCACATCCAAATCGGAGAAAGGGTTTAGGAATCATAGCTCTGTAATGCATAGCCTCCTCTTTTTCAAGGGACCAAAAGTAATTGGACAAGGGACTCTAAGGGCTGCAATTAACTCTGAAGGCGTCTCCCTCGTTAACCTGTAATCAATGAAGTAGTTAAAAGGTCTGGGGTTGATTACAGGTGTGTGGTTTTGCATTTGGAAGCTGTTGCTGTGACCAGACAACATGCGGTCTAAGGAACTCTCAACTGAGGTGAAGCAGAACATCCTGAGGCTGAAAAAAAAGAAAAAATCCATCAGAGAGATAGCAGACATGCTTGGAGTAGCAAAATCAACAGTCGGGTACATTCTGAGAAAAAAGGAATTGACTGGTGAGCTTGGGAACTCAAAAAGGCCTGGGCGTCCACGGATGACAACAGTGGGGGATGATCGCCGCATACTTTCTTTGGTGAAGAAGAACCTGTTCACAACATCAACTGAAGTCCAGAACACTCTCAGTGAAGTAGGTGTATCTGTCTCTAAGTCAACAGTAAAGAGAAGACTCCATGAAAGTAAATACAAAGGGTTCACATCTAGATGCAAACCATTCATCAATTCCAAAAATAGACAGGCCAGAGTTAAATTTGCTGAAAAGCACCTCATGAAGCCAGCTCAGTTCTGGAAAAGTTTTCTTTGGACAGATGAGACAAAGATCAACCTGTACCAGAATGATGGGAAGAAAAAAGTTTGGAGAAGAAAGGAAACGGCACATGATCCAAGGCACACCACATCCTCTGTAAAACATGGTGGAGGCAACGTGATGGCATGGGCATGCATGGCTTTCAATGGCACTGGGTCACTTGTGTTTATTGATGACATAACAGCAGACAAGAGTAGCCGGATGACTTCTGAAGTGTACCGGGATATACTTTCAGCCCAGATTCAGCCAAATGCCGCAAAGTTGATCGGACGGCGCTTCATAGTACAGATGGACAATGACCCCAAGCATACAGCCAAAGCTACCCAGGAGTTCATGAGTGCAAAAAAGTGGAACATTCTGCAATGGCCAAGTCAATCACCAGATCTTAACCCAATTGAGCATGCATTTCACTTGCTCAAATCCAGACTTAAGACGGAAAGACCCACAAACAAGCAAGACCTGAAGGCTGCGGCTGTAAAGGCCTGGCAAAGCATTAAGAAGGAGGAAACCCAGCGTTTGGTGATGTCCATGGGTTCTAGACTTAAGGCAGTGATTGCCTCCAAAGGATTCGCAACAAAATATTGAAAATAAAAATATTTTGTTTGGGTTTGGTTTATTTGTCCAATTACTTTTGACCTCCTAAAATGTGGAGTGTTTGTAAAGAAATGTGTACAATTCCTACAATTTCTATCAGATATTTTTGTTCAAACCTTCAAATTAAACGTTACAATCTGCACTTGAATTCTGTTGTAGAGGTTTCATTTCAAATCCAATGTGGTGGCATGCAGAGCCCAACTCGCGAAAATTGTGTCACTGTCCAAAAATTTCTGGACCTAACTGTATATGTGTGTGTGTCTGTGTGTGTGTGTGTGTGTGTGTGTGTGTATATGTGTGTATATATATATATATATATATATATAATATATATATATATAATTTATTTATTTATTAATGGTCCAAAGGTAGGTGGACAGTATGTGTAATAGGGTTATCAAACATGGTGTAAAGTGAAACTGACTCAGTTGCCCTTGGCAACCAATCGGATTCCTCCTTTCATTTTGCAAAGAGTCTGTGAAGAATGAAAAGTGGAATCTGGTTGCTAAGGGCAACTGGGGCAGTTTCACTTTACACCATGTTTGATAACCCTATTACACATACTGTCCACCTACTTTTGGACCACCCTGTATATCTATCTATCCTCCTTTTTGTGTAGGATTGTTTACTTTCTAAAGTAATATATATTTAGAAAATAAAAATAAAATACATGGGAATACATCCTTTTATTGTTGTGGCCCACAAATACGAGAATTTCTGAGCTGCAAATGTCTTGACATGCTGTTGGCCCTGGAGCTAGTAGTAGACATTGTTATGGTGGTCACTTTTGCTGTCAGTGTTTGTTATTGATTTCAACTTTAAGGCCGCTTTACACGCAACGACATCGCTAACGAGATGTCGTTGGGGGACATGGAATTCATGACTCACATCCGGTCTCGATAGTGATATCGTTGCGTGTGACACGTACGAGCGACCGCTAACGATCCAAAATAATCACCACATCGTTGATCGTTGACACGTCGTCCATTTTCAAATTGTCGTTTATCTTCTGGGACGCAGGTTGTTCGTCGTTCCTGCGGCAGCACACATCGCAACGTGTGACACCCCGGGAACGACGAACAACACCGTACCTGCGTCCTCCGGCAACGAGTTGGGAGTGACCTTCATGCGGCTGGTCTCAGCCCCTGCGCTTCTGTTGGACGCCTGCCGTGTGATGCCGCTGTGACGCCGCACGAACCGCCCCCTTAGAAAAGAGGTTGTTCACCGGCCACAGCGACGTCGTTAGGCAGGTAAGTACGTGTGATGCGCACTAACTATTTTGTCCGCCACGGGCAGCGATTTGCCCGTGACGCAAAACGGGATGTCGCAGTGTGTAAAGCGCCCTTTAGGCTATGTGCCCACGCTGCGGATTATGCCGCGGATTTACCGCGGATTTTCCGAAAATCTGCAGCAGCGGCACTTCCAAGCCATTTCAATGGCATTTTGGAAATACTGTGTCCATGCTGAGGATTTTTCCGCGGCAGATTTGCCGCGGATTTTGATCTGGAAAAATCTGCAGCATGTCAATTATTGTTGCGGATTTTGGTGCGGATTTTGGGTATAGAATGGGGAAAAAAAAAATCTGCGGCAAAAATAAGGTGCGGATTTGCCGCGAAAGTTGCGGATTTTCAAGCAGAAAAATCCGCAGCAACATTCTACCGTGGACACATAGCCTTAAGCGGGCTTTACACGCTGCGACATCGCTAATGCGGAGTCGTTGGGGTCACGGAATTCGTGACGCACATCCGGCCGCATTAGCGATGCCGTTGCGTGTGACCCCGATAAGCGATTTTGCATCGTTGCAAAAACGTGCAAAATCGCTAATCGGCGACATGGGGGTCCATTCTCAAATCTCGTTACTGCAGCAGTAACGAGGTTGTTCCTCGTTCCTGCGGCAGCACACATCGCTCCGTGTGACGCCGCAGGAACGAGGAAGCTCCCCTTACCTGCCTCCCGGCCGCTATGCGGAAGGAAGGAGGTGGGCGGGATGTTACGTCCCGCTCATCTCCGCTCCTCCGCTGCTATTGGGCGGCGGTTCAGTGACGTCGCTGTGACGCCGCACGGACCGCCCCCTTAGAAAGGAGGCGGTTCGCCCGTCACAGCGACGTCGCCGGACAGGTATGTATGTGTGACGGCTGTTGTGTGACACGGGCAGCGATTTGCCCGTGTCGCGCAACAGATGGGGGCGGGTACCCACGCTAGCGATATCGGGACCGATATCGCAGTGTGTAAAGTAGCCTTTAGGCTATGTGTTCACGGTAGAATGTACCTGTGGATTTTTCTGCATGAAAATCCGCGACTTTCGCGGCAAATCCGCACCTTATTTTTGCCGCGGATTTACCGCAGATTACCGCGAATTTGCCGCGGATTTTGATGCGGATTTTTTTTTTTTTCCCCCCCATTCTATACCCAAAATCCGCAACAATAATTGAGATGCTGCAGATTTTTCCGGATCAAAATCCGCCGCGGAAAAATCCACAGCATGGACACAGCATTTCCAAAAATGCCATTGAAATGGCTTGGAAGTGCCGCTGCTGCAGATTTTCAGAAAATCCGCGGTAAATCCGCGGCAAAATCCGCAGCGTGGGCACATAGCCTTAGTGTTTTGTTTGTTTTTTGTTTTTTTTCTTGTACACAAAAAACCCAAAAACTGTCCTTCGCTGGATGCGTATTTTTTTTTTTCTTTATCCTTGTGTACAGTATATCTTTACCATCATTGGAAAAACTTTTGCAGTGTGCATTTTGATTAATCTCATCCTTGTCCTTTTTCATTAGGTACTGCGCACTTTAAGACGTTAGGTGAGGCAAGGACTAGCCTAAAAAAATTTAAAACTTGCTCAAAAGCGTTCATGCAGCTACAGGTTGTGTAAAAAAAAAAAAGTTGCGAAGTTTCAAACAGTTTTTATTCCAGAATTCCGGCAGAACTGTTTGAATCGTGTTACATTTTTAGAACATTTGACCCTTCAAAGTGTAAAATCCATTGTGAAAAACCAGTGCGTTTTCTGCAGTGACCGGCACCCGCTGCAGGTTTAAATAATGCAAAAGTTATCCGCATGTATTGTCTTTGATCTAAAAAATGATCTGATGTGTCACAAGTACATAGTAAAAGATCAGATCGGTGGAGTCTGAACACCATTGATTTCAAGAATGAAAGGGAATGTGTCATCAGAAAGTGACCTGTTGTTTTTTTAAATGTTGAAAGTGTTGTGTTTTCAGCTGATGAGGTGGCGTCTCTAAGCTGTAGGTCTGGTTGAACAGCTTGGACTGTAGGTCACAGTGCAAGTGGAGCAGGTCTTGATGGACTTCACAAGGATCAGCAAGGATCAAGCGTAGGCAGGACAGCAGACACAGAAGCAGAGCAGGTAGCACAGATTCAGAAGAGCCAGTTGTGTGTGCGCACACATCTGAGTATAGGAAGCTGGTATCTTCCAATAGGGAAGCAGAAAATGCAGTCAGGGCAATGATTAAACACATAAGAGTAACTGAGAAGTAAATTCGGCCTGGTACCCTTCCAGCAAGGCAATGATTAATCACTGGACTACAGTGAAATATAGACGAACTGGAGATGCGTTACCTTGATTGCAGAGGCCATGTGGGAACAGTTGCAAGAAGGTCATAACTTGCTGTCACGACCACCACTGGTACCTTGGATGCTACTGTAAAAAGAGACTTCACTTCCCATGCTCACTCGTCCACTCTCATCGCAATAAGCTGATAATGAACTAAGCACACCCCGCAGTCAGTTCTAACATTCCCACCTCACTCTTTGCTGCTACCACTCGCCGTTTTGATAAACTAGCGAGTCCCCTGCACTGGGTCACACGCTAACGCACACAAACCAGCTTTCCCAAGAACCTGATAGGTACTTGTCTTGCACTCTGGAATACACATGGTAACACAACCAAGCTATACTTTCCCATTTAGAATTTGCTGGTACATTTAGAGCAAGAAGGAACAAACATTTCTTTTTTAGTTTTTATATTTAAAAAGAGTACAGTGCTTAAACAGGTTACAGAAGATGGAATAATAAAATGACATATTGTCTTGGGGTATGTAATGACAGGATAGGGGCTCCTAGGCTGGCCCTCAGACTTGAGACCCTGTGCTGTCCCTTATCTCGAAGGTAGGCTTTATGGTAGCCAGGTCCGAGCCTCCAGCGTGACCCTAACTCCTGTCAGAGCCCTGATCAAGAGGAGGAGGAAATGAGCTGTACCATCACCTATTATGAATGTGGAGCCTATTTTATCTACTGCATATAGATGTATTATTGGTCATTGTTCTGGAGGGGGAGCAGATGAGCTGTGACATCTCCTATTGTTAATGGTGGTTCTTGTGTTATCTACTGTATATAGAGGTGTTAGCAGTCGTTGTACACAGGGCTGTGGAGTCGGTAAGCCAAACCTTCGACTCAGACTCCTCAATTTCCCTTGTACCGACTCCATGACTCAGGCTCCCACATATATTGCTTATAGTTAAGTGAAAAATGTATTGTAGTACAATGTGAACATCAGACATTTAATCATTTTTCTGATACAATAATCAAAATATGTAGATGGAACATAAAATATATTTATTGGAATACAACTTTAGAACACAAAACTGTAATATACAGTGATTACATATATATCGTGTGTGTGTGTGTGTGTGTGTGTGTGTGTGTGTGTGTATATATAAAAAAATATATATATTTATTATTATTATTATTATTATTATTATTATTATTATTATTATTATTAGAATTGCCTCATGCACAGTCAGTTTTGATGAACGGTTACATTTTTCTATTTCTTTGAGAGCAAGTGAGGCCTTTTGCTGAAATCTGGTCAATCTGCTGCTATAGGAGACAGAGTGAAGTCTTTTTCCTTGCGGCAACGCTTTGCTGCTCCATATCATCCAAATACTTGTCAAAGTTAAACTCCTCACTCATCTGATGAGGATGAAGATATGGCAGCAGTAGCACTGTCAGGACCCAAGTCCTCTTGCTCTTGGCAGTCCTGTAGGCCACTCATCCTGCTACTGCTACCTCACTCAAAGCTTCTTTTTCTTTAGTAAGCTGTTGATCATCAAGCAGTATACGATGACTTTGGTCCACATAAACAGCTGCCAGAAGAATTTTATTTTCCAATAGCTGTGTCTCTCTCTGTTTCATTGAAGCAGAAATGCCATCTGCGATTTAAACCTCATCTTTGGGACAGGCAAAATAGCAAGTTCTTCCACTCCCTTATGAGAATGCCAGGAGTTAAATCCTCAGCTTGTAATTTTTTAGTCACGGTAAATGGATGATTAAGCAATTCCTTCAATTCAGCCACCTGTGTCCATTGACCTTCATTTAAGGTTACCTGAGGGTTCACTATATCTATAAGAAACTATTTAAGTTCAAGCAATCGCTCAGTCATTAAATAAGTGCTGCCCCACCGAGTGGCTTGATCAACTATTGACCCTTTCCCAGCACGTCTCTTCAAGATGGAATCAATTTTAGGGGTTCTGGCGGCAATAACCAATTTCCTCACTTTTCCAATCAGATTTCCAGTATGTCCCTCTTGCAGACTCTCTTATTGCCAGCTACAGCGTGTGCACAACACAGCGCATGTGATGAATATGAAAGTGTTTTGAAGCAGCTTCAACAAGATCATCTAATCCTAAAGTATCATTTTGCTGTTCTTCTGTTGTAATATCTGTTTGTTCCTCAGTTACATGAACAGCACTGTGGCCTTCCATCTCAAACATACTGAATCCTAAATTCTAGATGTTCATTACTCTCATTCATCAGTTTAATTGTACTTATCATGTTTGAAGCATTGTCCGTTACAATGGCAAGAACCTGTTCTTTTTTGATTTCGTAATCTTGTAGAACTTTTTCCACTAAGGCCTGGAGAAACTGGCTGGTGTGATGAGCTTTAGTCAGTGGTGTAACTAGAGTTTGATGGGCCCCGGTGCAAAGTTCAGACTGGGGCCCCCCTCCACATACACCGACACTTCTGGTACGGGATAATGATACTGACACTCAGGGTATAGGATAATGATGCTGACACTTGGCTCTTACCCACAGCACCCAGATTTCTCCTGATCTGAAATCCCTCTATCAGCACCCAACTTTCCTATGTTCTGATATCCATCTTGTCCTCGGCCCCCAGCTTCCCCTGCTTTGCTATACATCTTTCCCTCAGCACCCAGCTTTCCCATATCAGAGCATGGGAAAGCTGGGTGCTGAGGGGCAGAGCCTTTTTCCCTCAGCACAAAACGCTCCCATCCCCTGATTGTATCTTTGTCCCCCAAGTATATAGTTCTCCAAATACAATAATGGCCCCCACATAGCCTTCCAAATAGTATCAAGGGTCCCACATAACCCTTCATATATTAGAATAAACTTCCATAGTTCTCCATGTATTAAAATCACGCCATAGTAATCCATCTATAATACTGCACCACATAGTCCTCCATATATTATAATGCACCCAGCCTCTCCAGGCCTCCATGTAGAATAATGTATCCAGCTTCCCCAGGCCTCCATGAATAATATAGCAGCCAGCCTCTCCAGGCCCCCATGTATAATGCAGCCTCTCCAGGCCTCCATGTATAATAATGCAGCCTCTCCAGGCCTCTGGCCACCATGTACTCACTAATTTTATATTTTTTAAAAAAAAAAAAGTACTCACTGCTCTCCTCCTTCCACCGCTACTGTCTTCACGTCTCCTCGTTCCACCGCTGCTGTCCTCACCGCTTTCCTCTTCCACCGCTGCTCGTCCTCCCCTAGCCTCGTTCTTCCGGTGCTCCGGTCGGCGTTCTCCCGTCCTGCGCTCTGTGCACTCAGCACAGCAGTCGCACGGGAGTGACGTCACCGCGCAGGCACAGGGGGAGAATGATGATGCATAGCGCGGCACCGGCCGCGCTATGCTTAATCATTACTGTGTGCGGTGATGGGGGAGCTGCCGCAGCCGCTGACCTCAGGCAGGGGGGCCCGGTGTCGGCAGGGTCACTGGGTCATATAGCGGCCGCGTGGTCTGTGACAGATCAGCGCAGCTCCTCTCTCACTGAAAGGAGCTGGCTGCTGATCTGCCGGGCGGCCACCGGGCCCCTAACCTCCCGGGTCCGGTCGCAATGGTGACCGCTGCTACCGCGGTAGTTACGCCCCTGGCTTTAGTGTCTTTTACTGCCAGTGTCTTGCTAACCATTTCTTTCTTGTCACAAACATATCGAACATTGATGGCAAAATAATTCAGTGAAATGCAGGGACTCCGGGCATCCCAGCAAAGGCAATGGGTGAAAAGATAGGACATTCAGACACAGCGTTTTGTGAGGGTCCATTTTTGAGCTCAAAAACAAATCCTCACAAAGAATAAGCAGTCAGTTTGTGGTGTTATTCTAATCTGTTTTTGCTATTGAAAACATTATCTATAAGCTCAGAAAGCTTTCAGGTGATGCGGTTTTTTTAAAAAGCTGTTCTGCTTTTGCAGCTGACAAACGTATCCTCAAAAAAAGCAGCAAAAACTCTGTGTGTGAATGTGTACCACCCCGCACTCAGCTGCAGCCGAGCCACTCTGATCCGAGCTCGTTGGTGGGTGGCTCGAGCGCCTCCGGACCAAGGGTCACTTCGCTCTGAAAGGATGCTGGCGCTACGTTGGTGTTAGGTTTACAGCTGGGGCCGTGTTTTTTTTGTTAAGTTCGTGACGCCACCCACGGGTTGTGGTAAATGTAGACACCACCGCTACTGTTTACTAGGCCCCCGGGGACTGTATTGCGCAGCCAGGTGTTGACCCCTCTGTGGGTAGGGGGGGTGATGGTCCCGGGGCCCGGTTGTGAGGGTGCGGGCGGATTGGTGTGGTGCGGGGTGTTGCACGGCCCAAGGGCACAGTTGTACTCACTCTGACAGATACACCGGAGTCTCTGGTAAACCAAAAAGATGGTTGTCGGTGCCCACAGCCAGCTGCGTCTGGTTCCCCCACCCGTTTTGGTGGTCCCCGCCTTTCTCCTGCACCTTGTTTTGTAGCTGTGGACTGCCTGCGCTTCAGCGACGGGCGTCCGCTACCCGGCTGTGTGTGTGTGTCGGCAAAGCCTGTTTGCCCGCAGACGCTGGCCCCTGGGATCTCTCTGCCTGTGTGGTGGCTTTCTATCCCCCTCGTTGGGCTGTTGTCTTCAGTCGGGACTTGGTTGGGAAAGGACCTAAAGTCCAGACCTCAATCAGTGAATTAACTTAGTCCGGTAGATTCGGGACCTCGTTTCAGGGTCTGAGTACCCCCCTCTGTGCTCCGGTTTCCAGTCGGTTCCCCGGTTCGGTACCGGCGGGCCACTACCCTGTCACGGTCCCTTACGGTTCCACCAGGCCATCTTCCCGGCTCCTGCAGGCGGTGACCACAGTCTGCCTCCTAGCCAGAGGTGACTGGGCTCCGACCCAGACACCTGTTGTCAGTCTGCGGCAGACCTGGGCACTCTCCTCCTGTCACTAATCTGTCTTGACTACTGAACTTGACTGCCTCAGGCCCTCTGAACTCCTCGGTGGGCATGGCCAACTGCCTGGCTCCGCCCCCTGGTGTGTCCATTAAGCTCTGAGGGAGGTGACTAGGGTTTTTTTCGGTTGCCTGCTGTTATCTTTTTAGGGGGACAGGTGTTTGTGCAAGGCCCTGTCTGTGACTACCTGGCTAGTCCAGGGCGTCACAAATGTAGCCTTAGATCAGGAATAGAACAGCCATTTATAGGACATTTCATAACTTTCCCAAATTCCTATGAAAAAATCTTCAGCACATTCTGCATTGCACTCCTGTCCCCAATTTATTATATATTTTAGGAGTCGGAGTCGGTCCATTTTATACCGACTCCACCAAAATGAACTCCGACTCCACAGCCCTGGTGACAACTCTGAGAATAGTGTCATTCAAAAGTACAACTCGCCTCGCAAAAAAAAGATAAAAACAAGCCTTTCATAAGTGAATTGTGTTTGTTTGCTTTCTGTGCGTTTTTTGTTTTTTTTTTAGCAGATTTGCCATATGGGAGTCTGAATTAACATGGGTGAAAACCCTTAGCATGGTGTCATTCAAAAGTACAACTTGTCCCGCAAAAAAACAAGCCTTTCTACTGCAAATGCCTTTTATAAGTGAATTGTGTTGTTTTGTGGTTGTTGTTGTTGTTTGTGTGTTGTGTTTTGTTTTTTTTTTTTGTTTTTTTGTTTTTTCCTTTTAGTTGGTAGATTTGCCATTTGGGAGTCTGAATTAGCGCGGTGACAACCCCGAGAAGCTAGGTGACAATCTCCCTGGTAGCTGCAATGCAAATACATTTATATTTGACCCAGGTCTCCTGGAAACAAATGCAAATACCGTGAATAATATAGTAAAACTATTTTCTATCTGAGCAGAAAATAATAGTCGTCCTGCACCACGTCTTATTATCTTTTCATTCCGGACCTGTCACATTATAAATGTTTGTTCTCCCTCCCAGGTCCTTTTGGAGTCTTTTCATTTTTTATTTTTATTTTTTTTATATTTTTTTTTTTTAATTTTCTGAGCTAATGTCTGTTCTCTGAGCATGTAATATATTCCTGGCCCGGCCATCTGTTGTGAGCTGCCAGCTAATATGCCCTTATTTCCCTGTTCAGTTGTCACTGACCAGTCATTTAGAATGGAACAACTGGTTGCACGCTGCGCTGTTTAACCCCTTAGCATCTAATTTACTTCAAGGCTAATACAATATCTTTTTTTTTTTTTTTTTTTTTTTTTTTCCCTTTCCAATTTTTTTTTTTCTTTTCTTCTGCTTTTATTACTTTTATACTACATAATTGTGTAGTGCAAAGTCCCAGTGAGCGCTGTCATTTCAGGTGACTTATGAATAATAAGTCATCTGTGTGTACATGAGGAATAACATTATTTCTCGCCATGATATGACTTTTATCCTGCTTTTTTTCTTCTCCCCACTCTGGGCTCTATCTCTCTAATTTTAAGTTGTGTCTGAGCTAGTGGGTGGAGACTCACATGTTAGGAGGCAGCAGCAGAATGGAGGACATTATGTAGGGGGGTTAGGGTTAGGCCCCACCCCTTCATGTGTAGCCGGCACACTGATGTCCTGTGTAATATTATGTAAATGCCTTGCTTGTGTAATATCGCCACCAGGTGGCATTGTTGCAGCACAGTTGTCCTGGCACCTGGGTAGGCAGAGGGAGAGTGGTAGTAGTAGGAGGATAGGGGTATATAAGGGAAAGACAATGGGGAGGGGATAGAGGGAGTCCCTGGGAAGATGTAAGAGAAATAATCCGCACCATGAGGATTCTGATCCTATGGGTCGCCCCTGCGGCCATGGCACGCAGGATCCGGTACGGATTGGTTAACCGCATCCCGCACGGAGAGGGGTTTAGTCCAATGTTTGGGGGTCTGGCGTCCATTTCATGTGGTTGCTAATACTCAAAGAATTCCTTAGTCCTCAGGTAGAAGGATATGGCTGGATGGCCAGGGCACGGACGGGAGAGCCCTTTCAGTTGCGGTCCTTCCTACGTATTAACGTCATCTGTGGGTGTGGTGAAGTGGCTCAATGGACTTCATGACCCGGTTCATGCCAGTGTGAAGTGTAGTGATGGAAGGAAAGGCCTAGAGGGGACAGAGAGTACCCAGGTGCCAGAGATGAGGACTGCTACTAAATTATGTATGAGAGGAAAAGATGTAAGGAACCCCAACGGGAAGAGTATCTGCGCCAGCGAAGCGCAGACTGAGATGATGCGGAAGAGAACGGAAAATAAAGTTTGCTTGTTTTGAGAAAATAAACTTTGACTGAACTTTATTTCATGAGAATGTGAATGAGGTGTCACCTGAAACTGATATGGAGTCCTCCTGTGTGTGGTGCGGCAACTAGGAGGCGAGGGGTTAATGACAGGCTGTGCTGTGACCTGTCGTCTCCCTGCACGCACGACTATAATCACTGCCTGCCCCGTGCCCTCCACCACAATTATAAAGCAATACATATCTGAACCCAGCTCCGTGGTGTAGTAAAACCTTTATTATAAAGCAGCTGCACTGTCTGTGTGTCTGTATGACTTGTATCCTGCTCCCCCCCAACCCCCCCCCCCCCCCCCCCCCCCGCTCTATCTCTAATTTTTATCTGTCTCTGAGCTACTGGGTGGAGTTAGGAGGCAGCAGCAGAATGGAGGACATTATTCAGCAGTACTGAGCAGTGCAGCTGTGAATCCAGCTCCGGGGTGTAGTAAAACCTTTATTATAAAGCAGCTGCACTGTCTGTGTTTTCTCTATAACTTGTATCCTGCCTCCTCCCCCCCCCCCCCCCCCCCTCTCCAGGCTCTGTTGTCTCTGAGTTAGTGGGTGGAGACTCACATGTTAGGAGACAGCAGCAGAATGGAGGACATTATACAGCAGCACTGAGCAGTGTAGCTCTGAGTCCAGCTCTGGGGTGTAGTAAAAGCTTTATTGCAAAGTAGCTACACCATCTGTGTGTCTATCTGCTTCTCTCACATTTTAAAGCACCACTTCAGTGGGTTGTTTTTTTTTTTTTAGTGCTGGAGTAGCGCTTTAAATCTAAGCCCTCTGTCATATACTCACCTTACAGCAGCCTCCCCTTTTTATCAACGTCTCTCCTATCCCGTGGTGCCATCTTGTGACTATAACGTCTGATTGGCAGGAAGTGAAGGGTTACGTCACAAGCTCTCAATGCAAGTTTATGAGGGCCAGAACGAGGCTCCCATAGACTTGTATTGAGCTGTGAACTCTGGAGCTGCTGGAAGGTCCTAAATCAAAAGAGACTGACTGCAGCCGCGGTGATAGAAGGTAAGGTCGCCGTATTTAATGGGTACCAGTCACACGCGTGGTTATGGTAATAGGTGTGTCATACGTGTTACATGTGTGACATCCGTGTTTGCATACGTGTGACACGTACCGGGTAAAACATGTGTCTCTGTAATGAAAAGATGTTCTATATTTACCTGTATCCAGCAATGCTGTCTCCGGCTCTGCTGCCTCCCGCTTCTGATCCCCGCTCATTATTTTCATTGATTATTCACTGCCTGAGGATCTGGAAGCTGGGACAGGCTGGGTACAGCACAGCCGAGGACAGCACCGCCGGGGACATCACCGGGGACATCGCCGGTGACAGGTGAGTATACAGCAGTTTGTGCAGTGACATCCAGGGACTCATCAGGGTTCCCAACGAACTCTCATGAACCCCTGGAAGTCACCATCGTGACACTTGCTGTAACGCAGTTGTCGCAGGGGTGTCATCAGGAGGTCATCAGAGTTCATTGGGAAATCCGATGACCTCTTGGACGTCCCTGCACACACAATGCTGGCAGGATACTCGCCTGTCACTAGCGATGTCCCCAGCGATGCTGTCCTCGGTAGTGCTGTCTCCAGCGCTGTCACCGTGATGCCCCTGATCACAGCTGCTCACTGTGGTGAATAATCAATGAAAATAATGAGCTGGGGTCAGGAGCGGGAGGCAGCATCGCTGGATACAGGTAACTATAGAAAATCTTTTTATTTAAAAACCCGTGTTTCCTCCGGTACATGTCACACTGATGTCACACAGATCACATCAGTGTGCGGTCCGTGTGACATCCGTGCTGCTGGAGAAAAAACGGGCACGTCTCCGTATGAAATAGCGGGGCCACACGGTCTGTGTGAAAACACGGCCGTGTGAGAATGCACAATAGGGTAACATGGGTACGTGTGACATCCGTGTTAAAAACGGATGTCCCGCGTACCTAAAACACGGACGTCTGAAACCAGCCTTAGACCCGGGGCAGGGGACTTACAGTTAAAGCACCACTCCAGCGGTGCAATTAAAAAAAACTCTTTAGTGGTTCTTTAAACAGGTATTCCCATCTCCAAGATACTATGTCAATATGTAGTAGGTCTAATTATAATAGCAAATGCCTCCAATTAGAAATAGCAGTATAGTTCTCCTGATTAGCGATGACTCTTACCTCATATGCAGGGCATTGCAGCTTAGGTATCCATGGTTACAACCATGAACAACAAACTGTCCCTAAATGAGTAGTTGTAACCATGGATACCTAAACTGCAATGCCCTGCACATGAGGTAACTGAGATACCTAATCAGGAGAGCTATATTACATTTCTAATGAGGTATTTGTTAATATTATTATTACTACACCTATTACATAATGGGATAGGATCATAGAGATGGGAATACCCCTTTACGTCATCCCCCATATCCCCTCTCCTCTTTATAGATTTCTATAGACAGCTGGAAACTGATAATTCAATGAGCTGGCAGCCCACTGTGATTTGAGCAAGATATATTTTAGTTTTTTTTTGTTTTTTTTTTTTTCTTTTTTCTTTCAGAAGTACTCATTAATTCAGGAGTTGGATTAAGGAAGAAAATGGCTCATAAGTGGAGAAAGAAAACATTTTTTTTTTTTTTTCTGATCAGATAAATAACAACGTTATATGTAAAATTTGCTGATAGAACAGTGACCATTTCAAAGAGGTCATTATACATATGCAGGGGAATATACGCATGTCTTATAGGCACAGGGGCAAAAGGGGTTACCAAGTGCATTGGTGGTGAAAAGAATTGGCAAAATCCATTGGAAAACCAACTTTCCACAATAATGACATAAAAATTATTTTACGTGAAGATGTTCAAGAGTTGCTCAGAATTCATTTTTTACAGCATAAGGTTTTAATATATGGTTTAAGATGGTGAAGGGGTTAATGGTGTCTTTATTTAAAATGTTTGTCTAGGATATAAAATTGCTGTCCTATGATAAAATATGTGCACACACCGTCTGAAATGGGCTGAAAAAGATGGACATCGTGCACATCAGTTTATAGACAACATTGTGCAATTGTTATGTTCCGCTTTATCTTGCTTCTTCTAACCTCTCCACGGTTCAGAAACCCTGGAATGGTTAAATGTAGTGACCTGCTCAGTCTTCACCCATTCTCTATACTTAAAGGGAATCGGTCACCAGATTGTTGCCTCCAAATCTGAGAGTAGCATAACATAGGGGCAGAGAACCTGATTCCAGCGATGTGTCACTTACTGGGCTGCTTAGTGTAGTTTTGATAAAATAACTGATTAATCAGCAGTAGATTATCATTACAGGACTACTTGACATGCTGCAGGTGGTCCAGCATATTCATGAGCGCTGTAGAACTGCTAGATCTGCAGCGGAGAAACATTGATTTTAGACATCAAACAGCTCAGTAAGTGACACATCGCTGGAATCAGGGTCTCTGTTTCTACATTATACTGCTCTCAGATTGGGAGGAAAAACCTGGTGACAGATTCCCTTTTTATAGTGAAAGCCGCTGAAAGAGCAAGGGCAAAACTGCTGGCGAAGCTTCCTCAAGAGAGCGATCACCGCCATATACCTGAAGCGGCTTCTCCTGGGAAAAAAAATCAGTGTCTGTGTCGGCGTCTAAATGTCGGATGTGTGCACATACCTTTTTTATAGGGGTTTTCTGGTTTTGGAAAAATAGTTTCTCAGGCTTATTTACCTATACAGTGCCTACAAGTAGTATTCAACCCCCTGCAGATTTAGCAGGTTTACACATTCGGAATTACCTTGGCATTGTGACATTTGGACTGTAGATCAGCCTGGAAGTGTGAAATGCAGCAAAAAGAATGTTATTTCTTTTTTTTATTTTTTTTTTTTTTTAAATTGTGAAAAGTTTATTCAGAGGGTCATTTATTATTCAACCCCTCAAGCCACCAGAATTCTGTTTGGTTCCCCTAAAGTATTAAGAAGTATTTCAGGCACAAAGAACAATGAGCTTCACATGTTTGGATTAATTATCTCTTTTTCCAGCCTTTTCTGACTAATTAGGACCCTCCCCAAACTTGTCAACAGCACTCATATATAGTCAACATGGGAAAGACAAAGGAGCATTCCAAGGCCATCAGAGACAAGATCGTGGAGGGTCACAAGGCTGGCAAGGGGTACAAAACCCTTTCCAAGGAGTTGGGCCTACCTGTCTCCACTGTTGGGAGCATCATCCGGAAGTGGAAGGCTTATGGAACTACTGTTAGCCTTCCACGGCCTGGACAGCCTTTGAAAGTTTCCACCCGTGCCGAGGCCAGGCTTGTCCAAAGAGTCAAGGCTAACCCAAGGACAACAAGGAAGGAGCTCCGGGAAGATCTCATGGCAGTGGGGACATTGGTTTCAGTCAATACCATAAGTAACGTACTCCACCGCAATGGTCTCCGTTCCAGACGAGCCCGTAAGGTACCTTTACTTTCAAAGCGTCATGTCAAGGCTCGTCTAGTTTGCTCATGATCACTTGGAGGACTCTGAGACAGACTGGTTCAAGGTTCTCTGGTCTGATGAGACCAAGATCGAGATCTTTGGTGCCAACCACACACGTGACGTTTGGAGACTGGATGGCACTGCATACGACCCCAAGAATACCATCCCTACAGTCAAGCATGGTGGTGGCAGCATCATGCTGTGGGGCTGTTTCTCAGCCAAGGGGCCTGGCCATCTGGTCCGCATCCATGGGAAGATGGATAGCACGACCTACCTGGAGATTTTGGCCAAGAACCTCCGCTCCTCCATCAAGGATCTTAAGATGGGTCGTCATTTCATCTTCCAACAAGACAACGACCCAAAGCACACAGCCAAGAAAACCAAGGCCTGGTTCAAGAGGGAAAAAATCAAGGTGTTGCAGTGGCCTAGTCAGTCTCCTGACCTTAACCCAATTGAAAACTTGTGGAAGGAGCTCAAGATTAAAGTCCACATGAGACACCCAAAGAACCTAGATAACTTGGAGAAGATCTGCATGGAGGAGTGGGCCAAGATAACTCCAGAGACCTGTGCCGGCCTGATCAGGTCTTATAAAAGACGATTATTAGCTGTAATTGCAAACAAGGGTTATTCCACAAAATATTGAACCTAGGGGTTGAATAATAATTGACCCACACTTTTATGTGGAAAATTTATTAAAATTTAACTGAGCAACATAACTTGTTGGTTTGTAAGATTTATGCATCTGTTAATAAATCCTGCTCTTGTTTGAAGTTTGCAGCCTCTAACTTATTTGCATCTTATCAAACCTGCTAAATCTGCAGGGGGTTGAATACTACTTGTAGGCACTGTATATATTAAAAGTGTGTGTGTGTGTGTGTGTGTGTGTGTGTGTGTGTGTGTGTGTGTATAGATAGATAGATAGAGATATAATATATTTTTAGAAGGTGGCCCGATTACAACGCATCGGGTATTCTAGAATTTATAGTGTAGCTAATACATGATTTTTGTGTTATATTTTTTATATATTATATTATATATAAATAAATAATTAGATGTTGTCTGTGGTTGCCAAGTGTTTGAGTAGGGCGCTGTAAATGTTCTGGGTGTGGGGGGGGGGTGAGAGCGGTGGTGTTTGTGTGTTGCGTTGTTTGTGGAGCGCTGTGTGTCTGCAGCGTTTGTGTGTGTGTGGAGTGCGTGCGTGTGTGTGTGTGTGTTTTGGGGGGAGGTATAGTGTGTGTGTGTGTGTGTGTGTGTTGGAGTAGTAGTCCTGGGGAGAGAGGAGTATAATAGGTGAAGTAGTCCTGGGGGGAGTTGTATAGGTGCCCAATGTGTGCGGGGAACGTGGCCATGCAGGCACAGGGTGCGGGGGGCGTGGCGTAGCCGAGCAGCCAATGCGTGCGGGGGTGGGGCCGGGCTGAGCCGAGCGGCCAATGCGACGGTTGTCACTGTAATGACGTCATTTTGGAGTAAGACAGAATAAGGATATATAGATAGATTTTTTATATATATATATATATATATATATATATATATATATATATATATATTACTATAAATTATAGGCGCCAGTTTCCTACTCCACACTGATGAGGGGCAAATACCCCAAAACAGCTGTCTGTGGATGGATACCATGTTTTGGTATAGGCGGTTTCCTTGACTGGAGACTGCCCTTCCCGTGGTTGTTCCTTCCCGGTGAAAGACCTGGCTAGTTTCCTGCCAGCGTTGAGAAACCTGTGATGGTATCTCCGCGGCATTCTTGTTTTGCATATTTTCCCGGGGGGCCTTGTTCTACTGTCACTGCATTGAGAAATACGTGATGGTGTCTCCGTGGTGTTGGATGTTGATCTCCCTGAGGTCAACCATACTTACCTACCCATTGTCTAGTATTGGCTGCAGCCAATATCTGAGGTCAGCGTCGACTGCATGAGCTGCTCAGAACTCCGTTATTGACTGCAGAGATGTCAACTTGACATTATAGCGGGAGCAGTGATGGTGAATTCAGCACGGGATCTGGATAAGAGCAAGTAAATCACATTTTCTTTGTTTTAAATAAAACCTGCAGCCAGGGGACAGGGGTTTTGGAGACCTGAAAATCCCTTTTAATATTAGATTGCCAAGGATCCAACGCTTGGCCATTGCATTGCATGGACCATTTGTTCTTCGATTTACAGGGGTTGGACATTAATTTTAAAGCCCAAAATTCTTTGTAGGTCAATATGGAATTTTGTCATTCTGATACAGGGCTCCAAATTTCCTCACAATATTGTTGGAGCTCACTGCGTTCAGATTTCTACTGCTCCGATTGAGTTCAATACAAGCTATAGAAATCCATAGCTTCGCCTAGTAGTGGTTACATACGGTCTGGTCATGTGACTTCTGCAGATGCTTTTGTGCCTATAATTCACTCCTGAGACAGAACGTAGCTTATTATATGTCTCTTCTCTTTGCAGATCCCTCAGTGGTGTGCAGAGTTCTGCCTCTCGGAGCACAATCGGCGCGGGACAGTGGTGTGCACTCAGGTGCAGCGGCAGACCGCCGTTTGGCTCGCCATGAGAGTAGCGGACGAGCTGGATGTGAACATTGGACATGAAGTCGGCTACGTTGTGCCTTTTGAAAACTGTTGTACAAATGACACCATTCTAAGGTTTGTGCCCAGCTTCCCAGTTAATCCCACAGCTTTCTATTCATCCTCTGCCCGGAAAGCTACTTTCCACTTCAGCCTTTGTCCGGCAGGTCAGTGAAACGCAGAGCCAGGAGTCGGTGACAAAAGAACTGAGGAGAAAAAAAAAAAGTGTCCAATTTATGGAATAGTGGAGGACGCGGTTACAAATCTCTCTACGGGTTAACAATAATAAGATTTCTCTATTGCCTGGTTTCATTGTGGTTTTTCTGATACATTTTCTTTTTCCTCAATGGGGAATTGTAGCGGCAAATGTCACAAAAAGACCTGGAAAAATCGAAATGTGATTTTCCAAGAGGGTGTTTTATAAAGTGAATGTATTTCCTATATGTCATGTTAAAACAAGATAGATTACTCTTTTTACATGATCATGGGCGGCCATCTTGCTTGTGGGTTTTTTTGGTTTTTTTTTAGTAGCACTTAGGGATCTGCTTTACAGCAGCCTCCAACATAAGTATTGACTGTCAATTCCCCCCCCCCTCCCAACTATTTGCCTAGCCTACTTTCCCCTGGTACGGTGTTCGGGCCTGTGCTGTGTGTAGACTGAGTGTTGGTTATTTGACCCTCCCCAGCCTAAAAATATCAGCCTGCAATTGCCCCGGAGGTGGTGCATCTATTAGATGTTTCAAATCTGGTGCTGTACTCTGCTCTTCCCGTTGCCCTTTTGCAGTGGCAAACAGGATAATATATGGGGTTGATGCCAGCTGTAAATTCCCAGCTGGTATCCAGCCCTGGCATTAGTAAGGAGCGGACATCTATGAGACACCCCCATTACTAATCCAGTAAAAATATATAAAAAATATTTTATTTGAATAAACACCGTGCCGTAATCCATAGCAATGTCCCATGATGTTCCCCCACATGCAAAGCTGAAAGACATTGTAATGCTCTACCACCAAGGGCCACAGGTACACGGGAGAGATGTAGAGCTCCTAGGTGTAATGTGGTATCTGCCCACTAGATGTCACCAGTATCTAGGGAAGATAGCAGAATGGTCGTACACGCCGAGAGTCAGAGCCTGGAGGTCACGTCAGTGCAAAGGAGGAAGAGGAGCCGAAGTCACGTGGAAGCCTAAGGTCGTTAGCTGGGAGGCAACATCAGATACAGATGGTGAGCAGAACCATAGTTAGAGAGCAAAGCAAGCCGAAGTCAGAAGCCGAAGGGGAACAACAGTACAAAAGGGGGAAGCGGGACCGAGGGAACCAGCCATACTAAGGATCAGGAAGTCAGGGAGCACAGACAAGACAGACAGAGCGGTGGATAGGGAGAGGAGTTGGGTTAGCGGGCCGAGGATCAGAACAAACTCATGGGAACCAGAAGCGCACACTGCAGAGCAGGAACTATCACTGCCGAAGTTCCGGTGGAAATAGCCCAAAGATAAAGCAAGGCGATTACCGGAACGAGGCACCAAACAAGCCCCACCCACCGACAAGTACCCAGGGCATACAAACAACTGAGCAATACACAAAACCTAATGGCTATACAGGGAGCAGAGCTAAAGTGAATCGTGATCGACATAAAAAGAGAAAATTATTGGCGAAAACTAGGTGTTAAGATCTCTATTGGCTAGTATGCATGTGAACGTGCCGCCGGTACATGTGAAAACGGACACCACACAGACCGACACACTGAGGTGTGAAGGAGGCCTAAAACAGAAAGGCGGAATGGTGGAGCAGAGAGCTGATCGCTCCCTCTTCCATCATTGTATTCCACTGTGGATGCAGATACTGTTGGAATCGATACGTCGGCCCACTCCGGTATTGAGGCCTAGACACATTCAGGAAAAACTGCCCACACAGCCCGTGGACTAACACCCATGTTTTTCTGATTTCGGGCACCCTCTTAAAGGCAAATTTTGTAATAAAATTAGAAAGATTTCAGCCAATTGAATTCTTTTTTTTCATGGACTCTCTGGATGCACTCGTTTTCCAGTTTCTGCTTTTACTGACTTGTTCTGTCATATTTATATCTCGCTGTGCTCATTATTATGCTTCATGCGCGGAGGAAAGATAAATGGTGACATTTCGGCAGACATTGGCTGCACACATTCACATAACATTTTATTAATTTATCAAAGTCACCGAATAAGGTTATAGGTTGGATTGTCACAGAAATATGGCAGCATTCAGTGCTCTAGATATAGAGCGAGAATATATATTTATTACCTGGGTATAGTGTGTGTGTGGGTGTTTTATATATGTGAGTGCGCAGCAGGAGAAGCACTGACATCAAGGAGTCCCAGAAAAGTGGGTTTATTAGCAAAGCTAGTTTGGTGAGCTTTTGTTTAAACTTTTTTTATTGCTGGGCCTAGAATTTTATGGGCAGAGAAGATGGTAATGGGCCCCGACTGTCACTTTCACTTTGGCTAGACTTGGTGAAGCTGCTGGGCTCGCTAGGTTATGTATATCAATTAGTGATGAGCGGGCACTACCATGCTCGGGTGCTCGGTACACATAACTAGTGATGAGCGGCCACTACCATGCTCGGGTGCGCTGTACTAGTAACTAGTGATGTGCGGGCACTACTATGCTTGGTACTCGTAACTAGTGATGAGCGAGCACTACCATGCTCAGGTGCTAGGTACTCGTAAGTAGTGATAAGCAAAAACTACCATCCTTGGTACTCATAACTAGTGATGAGCGAGCACTACCATGCTCGGGTGTTCTGTACTGGTAACTAGTGATGAATGAGCACTGCTATGCTCGGGTGCTCTGTACACGTAACTAGTAATGAGCAAGCACTACCATGTTTTTACCTCCAGCGGTACTGTATTCTCATCCTCCTTGTCATGAGGTGTACAGATGGAACAGGGGCTCATAGGCTGACCCTAAGGCTGCGGCCCCTGTGCTTGAAGGTAGACTTGATGGTAGCCGGGTTCAAGCCTCCAACGTGACCCTGTCTGCTTGTCCAAGCCCTGATACTACTTCCCCTCCCACCCAGGGAGCGGGCTGGAAACCAAAACCCCCACAAATAATCACAGACAAGTGTAAACGAAAACTCGTGCACACTGCACCCAGTCACGAAGCACAAAGGAGGTACAATATTTGAACTGGGGAGTAACGCAAATTGGGTAGGAAATAAATACACAACTTGAGGACTCGCACACCACACTGAACCGCAACTGCAAGATCACTATACAACTGGATAACAGGAACCAGGAAGCAAGAAGCTATATCCGGCAAACAGCCCCAGAATCCAGAAACTTAGGCTGGATATGGTGATCAGTAGCCTGAGCTCCAAGCAGCTGATCACAGACCAGCAGCAATGAACTCCCGCTGTGCTGGAGAGCAGTGAAGCCAGAACTAGCCGACGCCCATCAGACTGTGCAAGTAAAGAATCCCAGGAGCTTGGTGGACTCTGCAGTGTGAATAGAGTCCGACACCGGCATGACACCCAGCGAGTGCAACAAAAAACACTGCACGACACATGACTCATTATTAATGGAGTCCATTTTATCAGCACCCCCAGCACACTTGGTTCCAGTATGGCGACACGCAGTGAGGAGCCATGTAGATGCCCACCTTCTCTATTTGAACTCTGCAGCTCCTTTTACTGTCACATAGTTTGTTGTTGTTGTTTGTTTTTTTTTGTTTTTTTTTAATTTCAAGAATTTTATTGATTTTCAAGTTCAACAGAGCAACTGAAAACACTGTATCATTATAAATCATCCCACATACAAATTTGAGTGCCAACTTTATACATTGTAAAAAGCGATGGGGAGAAGGAAAAAGAAAGTTTGGTAATATAGAGGTGATATGAGGGAGGGAAGGAGAAGAAGAGGGGCATTCCCACTAGAGATACAGAGAAAGGAGAGGAAAGGGGGTTATTAAGGCTTCGAGCACGGGACCCAACCCCACTGTGGTGATTATCCACTGGCAGCGTGGGCACGCCAAGGCGCTTCCCGCACCGCAATCTATCTTAAAACTGTTTGGAACTGCGGGGAGGAGAGTAATGCGGGCTTCACCACACAGTATGATCTATCGAGCGATCGCACGAGCGATGGTACCCGCCCCCGTCGTTTGTGCGTCACGGGCAAATCACTGCCCGTGTCGCACAAAGTCGTTTAACCCCCGTCACATGTACTTACGTGCTGAGCGACGTCGCTGTTGGCAGCAAACATCCACTTCGTGAAGGGGGTGGGACGTTCGGCGTCACAGCGACCGGTCAATAGAAGTGGAGGGGTGGAGATGAGCGGGACGTAAACATCCCGCCCACCTCCATCCTTCCGCAAAGTCGTCGGGAGCCGCGGGACGCAGGTAAGCTGTGTTCATCGTTCCCGGGGTGTCACACGGAGCGATGTGTGCTACCCCGGGTACGAGGAACAACCTGCGCAAAGTAAAATAAACGATTTTTTAAAAATAAACGAGGAGTACACGATACCCGATTTCTCACCGATTTGCGATCGCTCGTAGGTGTCACACGGGACAACGTCGCCAACTAAGCCGGATGTGCGTCACGAAAACCGTGACCCCGACGATCTATCGCACGATAGATCGTCTCGTGTGACGCCTGCATTAGGTGCGGCGTCACACGCTAAGATATATCGTGCGATATGTCGGCGGGGTCATGGATTCCGTGACGCACATCTGTCATCGTTAGACATATCATTGCGTGTGACAGCTACTGTCTGTGAATGAGCAAAAATACTCACCTTATCGTTGCTCGTTGACACGTTGTTCATTTTCAAAATGTCGGTCCTCCTTCTGTACTCCGGTTGTTCATCGTTCCCGAGGCAGCACAGATCGCTCCGTGTGACACCCCGGGAATGACGAACACAGCTTACCTGCGTCCCGCCGGCAATGCGGAAGGAAGGAGGTGGGCGGGATGTTACGTCCCGCTCATCTCCGCCCCTCTGTTTCTATTGGGCGGCCGCTGCGTGACGCTGCTGTGACGCCGAACATCCCTCCCCCTTCAGGAAGAGGATGTTCATCGCCCACAGCGACGTTGTCCGGGAGGTAAGTTTGTGTGATGGGGGTTAACGACTTTGTTCGCCACGGGCAACTAATTGCCCGTGACGCACAAACGACGAGGGCGGTTACGATCGTTCATGCGATCATACGATAGAATGTACCGTGTGACGCCGGCCTTAAGCTTCTCAATGAAACTATTTAGTTGCCACTTATGATTGCTGGGACTGGGCCATCAAGGTCTCCATCCGATGGGATAAACTAACATCTGCGAACCACTCCTCAAGACTGGGAGGGTCCATTGACCTCCAATGATGCTGTCACTTAGTTTACAGGGACCGCCAGTTTCCAGAAATTCTAGTTCTGTATATCAAGAAGCGTCATCAGTCTGGATCTCCAACTGAGCGTTCTTACCACTGTTGAACAATTCCCTGGAACTTAGTTGGGTCCCTTTCTTGGAAGAGGAGGCTTACAAGATATTTTATACATTGGAGCTGTGATCTGGAAACTGGGATTTTTTGTATATTTAGGCTTGACCAAAATATGGAAGGACATGACGAAACAAAGAAGGTTGAGGTGCACCAATGTGGTTGGGAAAACCATCCGTACGAGAAGCAACAGGGTGGCTCTTGTCGGCACAATGGTGTCATGGAGGGAGGGTGGGTCTGAAACTTGAGATGGGCTTATACCTACCTACAAAGAAGATTAAAACTGGTGGCAATACATCTAGGCTAATGGATCCCCCAATTTTTTTTGCCCACTTCTAACAAAAGAGGACATTAACATTCATCTCCATGAGACTCGATACTGACACAGGCTGTTTGGTCTTCTGCTGCCGGTAATTCCTCCAGTATGTTTCGCTAAGGGTGGCGTTTTCCATGGAAGATGAGCTTGTTATTTCATCCGTATTGACATAATTGTGTTGCCCTGTTTAGTTTTTTTTTCCAATGTGTCTCCCAGCCAGCTTTTTATAAATGTCATGGTAGAAGAGAAGACGAAGAGGTCCAGCGACTGCAGTGACACCGAGTTGCGTTTCTTTGTCAGCTGGTTTCAGTGATGAGACATTGTAAAATTGCGCAACCTTTTTTTAAAGACAAATAAATAAGTTTAGATAACGTGTTCTTTAACATTTGAGGAAAGGAAGATTGCCACGAGAGCAGAATTTTATTAGATCGAGCTGTCATGGTGCAAAGTCCGAAGCCTCATTTGTCTGAATTCAGTCTGGATTTAAAAGCTATTACACTGAAGAAATCCATTAATTAAATGTAGCGTCGTAGCGGTGGAAGCTCAGTCCACATCGACGACACATCATCAATAAGGTCTAATAGGTTATTTGTGAATTAACCTGTAAGAGATAGACCCTAGAATCGACTGATTGGCGCCAAATAGAATTGTCTTCTGCTGGTTCCTTTAATGCCCATCATACTGTTCAGCACAAGATGAATGACGGCTGAACCGGCTGATTTTAGTGACAGAAAATGTCAGTAGAAATAAAGATTGGGCATGTTGGATGACAAGATGCCCAATCCATTTGTACTCATTAAAGACAAAGGAAGCTGGCACCAGAGGTATCTGTCCAATATTGACAACACATGCACTTGGGCCAAGAGCTGCGAGGAACAGCTGCTGTTCATATGAGCCTTCGGCTCACCACTGTCTAAAATGTAGGCCTGGACTTACAGAAGCATCATTATTAGGGATGAGTGGGCACTACCATGCTCAGGTGCTCAGTACTCTTAACTAGTGATGAGCGTGCACTACCATGCTCAGTACTCGTAACTAGTGATGAGCGTGCACTACCATGCTCAGGTGCTCAGTACTCGTAACTAGTGATGAGCGGGCACTACTATGCTCAGGTGCTCAGTACTCGTAACTAGTGATGAGCGTGCACTACCATGCTCAGTACTCGTAACTAGTGATGAGTGAGCACTACCATGCTCAGGTGCTCGTAACTAGGGATGGGTGAGGACTACCATGTTTGGGTGCTCGTAACTAGGGGTGGGTGACCACTACCATGCTCAGGTGCTCAGTACTCGTAACTAGTGATGAGCGAGCACTACCATGCTCAGGTGCTCAGTACTCGTAACTAGTGATGAGCGGGCACTACCATGCTCAGGTGCTCAGTACTCGTAACTAGTGATGAGCGGGCACTACCATGCTCTGGTGCTCTGTACTCGTAACTAGTGATAAGCGAGCACTACCATGCTCAGGTGGGTGCTCTGTACTTGTAACAAACATTTGGACGCTCGGATAGGCTTGACTTGTGTGACGAGTATCATGGAAGTCAATAGGTACCTCAAGCAGTTAGTCCAAATCAGAATTATCACTACATGACTCTTTCCTTCTGATCCATTGAGTGCTCATACTTGATGGCCCCATTAGTGTTGTTCCAGACCCAACGGAGCGTCTTTACGTGAATCTGTGCCTGGTACCTTAAGTGAGCTCCATTAATCTACCAGGTCGCACCCCTGTCCCAACACACATTGATCTAAGGTTAGTAAGTTTAAAGGGTTATATATCTCAGTAAATGATAACATATGGCTAGGTTATTATAAATGGATAATCCACGCTGGAGCACGGCCCTACTTGTATTTCTTGTATCACATAAGGTGTTTTGCCTCTATTTATATGCCGATTCCCAGTTTTACCAGCCTTACCGGTTATACAGATCTCTATGGGTGCCCACACTCTGTGACCCAATAAATGTGACCCTAATTTTTTGATAAAGGCTATTTAATGCCAAAAACGTTCATGAAATGAATGAAGGTTACAACTCGATATTTTGCAAATGAGTAAAGAATTATAATAATAATAAAAATAATAATAATAATAAAAATAATTTTTGGACCACCATATCTGTTTTCTTTCTCATTTGGGTGTGCCAGAGCTACGCTCTTCAATATGGCTAGGTTATGCCATTACCTCGGCTGCACCCTTTGAGACCCCCTCCAGTCCTGAGAATGAAGAGACCATAGTGCTAATTTAGCACTAAACCTTGTTCAGTTTCCAATATCTAGTGGGGCACTTGTAGCCCCTCACGGTTGTGGACATTATTCATGTGATCGGTAGGTATACAAAGGTTTGTGGCCGGGAGAGCTGTATTAAAGGGAAAAATGTAAAGGGCAACTCACCGAAACAGCGTTGCACCACCTTCATT
Source organism: Anomaloglossus baeobatrachus (assembly GCF_048569485.1). Lineage (NCBI taxonomy): Eukaryota > Metazoa > Chordata > Amphibia > Anura > Aromobatidae > Anomaloglossus > Anomaloglossus baeobatrachus. Next base: position 40,937,757 of record NC_134357.1, on the reverse strand, counting down.
CTCAATTATTGAATTTAAGCCGCTTTTAGGGTCATAGTTGTGAATCTGACTGATTGCAACATGTACTTTCTTCCCACGTATGTGTGTATTTTCCGAACTCTTACATTGCACTTTTAGGTTAAAGCGATAGTCCTAAAGTGCCAAGTTATCTTCTCCATAGGACAGGCTGATCATTGGGGGTGCAACCCTGTCGATCCCAAGAATGGGGCAGAACCTCTTGTTGAATGGAGCATAGACAAGAGTTCAGACTATGCTCCATTCTTTGTCTATAGGAGTGCCAAAAATAGCAGAGTGCTATAATCTACCTCCCGTCAGTCCCATAGACCATGAATGGAGCAGAAACCTCTGCTACATTCAACATGGAGCTCTGTATTCGGGATCCATGGATGTCCCGGTGGTCCCACCAAAGCTATCCTATGAATAACAGATAACTTGTCATTTTGGGAACAACCCATCTAATTTGGAATTTAGACTGTTATCCCACAACGGGTACGGGCACAAATGGGAGTGATGACCATCTCTGTACAATGCTCTGGTATATGGTTCTGCTATATGAATGAAGAAAATCCAGAGCCCACAGACACTTTTTTTTTTTTTCTACATTGCAGATACTGTACAGATGAGATGTTACTACGTGAGATGATGTCCAATCCCCTCTTGTCCAACTACGGAGTAATTATCATCGATGATGTCTACGAGCGCTTTGTATCTACTGACGTCCTCCTCGCTTTCCTAAAAGACATGCTTTTGGCTAGACCCGAACTGAAGGTTGTGATCATCTCCCCTCCCGAACTCTCCAGTAAAATAGTCTCTTACTACGGAAACGTTCCTCTCGTTGAGGTGGAAAGCACGAGTTCAGCAGAAGTAGTTTACACCTCTGCAACCCAAAGGGACCATTTCCATGCGGCTTTAAGACTCCTTTACGAAATCCACCACACGCAAGAGAAAGGGGACATTGTTGTCTTCCTGGCTTGTGAGCAAGTAAGTGGGTGTGGGTGGGTTCTGGGCGCTTTCTTTGCGTTTGATCACTTGGCTCCTACTTTTTATGTGAAGTTTTACAAGAAGGGAATATAATTGACCTTATGGTGATGGAGCTTAGAACTTTCTTTCCAAGGTTTCCTACATGGTTTTTGCTACTGGAAAAGGAAGTCCAGAGTAGTTGTTGGAGTGAGTTTGGGAGAGATTGGGCACAACATCTGGGGGGGGTGGTTCGACTTTTTTCAATGATGTATGTAACTTAAAAAAAACTTTTACAAGAGTCTGAAAAGTTTCCGATGACTTTCTTAGCAAATGATTTAGATTTTAATGCTTTAGAAGATGTAAAACCATATGTCCATTGGACTCCAACACTTGGCCTCAAGTTTTCCTAAACAAGGATTCTCTCTCTAGGGACAACCTCTTTACAGGTCACCTTTAAAAAGTTAATCAAGTAGGTTCCATATTGAGGTCCCCCTTGTATGAGCAAAAAGCTTCTCACTTGCTACAGGTAGAATGGTTGGCCAGAAGTGGCATCCAGGTGATAACTCCACTGTGATGGGGTTAGGCTGGTTTCACACATCTGGCATTTTGCTGCTTTGCCGGATCCGTCACACTCCAATACAGTACAATGGCATTGCGGCAATGCTGTCATGTGACCGGAAAATGTGACCGGAGCTTGCCGCGATGCCATTGTACTGTGTTGCACTGTACTGGAGTGTGACGGATACAGCAAATCGGCGAAATGCCGAATGTGTGAAACCGGCCTTACTCACTCTGCTTGCTTCTCATGGTAACAACAGGAACACTTTTTACTTAAGTCCCTCAGGTTTATTACACCACATAAACCTGTCTCCAGGAACATAGCACATGCCCTCATCTGGCTTCAAGGAACATAAATGTGATTTTCAGTCCGTATCACTTGCAGTATGCCAGTACAGGTTCTTAGAAGTATCCCAGTGAAGGTATCTCAACCTCCACTCACTGACCCCGGTCAGTAGAAGTGAACCCTCTCTTCATTCAGAGAGTTCCTTCCAGAGGCTTCACAACCTCTATATTCTATCCCAGGGAGGACAGCTTAATCCTCTTTTGTCTCAGAAGATTACTTCCTGGAGACCACACAACCTCCACTCATTGACCATGTGTCAAACAATCAGTCTCCATTTTGACATGAGACACTCCCATGGGCGGAGGTATGTGAATAGCGAGACCCTCCCTTCTCTCCAGCTATTTGTAAAACTTGTCCCTGGAACACCCTTATACGCCTTGTGGCACTACAAGTGCCATAGAAGACATCCAGGTTTACACCAACTTCTTTATACATACCCTCCACCATGTTACAGCACCCATCCCAAAACCTCAGCTGATGTACTTAGTGTTTTCTAGTAAAGTCATTTGGTGACCATTAGGGATACATCGGTTAGCCTGAAATAAGCGTTAGAGGGACCCAGTCACCAAGTTTTTGCTCCCCCATCTGAGAGCAGCATAATGTAGAGACAGAGACCCTGATTCCAGCGATGTGTCACTTACTGAGCTGTTTGCTGTCATTTCGATAAAATCAATGTTTTCTCTGCTGCAGATCTAGCAGTTATACAGAGCTCATGAATATGCTGGACTACCTGCAGCACACCAAGTAGTCCTCTAATGATAATCTGCTGCTAATTAAACTGATTTTATAAAAGGTATATTATGCAGCCCAGTAAGTGACACATCGCTGGAATCGGGGTCACGTTTCCTGCATCATGCTGGTGTCAGATTAGGTGACAAAGATGTAAATAAGATGCTGCCATACACCTTCAGTGGCGGTTTATCTCTCATGAGGGCAAAGGATTGAGCATGCTGAAATCCAACATGCCTGATCTTTCACCCTACTGCAGATGTTAGAGGGGACAGAGCGAGTCAGAGCAGGCTCTTACACATTAAATGGTCAAATAGTCTCACTAAAATTTTACAGGTTCGATTTAAATGCATGTATTTGGGGCTACAATTAATTTTTAAAATTGGGTTTTTATTAAAACTTTTGCACGGTTTGACCTCTATAGCCTCTGTGCCTCACTGTCTATTGTGGGCCACAGAATGAAGTAACTGAGAATCCATAAGTGAGCTATGACTTTGACAGGGAATTTGTAACTGTCTTTTTTCTGAGCTCCTCAAGGCTGATTTATGACCACAGATCACATCAAGGTTGAATGTGAAAAAGAATCTGTAAAAGGAAAATCGTGCAAAATTTGTAATGGCTGCATTCCAAAATGCTAAGGTATGCAAACATTAAATACAGGAATTTGGACATACATTACTGCTAAGGAAATAAATGTATAATTTGAGACATTTGGCTCTTTAAAAAGGCCAGTTTTATATGAGCCCAGCAACCAGCGTCAAGGTGTATCTCTTTGCTGGGTCTCTACCTAAATTGTCTGTAGCCAAACTGAAAAAGCCAACAGTTTTATGAGCGGGCAGGAGCCTGTTAATAGGAAACTATATTGCCTTAAGCTGGTGGGATTTTAATTTCCCAATAGGAGGTTCCTGCCCGACCATATATTTGTAGGCTTTTTCAATCCGGGAAGGGGCATTTTGGTAGGAACCCAGAATAAAGACAAACGCATTGACGCTGTCACGGCTTGGAATAGAAATCACGGCTTGGAATAGAAGATACACCGCCCCGTATAGGACAACACAAAGGGAAAGGAATGCCCTATCGCTAGGGAAATGGGTAAATGTTGACCCCTGACAATAATCTGCAGCTCTCCCTCACTGACCCTATACAGGTTCTGCACCTGTCGCCAAGCTGGAATACCTAGACAAACCGTCATGTAAGCCCTAAGTAAGGATGGAGGCTATGAGCTCTTCATCAACACCACTATCACTAACGGAAGACACAAGGGTACAATACAGTGGAAACAACAACAGCAATCACCAGAGCCCTGGTAGATAGTAAAGACAATACTTATCTGAGCTGCAGCAACCACAGAAGTCTGGAGCAACAGAAGACAACCTTTCCAGAGCTCAGCAAGAAACAAACTATAAACCGCACCCAAAAACTCCAAGGGTGAGGTTTATAAAGGAAGTCAGAGGCTGGCATTGGAGAGGAAAAACTGACCATTTCCCAGGGTACTAGAGTCCGCTGCTGCAAAATCAGGGAACTGTCAGATAACCTTTTCTGCCAAACTCTGGGATTTTCTAACAATCGTTGCCGCTGGATTGTCAGCCGGCCGTGACACATCCGTGACAGACGCTGGCTGTTGGGCTTGCATAAAACTGGCCTTTTTTCATGTGTTAAGTGTCTCAATTTTTAAATTGATTACTTAACAGTAATACATGTCCAAATTCTTTCAGTTAATGTTTGCATGCCTTAGCATTTCAGAGTGCAGCTGTTTATTTGTTAGAGTATGCATTATGTTCAGTATGCACCTGTTCACATTTGTCTGTTTGGAAGTACCGTCATTTTTTTTTTAATTTCCGAATTTATAACGAACACAAATTGTAAAAATGATTTGTAGCCCTAAATACTTGGATTTAAGTGAAAACAAACAGAGGAGTACAACTCCTTCAATCTCAGCTGTAATCTGCCTGGGAATGTAGCAAAAATTTGTAGTTTGCCTGCAGTGCCTCCGCAGGGAAAATGAAGCATTACATGTTTTTCACCTCTCTGTTGCTGGAAGGAATTTTTTTTCTTTTTTTCGGATAAAAAATTGCTTAGACCTATATATATATTTTTTATTTTTTTTTTTGCAAATACTGATTTGATATTTTAATTATTTTAAGGAAATAAAACAGGCCTATGAAATGATCCACCAGGAGGCTGTATATACAAATCCTAAAGTAGGTGAATTGCTTCCAATTCCGCTCTATTCCCATCAAAGCCTTCCACAATACTTGCCATACGAGGGGCTGGATTATGGATGCAAAGACCACAGGAGGAAAGTGGTGTTAACGACCAGTCTTGGCGAGTCCCTCGTCTGGATGAGCAACATTCACTTTGTCATTGATGTTGGAGTGGAGCGGAGAAAGGTAAGTGCCATGTTTCATTCTTTCCTATTGCTGCTCCCAAAAACTACAAATCTCACAGGTTCGATCAAAGCCCTGCAAAAAAAAAAAAAGTCTCCCTGTGTGTTCTGGTCTTATGCATCTCCTCCTGTAGCTGCCAGAGCCTTACAATGTCGTATGCCGTGTCCAAACTCTGCTTGGATTGCTTCCATAAAATAGCTAATAGCCGGAGCGCAGATAGATGTCATCTTTATGGCCATTATAATGCAATTTGTCTCTCACTCTCTAACACTTGGGTTGGTACAGTGTAAAATATTCTTGGTGGTTTTAGGGTCTGCTCACATGGTCAGGAGTTAGCCCAGATTTCGTACCATAAGCCACATCTACTGCTGAAACCATTGTCCTCGCCCTCTGTCTGTATCTGTCCCCTAGTTCTCCGTCCGTTGACTGGTCCCACCTCCATTCCTTCCCATCTAGCTCCGGTTGTCTCCCCATTCCTACCTTCCCACTCGGTTGTTTTCTAGGTATAGACCTTGGCCTGACTCCAACCTCGCTTCTGCTCGTCCCTCCGGTCTTTTTTCTCCCCGCTCAGTATTTAACCCGGCCTGCCCGACCATCCAACACACTCCTCGTGGCATCTGCTTTACGGCTGGTGCTGTGAGGTATTGCACTAAGCACACACGGTGTTTCCATCTCCTCGCTTATTCGGCACTGTCTAGTGTCTATCCTGCATGGCTCCAGCTCCCCCTGCTGGCAGCCTGACATATACATCTTGCATGAAATGTAGGAAAAAAAAGATGTGTCATGGGGTATGTACAAATGGTACAGGCTCCTAGGCTGGGGCCCTGCTGCTGTCCCTTATCTCAAAAGGTAGACTTGATAGTAGCAAGGTCTGAACCCCCAGCGTGGCCCTGTCTCCTGTCTGAGCCCTGATACAACTGGCTGGAAACCCAGTAACCAAAAACCCACAAATAATCACAGACAAGGGTAAACAAAAACTTGTGCACACTGCGCACAAACACAAAGGAGGGACAGTATGTGAACTGGGGAGTAACACAAAATGGATAGGAGATAAATACACAACTGGCAGAGCAAAGAGGGGCGCTGCTTGTAGATCGGCCAGTGGTCAGGGCTGGGGAACCTAGCTACAATTAACCTCTGGGTTAGTAGGTGCTGTGAGACGCTGGATGTATGAACCCCACTGGATACCAGGGGTTCAAGGTTGCCACATGTATGACAGTTTGATCGCTGCAGCACCACCGCTCGCCCACAGTGTAGTGGGTGCAGGTAATTAGCGGAAATGGATGAAATTTGTGGTGTGTGGTGTGCTGCTGATCAAAAATGATAGGTAGTGACAATGAGGCTATCATTTTTGATCAGCAGCGCACCACATACCGCACATTTTCATCCATTTCCGCCAAATACACAACTGGGGAACTCGCACACCACTCAAAATCGCAACTTATAGATCACCATAGAGCTGGATAACCACAGAAACCGCAGAAGCTATATCCGACACTCGGCCCCAGAATCCAGATCCTTATAAAGGCTGGAGATGGTGATCAGCAGCCTGAGCTCCCAGCAGATCATCACAGGACAGCAGGAATTAACTCCAGCTGTACTGGAGGGCAGTGACGCTAGAACCACCCGACACCCATAATAGGCTGTGCAACTAAAGAATATCTGGCAGTTTGTCGGACTCTGCAGTGTGAACAGAGCCTGATGCCTCCATGACACCCAATGAGTGCAACACAGAATACTGCATTACACTATGTAAGGAGAAGTGGCATGCTACTATCGGAAAGCTGATGCGTTAGATCATGGCACATCAAACTGGCAGACACCTGATTGTTTCGGATTAAAAGGCTAAATTCCCACAAGCATATAAAAAAAACCTGAGTTTCATCCAGAAAATGAGGCTGATTTTTCATCTCAATTGTCATCCATATGCAAACACAAACTGGCCACCGGAGTACTGGGGAATTCCCCGGTGGGCTCCTAGTCCCCAGTGAGCCCCGCCCTGAGCCCGTGCCATTACTAGCGGCAGAGTAGTTTGCCTCCTTAATGGCACAGTCAATTTCCATTTTTGTCTTTCCCGTTTCTTCCTTCCTTTCAAAAGACAGAACTTTTTTATTCTGTCCGTCAACCTAGCCATTTAAGGGTTAGTTTTTTTGTTGTTTTTTTTTAGGGAATGAGTTGTAATCTTAAATTACATGTATTTTACCGTGTACGATTTGATTTATAATTTGCGTTATTTGGCTATTCATTGACTCTTTTTGACCCCAATTTTTTCTAAATGATGCACATGTGTCATGGGTGACAGACAGCATTGTTATCTGGCAATAGAAAATCACAGCGTTTGGCTGCGCAAAATGCTCCCTGACTTTCTATTTTCCCTGCTGTTAGTATTCAGTGTACTAGGTATGTCATCTGCTGGGTTTTCATCCTTTTCCCATTTAGGACCCAGCGGAGCTCCTCTTTCCTTCAGCTGCTAATCTTCCGTATTTCCCCTTTGGTTTAAATACTCTCATTTTCCCTGGACTGGTTCTGGTGATATTATTCAAGCTCTGGATGCAAGCAGGCGGCTTATACTCCTCTGTTGTATTGTTGCTGTAACTTTGCTGCACTTCTACTTTCGTCATCTGTGCATAAGCAGTTCATGCTTTTTTCGTTGTGTCCTCTTGGTGTCTTCTCTACTGTTTATTGGGGTTGAAGAAGAGCTGATCCCACCCATTCCCCATTTAGAGTCCAGCACTAGGGATACCTAGGGTCAGATATCCGGCTCGGCACATAGGTTCCGCACCTATCTAGGGTGGTGAGGGACCCCAGGGACAAGCAGTAGGTTTGGTCAGGGGTCACCATCTCTTCCTTCCCTAGACACAGAGTTCCCTTTCGCCATTCGCTTAGTACTTCTCCGTACCTAGCGTGACAACATGTATCGTGAATTTTGCTCAAAATAAAAAATCTGCTTTTTTTTTTTTTTTTTTGTGCAAAACGTAACATACTCCACTAATATGTTGGAAATTTTGTGCAAAAATTCCAGGCAGACATAAAATCAGTCCAGGATGGATTTGACTAAATATAAGCAAAAATTTTACAACTTTGCAACCAGTTACAATTACAAAATCAGCCAAAAAAAGCCTCAAATCATGCCCACGATGACTGTCAAATAGTGAACACAAAATAAACTTTTTTAAAGGGGGGAATTTAAAAAAAATAAATAAATAAGGTGCACTTGAAAAATGGGCAAAAAATATAAAAATGAGGGAAAAAAAGTGGCAGTACAATAAAGAATCGAGTCAATAGTGTCCTGAGAAAAGAAGAAAAATTTGAATCAGCACTCAAGTCTATTTTATGTCCAGCTTTGTGGTTTCCAGATGTTTTTGGCAGATTCAACAATTGCAACTTTTAAAAATACTCAAGAACCGCATTTTTCTCAAATTTATTTTATGTACAGGCAAAGATTTTGCAAAAAATGTTGACACCTTTTCGTAGTGCATAGCACTTTTTGTGCGAAGAAGTTGCAGCAAAGGTTAAAGAGAAAAATAAGAAGCATTTTTCATTTAACAAAAAAAATTATCAACCATATGCACCATATCGAAACATTTGAATTTGGTCCAAAAACGTATTGCATGCAACAACGCAAAAAAGAAAAGTGACTTAGGGAACAAAGACCCACAAACAATGAATCCAAGCCCCAAGTACGTGTCTGTGACGCCCTGGACTAGCCAGGTAGTCACAGTTAGGCCCTTGCACAACACCCATTCCCAAATAAGGTGACCCCAGCCAACCTACTAAAACCCTAGTCACTTCCCTCTGGGTTTGATGTCCACACCGGGGGGAAGGGCAGAGCCAAGCGGTTGGCCACGCCCACCTAGGAAGTTCACAGGCCCAGAGGCAGGAAAAAGAGAGCAGATGAGTTTTGACAGTGAAGTAGAGTAGAGGAGAAAATCTGTCAGTGTCCTGGGTAGGAGCCCGGGCACTTTGGCTAGCTGGCAGACAGTGGTGGCCATCTGCAGGAGCCGGGAAGACAGCCTGGTGGAACCGTAGGTAGCCGGGACAGGTTAGTGGCCCGCCGGTACCGAACTGGGGAACAGACTAGAAACCGTAGCACAAGTGGGGGTACTCAGACCCTGAAACGCGGTCCCGAATCTACCGGACCCCATTAATTAACTGATTGAGGTCTGGACTTTAGGTCCTTTCCCACCCAAGTCCCAAAGAAGGCAACAGCCCACCGATTTCGGATAACTGCCACTGCCAAGGGCCAAGAGATCTAACGGGCCAGCGCCTGCGGGCAAATGGGCTCTCTCGACATACATGCCGGGGAGCGGGACTCCCGTCGCTGAAGCGCGGCTGTCCGTTTGGGGACCGAAGCAACCGGCTGCGGGCAACAACCATAATCCATTTGGTTTACCAGAGACTCCCGTGTGTTTGTCAGAGTGAGTACCACTGTGCCTTCGGGCCACGCACCGCCCTGCCCCGCCGAGCACCAACATCGCCTCACATCAAACGGGTCCCGGGGCCACCACCCCTGCCCACGGAGGGGGTTAACGCCAACAGCTGCACCAACATCTCCCCCGGGGTGCCTAGTCAACAGCAGCGATGGTGCCTACATTCATCACAACCCGTGGGTGGCGTCACGAACTCTAATCTAAAAACCCCCCTTCAAAGCGCCAGCCCCCCTTGCAGAGCGATGTGATCCCTGGTCCGGAGGCGCACGAGCCACCGACACACGAGCCCGGATCCGAGCGGCTCGGCTGCAGCCGAGCGCGGGTCGGTACATGTCCAGTGACCTTTCAGTGTCCCTATTAGCCAAGGAGTACAATACTTGTTCAACTGTTTTAGTTAATAGGAGAGGTTACATGACTGCATAAAAAATTTATTGTGCCCGAGTGTAATATATTATACAAGCAGGGACTGCCGGGGGAGTCTGTCTGTGATCCAAGTAGTAATCAACAGAAAGATAAAAACTGAACGTTCACAGTAAGCAGAGAAAATTGCAGCACTATGGTTCAAATTTGGGTAGAATGATTTATATAGCAAGCAATCGGTCTACAAGCTGATGAAAAAATGTGTCCTGGAGTACCGCGATGGGTCTATCAACAACCCCTGGTCTGTGTGTTTATCAGCCTGACAGCAACAATCACTTGTAATGTTTTTATATAGCGTCTTGTGGATCATAAAAAGCTGTATATTGGCCTGTACTAAATAACTGAGACTAATGAGCAAAGAAGAGCTTGGAGCCTCAGGACACTAATGGCTCAGAGACTGCTGCTGTTTATAAAGCTCGGCTGGGCTCCTGTTTCATGAGATTACCGGTTGCCAGTGCCCGATTTATTGAAGTGCCTGACGTAAAAGCTGAAGATGAAGCTTTGCTAATTTACATTAGAATACATTGATTGCTTACCTTGCCTGGGGTGATCTATCATTTGACATGAAATGTGTAGACTCTCGTACAACTGCATGAGTTCTGGTCATACGTTCTGTTTGCTGAAAGGATTGGATGTGAGATTTCAATGCCTGCGTCCGGTCAGTCTTGTTTTATGTTTTCACTGCTCATTCCTGCTGGTTCCATTTATACAGCAAGAGATGCACTAATTATATTTCTCTGTCATTCATCTAACACTTTTTAGGCCTAAAATGTTAAGATATTTCTCTTAAAAGGACTCTAATGCACTTGCAATCTTATAATACATTTTTCTGGACTCTATTGAATTCCACACTTCATTTCTCAGCAGTCACTTCCTGTTCTGTAGAGATCACTTCTCAGCAGTCACTTCCTGTTCTGTAGAGATCACTTCCCAGCAGTCACTTCCTGTTCTGTAGAGATCACTTCTCTGCAGTCACTTCCTGTTCTGTAAAGATCACTTCCCAGCAGTCACTTCCTGTTCTGTAAAGATCACTTCCCAGCAGTCACTTCCTGTTCTGTAGAGATCACTTCTCTGCAGTCACTTCCTGTTCTGTAGAGCTCACTTCTCAGCAGTCACTTTCTGTTCTGTAGAGATCACTTCTCAGCAGTTACTTCCTGTTCTGTAGAGCTCACTTCTCAGCAGTCACTTTCTGTTCTGTAGAGATCACTTCTCTGCAGTCACTGTCTGTTCTGTAGAGATCACTTTTCAGCAGTCAATTCCTGTTCTGTAGAGATCGCTTCCCAGCAGTCACTTCCTGTTCTGTAGAGATCACTTCTCAGCAGTCACTTCCTGTTCTGTAGAGATCACTTCTCAGCAGTCACTTTCTGTTCTGTAGAGATCACTTCTCAGCAGTTACTTCCTGTTCTGTAGAGATCACTTCTCTGCAGTCACTTTCTGTTCTGTAGAGATCACTTCCCAGCAGTCACTTCCTGTTCTGTAGAGATCACTTCTCAGCAGTCACTTCCTGTTCTGTAGAGATCACTTCTCTGCAGTCACTTCCTGTTCTGTAGAGATCACTTCTCTGCAGTCACTTCCTGTTCTGTAGAGATCACTTCTCAGCAGTCACTTCCTGTTCTGTAGAGATCACTTCCCAGCAGTCACTTCCTGTTCTGTAGAGATCACTTCTCTGCAGTCACTTCCTGTTCTGTAAAGATCACTTCCCAGCAGTCACTTCCTGTTCTGTAAAGATCACTTCCCAGCAGTCACTTCCTGTTCTGTAGAGATCACTTCTCTGCAGTCACTTCCTGTTCTGTAGAGCTCACTTCTCAGCAGTCACTTTCTGTTCTGTAGAGATCACTTCCCAGCAGTCACTTCCTGTTGTGTAGAGATCACTTCTCTGCAGTCACTGTCTGTTCTGTAGAGATCACTTTTCAGCAGTCACTTCCTGTTCTGTAGAGATCGCTTCCCAGCAGTCACTTCCTGTTCTGTAGAGATCACTTCTCAGCAGTCACTTCCTGTTCTGTAGAGATCACTTCTCAGCAGTCACTTCCTGTTCTGTAGAGATCACTTCTCTGCAGTCACTTCCTGTTCTGTAGAGATCACTTCTCTGCAGTCACTTCCTGTTCTGTAGAGATCACTTCTCTGCAGTCACTTCCTGTTCTGTAGAGATCACTTCTCTGCAGTCACTTCCTGTTCTGTAGAGATCACTTCTCAGCAGTCACTTCCTGTTCTGTAGAGATCACTTCCCAGCAGTCACTTCCTGTTCTGTAGAGATCACTTCCCAGCAGTCACTTCCTGTTCTGTAGAGATCACTTCTCTGCAGTCACTTCCTGTTCTGTAAAGATCACTTCCCAGCAGTCACTTCCTGTTCTGTAGAGATCACTTCTCAGCAGTCACTTCCTGTTCTGTAGAGATCACTTCCCAGCAGTCACTTCCTGTTCTGTAGAGCTCACTTCTCAGCAGTCACTTCCTGTCACTTCTCACAGGCCTGATTATTATGAAGGGTATCACCCACTATATAGATATCGCAGTGTCCACTATGCTCAATAGTATTTGGACACCACTCCTTCTCTGCACAGTAACTTCTGCACAGGTCACTGAGCATGCTCAGAACAATCTTCCAGATAAAGCAAAGCTCTTTTAGTCTTTTTCCTATGTGGCTGCAGTAAATAATATTTCTGAATCCTGTTACCACCACCACAAGCTCAGGCTAAGTGTCTGCCCTATAATTATGTGCAGAAAATAAAAAAAAAAATATTCATTTACCAATTTTCTGTTGGTAGAAATCATTTTTTTTTTTCTTAATTGTTTTGATTATTAATTGTGATATTTTCCCATTTTCTAGGTTTACAACACCAGAATCCGGGCCGAGTCTGTGATCACGCAGCCAATTAGTAGAATACGAGCCGAGATGAGGAAGCAGGTTCTGGACTCGTGTCCTACAGGTATAATCTAATAACGGAACAATTTTGGAGTCCAGCGAATGGCAAAAAAGGTTCATGTTCCCACACTACAGTACAAATATTAACATTCCCTACTCTGAAGTCATCTCTAAGTGCACACTTATTGAAATATGGTTGGGCTCTGTGTGTGCCGCTGGCTTATAATCCCTTCACCCCCGGGCGATTTTCAGTTTTTCATTTTTATTTATTTATTTTTTTTTTTTTTGCTCACCTTCTTCTGAGAGGCATAACTCATTTCTCCGTCAATCTTTGCCATATGAGTACTTGTTTTTAGCGGGACGAGTTGAACTTTTAAATTAAACCATTAGTTTTACCATATAGTGTATTGGAAAACGTAAAAAAAAAATCCACGTGCGGAAAAATTGCAATCAAAGTGTGATTGCACTATTGTTTTTGAGGTATTTTATTCAGTGTTTACTATATGGTAAAATTGATGTGTCGGAATGATGCCTCAGGTCGGTGCGAGTTCGTAGACACCAAACGTATAGATTTTACTTTTATATAAGGGGTTAAAAAAAATCAGAATTTAGTCCAAAAAAAGTAGTGTACTTTTGCGCAATTTTCCGCAATGCAGTGTTCTCATTTTTCGGGATATGGGGCTCGGTGACGGCTTATTTTTTGCGTCTTGGGCTGACGTTTTTAATGGTACTATTTTTGTGGAGATGCTACATTGTGCAGATCGCCTGTTTATTGCATTTTGCGCAAAATTTGCGACGACCAAAAAACGTAATTTTGATGTTTTGTAATTTTTTTACCGCTACGCCGTTTACCAATCAGATTAATTTTATATTGTCATAGATCAGGCATTTCTGAACTCGGCGATACCAAGTATGTGTAATTTCCAATGAGGAGTGATTTGAACTTTTTTTTTTTTTTTTTACTAGTCCCCATAGGGGACTATAAGGATCAGCAGTCTGATCGCTGATTCATTTCTCCTGATCAGAGCAGCACTGCTCTGATCAGGAGAAATGATGCGTTCTTGCTACAGCCGGGGCTCTGTCAGCTGTAACAGGAACTACGTCATGATAGTGACACTAGTCATCACATGACCCTGTGCTACCATGGAAACCATCGGCTCCCCATGATCGCATCACAGGACCTCCAATGTCGGCGGGGAAAGGCACGTTCCCCGCTGCGACACTCTAAATCGCGCTGTCACATTTTGACGGCACAATTTAAGGGGTTAACAGGCACCAGTGGATCGCGGATCCACCTGCGAGGCACACATGTCTGCTGTACAAATCAGGAGACATGTGCGATGATCACCACCAGCTCACTGCAGCAACCCTTCATGAGTTAGGTCGTACTGTTACGTCCTAGGTCATAAAGGGGATAGACTAATGTCACAAGGGTAGTTTAAAGCACATTATGAAGTTGTAAAGGCACGGTCTTCAGTTTCTTACAAATTTGAGGTGCATTAGTTAGAATGTTTTTGGGTTTTTTTTGGGACTTACACACAGTGGATTTTGTCAATTTGTAAGTCACCGAATGCAGACATTTCTATACCTGACATTGCCGTAACTATAATCATGGCCCCCGCTAACTTGTTCTCTGGCTGAATATGATTATTGGAGTATTTCCATTTTACGCATTCAATAACTTTCCTCTGACAGGAAAGGTCTTCTGCCTCTACACGGAGGAGTTTGCTCAAAGTGACATGAAAACTTTTCTAACTCCAAAAGTAGAAGAGTCAAATCTGACTTCAATGGTTCTGTTTCTGAAGAGGATGGACATCGCCGGCCTGGGCCACTGTGAATTCATCAACAGACCTGGTATGTGTCTAAGAAGATTTGTAATTTACATGTTATTAAATTTAAAGTTTGGTAATAAATGTGAGATTGCTGAGAGACTAATATTTCAGACCACCACGATCACAAAAAAGGGGGTCTTAATGTTCCATGGATAAGTGGAGCATTACTGAGCATGTGCGACCACTGCTCTATTCACTGTCTGTACTAGTAGTGGTCGCACATGCTCACTGTGTCTCAAATCAAACAGTGATCTTTGGGTTCCCCGTTCTAGAGATCAGTAGGGGTTTCAGCATAGAGGATTATACACTTTATCATCTATCCTGTGGAAGGGTTGTGTGTGTATTTTACTCACTTACAGTATATAAAGCTATTAATTCCACAGCGCTTTATAGACATCATCACGTCCCATTGGGGCTCACAATCTAAGGTCCCTATAATTGTTTCTTTGAAGTTTTTTTTACAAACGCTGACTCCATGGGTTTTCAAAAGAATAGAATTCCAATAGAATAGAATTCCAAAAGGAATTTCTTCCATACTTTTGTCATGACGGTGTACTAGTGTATTGCAGTGATGTTCCTAGGCTGATGGAAAGATGTAAGATTGAGTACAGTGTGAGTGAGTGGAGGCTTTTTATTGATTCGTCCCTCAAAAAAATCTGAAAGTTGTTGTTGCACAATGGCAGCAAGTATGCTTCACTGCCTGTAGGACATTCTGTGAATCTGAAGGCAAGCTATGAGAATTTAGAGTTTATTCTCAAGAAACTTAACTACGAGGATCAAGGAAGGTCAATATGTGGTGATCTGAAAGTTCTCTTTTGCTCCTTGGGCAGCAAAGAGGATACACAAAGTACCCATGGGAAAGCATGGATAGGAGTCATCACTGGAGCCAAAAACATTGGCCAACGAGAACATCTATGTAACCTGGATTCCAGATCATAGTTGCGAAACGTTTAGTTGATCCCACCAGAGTTCTCCTGTCGCCACTCCACATTAAGCTTGGACTGATAAAGCAGTTTGTGAAAGGTCTACCAAAAGAAGGAGAGACTTTTAAGTACACGTGTACCAAGTTTGGAAGGAAGGCATTTTTTTGGGGGTCTGGATATTCGGACACTCATGAAGGACGACGTGTTCAAAAGAAAAATGAAAGCTGTTGGGTAAAGATCTTTGGATTCTTTTAAAGTTGTGAAGAAAGTTCTAGTTAACAAAGATTCAAATTTAAGTCTATCGTGGAGAATATGGTGAAACGTTTCAAAGCCTCGGGTTGTCTGATGAATTTGAAGTTACATTCCCATTGGATGACTTTCCGGAAAACCTCAGTGCTGTTAGAGAAGAGCAAGGAGGAAGATTTCATCAGGATATCAAGGAGAAGGAACAACGATACCAAGGTAGATGGAAGGTGAAGATGATTGGGGACGACTGCTGGAGGCTTCACAGAGAAGATCCATAGCCTTCTATAAGAGAAAAGGGATCAAGAGAAAAGGAAAAGGCGGAAGAATGTGAATTTCCAATAAAGTTGCTGAATTCAATACATTTATATACATAATATTGTTACAACTTTGGCTACAATAAGAAATTTTCTTGTTCATCCCGCTTGTACGTAATTTCACACTCATATTGTGCAAAATCCATATGTGATGGGCTCAAGAAAACAGAAGCATCAGTTGCTGGATTTAAAACCATTTTCGTAAACCCAAATTTTCCATACCGGTGTTCTTAATATATTTGTATAGCGCCCCACGGGACCTGCAGGGCTTACTCATCACCGGGCCAGTGGTTTTGTGGGGCTGCTGTGAATGGTCTGACCCGACTCCATGGCCCCGTCGGCTACAGGCAAAGAGTCCAAGATGGGATGGGGGTTTGCTTTGCAGCGCCACCCTTGGTGCGCGGCCAGGGATTAGCCGCCGCTGCGAGATGTCGCTCTCCTCCGGGGCTGATTGTTACTGCAGCCCAGATAGTCCAGCTCCCCATAGGTGGAGAGAGCCCCGGGGAGGACGGTGGTGACAAAGGAAGGGACGTTGGTGCTGAAGTGTGGGGCGCCGGCAAATCAGAGTCTCAAGGGCTTCAGTTACAGTTGTTTTACTCAGTTCGTGTGCTGTATCGGCATCGCCGTGATGAGCCTCAGCTGATCCCGGATGAAGCAGAGGTCACCACCGGTGTTCTGAAGAGTGCAAGACCTTCCTCCTTGCGCCTTTTGTAGTGTGGATCCCCATGGCAGGAAGATGCTTGGGGACCCCCGTGTCCTTGGCTTTAGTTGCTGTCCCTTACGCAGGCAGCGCAAAACTTGTTATGGACCTGACCGTGGCCGAGGCTCCTGTCTCTGTCTGCTGCTGTGCCCTGGGACTTTTGGTGGTGGGCAATGGGACGTAAAATCCCCTTTCCCTGCTGATTTGTTAGTCCATGAAGGTTCCCCTAACCGAGGGCTCTGCACCCTGACTGGAGCCAGTCCCGAAGGGGCTGTTGGGGGCTCAGTTGCTCCACTGTCTCACAGCTCCACTCTGTCGTCTATTGCTCCTCTGTCTGTCCTGCGCAAAACTTAGTGCGGTGTCATGGCCCATGGTCCTGGGACTAATTCCTCCAGCCTTCCGTCCCCAGGACCAGTGTGCTAAACTCTGCTCTCCTAAAGCTGTCTGCTCTCTTCTGCTCCAAACCTGTTCTGAGGTAAAACTCCTAAAGTGAAACGAAGTGTGTTCGCTCACTGCCCAGGCAGCCCCCACCTTTTTGATGACTCATCCTACCCGGGAGTTTCCCAGCCTGGCTTCCTGAGTAATGTAAGTGCTGGCTCACTAACTGGATGTTTATGTAAGTGTATTGTGTAAGCTCAAAGCACCAGCGGTTAACCTCTCACCCGGAATAAGCATTACACCTTAAGACAGAAGCAAAACTCTACAGCAACTGAACCCTCAGGGGTGCCACATTTGTCCTTCAGATTACAGTATCCTCTTATGGACAGTACATCCCTATTGAGGCCGATGTACTGCTGAGAACTATAGTTTTTATGCTGGCATAAACAAATCCTGGTTTCATAGCCAATGGGTTGGGGCTTAGCGATCTTGTGTCTTTTTGCAGATCAGGCAAAAAGAGGAGGTTTCTGCTGCAGTCAGTTGTCTTAGAGCCAGAC
The DNA here is from genome assembly GCF_048569485.1 of Anomaloglossus baeobatrachus. NCBI lineage: Eukaryota > Metazoa > Chordata > Amphibia > Anura > Aromobatidae > Anomaloglossus > Anomaloglossus baeobatrachus. The sequence continues at coordinate 40,920,117 of NC_134357.1, read as the reverse complement.
TCAGCAAAATGAAGAGGCTGGAGGGATGTCTTGGCTTATCTCTTGAGACACAGAGGAGATTAAAGGCCGCTTTACACACTGCGACATCGCTCAAGCGATCTCGTTGGGATCACGGAATTTGTGACGCACATCCGGTCGCTTTAGCGATGTCTTTGCGTGTGACACCTGTGAGCGATTTTTGAATCGTCGCAAAAACGGTCAAAATCGTTCATCGGTGACATGCCCCCCTATTCTCGAATATCGCTGCTGCTCGGTGTACGAAGTAGTTCGTCGCTCCTGCGGCAGCACACATCGCTGTGTGTGACACCGCAGGAACGAGGAACCTTTCCTTACCTGCGGCCGCCTGCAATGAGGAAGGAAGGAGGTGGGCGGGATGTTACGTCCCGCTCATCTCCGCCCCTCCACTTCTATTGGGCGGCGGTTCGGTGATGCTGATGTGACGCCGCTGTGACGCTGAACGAACCGCCCCCTTAGAAAGGAGGCGGTTCACCGGTCACAGCGACATCGCTAGGCAGGTAGGCAGGCAGGTAGGTAGTGTGACGGGTCCGCGCGATGTTGTGCGATTTGCCCGTGTCGCACAACCGATGGGGGCGGGTACGCACGCTAGCGATATCGGTCACGATATCGCAGCGTGTAAAGTGGCCTTAAGAAAGGAAGAGCTGGGATAACTTTTTGTTGTGCATTTCCTGAGTTTATTTCTTTAAAGTCCGGTTGATCCAATGATGGGATCAGTGCAGTAAGTAACATCTGTTTGGGTTTTTTTCATGTAACGTCGGCATTTTTGTTTCAGTTGCGAATAACTTCAATAACTTTAGGCATCGGCTCTCCATCAGACGGTCCGGTATGTGATAGACACTTCAAAGATTAACTCATTTTCTGGGCAATGTCGCCTTGGCACTCTGTAAATAAACCACATCCATTCTCTAAGCAAAAATATTCATTAGTGGAATATTGATCTTGTGCTGGAAATTCCACCCACAAAGTAATGAAAGTGTGTTCTCCGCGGCCGTCACCTTCACCGCCGGCCGTCACACTCCTCACCAATAGATTTTACACTTCTAGCTCTTAAAGTGAACTATTTAGGCCTTTATATAGAGGACTTGGTCCAAATAAAAAATCATACTTGTGTAGATTTTAGTAAATTTAGTTGTGGTTTTTATATTTAATAAACTGTTATATTAGACCTGTAAATGAGGGTGCTTTGGTGCACACTTGGCATGGTCCAGGGCTCACTGCACCGTTCCTACCTCCTAAATTCCAATCCTCTGCCCCTCTCGGCAGCGGCCATTCGCTGCACACAGAATTACAAGGTAGCGGGCAGCCAATGCTGACCAGAAAGGGTGACGAGAGCATGCACACTGACACTGCACTGCACAGGCCGAGCGTATGTACCCACAGTGTCAGTGTGCACATATTCTCATCCCTTACCTCTCTGCAGCGGACACTGCTGCACACAGAATTACAAGGTAGCGGGTAGCCAATGCTGACCAGAAAGGGTGACGAGAGCATGCACACTGACACTGCAATGCACAGGCCGAGCGTATGCATACACAGTGTCAGTGTGCACACATTCTCATCCGTTCCTCTCTGCAGTGGCCACTCGCTGCACACAGAATTAGAAAGTAGCGATCTGTTGATGCTGTCAAGAGAGGGATACAAGAGCATGCACATTTTGATTCTGCAGGGCCACATTTACGTGTGCACATTGTCCGTTTGTGCTTGCTTTTCTCTCTCCTGTGAGCATTGTCTGGCCACTACTTTGTGATTCTGTGTGCAGCGAGTGACCGCTACAGATAGGAGAGGGATGAGATTGCATGCAGCTACTCTGTTTGCACATGCTTGACCCTTATAGAGTCGGTGTGCATGCTCTCGTCTTCTTCTTTCTTCTTCAGCTGTCCTCTACTATGTGATCAATCATCATGGTGCAAAGGCCATGAAATTGACATTGTTAGCAGCTACCTGCACACACCACCAGGGGGAGATCACTCCATATAAATTTATATGGCTTCCATTGATTTCAATATTAAATCTACATGCACCTAGCTCCCCCTAGTGGTGGCTGTATAAAGGCAAAATTATAGAATCCAGCTATTTTAGGAAACTGGCCACCTATACAGATGTAGTATGAAATGAATCTGCATCAATTAAAATAAAATAAATAAACTAAGTAGGTTTCTAAAAAAAAGGTGCAAATAAAAAGTTGACCAAAAAAAGATAAAAAAAAGGCTCATTTGTAATAATGAATCCGGCCCTTAGATCTAGAGAAGTAAAAGCTTAATAAACTGCAACAAAAAATTAATAAATAAAATGTATTAAATTAATAAATAAAAATAAATTAAAAAATAAAGTAGTTTTTAAAAAGGTGCAAATCAAAAGCCGACAAAAAAAAAAAAAGATAAAAGGCTTAAATATAATAATGAATCCGACCCTTAGATCTGGAGAAGTAAAAGCTTATTAAACAGCAGCCAGCAAAAATAATAAAATTTAAAAAATGGATGACATAAATTAATGAAAAAATAAACACATAAAGTAGGTTTTAAAAAAAAAGGTGCACATCAAAAGCTGAAAAAAGATAAAATAAAGGCTTAAATATAATAATGAATCCGACCCTTAGATATAGAGAAGTAAAAACTTATTAAACAACAGCAAAAATTAATCAACTAAAATAAAGAGAATTTTGTTTACTTACCGTAAATTCTTTTTCTTATAGTTCCGACATGGGAGACCCAAACCATGGGTGTATAGCTTCTGCCTCCGGAGGACACACAAAGTACTACACTCAAACGTGTAGCTCCTCCCTCCGGGCTATATACACCCCCTGGATGACAATCTAACCAGTTCAGTGCAAAAGCTGAAGGAGGACATCCACCCATAAGTAGAGATAGAGTAAAACTCGGAAAGACCAGAACTCTGTCTACTAACAGCCGGTGAAACACACGGAACAAAAAACTGCCAACAGGCAACAGGGAGGGTGCTGGGTCTCCCATGTCGGAACTATAAGAAAAAGAATTTACGGTAAGTTCAAAATTCTCTTTTTCTTCATCGTTCCTTATGGGAGACCCAAACCATGGGACGTTCCAAAGCAGTCCATGGGTGGGAAATAAACCAAACTGAGAAGTAGGCAAAACCTAACTTCCCAAATGGGCGACAGCCGCCTGAAGAATGCATCTGCCCAAGCTCGCATCTGCCGAAGCATGAGCATGCACTTGGTAGTGATTCGCAAAAGTGTGCAGACTGGACCCCGTGGCAGCCTGACAAACCTGCTGAGCCGTAGCCTGGTGCCTGAAAGCCCAGGAGGCACCGACAGCTCTGGTCGACTGCGCCTTAATCCCTGGCGGAGGAGGCACCTGAGAACACTGGTAGGCATCGGTGATAGCCGACCTGATCCAACGAGCTAGGGTCGGTTTAGAAGCAGCGAGACCCTTGCGCTGACCAGTGGTTAGCACAAAAAGTGAGGTGCACCGCCTAAAAACGGCGGTGCGTGACACATAGATTCGGAGCGCCCGCACCAAATCTAAGGAATGCAACACCTTCTCAAAGCGATGCACAGGGGCCGGACAAAGAGAAGGCAATGAAATGTCCTGGTTAAGGTGGAAAGGAGACACCACCTTAGGGAGAAAGTCCGGAGTCGGACGAAGAACCACCTTGTCTTGGTGAAACACCAAAAAGGGGGATTCCGAAGAGAGCGCAGCCAAATCAGAAACTCGCCTGAGAGAAGTTATGGCTACTAGAAAAACAACTTTCTGTGAAAGTCTAAACAAAGGAACCTCCCTGAGAGGCTCAAAGGGGGGTTTCTGTAAGGCCGTGAGGACCAGATTAAGGTCCCAGGGATCCAAGGGCCGCCGGTAAGGAGGAATGATGTGAGATGCGCCCTGCATGAAGGTGCGCACCTGAGCCAGTCGGGCGATACGCCGCTGGAACAATACTGACAGAGCCGACACCTGTCCCTTGAGGGAATTGAGGGACAGTCCTAGCTGTAGACCGGACTGTAGAAAAGACAGGATGGTCAGCAAGGAGAACGGCCAAGGAGCATGGTCGAAAGAGCGACACCAGGACAGGAAAATCCTCCAAGTCCTGTGGTAAATCTTGGCCGAGGAAGACTTCCGAGCCTGAGTCATAGTGGAGATGACCTCAGAGGGAATGCCTGAAGCCGTCAGGATCCAGGACTCAAGAGCCACGCCGTCAATCTGAGAGCCGCAGAATTCTGGCGGAAGAACGGACCTTGAGAGAGAAGGTCTGGGCGGTCCGGGAGGTGCCACGGCACCCCTACGGACAGACGGAGCAGGTCTGGGTACCAAGCTCGCCTGGGCCAGTCCGGAGCAATGATTATGACTCGACGGCCCTCCATTCCGATCTTGCGCAGAACCCTGGGCAAGAGAGCTAGAGGGGGAAACACATAGGCCAGACGGAACTGAGACCAATCTTGAACCAGTGCGTCCGCTGCGAAGGCCTGAGGATCGTGGGAGCGAGCCACGTGAACCGGAACCTTGTTGTTGTGCCGGGATGCCATTAGATCCACTTCCGGAGTGCCCCACTTGCGGCAGATTGATCTGAACACTGACGGATGCAGGGCCCATTCGCCGCTGTCCACGGTTTGACGGCTGAGATAATCGGCCTCCCAGTTTTCCACGCCTGGGATGTGGACTGCAGATATGGTGGACTTGGAGTCCTCCGTCCACTGGAGGATTCGTTGAACCTCCAACATCGCCAGACGGCTGTGAGTCCCGCCCTGGTGATTGATGTAGGCAACCGCTGTCGCGTTGTCCGACTGAACTCTAATGTGCCTGCCCGCCAACAGGTGGTGAAAGGCTAGGAGAGCTAGAAACACAGCTCTGATCTCCAGCACATTGATCGAGAGGGCTGATTCGGACGGAGTCCAAGTGCCCTGTGCTCGGTGATGGAGAAATACTGCTCCCCAACCGGAGAGGCTGGCATCCGTGGTGAGGATCACCCAGGACGGAGTCAGGAAGGAGCGTCCCTGAGACAGAGAGAGGGGCCGAAGCCACCACTGAAGGGAGCTCCTGGTCTGTGACGACAGAGCCACCAGCCTGTGCAAGGAAGAGATCCGCTTGTCCCAACAGCGGAGAATGTCCAGCTGCAGGGGACGCAGATGGAACTGGGCAAAGGGAACCGCTTCCATTGACGCCACCATCTGACCTAGCACCTGCATGAGGTGTCTGATGGAATGACGGTGGTGCCTCAGCAGAGAGCGCACCGCCAGACGAATGGACTGCTGTTTGACTAAGGACAACTTGACAAGTGCCGGCAGAGTCTCGAATTGCATCCCTAGGTAAAGAAGCACCTGGGTCGGGGTCAGAGTGGACTTGGGCAGGTTGACAAGCCACCCGAACTGAACGAGCGTGGCGAGAGTGAGTGAGACACTCCGCTGGCAGTCTGCACTGGATGAGGCCTTGACTAGAAGGTCGTCCAGGTAAGGAATCACTGCCAACCCCTGGAGGTGCAGAACCGCAACCACTGCTGCCATGACCTTGGTGAATACTCGAGGGGCCGTGGCTAAGCCGAAGGGGAGAGCCACGAATTGGAAATGTTCCTCTCCGATTGCAAAGCGTAGCCAACGCTGGTGTGAAACCGCAATAGGCACATGCAGATAGGCATCTCTGATGTTGATGGATGCCAGGAAATCTCCTTGGGTCATTGAGGCAATGACCGATCTCAGAGATTCCATGCGAAAGTGCCGCACCTGAACATGCTTGTTGAGAAGCTTGAGATCCAGGATGGGCCGGAAGGAACCATCCTTCTTGGGGACTAGAAAGAGGTTTGAGTAGAAACCGCTGAACCGTTCCCGGGCGGGAACCGGAACAATTACACCGTTGGCCTGCAGGGATGCCACGGCCTGAGAGAAGGCGGCGGCTTTGGAGCAGGGGGGGTGGACAGAAAAAATCTGTTTGGCGGGCTGGAAGAAAATTCTATCCTGTAGCCGTGGGAGATGATATCTCGCACCCACTGATCGGAGACGTGTTGAAACCACACGTCGCCAAAGTGGGAGAGCCTGCCACCGACCAAGGACGTTGCTGGCGCAGCCAGATAGTCAAGAGGAGGCTGCCTTAGTGGCAGCGGCTCCTCCGGTCTTTTGAGGACGCGGCTTTGCGCGCCAGTTGGGTTTACGATCCTTGGCTGCGGTAGTGGACGAGGTCGAGGGCTTAGAGGATGACCAGTTAGAGGAACGAAAGGAACGAAACCTCGATTGGTTCCTGCCCTGGACAGGTTTCCTGGTTTTAGTTTGTGGCAAGGAAGTACTCTTCCCGCCAGTAGCTTCCTTAATTATTTCATCCAGTTGTTCACCAAACAGCCGGGACCCAGCAAAAGGAAGACTCGCAAGGTACTTCTTAGAGGAAGCGTCTGCTTTCCACTCTCGAAGCCACAAGATCCTGCGGATCGCGAGGGAGTTAGCGGAGGCCACCGCCGTGCGGTGAGAAGCCTCCAGGATGGCAGACATGGCGTAGGATGAAAAAGCCGAAGCTTGAGAAGTTAAGGCATCCATCTCAGGCATAGAGTCCCTGGTGAGGGAATGTATCTCTGCCAGAGAGGCAGAGACTGCCTTAAGAGCCCACACTGCCGCAAAAGACTGGGAGAACGAGGCTCCTGCCGCCTCATATACAGACTTGGCCAGAAGGTCAACCTGGCGGTCAGTGGGATCCTTAAGAGAAGTGCCATCAGCCACAGCTACGACTGTGCGGGCTGAGATTCTGGACACCGGAGGGTCTACCTTTGGAGACTGGGCCCATTCCTTAACCACCTCTGGTGGAAAAGGAAAACGGTCATCAGAACTACGCTTCGGAAAACGTTTGTCAGGACAGGCCCTGGGCTTGGTAACAGTGGTCTGAAAACTGGAGTGGTTAAAAAACATACTCCTAGCTCTCTTAGGTGAGGTAAACTGGTGTATCTTTACCAGAGAGGCTTGTTCCTCTGACTCTGGTGGATTGAGGTTCAGTACGGAGTTAATGGATGCAATCAAGTCACTAACATCCGCATCACCCTCAGACAAGTCAATGGGGTACCTCGGCTCGTGAATCAGAGCCGTGGGACGAGGAAGGAGAAGGGTCCCTGCATCTCCGTTTAGGGGGACGGGGTCCTAGGACATGCTCTGAGAGCTCTGCAGAGCTCGGAGCAGCAGAGGCACCCTGAGAAGAGGGCTGATGCATGGTCAGCAGTGTCCGGGACAGCTGCCCCATGGAGTCGGCAAAAGACTGGGAAATAGCTTTGGAAAAGGATGCTACCCAAGCCGGGGGTTCAGCCACCGGGGCCGGAGCAGCCGGAGGGACCCCTGAGGAGGCTGCAGGCTGAGACACAACCATGTTAGCACAGGCATCACAATGTAGGTATGTGCTTGGCTCTGGCAGAATGAGCTTACATGCAGTGCATATAGCGTACAGGTTTGCAGCCTTGCTCCGGGTGACAGACATGCTGCTGAGGTGGAAGCTCTGCAGTAAGAATACACTCGTATAGAATGTCCTGAGAGTGTATAATAAAGCCCACAACCAGAGGTTGTGGCTTACCAGACCGCTCTCTGTGTGCCCTCCGGATTCCACAGCTCGGACCCCCAGTAAAGCGTCAGCCTTCCTAGAAAGCAGCAGGTTCAGCAGCCAGCGCCGATCAGTGTGATAAACGCTGAGAAAATGGCGCTGGGAGGAGGAGGGGGGGCGGAGATTAGCCCAAGAGCGGGAAACCGGAGGGCTAAGGAGAGATGCAGGGGAGGGAAACATCTCCTCAGAGAGGAGTGTCCTCCCCTCTGCTGGATGGCCGGTGGGCAGCGCCACTCTATTCCCCTGCATGAATGACATGCAGAGGAAGATGAAACCGAAACTAGGCCCAAACAGAAGCCGGGGCCTAGATTTTAACATGCGGCCGACGAGCAGGCACCTTCGGCGCGGTTCTCAGGGGAAACCCCCAGAACCGGCCGGAATTTACAGTAAAGATAAAAAACATACTTTCCCCCTAATAAAAGTACCCGGGACCCCTGAAAAACGTCTCAATACTTAGCTTTTGAGACGCAGGGCCAGTCCCTGAGGGGGGGGTTAAACGCTCCTTCCAGCAGGAACCAGACAGGGCTGCGGATGGAGACCGGTCTCCTGCAAGCAGAGAGGACCGAGACGGCTCCCACTTCAAACCAGAGCCTCTCAGAGGATGTTGAAGGAGCGCGGCATGTGAAGGCTCCAGCCTTGTAAAGTCAACCTTAACAGCACCGCCGACACAGTGGGGTGAGAAGGGACATGCCGGGAGTCCAGACTGGACCCGCTTTTCTTCCAAATCTTTAAAATCAAAATAAAAATGAAAAAATCAGAGAATGCATGTGTGTGTGACCTCCTGAACACAAAGCATTGAACTGGTTAGATTGTCATCCAGGGGGTGTATATAGCCCGGAGGGAGGAGCTACACGTTTGAGTGTAGTACTTTGTGTGTCCTCCGGAGGCAGAAGCTATACACCCATGGTTTGGGTCTCCCATAAGGAACGATGAAGAAAAATAAATACATAAAATTAGGTTTTAAAAAAAGTGCAAATGATAAACCAACAAAAAAATCTAGATAAAAAAAATATGCAAATAATAAATTATGCCCTTAGATCTAGAGAAGTAAAAGTTTAATAAACAAGCAAAAATTAATAAAATTCATAAATAAAAATTAAATTAAAAAATAACACAAAGTAGGTTTTAAAAAGGTAAAAATGTAAAGCCAACAAAAAAATAGATAAAAAAATACGCAACTGTAATAATGAATTGGGCCCTTAGATCTAGAGAAGTAAAAGCTTAATAAACAGCAGCAAAAATAAAAAAAAATAAAAGAAAATGAAAATAAATAAACACATAAAATAGTTATTAAAAAAGATGCAAATGAAAAGCCGATAAAAGACAAATGTAATAATGAATCAGACCCTTTAGCTCTAGAGACGTAAAAGCTTAATAAACAGCAGCAAAAAAAATTTAAATTATTTTATTTTTATTTATTAAACACAAAGTAGGTTTTAAAAAAAGGTGCAAATCAAAAACCAACAAAAAAAGATGGAAAAAAAGCTTACATGTAATAATGACTCAGACCCTTTAGATCTAGAGATGTAAAAGCTTAATAAACAGCAGTAAAAAAATCAATTAAAATTAATAAAAAATACACATCAAATAGGTTTTAAAAAAGGTGCTAATGAAAAGCTGACAAAAAAAGATAAAAAAAATGTGCAAATGTAATAATGAATCAGGCCCTTAGATCTAGAGAAGTAAAATCTTAATAAACCGCAGCAATACCGCCCCCTAGGGGCCAGAATATGGAACTGACCGCAGGAGCATGATTTTTCGTATGGAGCTGCAGCTTTAGTCGTTATACTTTGTGGTTTCTGATGATGCATTTTCTAAATAAATCCTGCGCAGCTTTCTGAAGATTAATTGGGGTTACGGTTTTGACGGGAAAAATCACTCTGCGTCCTATAAGTACACTGTAACGCAGTTAATTCCAGGTTGTAATTGAAATGAACAAAGCCAGAAAAGTTGTTACCCTGTTCAGACTCTATGACCCGCAGGAAAATAGATTGGACGCGAGCGCTCAAGGTCTCCCGACAAATTCATATGACCTCCATTACAAATGCTTTTACATTAACACTTTCTTCTCCAGAGAGTCTCGGATCGGCTGCAGATCCTACAGCGCTAATCGGGACTAGAAATATAAGGTAGTGATTTTTAGCAGCTCACTTTTTTGTGAACGTTCAGCCAGTTCCACCTCACTGGCTGTGAGTTTTATACATCGCCCATTGAAGTCTATGGGACATACGGTAGGTACAGTATGTATTGTTTCTAGGTAAGAAAACCTCTGTATAGCATTGTGATGGGGGATGTGTATGTCCAGATGCTGGGAGTGTTGCCTTGAGTGTACATTGTCTTGTCTGTAAGTAATCCCCCCCCCTGTAATGTTTGTCCTTAGGTCTGGGGGAAGAGGGCCTGGAATCCACCTAATCTCTTTGCTGACCTGAAGGGATGAGTAGATCTGTTGAGAACTTCAAGAGTAAAGCAGGAAGGTTGAACCTCTGAGGGAAAAGCTGCAGCTTCTCAGAGAGACCTGGACACTTATCGCTTGCTGGACTATATTTGTGTTTCTGGACTATTTTTTTTTTTTTTTCCCTCTGTATGGTGGATTATGTTATGGATCGTTTTATTTGCGTGGAATAAATATTTGGATTGTTCATCCATCTCTTGCTCTGTTGATTGTGTGATATGGGAGGAAGACCCCGTCACAACTGGTGGCAGTGGTGGGATCAACAGAGCACAGCCTAATGGAGAACCACCCACAGAGCGAGTACAAAAACTGGACCGCATCCAGTCTACGAGAGAGCCAGAGATCTGGGCCTGAACCACCATGGACCAAGTAAAGAGGCCTTAATTGATCTACTGGTGGGTGTGAGCCAGTCCACCTCCTCCCAGATGTCTGATGGACAAGCGCTGAGACTGGGATCCCTGCCCTAAAAAGCCAGTGGTTGGTGTGGTTCGAAGAAATGATTGCTGTTCTGGGCCCCGGTGTGTATCAGGAGTATAAGGAGGAGGCTGCTCGCTGAGCACAGAGGAGACAAGAAGCAATTGAGTCTGGCAGAGGGAGTAATGTGAGTTGGAGCGTAAATCCAGCGATCCAGGAGCCTGTGCAGATCACCCGGGCAGACTTCAAGCCATTTGATGAGGCTTCCGGAGATGTGGAAAGGTTCTTCCAGGACTTTGAGCAGCAATGTGCCGTGATAGAGGTGCCCCAGCTCTGGCTGGATGCGTTTGTTAGTGGGCTTCCTGAGCAAAAACCTGACAGAGGCTTATCGCACCATTGACTCACAGCAGAACCGGGATTATAACTTTGTAAAGCGAACTATCCTGGATTACCATGCCGTCACCCCAGACTCACACAGGGCATAGTTGCGAGACCTCCCATGCACCACGGGGGGATCATTTAGGATGTATGCCCATAAGATGTCCCAGTCATGTCGGAGATGGCTGGAAGCGGAAAATGCCTTCTCTGTGGAAGACGTTATACAGGTATTTCTTATAGAACAATTTCTTTCCAAGTGTCCCTCACAAATACGGAAATGGGTCAGAGGACGCACGCCACACACCTTGGATAGAGCTCCAGCCCTGGCTGATGAGGCCCTTACTATCCGACCGCAATGAAGGAGGCTTATGGATAATAAGACACAGTCTGATCCTCCTGTGCCTCGGCCCTCTCCAGGTATATCTGCCCCTTCACCCAGCTGCAGCTCGATGACATCCACATCTCACAATTCTGGGCCCCAATAGTTCAGACCACACCCTGGGGGAATCACAGAGAGGAGATGTTATAGGTGCAGGCAACCTGGGCACCTGCAATCCAGTTGTCCCGCAAGGACTCAGAGCGATCCCCATGCACCTCCATCTCATCCAGTGCATTTTGTGCATTCCATCCCGCCTGAGAAAGAGGTACCAACACCTCTACCGGAGTGTACCGCTGACCCCTGCACCATAGATGTCCCTGTTGGAGTGTATGGCCTCCAGCCTTTGTCACCAGGTTCTCCTACTGTCTTCTCTAGAATGCACATTGGAAGGAGTAAGACACAGCGCAGACGTAATCAATGTGGGCAGCCTGGGCATTTGCAAAGCACTTGCTCTGCTGGTCGATTGAGGAGTGACCTTGCACCAAACCGACCTGTTCATGCTCTACAGCCAAATAAAAGGGGGCAAGAGTTCTCACCCCTTCAAGTTGACTTTCCTAATGACTCAAACACTCATGATCAGCCACTAGGTGTTTATGGGGTGCAAGCCACAGCCCTGAGTTCCTCTTACCCTCAAAGTAAGCACTTACAGGAGGTCGTGCTGGATGGACAGAGAGTCATTGGATTTTGTGACTCTGGGGCATTTCTCACAATAGCTGATCCTCGAGTCGTTCGGCCAGAGGCGATACATCATGGACCAGGGATTGTTATTGAATTGGCTGGAGGACAAAGGAGGAATATCCCAAAGGTGACTGTAGATCTGGACTTTCGGGGTCAAGCAATGTTTGGTTGGGGTGATGAGCGGCCTGCCTGCAGATATTCTCCTAGGAAATCATATGGGAGATCTACAATGCCGATTTGTGGGTGCAGGAAACAGTTTGAGTGAAGGACACAAAGGGAAGCTTGTCCTTCCAACCCTACCGCTGTACAAGGGACTATCCACAGCTGAGCAACATGGACTTAAGTGAGGTGGCCAGATGTCTGTGTAGACCTCATGGCGTACTCCCTTATTAAGAAGGAGGGAGAAGTTGTGATGGAATATGGGGGGGATGTGTATGTCCAGATGCTGGGAGTGTTGCCTTGAGTGTACATGGTATTGTCTGTAAGTAATCACCCCCTGTAGTGTTTGTCCCTAGGTCTGGGGGAAGGGGGCCTTGAATCCACCCAACCTCTTTGCTTACCTGGATGGATGAGTCAGTCTGTTTGAGAACTTTAAGAGTAAAGCAGGAAGATTGAACCTCTGAGGGAAAAGCTGCGGCTTCTCAGAGAGACCTGGACACTTATCGCTTACTGAACTATATTCGTGTTTCTGGACTATTGTTTACCCTCTATATGGTGGATTATGTTATGGATCGTTTTGTTTGCTTGGAATAAATATTCTTTGGATTGTTCATCCATCTCTTGCTCTGTTGATTGTGTGATATGGGAGGAGGACCCCGTCACAAGCACCATAATAGAAAGGTACCATATGGCAGCATTACAACTGATAAGTCTACAGTTCCATATTGCACCTAAGCATCGCTGCAGGTGAAAAATACTGCCCTAGTACAGAGTTGTGAAAACCTCTGTATTATGGTGCTATACAGTACCATATGGCAGCATTACAGCTTTGAGTAGAGCTATAATAAATCACTAATAAGTCTATGGGCCCATATTGTATCTAAGCATTGCTGCTGGTGAAAAATACTGCCCTAATACAGTGTTGTACTGTAGCACCATATGGCGCATTATAACTCCACCATACAAGTTCTATTCATGTTATATAATGGCTTTATGCAGCACAAAAGTCCATAGGCCCAAACTGTACTTCTTGGGCAGAATTCCTTCAATATTGTATGCACTATATAGCGGTATTACAGCTCCATTCAAGATGACCCATAATAAATCTCCCTTATAAGTTTATGGAGCAATATTGCACTTTTTCTGGGAGAATAGCTTTGTATTACGGTGCTGTACAATGGTACCATATGGCGGTATTACAGCTCTGAGTTGTATGGAGCCATAACACATCACCGATAGACGTTTATGGACCCATACTGTACCTATACACTTTTTCAGGAAGAATATCTTTGTATTACGGGACTATACAATGGCACCATATGGCAGCATTTATAGCTCTGAGTTGTATGGAGCCATAATAAATCGCCCATGTAAGTTTATGGAGCCATACTGTACTTTTTCAGGGAGAATATCTTTGTATTACAGTGCTGTACACTGGCACTATATGGCGGCATTACAGCTCTGAGTTGTATAGAGCCATAATACATCATCCATAGAAGTTTATTGACCTGTACTCTTATACATTGTTTTTATGAGAGATGACCGTTGTATCACGGTGTTGTACATTGGCACCACATGGCAGGATTGCAGCTCTGTACAAATTTTAATAGTGCGTATTATGGATCACTGAAACTCAGAACTCTTACAGAACTGTAATACCGCCATATGGTACTGTATAGCCCCATGATAGATTTATTCTCCCCTAGTAACAATGCAGAGGTACAGTATGGAGCACTGTGTTCACGAGGACTAAAGAAATGACTCATTCTGATTGCTGTCAGTTTTCCATATACTTTTTTGCAATGAGAGGAAATAACATTGTAAGGCCCTGTGCGCACTAGAAAATGGAATTTTCTTAAGAAAATTCCGCAGGCTCTTAAAGATTTCTGCACCTGCAGGAAAAAAAAACGCAAAAAATCTGCACCAAAATCCGCATGCGGTATGTTGCGTATCGGTGTGGATTTGCCGCAGGTTGTTCCCTGCGAGATTTCACAGTTCTGCCCGCTGCTGCTGTCCATGGTGCTGAAGTCTCCGGGCCATGATTTTGTCCCACGCGGCTGCCTCCGGCGCTCTGCTGTTTGCGGGTCAGCTGTGCACTGCATAACTGCATATGCATGAGCCGGCCTGGAAGCAGGAGAGCAGTGTCCGGAGGCAGCGTCGCAGGAGAAGGTGAGTATATAAGATCAGCGGTGACTTCAGTCAGCTGATGTGCAGTGACCGCTGGAGTCCTCCACCTGTCACTGCAAAGCACATCAGTGAAGTCACCGCTGATCCCGCGCGGCTCACTTCACTTGCGTCCTGCCCTCACAGTGAGCAGTCATGGTCTATGGCGCTCACTGTGAGTGCCAGGTGTAGCAGAGCTGGAGGCGTCGTGGGACATCTTGTGGATTACGTCGGTCCTGGAGGGCTGTTATTAGGGGTTAATAAAGTGGTGAAAGAGGGGGCTTTTTTTGTCTTTTATTTCAAATAAAGGATTTTTGGGGTGTTTGTGCTTATTTACTTTCACTTACAGTTTAGTGATGAGGGGGTGTCATATAGACGCCTGCCATCACTAAACTAGGACTTAGTGGCAGCTATGGCTTGCTTCCATTAACTCCTTCATTACCCCGATTGCCACTGCATCACGGCAATAGGAAGAGCCGGGAAAAGTCCAGGACTGTCACATCTAATGGATGCAGCAATTCCGGGCGGGTGCTGGCTGATATTTTTAGGCTAGGCGGCTCCCCAGAACGCGGGGCTCCCCAGCCTGAGAATACCATCCCCCAGCTGTGAGGCTTTATCCTGGCTGGTTATCAAAATTGGGGGGGAGCGCACACTTTTTTTTTTTTTTTTTTTTTTTAAATTATTTATTTATTAATTTTACTGTACGCTATAGACCCACCCACTGGTGGCTGTGATTGGTTGCACTGAGACAGCTGTCACTCAGCGTGGGGGGGTGTCTGCCTGCAACCAATCACAGCCACCGGTGAGCAGGGAAGGAGTGAATACGAGATGAATAATGAGCCGGCTCTGGAAGATTAAAGAGCTGCCGCGGGAGCAGTGTGACGGCCGCCCGGTCATCGGTGAGTATGAAGCGCTTGCTCCTACCCCTTTTGGGCCAGATTCTGTTCCCCATAAACTTTTTATATGGGGAGCAGCATTTGGCCAGATACCTGGGATCAATCCCTCGCCGACCCAGAGTCAGCGGGTGATTGATCTGCCAGCCCTCGAAACCGCAGGGACCTGCGGAAAAGAAGTGACATGCAATTATTTTTGCTGCGGGAATCCCACAGCAAAACATGCAGCTGTCAAAATCCGCCTAGTGCGCACAGCATTTTTTTTTCCCATAGGATTTGCTGGTGATTCACTGCAGAGATGTTATGAACATTTTCTGCAGAGAAACATGCAGCAAATCCGCGGGAAATCCGCGCCAAAAACCAGCAAGTGCGCAGAGGGCCTTAACGTCACTTTGGCAATGATGAATAGTGAATAAGGCGCGAAGTGTCCCTTGCGGTTTGTGCTGACACTTTTACCAGTAGCTGAATCCCATCGGTTAAAAAGTAACTAAACGTTCATATGTTTTATACATTTTTCATTTTCTTGCATAGAAAGTTATGAAATCTTCACAAATTGCTTTATTGGGGGATTTGTCTTTTAGTCTTGGGAAAAAAAAATAAATATTGCATGTCAACGGCTTCCAAATCCCGGATTTTCCTTAGTGTATTTGCCGAATTCAGCTGTATTAGTAGAAGAACATTCTCATTAGGAGTACAGATGATGGCAGTGATGGGTAAGCACTTCTCTCCTCCTCTGAGTCTTTGTCTTATCAGGACAATCTCCGGCAGAAGCTCCCCTCCCCCCTTATCCCCCCAAATTGGCAG